>NW_024097321.1:1281250-1921875 GCF_016545835.1 Crotalus tigris | reverse complement strand
GCCCAAAATCTTAAAGCTCCCTGCAACTCAGACTAACCTGAGCACAACCAAACAGAACACTCCCCCAGCCAATCAGAGCAGCCAACCCCCCAGCCAATCAGAGCACAGCCAACCCTCCAGCCAATCAGAGCACAGCCACACCCCTAACCAATCAGAACACACCTCCACCCAATCAGAACACAACCAAGCTCCCACCCAATCAGTTCATACCCCCACTGGCAGTTAAAAGGAAGAAACAGCTAAGACCACACATTGCTCCTCGAAGCACGAAGCTGAAAGCACCAGCCTGAAGATGACGAATGGGGACTTCATCGAAATGTCGCCAAGACACTTCCAATTTTACCGCGCGGGAGAAAACCCGAACAACCAAAGTACATACATATATATATATATATATATCTATATATATATGTGTGTGTGTGTGTGTTGTGTGTGTGTGTGTTGTTGTGTGTGTGGTGTATGTGTGTGTGTGTGTGTGTGTGTGTGTGTGTGTGTGTGTGTATATATATATATATATATGTGTGTGTGTGTGTGTGTGTGTGTGTGTGTATGTGTGTTTTATATTAAAACTTTTAACGTTTTAACTTTTCCTGGTGATCAAATTTTATTCACAATATGCACACATCCAGGAATCATGCTTCTATTTTTAGTATTCTTTTTTATATATATATATAATTCTTTTGCAAAAAGAATTTCTGATATATATATATATAATTCTTTTGCAAAAAGAATTTCTGATATATATATATCAGAAATTCTTTTTGCAAAAGCAGTGCTGAATGTTCTTTAATTGAACTTAAAGTTATATAGAATATTTGTGTGTTTGTGTGTGTGTGTATGTATCTTTGTGTGTGTTAATTTTATTACAGTTTTCAATAATTAATAAGTATCCCCAAAATATATGATCCACAAAAACAACTTTCATCAATCCGACAGCAAAGGCAGAAAACAAAAAAACCCCAAAACATTTAAATTATTTCTTATAAATATAAATATTTAAATGCACACAATCTACTCTGCCAGAAATGTTCTTAATAAATTATTATAATTCTACATAATTCCTTATGAAATAAGAAGTGTAAAAATTTTGGGAAACCAAAACTAAGTTAGAATTTTCAACTTTATTCTTGTACTGCTGTACAGAAATAGAGAGAATGATTGAGGAAACCCTAGTCACTTTGTTTGGACCTTAATGTTTTCCCCTTCTTTTATTCCAGGCTTAAACAAAGTTCAGTGGGGCATCAAAGTGCCTCAGTCTTAAATTACAGTCTGTACTTTAAAACAGAGTGGATGCACAATATGTTCCTGAAGCTAGGGGGTGGGAGTGTTATTCACTTAAAATTGAAGGCTTGTTGAGTCAATAATCTTCTTTCACAGAGTAACAATTTTCAGCTAAAATTTCTTGACCCAAACAAAGAAAACCAGTTCATTCAGTTATTTTACAATATTGCTGAAGGAAGCAAAATAAAAGAAGGAAAAAACACTATTCATTCCATACTGGGTAAAAACAATGTGAAATTTCAGGCATAAAAATTACACAATAAAAACTTTCTTTTTTAATTTATCATATTTGCAAATAGTTATTTTAAGCACAAATACTGAACCAGGGGTAATAGTTGGTACCAAAATCTGTTTGTGTATCAGCTGCAGGGTATATTTAACTTACATTATCAAGAACTAGTTTGTTGACCTTTCTAAATAGTATGGTGTTTTTACTGGTAATTTTATTAATTTTGTTTGTTCATTCACCCGAAGATTTGGCTTGCAAAATAAATGTGAATCAAGTCTGCTAGTTTTTGAATTTTAGTAGTTTTTGAATTCTAGAGGTTCTGTAGCAGTTTTCCCTAAAATTATTTTATATTTACTTTCTGTTTAAAGCAAAGGCTACATAGCAGAAATTGTTGCAAAAATTATTATAATGTGTCCTTGGAAAGTGACTACTATAAAGGCTCGTTTCTATACATGTTCAGCATTTAAACTGGCTGTTACCAACACAATGGAAAGAGAGGACAATAGGATTTTGTGTAGTCAAGGTTTTATTTATTGTTTAAAAAATTAGTTTAATGTTCTTTAAAATTTATGTAACTGCAAGATAACTGTAATTTTTTGGGTTTTTTAAAAATGTTGTTTAGTGTTTTTTCTATATTCCAATTTTTTTCCTTCACATTTTGGTATTTTAGAAATTTCTTGTATCATTTCTTATGTTTTAAAGCAATAAAAAAATTAAAAATAGGGACTGAATTAGTGCTACTGTCCTATAAACTCAGTTATAGTAAAGCCAACACATTGTTGCTCTTGTGGGAATAAATGATTAATATTCACGGACACTGCAACAGCAGTGGGGAAGTCACTTGTACCTTTATGGCTTTCAACTCCATGAACAATTCCCAGCTGGATTAGACAGGGCATTGAAGAACAAAGAGTATAAAAAAGTCTGAAGCATCTAACAGTGCAGTCATTTTAGTGGAGGTTTTATGCCTCTGTGCGGTTCTTTTCTGCTATCTACGCCAGCCTTTCTAGTCTTTTCCCATATTTTGTTCTAGTGCGTAAGAGTTCAAAGCCGGATTTGCAAACATAGTTACTTGTGTTATTTGTAAAATAACAAATAACAAAAAAAAGCCTAATCAATCTACCAACTGAGCAATTATGACAGTATACTGGTGCCTTCTCCAACTATTCATTTGCTATTTCCCAATAAAATTAAGTTTTATATATTTGTGGTGCATGTGTGTGTGTGTATGTGCTTCTAAAACAAAAGGATCCACGATACTTCTATGTACAAACTAAAAGTATTCAGAAAATAAAACTGATAATTCAAATTAATAGTAACAAAGATGATTATAAAAAACTAACTTTGTCATGATAATTTAACAGCAGCAGAATTACTAGGATGGAGTCATCAAATGAGGAACATATCTGTTGTTCATTGCATTTAAAACTTTGCCAAGTTTCTTCCATACAACAGTGAAGTAGCAAATATTTTTTAAAATTATATAATTTTTTAAAATTATATATTATTACCAGTTAGAATACTTTTGTAAGACAATTCATTAAATTCCTTTGCCATGTATTGATTTGAAAGCATGAAGCGCAACATGGGAAACATTTTAATAACAATTTATTTTCTAATATTTTATTCATTTTTAGAATAAAAGATTGACTATTTGCTTTAATTTTGTTAGCAAAGCTTGAAGAGCAAATTCTTATCTGCAGTATTCTCAGAACATCAATCCTCATCATCACCATCATCATTTTAGCCATTGTAGCATCCACTGCAGGATTTAAATATATGTGTTAAACAAACTGAACACTCATTTTTCAAATATTAAAATATTTGTACTTTGGGAAATACTCTTGTCCATTACTTTAAATGGCTACCTGATATCCTTTACTCCTTGGCTCTGTTTTATATGTAAAAGGGACACCTTATACATGCTGATCTATTTCCCTTTAATTTAAGAAAAATATACATTTGTGGATGTTTCAAAAGTATAAACCATTAGTTGCTTTAGAAAGCTGTTTATTCCCACCCTTCAGAGAGGTTTTCCAAACATTTTGTGGTGCATGCAAGTCCTGCTAAACAGTTCACTAGTTATTCTACTTCCTTCACACATTATATATAAAAATCTTGGTACAAATGTTCCTGTTAAATACAAGGCAGATGAATTTGTACTGTGGGTCGGAAACAAATGGCTACAAACAAACCATATTTTCATTAGCTAATTCTAATGACTTGTCAAACAGTATAATAAATTATCTTTCCTTTTGCTCCTCAATTATCTAACCAGTTTGACCTAGATGGATTTGAATGTGTGTCAAGTCTTTAAGAATCCAATTAAAAATCACACTTTTATTTAGTTCACCATTATGAGGCGGTATCTCACTTTTATATACTTGACTTGATCAGAGGAAAAAAGGATCGAGGTGAAATTAACAGGAGAGCAGCTGATTCCAAATAGCTGGTTCAAACTATGAGTAAAATTCCACTGTATGTTTCTGCTGCTGCCATGTACCCCTTCCATTACCTTCATAATTTGGTCTGGAGAATCTCCCAATTCATGTAAATATTTTAGGAAAATGCAAAGCCTAAGGATAGTACTCTGCACAGTCTCTTAAGTTTTCACACACATGCTGCTGGAGAGCCACAAATATTATATGGCAGAAAAACATGGGCATAACTATACTGTTTTATAAATTTTAGCTAGTTTTGTAACTTCTATTATTTTACAAACACTTAACAAACAGATGAAATAATCTTACTTGCTCACTGAAATTTCTTGCTCACTTAGAGGTTTTGTTTTTATGTACGCAACTCAAATTCATGGTATCTGAATTATTCTCCATCCAACTGGAGTATAATTATCCTTTCTTTTTATACTTTCTTGGATTTTGTGATGCAGAATTAAATAAATCATATTAGGACATATTAGGACAACTACGGACATATGTTTAATTTAATCTAAAAATGTATGTATATAAGATGGGCAGATCAAGAAGAACATCAAATCTAGTTCTTCAAAGTATGTGCATCATCTTCTGAAAATGTTTAAATCCTGAATCAAAACCCGCATTTCTACTACATATGGTGTTTATCTTCTCCTCTAAACTCAATACTCCATTTTGGCCTAATTTTTTGTTACTGGTTCAGAAACTCCAATGTCTTTCTGAAAACCAGTAGAAAAAAAAATAGCTCCGTAAGCACCACAAAGATGATTTCAAAGACTGAAAACTTGTTAAGGTTTCACAATTATTCTAATAACTATATAATAGATGAAACCATTTTATAGGAAGGGCTGAAATCAGTGCAAACAGCCAACAATTGGATCAGTATAAAGGCATATCATGGTCAACATGTGACAGATATTGATTAGTCCAACAATACCAGCATAAATAGATCCCAACAGAGTATAGCTCTCAACACAGATTATTCACTAGATTATTTACTATTGGTTCTAAAATTAGCTTGAAAAATCATAGTCCAATTTGTTTCTGAAAACCCTGGATGGAGTCACTAATGTATATATTACAGTATACAGGTGGCTAGTAATTGTTTTCCTGTAGGGTTTTAAAAACTTCTCTGTAATAGTATCAAAATAATAATTGCTATGAATATAACTTTCCTATAGCTTTAAATAACTATAAATCCAATTATTTTTAAATAAATCACACATTCATCTACAAAGGGCTTTTCAACCAGTGGTACGTGGATTCTCCATCCAATCATGCTGGAGAATCACAAGACCCTGGAAATGCTGCAACATTCCAGCTGATCGGCACTTCTTCAGGGCTCAGCTGCACCGAGCTCCAGCTGATCCTGGTGTTTCCACTGAACCTTGACAGCCCTGAAGAAGCGCCGATCAGCTGGAAAGCGGCACTGATCCTGGCGCCTCCACTGAGCCCTGCAGCTCCAGCCATCTCTCGCTCAGGCTTGTGCGGTGTTGCTACCAGTTCAGCTCATTCCCCTCCCCGCTACACTTTTCTAGGATGGTCGCGTACCACCTGCCAGGTGCCAATGTACCACAGGTGGTACCAGTACCACTGGTTGAAAAGCCCTGGTATAGAAAACTCACAAAAGCAAATATCTACAGAAATCCTGAATTTTGATAAGCAGGGATGTTTATTGTCTTCTCCAAAGCATTACTAATATTTTACTATTTTTAAAACAATGCTATTCTTAAAAGAACTATAACTATTACCTACATAAATATTCTGAGTCACTCTTGTGGACTTGAATTTAATTTTAAACATTTTGACATCCATATAAATCCCAACAATTTCAATTACTTTCTAATCAGTGCTATTAGTTCTAATATGTTTTCCTACAATGCAGCCATAAGCAAACTCTTTGGATTACAATGTCAGTTTATTATTATTAGTATATTACATTTTCCAAATTTCATCATCACTGTTGTGTCTTGAGCCTGCAAAGGCAGGCTTGGGACATTGCAATGGTCCTGGGCAGTTGCAAGCTGCCCGGGACCAGACTGGCTGGCGCCGGCATCGCACGTATGCGCGAGGCGCGGAGCGCGCCTAATTGTTGCCATTCTGCGTTGTTAAACGTTATTAAAAGGAACTGAGAGGCCTGCGAGCCTCAGAGCTGTGACGAAGTGGAACAGACTGCAAATAAAGACCTGTTGGAACCACGAGATGTTCTGTGCTCATTCGCCATTAAGTCGAGGACTCAAAACAATCACCACCACTGCACTTTTCTGAATAACTCTAATAATATGGATTCAATAATATATTGTCTTAAAATTATGTACATTTTGAACTATATTGGCAGTCACATGCAAATTCATTCAGCAAAATTAATATTGTAATTAAGAGGTGACAATAACATTAATATAGTTTTTATCCCACTTTTTCATGTTTTCAATAATGCTTGAATGTGATATTGCTGACATGATACGCTATAAAATAATTAGGTCAGTCTGTCATACCGTGAAAAACATGATTTATCCATAATAATGATCTGTATCTGAGATTTATACATTGAAAATATATTAGAGAAGTTCTAAACCCAACAATGACTGTTTGAAATATAAAATACATCATAGAACATTTTATGAAATTGTATTCAATTTTAAAGTGTAAACATTTAAGATTAATATAACTTTATACTTCTCTTGATTATAAAATTCATCTTATTATCCATAAGCACATCAGAAAATATTATTATTCTGATATAATTAAAACCATTTAAGCATTTATTATTATTTAAATAGTATTTAATATTATATAAATATTTTATAATATATTTAAATATAGCATAGAAAATATCTAGTTATCTTTGAAAAGTAATTTGACAATAAATACATGCATGTGAATAAAATCCAAGGATAATTCTGATACTGGAGCTCTTGAAATAGGAAAAAATATTAAATGTAAGTTTTACTAGAAAATATTATTTTCAACATAAAGTATGAAACTATCAAATGGCATCAAATTTCTTACTGGTAAACTTGAAGGCCTCTCTTGTTGGATTAGGGTTAGTTCTTCATGGTTAGGTTTGTTCTGGGTGACAGGGGGTTGAGACCTGGTTCCGTAGCCTTCCTGAGACATTTCCTAGATAAAATATATATTTACATGTTAGTAATAGGAAACATTAGCAATGGTAAAGAAAAGGAGAGCAATTAATTATAGGACTGATCTAGTTTTATGTTGATAGCTTCTCCACTCCCTCTCCCCACAATCTCAACTAAACCTCAGTATACTCCCTATTGCTTTGCATACATGTACAATATCTACAGTATATATCTGCTAAAGTTCTAAAGCAGGGGTCTTCAACCTTGGCCCTTTCGTGACTTGTGCACTTCAACTCCCAGCGTGACTGGCTGAGGAATTCTAGGAGATGAAGTCCACAAGTCATAAAAGGGCCAAGTTTGAAGACACCTGTTCTAAAGAAAGCATCCTATAGATTCCAGAGTGCATCCTATTTTATTAAAAACAAGTTGCAATGATAAGAATTAAGTCAAATTATACTGCTTGGGGATGGAAAAATTTAAGCTGAACACGGAATGGATATTGTACCTCTGCTTTTTCAGAAGGTTTTAGGTTGAGGGTTTTTTTTTTTTTTTTTTTTTTTTTTAGCAAACTGAATAGACACAGAGGCAACCATTGGCTGAAGATGGAACTGCTGCTCCAAGCTTGATTTTATCTTCCCTGTAAAAAAAACTGTATAAGGATATTTTGAAATTCTGGGAAAAGAGTATTTTATTTTTCTATAGCTATGTATAACAGCCTCCTGCAGAATAGTATAAATATCAGAAGACTCTTGAATTAGCATTAAAAAAATAATCAAAGCAACATTTCAAAAAAGTACTAATAAATTAAGTGTCTAATGAGATTAAGCATTTGTTCACAGCACATGAAGTAGATCATACAGCCATTAGGGTAAATAAATAATCTCTATATTTCTGTCACAACCCCTCTATGATCTTGTCCTAAAGTGCAGATTGGGATTTCAGTAAAGTTCAATTCTAGTCTGTATACCCAGATATTACTTCCACAGTAGTGTAAATCAAACTGCAAAAATCAATCTATGTCAATGGAATTTATTTGGACTACAGTATAATTTTCAAACAGAAGTCAGAGAGATAAAAGAACAACCAAGCTGTTCCAAAAGATTAAGTGTAAATTTAAAGATCTTTTAAATTCATTAAAAGATATAATAAATATAGCAAGGCTTATGAAGCATATGCACAAACCAGGTTTCCTTTTTCTTATATAAATAAAGTATATGTATGCCACAAAATAAAATACCTATATTAGCATCTATGACCATCACAGAAAAAAAAATGAGGAATGAAGCTTCCAAGAAATAAGGATAATTCCCCCCCCCCTTTCCCTTCAATTGTGGATAATTCCTGGAGACTGCCTGGATGAAGTTCTGCCATTTCCTTGGCAAGGTTTTTCAAAAGTGGATTGCTACTGTCTCCTTCCTAGGGCTAAGAGAAAATGACTGGCCCATGGTCACCCATCTGGTTTTGTGTCTAAGGTGGGACGAGAACTCATGGCCTCCCTGTTTCTAGTCTGATGCCTTAACCACTACATCAAACTGGCTCTTAAGGAAAAACTAACGTATCTTTAATTTCAAAAGGATATGAGATTTTGTTGTGTTTTGTTTATCTTTCTTACTCTTCGCTATTGTTTAATAAATTATTCTTTTTAATTTGTTTTTTTCTGCCTTTTAGTTGGTAATTTTAATAAACAACTGAATGGAACAATTATTTTTACATGAATATTTAGCCTTGAAAAAATGGAAATAATGTTTAAACAGCATCCTGAACAGTTATGGCACTGCTTCTTATTGGTATTCTGTCTGGAGTAACCAGACAGAATACCAACAAGACTAGCTAGTTAAAGATTTGCTATGTGCATTAAACAGGCACCAAGAGATGATGGTAAAGGCAATGAGAGGTCTCAGTCTTTGAGGGGGGGCTGTATTTGGGGATGGATTTTCTTTCGGGGAAAGTTGGTTGGGAAGGTGGCTGTTTGACAGCTTCTTAGGATCTTGAGTCATCAGGATTCTGATCCAGATATGGGAGGGAAACAGCATTGTTTACACTTTTTGATGATCTCTGGTGTAGGCAGGATGGAGGTTGTGAATCCAGCCTTGCCCTATTTGAACTCGGACTTTCAGTACCATCAATCCTGGTATCCTTCTGATTGGCTTAGAGGATTGAGGTTGGCTGGGGCTGTGCTTTGCTGATTGTCCTCCTTTCTTGATTGGTGATGGTTGGAGAGGATAGGTCTCAGCCCCTACTGTGTGGGAGCTAGAGAGTTCAGTGTTCTCTCCTGTTCTATTTAACATTTATATGAAACCACTGTGTGAGTTTGTTCATCATCATGAATAATGAATGTTAATGATACCCAATTATATATTTCTGCCCCAGCAAATTAAGTGATGCCAAGAACATCTTATCCTGGTAAGAGTCTGGATGGGGAACAACAGACTTCAGCTAAAACTGGCAACACTGAGTAGCTTTGGGTTTGGGGTCTAAGTTCTAGGAGTATGCCATCTTTGGAATGTATGGAATTAGAGCCCTATCAGATTTCAATACTATCTGCTCAAAAAGTAGGTAACGTTTATGACTAGGAGGTTCTTTGCACAGCTTCATGTTGTGTATCAATTGCACCTACCCTTAGATCGGGAGGTTCTGCTCACAGTTTCTATGCCAGTGTTTCTCAACCTTGACAATTTTAAGGCATGTGGACTTCAACTCCCAGAATTCCACAGCCAGCAATGCTGGCTGTGGAATTCTGGGAGTTGAAGTCCACATGCCTTAAAATTGTCAAGGTTGAGAAACACTGCTCTATGCCTTCTTCACCTTCAGATTGAACTATTGCAGTGTGCTCTATATGGGGCTGCCCTGGAAGCTTCAGCTCATGCAAAGTTGTACTCCCACAATATGAGCTTCTTTGGCTACAAGTCTTCTTGCAAATCCAATGCAAGATGCTAGTTTTAACCTTTAAAGCCCTTCATGGCAGGGGGCTGGTTATCTGAGGGACCACCTCCACTCGATTACATCTTCCTTATTATAGCTGCCCATTCCACTAGATCTGACAGAGAAGGCATGCTATGGCTACCGTTTGCCAGAGACTTAATTTTGGTGGGTCTAGGACAGTGATGGCGAACCTTTTAGAGACCGAGTGCCCAAAAACTAGCCCCGCCCCTGCTCCATCCCCTGCCCCGCTCCCACTCCGCCTCTACCCCGCCTGCCCGCAGGGCCGCTCACCGCCTCCAGGGTCCCCCACAGATCGCCCAAGCAGCCCAGCAGCGCCATGGCAACCACGCCTTCTGCCCACACCCCGCAGCATAAACTGTGCGTGATGGGGCATGAGGGCAGAGTTTTGTCAACGTTGCCTGGCTGCCATGTCCTTGGCTGCGCTGCTCCGTGTGGGCCATGCTCGGGGGCGATTCTCCTCCAAGGGGGCTGCTGGTTACAGGGGGAGGCAAGGCTGGGAGGGGTCCCGGGGGAGGCAAGGCTGGGGCAACGGCACGTGTGCCCACAGAGAGGGCCCCAAGTGCCGCCTCTGGCACCTGTGCAATAGGTTCACCACCACTGGTCTAGGAAATGGGCCTCCTCTGCTGTGAGGCCTGCCTTATAAGACATTCTTCTCCCCTCACACAAGCCAGGTTAGCTCCATCCCTGGTAACATTTCAGAAGTCCTTCAAGGCTTGGCTATGTCACCAGGATTGAGTGTCCTAGAGAACTGGTAATATTCTTAAGATGGCTCCACTCTTATGGTTGATATATTTACTCTCTTCAGGTCTTGTGGTTTATATATTTTAATTTTTAATGGAATATTTAATTATTAGTAGATTATTTTATATTCAATACTGATTGTTTTTAAGTATTATTGTTTTATTTGATTGTTGTATGCTGTCCAAAGTTGCCCCTTGTGAGATGGGCAGCCATATAAATTTGATAAATAAAACATAATTTATTATTTATTTATAACATTTATTGGCTTCCCATCTTACCTCAGGGTAACTCTGGGCAGCTTACATAGTATATATTTAACTATATAATTCTACTAATATGAATAAATGAAATAAAAATATTACCAAAGGGGACCTCCAAATGCAAAACATAAATTTGTAGTTTTAATCATCATTGTCTTCGCATTTTGGTAAATTAAGAGAAATAACATTTTTCTATTCCAATTTAGATGGAAGTTCAGTGCAGTGAAGTCTGCTAATAATGATAGTTCGGCTTAGTCATTTCCTTTATTCTGATTGCTAGAGTAAAGATGTCAATTGCCATTTCTATAACATAAAATAAATAGTGTTGGATTTTAAAAGTTCAGCTTCTTTTTTGACTTCCATTCTTATTTTAACTATGTGCCAAAAATAATTTTAGAAATCCAGCTCTTCCCTTTGGTTATCACCAGTTAGGCTTAAAAATGACAGAAGCTGATGGGTGACTGATTATTAATTGTGATCCCCTCCCCCTTCTCCTCCTATGTTGACACAGCCTTCCTACCAGGTAGGCTAGCATGTTCCCGTAGATTAACAGCATGATTTAAATCAACAAATGGCACCCAGCCCTCCCTCAGTTAAAAAGCAAAATAGCTTTCTAATAGGCTAACAAAGGAGTAATCTTTTTCCTCCTTTAAATTTAAATCCTACCTCAAAGCTTTTTATCAGTATAATAGTGTCTCCAATAAATTCTCAACAAAAACTAACACTTAACAACATTTATATTGTTTATTCAATCAATCTGTCTACTTTCTCATTGACTATTCACAAATAAGCCAGCATTACAATAGAACTGAGCTTAAAGTTTGAAAACAGGCAGCCAACCTGGAGAGGAGAGAGAGACATTGACAAAGAAAAGGATCAAGGAGGAAAGGGCACAAGAGAGGAGGTAAAGAACCAGACCTATATTTTGCATTTCTCATAGCCAGTTCCTAACATGGAGAGGGAAAATAGTTTAGATTTAAAACTTTAATAGTGGTTTAAGAATGAAAAAAAAAAACAGATGATCAGTTAGGACTAAAAGAAAACTGCCTTTAAAAATAAAGCAGCATGAATTTCTATGCAATAATATTAAGTGCAGTTTTTGTTACTACTTATTCAACGTAACCACTTCCTAATGCAGCTCAAAGAATTAGCTTTGTAAAATATGATCATGAATTACATCATTATCCTATTCCAAGTCTCACATAAATATTTTTGCATTCCCATTGAAGACCAATTCATTTAAACTACATATTGAATCAAATCCTTCCATTAAAATAAACATGTTAATTTTTTATATAATCATATTGATTTATTTGTGAAACAGTCATGTCACCAAATATTTCAGAAATAACCCATACATAAAATTTGCTAAATTGTCTAATTCTTGTTTGAGATGAAATTTTGTTGCTACTTGAGTGGTGTATGTTAGAAAGTGAAAAGGCGTTATATCGTACAGCAACTAGTTCAGTTTTCCACAAAAGTTCTGACAAAAGAAAAATACTCTCAGTAAATTCAATCCAGTAAGCCTATCAATTTTAACTGGAAAGGGCATTTAAAAGTATGAACACACTACTGAAGCTATCCTGTTCTTTATAAATGGCAAATTAATTATAAATACTGGGAGTTCCTGATCAAACATGTGCTTTATAAATCATTTTCTCTTTCCAATTTTGCCTGGGTTTTTATTTTTCTTTCTGTCATTAAATATTGGTATGTGATTTCAAGCATGTTCAGTCCAGGGATCTTATTCCCAAGTAGTAAAGTTATAAACCTGAGATGATGTGATTTGTTTGGAGATTGCCATGTCACTAGAATATGGTTACTTCTGGCAAAAAGAAATGAGAAGCCAAGTGAGAGGACAAGGCAAGCTGGATGACCCTGGGAACTCCTGGTGAGGAGAGGGTGAGCTAGATCAGGGCTTTTCAATCTTTTCACCCATTATACCACTTTTAGGATATGGCAATATCCGAGTACCACCAGTCGCCTAGCAAGGTGTCAAAAACTTGATGACCTCCTCCCAAAAAGGAAAAAAGTGATGAAGTACAAGTAGTCCTCGACTTACAACAGTTCGCTTAGTGACTGTTCGAAGTTACAATGGCACTGAAAAAAGTGCCTCCCAAGCTACAGCTGAACAAGACACCTGCCTGCCCACCCGGCGACGCTCTTCCTCCTGTCCAAGGTTTTCATTGTTGTGAGCATTTCTGTTGAGGATTGGTAGCGGGGGTACGGTGGGGGGGAGTGTTTGGCTTTTATTCCCTCTGCTTGCTGGGTAGTTGCAGCAGGTTTTGGTCACTTCACATGACCCTGGGACACTGTGACCATCATAAAAATGAATCAGTTGCCAAGCATCTGAATATAAATCACAAGACCCTGGAGATGCTGCAACATTCCAGCTGATTGGTGCTTCTTCTGGGCTCAGCAGAAGCACCAGAATCAGCGCCGAACTCCAGCTGGAGCCTGGCACTGATCCTGGTGCTTCAGCTGAGCCCTGACAGTCCCGAAGAAGCACTGATCCTAGCGCTTCCGCTGAGCCCTGACAGCCCTGCAGCTCCAGCCATCTCTCACTCAGGCTTGTGCGGTGCTGCCACTGGTTCAGCTCATTCCTCTCCCCCGCTACACTTTTCTAGGATGGTCGCATACCACCTACCATGTGCCATTGTACCACAGGTGGTACCCGTACCACTGGTTGAAAAGCCTTGAGCTAGATGACCCTGAGGGACAGGGATGACATTACAATACACATTATCAGCTAAATAGTGGATCCTGTATCCTGGCTGGCCAAATCTCTCTGGACAAAAGAAGGATTCTGAGTTAGCTTACATGTACTCTAGACCAGAGGTCCTCAACCTTGGCAACTTTAAGACTCGTGGACTTCAGCTCCCAGAATTTGCTGGCTGAGGAATTCTGGGAGTTGAAGTCCACAAATCTTAAAGTTGCCAAGGTTAGAGACCCCTGCTCTGGACAGCTTCATTAAAGCTGCCTATAAAGCAGAGATAGCATAGGCATCACTTTTGATTTAATTCTTGATTGGGGAGGACACAGCAAAGGGAAGGATGCATAAGAAATATATTATACAAACATATATCTTATAAACAAGGATATATAGAAACTTTTTGTTCTCATGTGCATCAAGCTTGCAGAGAGGCAGATACAGTAAATCTGGATGATTAGTACAGACTTTAAAGTACTTGGCTAAACATTTGCATTCAGATTTTCTCTATTTTGGCAGACACTCAGAGACTGTATCATCAATTATCAATTCTAAAATAGCTGAAAATGCAATTTCAGAATGCATTATGAGTTCTTTTCCAACCAGGGCACAGGGCACAATAAGCAACATTCTGTAAAGCCACTTAGTGCCTGCAAGAATTAGCGGCACAGAAGCCCAAGTAAATAAATAAGCAAATAAATAAATAATGTTTAAAAAAACATAGCTCTATGTTCTTCAAATCCCTATATTCCAATCAACTGGATTTGGAGGGAAGAACCAGTAATAAGCAGGAAGATGAGATTTAAAATATGATCCGACTATTAACTAATAAGGTGCTTGAATTTTACTTTTATAAAAACCTTTAGGATAAAAAAATAATATGAAGTAGGAAATAAATTAGTAAACATGCTATATCCTACAAAATGATTATCCACATAATTAAGTAAATGTGCTTATCCAGTTCAATATAGCATTTACAAAATCCTGATTTAATAAATGATCTATATAGCCTCTACAACACCAGCAATTCATACTGTTTTAGAATAAGAACATACCATGCATTCATGAATGCTGTCTTCAGAATTTAGAACTGACCCTTCATAGTTCAAAGATTTGGCAAGGATATTATTGTTGTTGTTGTTCTAATATTGATATCATTTCCTATATACTGTATTTAAATTGTTCCTATAACTCCATATAACAATACGTAAAACCACAATTTGACATCTTGAACTTGCCATTATATTCTCCTATTTGAGTGAACAGACAATCTTTAGTTCTTTCAGAAAGGGAAAACAGTATAAAACATTTTTCTAACCATACTTCAGATGACTGTTAATCACAAGTATTATGAGGACTGATGTATTAGATCAGTGGTTCTCAACCTTTCTAATGCCGTGACCCCATAATACAGTTCCCCATATTGTGGTGACCCCCAAGTGGGTGTGGCCACCAATAAGAGGGAGTAGGTCAGCTAGGGAAAAGGGAAAAAAATGGCGGACAACATGGTTTGGTGACCCCCGTGAAATGGTCGTTCGACCCCAAATGGGGTCCCGACCCACAGGTTGAGAACCACTGGATTAGATAAAAAACCTAAAGAAATAATAAATAATAGAATTACATCTCTACCACTTTTATCTATAAAAACTGGCTTTAAAAGTCACATTGTCTTCTTTGAATCAAGCCAGCGTTATCAAATTCTGTATTTTTAGCAAGAGCATCATAAATTTTAAACAGAAGTCCTAGGTGAAATTATAGAAACATCCCATTTCATATGCCAAGAAGAAAAAAAGTGATATGACTAAGTAATAAATAACTGTGATAAATAAATGAATAAAGTAACTAGTTGTCTCATTTTTCCAACCTCATTGTGAAGATACACAAATTAGCAAGCAACATGGAAAGCGATACAAATTACTTTTCCATAGCAATATTTAAATCTCATTGTACAGTTATTTTAGATATTTGTGCAATGAAGTAGTTTGTAAAAATAAATATAAAGTTCTGAATAAATTCTAAAGAACGATGATGTGAAATTTCTGTCTATCATTGATACAGTTTTCATTCAAAATACTCCTATTCATAGTTTTTTTTTGTTAATTCAGAATTCTTTACAGAAATTCTACACTGATACTTGATTACCACTTGAATGGGAACCACTAAGAAATCTCAGAAATATAAAATCAACTAGATTTAAAAAAAAAAAATCCCAGGAAAAGGCATATTATGAACAATAGTTCACATCCACATATTTTTTATTTATTTAAAAATAACATTACAAGATAACATCTATGATATCTAATATCATTATTGTGATATTAAGGATACACTTACTACATATTATTATAGCGTCTTTTGGAATGGACAGCCTTTACAAATCTAATAAATAACATAATCATCAAACCCTGCATGGAAGAAAAATGAAATGTTTCCTTCAAAAATTACATTTCAGAATGTTTAAAATGCACTATGAAGAGAAAAGCTCCAGTATGGTGATGACCAAAGAGTCAAAAAAATGAACAGGAAGTCAGTATGCCTTCAGTTGCTCCTCTGCTCAAATTTCAAGTTCCTAAAGCTATATTGCATTAAAACATGAATCCTGTTGCAAAAAGTCGGAAGAAGAATTGGTTTACTACCTAGAAATAAAAGTTTTCAATCAGTTTATCCAATTCTATCTGAAAAATTTAACCGCTGCCCAGGTCAACTTTCCAGTGTTTCAAGAAAGATTTCCCATGACTGTTGTATTACAACTACTAATGATATAAGGGATTCCACATTTATCATTCTTAACATTATATAAGGATCAAAATATATTAAGGATACTCTCATGCATGTCCTCTGTGAATGAAATTTCTGATTTAGGAAAGCTCTGAAATCAGAACTGAATAATGGCAACATGTAGAGTATGTCTATTTGATTAAAAAAAAGCACAACTTTTTTTTGAAAAGCAATCAATCTTCAGATATAATTTAGAATGTCAAATATTCTAGGTCAAAAAAATTAATAAGTAATTCTTTTTGGTTTCTGTTTCCTAAAACTAAGCACATCACAGAGAAAAAATATTTCAGTGTTTTAAAAAATCAACAGGGAAGAAGCAAAAAAAATCAATTGAAAGAACGCATTTCATACCTAACTAAAATATTTTATAAGACAATATTATAAGGAATATTTAACTAGAAACATTTTATAGAACAATATTCAAGTTTGTGGTATCAATATGAACAACAGGGGAGTTTGCTAAGCTATTTTCATCTAATTTAACATCTACCGATTTGGGCAAATCTCCTGCAAAAAATATTTTTTTTAAAAAAAAAGACATACTACAAATTAGATGATTTCTGAATTAAAAAAGAAAAGCCTATTCATCTTAAAGGGAAATTTGTTATTAATATGTTTATAGTTTTCTTTCTACTAAAAAATTACCATGGCAATTAAAGCCTTCTTCTTATTGATCCGAACCATTTATTTGAACTATGTATATGCAAAACTTACAATGCAATGTCCAAGAACATTCCAGAATATTCCATTTTTCCTCTGGCTCGTGTAAATTTGCCATTATGGGATAGTCAGGATACTTCTGGAAATTAATTCTCCAAACTACAAATAGTTTATGATGTTTCTCAACATTGGGAAAGAAGGCAAAGTGCACAATGTTAAGTTACATACATGGGGGGAGGCAAAGTGCACAATGTTAAGTTACATACAGTACATGGGGGGAGGCAATATTTTCTTGGATAGAATTTTCATTTATTTTTATTTTAATCTGAGTAGTTACTCTTCAGTTTCCTTTCATTTCTACCTCAAAATGTTCAGAAACTACATTGTTTACTTTTGGCAGTTGTGCCACCAAAAGTCAAAGAATGATTAGAAGAAACTATGGGAGGTTGCACAAGAGAATCCAACGTCTGTAATAATGTAATAATCTTACGGATCATTTGGAAGTATTGATTTTCTATTACTGCTTCAAACTGTCCAAATGATATAAAAAGGAAAATCATGAGAAACTTACAATAATTAACATAAATTGCATGTTAAAGTGTAACATGGAGAATAAGCACTTCTATTCTAGATAGGAAAAGACTGAAAAATAATGTTATTAGCAAGAGTGCAAAAACAGCAGGAAATGTTATAATTTATTTTTACAAGTTTTACATTGCTTAAAATCAATTAATTAAGAAATGCATATAAGCCAAAAACAGGATATCCTATACTTAAAAAAAGAAATACAGACCCACTTGTTCTTGGGTAATGTCTGCTAAAATGTCCAATATCCAATCCTTGCTCTTCATATCAGTTTAATTGTTTGATTTTATTGTAATGTGTATGATTTATTACAGGAATAGTTAAGAACAATACTGCGTTATCCTTCCTTCCTTCCTTCCTTCCTTCCTTCCTTCCTTCCTTCCTTCCTTCCTTCCTTCCCTCCCTCCCTCCCTCCCTCCCTCCCCCCTTTTAATAAAAATATGGATTGTATGCCTATATACCTATATGGCAGGCATGTCAAACTCGCAACGTATTGGGACTTTTTTCCATTGCCGGCAATGGGGTGGGCGTGGTTTCAGCGTGACGCATCCGGCCTGCAGGCCGGCAGTTTGACATGCTTGCTATATGGATTTGGTTCTATGTGCTTTAATAAGAAACTTTAATGAACACACACACACACACACACACACACGTTCTCTTCCTATACATATGTCTTTTATGGCTGTTGTTTTTCATGCTAAATGTGGAAGACACTTTTAATCACTGAGAGTACTCTTATGGCTAAACCAATGTGTATGCCTACATACACCTAAAAACAAACAAACAAAAACAAGGACATATATACATTTCAATTAAGGTATTTAAAAGCCTGAAATTACAAGCTATAAAACATAACTATTGCTTTAATTTCAAATTGACATTGTAACACTGTTTAAATATTACATTTTTTTAAAAAAAATTATTATAGGATTGTCATAATAGAAAATGTGATTCTCAGATGTTCTCTTTCACTCATACACAAAGACTGTAAGACACATTCTTCCTCCCAAATGCCATAGTTGCTGGAAGTCCTTGAGGTAACACTTTGTCTGATCCGTATGAGATAGAACTAGAGTTGAAGATTCAAAAGTCAGCACTATCAATCAGTTCAGGAGCTAAACAAAATTACAATCTCTAGAGGGTGACAGCTTTAAGCTATCTTGCTGTGCAAGCAGAGAATTTGGGTCTCAGTGCTCCACACAGCAGAACACTCCATCAGCATGCCTCCGCAAGTGAATATGAACCCCAGGGCTCGCTCACATAAATGAGGTCATAGCACTGCCCCAAGCTTACAGCAGAGTCAAACCACTGTCGATGCTTTTCTGAATCAAGAAAAAAAACAGTTCCACAAGCAGATGGTTCCTCTGGATAATAAAGCTACTAACTCAACTATGTTAAATTGCAAAGAATTGTGTTTAGTTTCTTCTCAGGAATTTATTTATAAATAAATAGGCATGGAGAAATGTAAGACAGGTTTCCAACAAATCTTTCTAGTTAAAATACAGACTTATTTTTACACTGAATTAATTAGAAAGCTTTTTATGTGTGCAAAACCCAATAGCATCTAAGATTATTAAATAACATGGCTATTTTTAACATTAAACTAGAATACGTTTTCTCAGTTGCCAAGGATAAAAATATGGCTGAATCCATCAATATAATGTGTAGTTTAACATTATATGCATCAGTGAAGATGCTGCTGCTTTTATGCCAATTGTTTCTTCTCCACATCATTTAATCCACTATGACTGAGACTTGCTAGTATGGTATAGTGATTACAGTAGTGCAGTGATTATGATGTTATACAAGAATAACAAAGTACCAAGTTCAAGTCTTCATTCAGTAAGAGAGCAAACTGGGTGTCTTGAATCTATAACTATTCATAACCTTGGTATATGAAGTTAAAAAAGGGGAATAAAATATAGACAGTAAGACCAGGCGAAATTAAGAGGGAAAGGGACCACTTCACAAAATCATGGTGAAAACAGGCACCCTCTTGTTATTATTTTTTTACAGACAAATTATGAGATTGAAAAATTGGGGGGAGGAGAAGAGGAGGAACAGACAGGATTGGGCAAAGGGGGAGGGGATTGGGTTGTGGGTTGTTTCTGTATTTCCCTGAGTGGGAAGAATTCAGGAATCCACAATACTCCATATTGCGAGAACCCAGCATGGGGTTGCCCAAAGGAGGAAATGCGAAGGTGCCAAGGTGGCAGCGGGACAGTCGGCGGAAAAGCCAGAGTGTCTGCAAACAAAGAGTTCAGCTATCTGTGGCAGCATTGGGGGAGGTCCTTCCCAGCAGAAGGGAGTGCCCTAAGGATCGATAGGCCAGAGGAAAAAAGCTTAACCATCCGGAGAGCATGAACCCCAGGCGGCCCTGATTAAGGAGGACCCTCGGCATGGGCCTGCACATAACTCCAAGATCGGCAGTGGTGGGGGAACGGTGGGAGGAACTCCAGGGGCCTCCCCGGGTCATGGGGGCGGTGCCCAATAGGGCAGGAGGTGCCATGCGGCTCCCATGAGAAAAGAACCGAATTAAAGAGGAGGGAGAAGCATGCGAGGTTTTCTGCAAAAATGGGTCAAAACGTTGGAAGGGGAGCCTTTCAGATTTGAAAAAAGCTGAAGCTTTTCCCACCTAGCCTAGCCAGCAACAGCGCCACACACACACTTATCTCGGGGGCGGGGGGAAGCATCTCTCTTCCTGACCCCCCTCCTATGTGGATAAAATAGAGAGAAAAAATTGGATATAAGGCAATCATAAATTTTAAAAATAGATAAATGGCTATGAATAAATTCTAATATTAGTACTGCACCTTTGTATCATTATTTATGCAATAAACTACAACGAACCTGGCTACAATCATCTTGCTCGTTGTAGGTTACCACCTGAATCATAGCGGTTTGGAGTATCTATGCTAGTCTAAACAATTCTGTGTCCCGTGGGAAACAAGCTCATTCTTTCGGTTATTTTGGCGGGTTGGGCACTTTGTTAGAAAGCCTGCCAAACTATTCTATTGGGGAATGTGGATGACTGCATAATACTGGGGGTGGGTGGGAAGTTTAACTTTGTAATAATGTAACTCTTTGGAGGAAATTTCAACTTGGGTTCACTTTTGATCGTGCTGATATTTTGTATCCAACAACCATGTTCTCAGAACTTCCAACCTGATAAATTCTGATTTATTTGGCTCTATCTATCAGAACCATGACACTAAGATTAATGAGAAAGAAATTAACACTCTACAGATTTCATAAAGTTGAGGTGCAATTATTCAAAAAATTGCCCAATAAAGTTATAGCAATAATTTTATTACAGAGAGTGAGTGTCTGTATTTGTCCATTTACTGGAAAATAAACATAATTTATGCGAAGTTTGTAATATTTTGAAAATAATAGAAATACTAGGTATCTAAAATTATTTCCACATTTTCATTCCATGTGGTTCTGTGCCTTGACATCATAAACGCATATGGAAGTTCCTATGACGACCCATAACTTGTTGAGCAATCCTTTCAGAGATATTTCCTTATCTAAAGAGAGAAACAGAAATGACTACGGGCGGGCAAAAAAGCAGTGGGAGTAGGATTGATTTCTGATTTCCTGCTAGATTCCCCAGTTACAAGTTGATTGGAAATCATAATCACATGGCCCTGGCTGACCTTGGCAGAGCTGCAGTGGCCCTAAGTTTCCAAATACAACTACAGTATTCTGAAGATCCTTCGAATTTTAATTTTACAGGAGTCATGAGTCCCATATTTTGGAGATAATCTTTAAGTTAGCACATTCAAAAAGTGTTGCCCTATGATGTACCCTTTTGGCTAATTGAATGTTAACAATAGACAAACTGATAGAAGAATTTTAGGTGTGTGTGTGGGTGTGTGTGTGTGTGTTGTGTGCTGACTTGCAAAGGTAAACAAGAATACATGCTAATCAGCAGCATGATGTCTCAATAGGTACAACTGACTTGCTACTCTTAGATAGACTTGCCTTTCTACTCCAGCACAAAAAGCCTATAATGTTGCTAATATGCCAAGGAGAAGAGACAAGGCCAAGATAGAAAGAACAATACGAAGTGAATAAGGATGTATGGAATAGAAAAATGATACTGTACTTAATATAGTTATCCCTCTTGTAAAATATATGAAATATATGAAATGGACAAGAAAGAATTAGAAAAGAAAGAAAACATCAAAATAATATTTTGTACTTTCTGTACACAGACTCTAAGACAGTGGTTCTCAACCTGTGGGTCGGGACCCCATTTGGGGTCGAACGACCATTTCACGGGGGTTGCCAAACAATGCAGTCCGCCATTTTTTCCCCTTTTCCTTAGCTATGCTACTCCCTTTTATTCTACTGGCTTTTGAAAGCCAATAGAATAGACTCTCTTGAATAGCAGGTGCCATGCTGGCCACCTGACCACTGAAATGTCTTCAGACAGCCCTCGCTCAATGGCCTTGAACAGAGAGGAGCAATACCCCCTATAGTTGGCAATGACTAATGGAGTAAAATTCACAGGGACTCTTAGATATTGGAAGACTGTTATCATGTCACCCCTAGTCCTTCTTTTTATTAAACTAGACATACCCAACTTCTGCAACCATTTGTCATGTTTTAGCCTCCAGTCCCCTAATCATTTTTCTTGCTCTTCTCTGCACACTTTCTAAAGTCTCAACATTTTTTATATCATGATGATCAAAACTGGATGCAAGAATGAGAAGAAATTATGATAAGCTACTAGTTCAGAAAAAAAAAATAGATGGACAAACTAACCATGAGTTTTCTTCCTATATCTCTTTAAATAGTCAAAATATACTTTTAATTCTCCATTTCAGCATCTTTTAGCTCATTTTGCAGCAAAATATTTCAAATTAAAATTCTGTCTGAAACACACACACATACATACACGCACAGAGAGAGATTCATAGGTGCATACATATATACAGTAGATAGATAGAAAGGCAGAAAGGCAGAAAGAAAGAAAGAAAGAAAGAAAGAAAGAAAGAAAGAAAGAAAGAAAGAAAGAAAGAAAGGTTTTCATAAAAATGAATTTTGTGTATGTGTTTCTTCCAAGCAGAGTAGCTTTTAATATTTGATTTTAATTATTTTGTAAAATAATAAAATGTGACAACGTATGTATCACTAATAACTCCTGTTGAGAATACCTTTGCCAAATTTCATATAGATATGAAGAATTTATAGAAAAGAAAAGCTTTTTCTCAATAAATTATGCTTCTCCTTTCAAGGACAGTGACTGCCAGGTATTGTGGTAGAAGCTGAAGATAATTTTGCTGTTTTTTTTCCCCAATGGAATATGTCAGTTGTTTCTAGGTCACATCATGAATAACACAATTTAGGATCACCCACTTCCCCAAATAATCTGACCTCTTTCTAAATTCTGTGAAATATTTCAGGCATAAGCTGAATGTGACACATACTTCTATTTACAACTGAGTAACAATTCAGGTATGTTTCTTTATCTAATAAAAAAAAATGCATCCAATTATTTCTGCTCAAGTTAACTTGAAATGTCACTTATCCTTATTATCTACTGGAAAACAAAGAGTTTCATCAACCAGAAAGGTCCCCACCAATATTTTATAAAATATCTTGCTTTTTGAATATGAATATTAATCAGAATTATCATCATCCTAGTAAGAAAAGTTATTATATCTTATTCTTGATTGTAGATATTAAAACTTATCTGCAATGTAAATACTTTTTTCTGAGGAGAATATGATTAATTTTGTCAAGATTAGAACAGCCAGGAAGAGACCATTCATTCTAAAAGAATTGTCTCAAAATATGTCTTGTCTTAATTTCCTTTTAGAGGACAGTGGTCAACCTATGTTATTGAAACAGAAAACAAGCATTTAAAGAAACACGTAGATTTTGTTGTACAATATACTATACTTTTTATTCTTTTCATTGATTATGATAGTGAAGTTCTTTGTACATCATTTAAAGTTCAACCAACTTAAAGATTCAGTAAATAAATAGAAATAAAGAAAAGTATGTCTTATGACTAAATACTATTTTTAGTTTAGAGCTATAATTTCCACATAGGCTTCAATGACAATACTCTTATCTGACAAATATTCTTTAGAACAAAATGATCTCATTGCAATACTTTATTAAACTAATTAACAGGTTCTTGAACCAATATCTAAATGTTAAGCTATTAATGCTTTTGCAGCAAAAATCTTAAAGAGAAAATATAATTCTATCACTTCAGTGATTTAACACATATTTTCTGAAGTCAATATTCTCAAGCAGTTATAGACTAAAGAGTATTTTAATTAACCTTCTCTGATTTAAATAATGGGAACCAGAGGTAGATGACTTAAAAATAATTAAACAATTATAAGGAAATATTTCTGCATGAAATGTAAACTATAATTATTTGATTCTTCCATTTTAACAAGGTTTACCTTTTAAAAATGAAAATATACTTGAAGACTTCCTTGTTTTTTAAATCTACATCTTTCAAACTATGCTTGTGCAATGCCTTTAAAACTACACTGCTTTTAATTTATACTTCTATTGTTTTTAAAATAATGATAGAGAAATAGAAAAAAACCCAGTAAAAATACATGCTTTGTCAAAGAAAAAAACAGAGAGGAAATGTTTAAAAATGAAGTGAAAAGTATAGCAAAAAAAGGTATATCATTTTAGCTATAATTAGTTCTAATTCATTAATTGTTTCCATAAAAATATTGTATATGATCTACTGAGCCAAAGGGGAATATTTAACTGAGAAGCCAATAAACATCCTCAAATAATTTATTGAACACAGCACTGCTATCAAGACCAAAACGTTTCCAAATATTTAAGAATCAGTTAAAGATTACTTTGTTGCAAAGTAACAAAACAATTCGTACTGCCCTCATGAAGTTGGCACTTAAAAGTGCTTAGTTCTAACAATCCATGAAAATAATGTGAAAGATCAAACATAACTCAATGTATATTATCAGTTCCAATTACAGAAATAATCAAAATAGAATCTGGAAGTGCTTCACTCTGTTCCTTGGTCTGTTTGTTCCATTATTCGCACTACAAATACATAGCTTCCTAACAGGACCCATCTTTGTCAAATAATTTAAAATAGAGGTTAGAAAATCAAATATCAACACCAAAGCTAAGCTACAATTTCTGATGTCAGAAATACTTCTCTTTTCTGGTTCTGCAGAGTTGACTCTTTATTCTCCTTTTACTATGACTGTACTTTCAAAACCGATTAACTATTGAGAAAAACAAAAGCAACTGGGGATTTTACAAGGTGAAAATTGTCTTTAATAACTCTTGGAATGACGAAACATTTTAAAAAAAAATTCTAGACTTCTTAAAAGAAAGGGGAGGAAGAGAGAGAAAGAGGGAGAGAAGGAAAAGGATCAGGTTGTGTCCTAACATTTATTTTTATATATAGTATTATATTTTGCTGTTTGCTGCTGTCCCAAAGTTGTTTTTGGGACAACTATGACCTGGATGACTGAGAATCTCATAGACTGTTCGCTAATGAAAATGTTTCAAATATTGAACAATACAGACTTTCTGTCAATGCTGCAAATACTGTATATTCTTGCTTTGACAATATGCAAAACTGTCTGGCATTTATTGGGTTAATACTTAGCTTAGACTGGGCGGGGGGAAAAAGCCCGGGAAAGAAAGAGGAAGTAAACGTTTGACCTTCTCACTAATTGGATAATGTGACCTGTGACTGCATGAGAAGGGAGGGGTTGAGCAAGGAAAGCTTGATGCCAGCGACAGGAAGTTCAGATTCTGGCATCAACCAGTCCATCATGGTGACCGGCAAAACTGTAGCTCTGAAAATAAAGATTTTAGGAAACATGCCTGAAAGTTCTTTGAAGTGCTTCATTAGTCGGAACCTGTGACACTTTCACTTTTTTAGTGGTAAGACGATATCACTTCACTTGAAAGAAGGATTTTTGTAAATTTAAGCAAATCAGCTTTCATACAGTTAACAGATTCTACTTGAAATTTGTAATGTACTTGTTGGATCTCCCAAAAGTGCTTTTCCAAAAGGCAACTGGACTTTCTTGAAAGAGAAGCAAAATGTTTTCAAGGAAAAAAATCAAGAAAGTCCAGTTGCCTTTTGGAAAAGCATCTTTGGGACAACCATGACCTGGATGATTGAGAATCTCCACAGGCATTTACCCTCGGGATCCAAATTTTTATTTAGTGACATTCTTCCCTGAAAAGAGCATTTGATCCCAACCTGATGTCTTGAAATCCATCATTTGTAAACAAAGCCTGAGACTGGATCCAACTCAACTGAAGAACATCAGATGTTTGCATAAGATGCAATGGAAACTAGTTAATTTTCACCAATTCCTCATGTATTTATTTTGCATGGGATTTGAACTATTTAATAAGAAAACTTTAGTCACAATGGATATATGCATTTCATGAGAAGTTCCAAGTCCTAGAGACAAGTACATTACAGCAGAGCACCCAATATAAACCACATTTTCTTATACTTCATAGCTGAACACTTGTAAAGAAACAGAAAGAGATGGTGCAGTCAGTTAGCAGTTTTACAAATGGCTTTAAATTGCATACAATGCCCAATACAATCTGCACATTGTGACCTAATTTAAGACTTGGTAGCTGACTGAAAATTTTGTTGGTTTCAAAAAACACAAAAACTATTAATGTTCTGGAGTATAATAAACTTGAGGATACTAGATCATGAACATTTAATCAATTCCCTACAAATAACTGAACTTAGTATGACCCTCAAACTATTATTTCTTCAAATATAATCTTGCTATTCTAGATTTGACCTGAAAACATTTGTCAAGTTTTATGTTTTTCATTATGAACTCACAGTTCAGCATGTTTATTCCTTTTAGGTAAGCAGAAAGTGGTGAACCATATATAGAATTGCCGAAAAAAGACTGCTAAAAATATTAAGTCATTTTGCATGAAATCTCAATATAACATACTTCAGTTCAAACTTGTAATCATTTTATTCTTTACTTTTCAGAATAAAGAAAAAGTATTTTAAAAAGATATATTTATTGTTTTAAAATTACTTGGAGGAACACATGATCAAGTTTGAAAGCTTTCACTTTAAATTAATAAAGATAAAATAGTGTTGTTTTGTACTGTATACTAGGGAAAAAATCCTAAGTGTGAATTCCAAAGTCACACTTCCTTTTGGATCTAATTTTATCTCATTATACATTAGGATCCACTTCTAAAAAGTCATCTGAGTGCATAGAGGTGTAAAAAGTACCGTGTTTTCCCCAAAATAAGACCCAGTCTTATCTATCTATCTATCTATCTATCTATCTATCTATCTATCTATCTATCTATCTATCTAGATATAGGCATTTGGCACCAAAAGCAGCATTAGGGCTTATTTTAGGAGAAACATGATATTAGGATGATCAGCCCGGTTGGGCACCCCATCCCCCCTGCGCACGTGCAAGAGGCAACAAGTGCAGGGGACAGACAGTGTTCGGCAGCAGCTGCAGCCCACCAGCTCTTTGGTGCAGCGCAGCTAAGTCCGAGCATGGAGGCAGAGGTGGTGGTGGGGAAACAGATGATCCAGATGCGCTGTGCAGCTGTTGGCTCACAAGAAGCTTGTACAGCGGCACCGGCAGCTGGTGTAAGCAGAGGAATGGGAGGGAGGCAAGTGTTCCCGCCGTGCTCCCACTCCATCCCACTGTCTCTCGGCTTAGCCATGGTTGTGCTGGGCCAGGCAGCCGCGCAGCATGTCAGGATCTCCTGCCCTGGTGTGGCTGTGGGCAAGCTGAGAGATGGTAGTATGGAGTGAGTGGCACATTAGGATTGCTTGGCCCAGCACAGTCGCGGGCAAGACGAGAGGCTGTGGGATGGACTGGGTGGTATGTCGGGATTGCCTCCCTCCCTCCCATGACTCTGCTTCCACCTGTTGCTGGTGCTGCTGTGCAATCCTCCTCCGTGCATATCTGATCACCTGCCTCCCCCTGCCTCTGCACTCAGGTGTACCTACGCTGCACCAAGGGACCGGAGGGCTGCGGCTGCTGCCAGACACTGTCAGCCCCTGTGCGCTTGCCACCTCCTGTGCTGGCCACACCCACCTCCCGCCTTATTTTTTGGATGGATCTTATTTTCAGGGAAATACGGTAGTGTCAATCTGCAATTCTTAAAGCAATTGTGTATTTTCCCAGGATTGCACAGCTACACTGCAGTCTGGGAAGATACACAGCTGCTTTAAAGAGTTGCAAGAGATGCTATATTTTTTTTCAGACTTGCTTCAAAACATCTGATGCACAATACAGCTCTACTATATAGCTCTATAAATTTAACAAACATCAGCATTTTATAACAGAGCTTCATTTTGTTCATTCATTCATTCATTCATTCATTCCATTTGTATGGCTGCTCATCTCACCAAGTGATTTTGAGAAGTGAACAATTTTTTAAAAAATAAAAACAATTACAATAATATAAACAATTACATTATACAATAATATAAACAATTACAATAATATAAACAATAATATAATTACAATAATATAACACCTTTAAATAAACATTTAAATTCCTAGCAGCCAAGAATAAATTCCATATCATAATCCCTAAATTAATTAAGAACCTGAACATTTTCCTTTATGTATATGGGTACTGCACTATAATTTAATGAAAATATGAATATCTCACATTGCCTTCTCAAGTATAATCTTGTACACTGCCACTAATTTTCAATGCAGTGGGCACTCTCCCTTTCTTATATATTTCAAAACTTGTAATAAGCATGTGTGTAATTCTTATCTTCTATAAGACAAACAATTAGAATGTAATAACATTGTTCACTATAATGGAACAGAAAGTTCTGATTATTTCTGGTAATAGGAATTGTGGACAAATTCTACAACAGCAGAAACATGCTGTCAGTTGGAGTAGATAGTATGACAGTTTAGTCTGTACACAAATGTATTTATGAATGAGTAATAAATATATAAAGAAATAAAACAAATAAAGATAGACACACAACTATAGAAATCATTGCCTATACCTGGTCTTCAGCTGTTCAGTACTCTTAGAATGCAAATATAAATATAATTCATGTTGGATGAGCTCTATTTTATTCATTTTTCTGTCATTCTAGTGCTTCAATTATTTCTAGAACCATAATGGAGCTTGGTTTACCAGGAAATTTGATTCCACTAAAAAGAGCAAAATATCTCCAATATAGTGAGAGACACCTTATAAGACATCAGTGGAGCCCAAATGTATGTTTTGTTTTGTTTTGTTTTTTAAAAAAAAAAAACCTTTAGAAATCCCTGAACACTTTTCAGTGGTTTTAGTGTTGTCCAATGATATAAATCTGATACAACAGAATGCATAGTATCAAATTTATATCATTGGACACCACGTATCAAGAAGGCAGGTAGGCATTAGTGACAACTTTTGATAAATATAGGGAAGTCAGAAGTGTCACTCTGACCTAAAAACCAGGGCAAATTAAGTGATATAAATTAAAATGAAAAAAGCTACTTTTTTCAATGTGAATGGGAAAAGGGGGTCTTGGTTAAGACTGAAGTCATCAATCCTCTTCTTTTGTAGGATTCATCACCACTGTTCTGGTCTTGAAGAACCACTGAACTGGGCACGTTACTTTTTAAATGTTTAATTGTAAAATTAGAAAGCTAATAAAATATTATTAAAAAAAGAAAGGAAATATCTGATGTTGTAACTTGAGATTTGTGCTAAAGATTTATGTATGTGATTGAATTATTGATTACCCAATCAACCACGTTGCTTTTTAAATGTTTAATTGTAAAATTAGAAAGCTAATAAAATATTATTAAAAAAAAGAACCACTGAACTGGGCTTACCTGCTGCGTCTGGTACCTTTGCTGGGCCTGGGAGAGGTACTGGGCCTGAGGAGGCAGATGCTGAGGTTGTGGTTGCTGGTTGTAATATGGCTGTTGGCAGTAACCAGTTACACCTTGTGGACCATACTGAGATGGCATCTGTTGGGGGGGGAAAGCCAATACAGTTACGAATTGAGGACAAAAATCTATATGTGTTCAACTCCTAAAGATCATAAACACAATACTAAATGCCATGGTAAGAAGTCTCTCTCAATGGAAAGAGTTAATTCTAAACACAAAGAAATAGTGCAGCTCACTAAACTCTATTTTGTAGATATTATATCAAGGGAAACATACCATTTTTTTCCTAGAACACTGGTTTTACTGAATGATTTCTTTTCACATTCTCCGAAACATCCAAAGAAACCATTATCAATTATGCTTGCTCACGGAAGTTATGCTCAAGAACAGCAAAAGGGTTTCTATAGAATATTCATAGCTTGTTAGTCAGTTGTATTTATCAGAAGTGGTCAGCATGACTTTACTTATACCTTTCAATTTTCCACGTAATGTTTCTGCTACATGAATCATCCCATCTTTCAAGATATTACAGAAAAAAATTGGAGCATAGGTATATGTACATACTAGGTTTTTCTTTTTAGAAAAAAAACCCAATTTCAATAAGTTTAGAGAACTATTATGTGGGACCCCATGATCAAAGGGCACATAGGAGAGTTGAGAACTTTTGAAAAATCAGTTACCGTATTTTCCAGCATATTAAACGACTCGGTGTATAAGATGACCCCCGACTTCGGAGCCGATTTGTATGCTTAGAAAGTCGTCTTATATGCCGGAAACTACCGTAATTTCCAGCATTAAAGACGACTCGGCATATAAGATGACCCCCGACTTCGGAGCCAATTTGCATGCTTAGAAAGTCGTCTTATACGCCGGAAACTACTGTAATTTTCGGCATATAAGACGACTCGGTGTATAAGACAACCCCCGACTTCAGAGCTGATTTGTATGCTTTAGAAAGTCATCTTATATGCCAGAAAATACGGTAAATGAAGTGCACTTGCAAATCATTCCAGCTGCAAGGGGGAAGGATAGCATATATTTATAGATATATGTATTGGCTGGTTTTTTACCAGTTAAGAATTGAAAGGACATGTATAAATATGGAAGATGGAAATAATCACCCCAAAAATATACACAGAAGTTATTAACCGTAGAAAGAAACTCAGAAAGACTAAAGCAACCTAAAGCTACAAGCAACAAAAAACTAAAAATGTGTTAAAAAGGACCAAAGCAGAAACTAAGAAAATAGAGATTTAGGGGTAATATGCCTAATATGAACAAGTTAAAGTTGCTGGGATCAGATAAATTATATCTGATACCATGAAGGTTATTTCAGAGAACCTTCTATTTTCTTTGAAAACGTATGGAGAACACTTATACTTGTCGGAGGATTGGAGAAGTCAGATATTGTTCTTAACTTCAAAAGAGCGTGAAGATGATCCAGGTAACAGACTGCTTGATGTCAATAACAGACAAAATTCTGAAACAGATTATTAAACTGTCAGTTTAAATGCACTAAGAAAATAATGCCTCACTCTTCAGTCAGGATGGGCTTATTAATAATAAATCAAGCCAAATTAAATTGACCACTCTTTTTGATAGTGTACTATTTTAGTCATCATAGGAATGTGGCAGATAACTTGAGTTCTGCAAATCATGCAAAATAAGTTTGATAGTCTAGTAGAAAAGATATCAATTGTGGGATATCTGTGCTACCATTAGATGGATACAAAGTTGGTTGTATACCAATGACTCCAGGTCAAGTAGAAAGAAATAGTATAACTTAGAGGATTGTGTTATTCTATATATCTATAATTTACTTGAAGGCTGTAAAATATCACTATCTGCAGATAACACAAAGCTAAGGGTGATAGCAATAGTTTACAAGATAGTATCAAGATTCAGGAGAATTTTGACAATGAGTAGAAAGCAGCAGGCAGATGAATTTTAGAAAGAAAAAAAGTAAAATCTTTCTTTTGGAAAAGAAAAGGGCAAATAGGACAGGGCAAAAAGAAGATGGAACAAGCACAAGGAGCAGCCATACAAGTAAAATAGATGTTGAAGTATTGGTGGATTGAAAACCAAACATGAGAACCAAACAGTGTTGAAACTGCAAAAAAGGAAATGCAATTTGACCCAAATCTATTTCATCCAGTTATGGCAGTATATTTTATGAGTGTCACAGACTAATTGGAGCATATTCAAAGGAGAGCAACCGAAATGATAAAGAGCTTGGGAGAAAAATACTTGTAGGAATAGCTAGAGACAACATGTATATTTAGCTTGAAGAAGAAGAAGAGGGCAGGGGGAGAGAAACATGAAAACTGTCTTTAAAATACGGAACAGCTGTCATGTAGAAAATAGGGTAGACATTTTCAGTTATTAAAGATAAGCCAAGAAACATAGATTTAAATTATCCAGAAGCAGATTTAAACGGGAGATCAGAAAGAATTTCCTAAAAGTAAGAGCCATTCAACAATGCCTTCAGAGGTGTTGAATTCTCCTTGGTAGAAAAATTTAAACAATAATTAAAGTATGCTATCCGTAAGGGATTTTGTAGCAGTGGATTGGCAGGATATTAAATTGGGTGATCCCTAAGTTTACACTTCATAATTCTATAGTCAGGTATTATAAGTATACAGTATTATAAGTAAATTCATAATATTTAGTCAATAAAATTGACAAATTGCCAGTCTTTCAACTGAATAGAAGGAGCAAATTCTTAAAAATGATCATTGATAACAGCTTCATTGTATTTGCAGATTCCGAGGGCTGTTTCCGAACCACAAAATCAACATTATTTAACATACTGATCCCAGATTTCCTCAGCAAAACTGAAGCAATTGCAGAGGCCTTGTTTAAAGCTATAGTAGTGACAAAGTAGACTAACTGGCCTTTCCATAAATACTGCAGCCTAGTGAGCTTCTGTCTGGGGATGTGGAATTTGCTGCTGCACTGAATGCATTGAAGAAAAATATTTTCAAGCTCTTAAGGTGCCCTCAAGAAAAAACATGCTCTCTCTCTCTTGCAAGTGGTTTTTTAAAGTTTCTTATTTGGTGGAAATGGCAAAGATTTCGGCTTTCTTGAAGGATCAATCGCAAGAGAAGTATTTTGCGGATAGATTTTATACAATATAAGTTGGATATAAAAAAATATTATTTAGTTTTCCAATAACTTATATATAAAATTTAATATTTTATAGATTGTACTCTTTTTTTTCTTTTATTTTTTTATTTTTATTTTTTTTTATATTTCTTCTCTTTTTTCCTCTTTTTTATTTTTTTTCTTCTTTCTAAGCATTTTTTTCTTTCTTAATATTTATGTTTTTTTACACATAGATTATTGTTAATCATTTTATAAGTTGTTTAAGTAATGTATTTAGACTTATTTATGGTTTATAATTTTTTTTAAGATTTTTTGAAGAAATTTCAATTAAGCCTATATTCAGCTCTGGGAAGGTTGGGGGAGGGAATGGGAGGGTTGGGGAGGGTTGGGCAGGGTTGTTTTTGTAAAATTTTAAAAATTTTCAATAAAAAAAAAGAAAAGAAAAAACACGCTGATGGTGCTGGATTTGCCAATAGTTTAGACTGTCATGATGATGGTTAATAATTGAGATAAAAGAAATGGAGAAGAAAAGAAAAATGAAATCCATCATTCTGAAAAATAATTTTTCTCCATGATAAACATTCTCCTGATGGTATAGCTATGACAGTTGAAAAGACATGGATGTAAATGCCAAAGAATGCCTTGGACATGCATGCTGAATTGAAAATGGGACTTCATCCTTTGGAAGTTCAGGAACAGAATCCTATGAACGATGCCCTGAACAATGCCCTGTGCAAGCACAGAACCACAAAACCACAAAGATCAAATAATGCTAGTAATGAAATACAGAATCTTGAAAGAAACATTTCTCTACCTTTTTTTACGGTGAAAGTGGTCTGGGCTTTTTTGTAAAATGGAGTAGGTTTTGTGAAAAGTAATATGCAAAATGGTATTAGGGCTAACATATCCAAATTCAAATTTGTTCTCTTTTTATTTTCAATATTATTCAATATTTCAATATTTATTTTCAATATTTAACAGTAAATTACTTCAACAAGTTCATATATCTTGCTTAAATCATCTCTCCAATTTTTAGGTAGATCGTTTTTGGCAATGGATATGTGAATATTCATATTCCCTACTCCCTTACCTTGACATTAAAACACATTTTGAGGGTTAAATAAGAAAAAACAATTCTGCGAACAGAACTGTAGCATTAAACCCTTAAATTCTACTGCAACTATGAAATACTTGAATAAATTGTTAGTATATCAAAAGAGAATTTGTCCCATTTCTCTACAATTAAATACGCGTATGTTTGTTTATTTGATTTTTATCCTGCTTCTATTTTTGATCAATTCAAGGCAGAAAAGGTACCTAAGCTCCTTCCTCCTAGTTTCTCCACAACAAACTGGGTCTTTAACTAGGCATACCTAGGCATACTACACATTTCCTCATTTGCACAAGATCTAGAAATTGGATGATTACATACTACAGCATTACTCAGCAACGTGCAGAAAAATACAGACAAATAATTTTGAAAAGTAAAATTATCACACATTTATTTTTCCATTACAGGGAGCCAGTATTGAGATCAGTAGATACCAATGTAGCAGATTCTAACCTTCTGGCTGGGTTTCTCAAGACCTTGGCTCAACTGGCTGATTTGTGTGCAGAATGCTGGTACAGGTAGTCCTCGCTTAACAAAGGCAATTGGAATTGATAACTCCATTGCTAAGCAACACAGTCATCAAGCATATTGTCACATGATTATGCCAATTTACAATGGCCATCTAGTTAAGCAAATCCTGCAGAATCACTTGTTCCAACTTCATATGATTATCATTTATAACTTTCTGCCAGCTTCCCTATTTGCTTGTCGAAAGCTGGCAATGAGAGTTGAAAACGGAGATCATGCAATTGCTAAGCACCCGAATTGCAATCACATGACTGCAGGGACACTGCAACAGCTGCAACTACAAGAGCCAGTAGTAAGTATCCTTGCTCATGCTGAAACTACTAAATTCTGAAACACATCCTGTTGGAATGGAGGAAAGGTCTATTTAGTGCAGCATCCTGACTTTACAGCCTGAACATCCTCTTTACTGAAATCCTAATGGGAAGCAATGACTTTCTGGGTAGGCTGGCCACAAGGCTGCAAATGGTGATCACATAATGGCAGGTTGCTTGGCAACAGTTGTAAGTGCAGAAGGAACTACTTACAGGAACAACTTATTACCTTCTCTGCCAGATTCCCCATTGACTTTATTTGTGGAGAGTTACCAGGAAAGGTTGCAGATGATGACCCCGTTGACCATGGCTTGCTCTAATCTTACAATCATGATCACATGGCTTGGGGAATGCTATGACAATCAAATTTTGCAGGCCAGTTCCAAATGCCCCTTGTTCAATGCCACTGTAATTTTGAATGGTTGCTGAAATGAGGGTTGTAACTTGAGGACCACCTGTATTATCACTATTGTATCATGCCCTTTATATTACAAATGAAACAATAATAATCTCTTTCACAAATAATCTTTTCCAGTGCCTATTTATTTAAGAAGCCTAGCTGAAGCAAACTGACTTTTTTCCGATGAATCTCCCTTCAGCAATGCACTTTAGATTTCTTGTACCTTTATATCAGTTCTACCATATCTTTCAATCCTGTTCATACTGTTTTCAACTTCTTTCTTTACCAGGAACATACTAATAGACCATATGTTTCTGGCCAACATAGCTTTGACTAGGGGAAAATGCAGCTTTTCTAACAACTAATTATAATGTGGATGAATGAAATGCCAATTTTACTAAAGCAACAAGTATTATAATAAGGGTTGCCTGCTTCTCATTAACAGCCATTTGATAGTCTGTGCCATCACTGAGGTGCACACATGGTTCTTCCTTATATAACTAATGCTTCAACTTAAATTAAATTACCTCCCCATCCCATTAATCTCACTTGTTTTTTCTTCCAAGATTGCATTATTTGGCAGTGCAGAAATGCATAACTCCTGAAGTATACAGGGCTAAAATAAATAAAGTTTAAATACTCACTCACCGAAAATCCTCCCTCCTATACTGTTATCTGTCCTCGGCCATCAAGTAGGAATGATTATACTGGTAGCAGACTAATAGCACAAGCAGCTATTTAAAAAAGTACTTGGAATATCCTAGTCTGTATTTCTGTATTATAACCTCTTGTATCAACTGATGCTCTCACCCCACCCTTCTCAAAAATGAAGGCAAAAATAAAACTTATTTTATACAAATGAATAAAATATATTTATTTGTTAGAGATTCAGAGCGACACAGTGATCTAGAGGTGAAGACGCTCATCTCCCACTTAGAAGATTGAGATGTCTATCTTAGGCAGCAGCAGATATTTCTCTATCAGGGCGCAAAGAGAAAATATCTGCTGTGAACTCCCGAGTAGTGTCAGGAAGGCCAGTAAATGCTCAACTCTACTCAGTCGCCCAGAATCCACCCCAAAACAAAGATTATTAGAGATATTGAATTATGTTTTATGTGCTCTTGTATATTCTGTTTTCCTGGCTGCAAGAATTTTGTTATTTGTTAGGTTAGAAAGTCTAATGTATCTTGTTTGATATTTAAATAAAGTATATGTATATTAATTATCATCTATCAAAGGGTGCTTACTGTCACCTTAAAGAATGCATAATAAATTACTCTAGGTAAAATAAAACAAATGTGAACTATTAGTTCTTTTGAGAGTTTAGCTTTTTTATTCTTTCAAGATCTTTTCAACTACCATCTTTTATTAACTATATGTGGGGAGCATATTTTATTTTTTAATTGCCACAACTTGAGAAAAACTATTGATTCGCCTTTCAGTGTTTTGAGTAATCATATGTGACTTCACATCTATGAGAATTCTTGCCCTTTTCCACAGTACACAATGTGTTAAAGCAGGAGTCCACAACCTGCGGGCCATGACCCACTACCGGGCCTTGAGCCATTTGGAACTGGGCTGTGGAAGTGGCGGACGAGTGCATGCTTACATCCCCATTTGTGCAAGCAGAGTGTGTATGCTCCATTTGCATGAGCTGTGGGCACGCATTCCTGCCTCTTGCACAAATGGAGCTGCACCGTGCCCACTCACTTCCTGCTCATGCAGAACCATCCCCTCTCCCCCCCACCAGTCCCCAAAGCTGGAAAGGTTGGGGAATTTTATGTTAAAGCAAAGCTCTTACATTACATCTCTTCTGATGAATTTGCTGAACTTTCCCACAAACCAGGGAGTTGTGCAATGCAGGATTAGCAGCTGGTAGGAAACAATTATGAGAGCATAACACAGCACTGAGATAGCATAGCTCTGCTGAAAGATCATTGAGACCAAAAGTTACAAAAAACCCAAACCCAAACACTCAAGCAGAGAAGGCAGCAAAATCATAGAATACATAGCAAATCTCTATCAAAGACTACTCCACAAAAAGAATTTGTATTTACTAATTATTTTTTCCACTATGTTCTATGATTTTTTTAATATGAATGAATGAATGAATGAATGAATGAATGAACGAATGAATGAACGAATGAAGAGTCTGACAGACAATAATGGCCTGAGGTACCTAGATGACAGGGTGTTTGTGTCAATTATAACATTCTAATTCAAATATAATAATTCCGATCATCCATTAGAAAAATCTTTGTTTTATCCAAAACAGGAAATAAACAGCTTTGGATCAGTATTTCATACTTTTACAAATCAGTCTAAAAATCTAAGCAACATATAAATAAGTATCTATGTTACAAGAAGCTCACATTTTGTCTGTGGCAGAAGACCATATATAGGATTATACTCCAGAAATGTTTTCAAAATTCTGTTAAATTCTGTGTCAAAATTCACAGTTTGAACTATGAAGTTACTTTGGACATCAAAGCATGCTCCCACAACTTAGTTTGCCATTCTTCTACAGAACCATTCCTTGCAACATTAATTTGTTATTTCATAATCCTAACCACCTCATTACTGAATGTTACAACTGCCTTTTGCACATCTAGGCAGCAGATAAAAGAAATGCAGAACCTCTACAGAAAGTGTTACTATTTACAAGCAAGACTGGTAAAGACTTTTACTGCACAGAAACTGAAGGTATATGAAAAAATACCTTTCAGGTATGTTTCAAATGCAGCAATGCACTTAGAGAGTAATGATTCAGCTGGTTCTCAGCTTCAGCATCCATGATCATTGGAAACCATGAACCTTACTAACCATTTTTCCTCACCTTGGAAAACCAAAACCTGGATTGATTACATCAGTGCAGGTTCTCATGTCAAGCTCTGTTAGCCATGGGCCTGTTAAAAGGTAGATTTTTAATTTGCAGCAGTATTAAACATAGCTCTCCAGGGAGAGCTAGGTATTGACAGGGTAGAAATAGAAAACTCTTCATACCAGCACATTGACTACGTAGTATTATCTGTCCAACACACTGCAGGTCCACTTTAATGTGTCACGCTGGAGGAAAGGTATAACAATATACTTTCACACAGCAAATCCTTGTGATTTGGAGGAACTTGAGATTCTAGCCCTTTGATCTTTCTGTAACAATTTGCATCATACTCTCATAACTCTGCATGTTTGCATAAATTCCACCTGTTAAAATAATAGTTTTAATTGCTTTATATTATCAAATCATATCCTTAATGTCTCCAAAAGAGTTACAAAATATGTTAAAATGAAATGCAGTCATGTGACCGGGGGAAGGGCTGCACAACATTTTACAATACTTGGAAGTGTTTTATGGCTGTAAAAAGCACCCATCCATAGCCATGGTGACTACTAACTGCAAACAGTCATTAAATGACCAGTTGTAAGTCGAGGACTACCTGTAGTACTTTTTTTGCTGTTTCAGGTCTGTGACTAGCCATTAAGCCACAACACCTGCAAATTAGATTGAGAATGTCGAAAAAGGAAGGTGCAAGCCTACTGTGGCATATAATAAAGTTTATGGAGGCATTTCAAAATGGAAAATTGAGAAGAGGGTTTTAAGTGGAAGTCCATAGCCACTTGCAGCAAATAAGCAATACTCAAATAAAGTAACATTCATATAAAAATGTGTTGTAAGAGAAATAGATTGCTCCTGTCTTGCTCAAATATTCTAATATTCTCTGAACATTCTGAGTCTTGAGTTTGAAACATCTTTTGTTCAAGCTGAGACAATTTCCAGAATTATTTGAACATTTTTTTCAAAATTAAATATAATTACAAGTTGGGAAAACAAATTAAAAATACAAAATACCTACCAAAATAACAAAAGGAAACGGAAAAGGAAAGTTAAAAACATTATAAGTATGTTACATGCACCTCAACTCATTAATGTTACATAAAAATCTGTTAAAATGTTATTGTTTATAATATACCATGAGATATATGCTGAAAAAGAAACATATTGCATCACTTTTTAATTGGTAGAAAAAACTGCTTTTCCAAAAATGGATAAATCACCCATCTCTTAAATCCAGTTCTTAATATACACAGTAAAAGTATTTTTGCCATTTTTCTAAATAATTATTCTGGCAGATCCTCATACTCAATGTACAAAGTCCCTCAGAAACAGTCAGATTTCACATTTTATGAAATTTATGAGCTTACTAAAGCTTATGCTTTTTAATAAAATGTGTTAGTCAGAAAATGTATTACCATATTCTTCCAAATATTTTTTGTTACTGTAGACTAACAAGGTTCTCATTCTCTTAATGTCTATATTTTTAACATGTTAACATTAATATTTTTAATGTTAAGTAAATTCACCAGAAATCTATTTATATCTTAAAATACTGTTCCAAAAAAATGCCAATATCTCACAAGCCCAAATCATGGAGTCAGTGCCTTCTCAATTTTTTTGCATCACCAACAAAGAAAATTTGATGTCGGCCTCTCAAATGCTTTCTTGAATCCAATAAACTCAAATAGAATTTTGATGTATCTTTTTCTTTTGAGGGAACATTGTTTGGAACAAAGCATTCAGAATTTGAAACAAAGTATTCCAAACCCATTAAACATAAAACTATCTATTTTTTCCAAAGTTCTTGCCCCTTTAGCTTTAAATCCACCATAGCACCAGCTTTTGCATTCAAGATGTTGGTGAACATTAGTGTGCTACATTGGTATTAATGAAAGACCTCTATGGAACTAAACCAAGATTCTAGGTTAGGAATCCCCAAACTGTTCAGCTCACCGACCCCTCATGAAATTTCAGATTGTTCATTGACAACCAAACATTTATTATGTGAAAATAATTTAGTAAGTAATGCCACTTTAACTAATCATACCACAAATAATAACCATAGTCATAAAAAAGAAGACAAAAAGAAAAGCCGTGTTCATTAATGTTGCAATTGTTGGTGATGCTGGGGTTGAGAAAAAACAGTAGGAAATTATTACAAAATACCAGGACTTGCTGATTGAAGTTGAACACTTATGGAATAAAGTAATTTATTGCTATATAAATAGTGAACTAAAGAACTAAAGAACTTCTTTGGTATCTGAAAATAGTGAATTTAACCTGAGCAACCTAATTTTATAAAACACCACCATGCTTTAAGCTGCCTATATTCTTAGATGATACTTCATCATTCTTAGTTTTATATTTAGGATGCCAATTATGATATTGTCACCAGTCTTAAATTATGAATCTAACTGTAGATTACCGACAAATAATAATAGCAATAATAACAACTACACTGATGTGGTTCTGAAGATTAAATGCTCTGAGGAGGATGAGTTCTATGCCAGAGGTTCAATAATACTAAGCTGGTCTCATCAGATAAATAAACCTTTCCAATAAACAATATGATGAGATATAATTTACAGAGAAGTCCTTAGTGCTCTCTGAGCTTGCTTGTTTTCTTGCAGACGTTTCATTACCCTAACAAGGTAACATCATCACTGTGCATTGATGATGTTACCTAGTTTGGGTATGAAACGTCTGCAAGAAAACAAGCAAGCTCAGAGAGCACCAAGGACCCTCATGTCAACCCTGAGCTACAAATATTTTCCTTTATTAATATAATTTACAGAATCCCATACTGCATCCATTATAGCATGGGTCAATAAGGACCATGCTAGGTGTTGGATTTCCTGGTTATATGGTGAGAAATGGGCTACGAGATCAGGACTTTTGGCTGAGCAACCATGCAAATGCAGTCTAAACATCTGACTATGTGATCAATCATAATAATAAATAGTCCATCAATCCATAAACACTGACCACTTTGGAGAACTCTGGTCTAGGGTATCATTTCCCCCCTATTTGAAGAATTGAGAGACACCAACAGAATGGCACTCTCAGGATTTGGGGAATAATTAACAATTGTGACTGTGCCAGCAAGTCATCCAGGAGAACATACAAGTGAGTCAAAAACACCAATTCAGAACAACCATCCTGTTCAAGAACGCACCAAGAGCTCCAGAAGGTAGAACAGAGATACTATGCTCAGTTCCTTGAGAAATAAAAGTGCAAATGGCTTTAGCTAGGCCACTCGGTCTATAAATGAGCAAATAGCAGGGTTGATTCCTTCACTGGGACCAACCTCTGTAACTTTAGCTCCATCCTCTCATATTTATAATTCCAGCCTGCTTCCTGAATCTTAGCTATTTGGTCCAGGATCAGCTGCTCCATGTGCAAAAGGAACTATTCGCATATAAAGCTGCCTCCCAATTTCTACTAATTCCCAATAAGAGTTCACAACACAGTCTACATTGTTATGGGGTATGGGGTCAGGTGGGGATCAGAACTCTAGAAACCAAAGGAAGGGCAGAGGTGATAAACACCTGCACTATGAGCATCTACGACGGGCATATAAATTTAAATATTGAGCAATCTAAATGGGAGCAAAATATCCCCCTCCCCATTTCAGATACAGATCAATAAGCTCTGAACTGTCTAATTTCCATCAGAGAAGGTTTTTTTTTATTGTGATGGATAATTTAGAGAAAATGGCAACTCAAACTCAAACTCTATACACAGATGAAAAGGAAATTTCATCTTAGATATTAAGATAACAAACAACTCCCCATGCACATTAATTTCTTTGAAATATATCATAGTTAGCCTTCCATACATTTTAACTTTAACTTTCCCCAGGCCAAATTACCAACTAATGGTTTTATATATGACAGACTGCTATAATGCCTTCTCTTGAAATAATAAGGCCTAAAAACAAATATCCCTGGAGGAATTATATACATAGCATAACTTCATCATTTCTGTTCATTATTAGTTAACTTTCCAAGATGTGATTTATTTTTCATATTCCTTATAACAGAAATTGAATATTAAATGTATGTATATGCACACACACTTACAAAATACTATTAAAGTTCAATATTGCAGATGACTTAGTTGTAAAGTCCATACAATTATACTCCAGTGTAATTGTTCAAAGTAACTGTAGTATGAAAAAGTATTTTTATTTCTCATGTCAACATATTTTTGATATACTGAATTTATAAACAAGTTTGCTAATCTTCAGGTGAGAGTCAAATAAATAAATCTACTGCAAGAAAACAGCCAATTATTTGTATGAAAATGTAATTTCTCTTTCCATGAAAACACAATTACATTGTCATGAACTGATAAAAACTATCTTATGACAAATACTGAATGTCGTTACAAACTATTTCTTTTTCTGACCGAATGAACAACAATATTTGTTCTCTCACGCATTCAGAAATAAGGATAGCTGACTATACCACCATCTCCTGAATGGAACTTTATTATTTTTTTTAAAAAAGGAGATAATATATCTTAAGGGTTGCTGATATAGTGTCTGTGGTTTCAGATTGTGCCAAGATAATATCTCTGAGACCCAAAATTACTAAATCTTCATGTCAAATCTCTTATGAAATCAAGCACTGAAATCTTCAGCCAGGGGCATTTTCACTACACTATTCTGCAAAACTAAGAAGTGGTACCTGACATCTGAAACAGCAACCAACTCTTGATATAATTAGTTTAGCTTTCTTTACATTTTTTGTTTTGGTCTACTAAGAAGTTAAATTTCACTGGTCTCAACAGGCCTTTCTTTTCAAATATACAAGTATAGTGTTTAAAAACAGCAATTAAAGTTTGATGTTCAAAATGTAAAAAACGATTGTGTGCCTGTCTCTGTGTGTGTATATATCTGTGCCTGCTTGTATTAGCAATATGCTAACGGTATCATGATTTCCATGTATCCAAAAGTATCCGGTATCTTCTCCATTGTACACATAAAATGTTATCCATCTTTTTAATGGGTGCTCTTTTAATTCACAAATTGGTTAAGCAGTCAGTATATGCAGTTATACTCACAATAAAAGAGTTCATTCTCAGTTACAGATAGTGTTGAACTCACTTACAAGCATGTAAAAAATTAACACACAAGTGTATAATTGTAGTTTTATGCTCAAGTACCCTAATTATGCACTTTAAAGCACATTCAAAAGGAGCCATTGAGGGCATTCAATACCTCAGCTCTATGAAGTCTACACAACACTTTCTAACAAGACAGCTGCATAAAAGGAAATAAAGCAAACTTTAAAATTGCATTCAAACAAAGATGAAATTCAGAAAACAAGATTGTGTCGTACTTTCAAGTAAGGATCCAGCTCTTTAGGCCATCATCCTATACATAAGCGTGAAAAGAAATTAATTTCTCCTCAGAACAAAACATGCGTAAGTCACAATATGGGATTTCTAAGAATATACTGCTCTTTCTTCAACATTTGCAGTGTAGTAAAAGTTTCAGACTTAATTTTCTGTGAATTTTCTGTGAAAGTGTGTCATTTAAAGAATTTTCCCTAAAAGCATTTTCCTAGAAGCTGCTATATTTTTAATAAATGATTAACCCTGACAATGTTCCAAGGAAGATGTTTTTATTCCCCTAGACTGGATAGTAACTCAAATCAGGACACAGATGATGTAGGCTCAAGTAGATCTGAAGCCTTATCTGAACAGTACTCAACAAAACAGCCAAGAACAGCAGCCAAGGCAATCAAGTCATCAGCTTGAGCCTTCTGTCTTGCTCACTGTTAAAAACTCATATTAATCATTCATATTTTATTTCAGAGATAATTATTTCTAGCAAAGAGCAATTATCACTCAAAGACACACAAAATGTTTGTAAATGGATTTCCTTTTTATGTGCAGCCTTCAGTCATTAAATCCAGCTACTGGCAGGATATAGCTGATTTCGGTTGATCTTGGAAGTGAAACTGAGTTGTACTTGATGACTCCTTGGATGGTATACTATCAAGAAATACAACTTGAAAAAAATCTGGAAAAAGGAAGTGGGAAACCACTTCCATGCTATTATGAAAAAAAACCTCATAAACTTTTCTGTGAAGTCCAATGACTTGAACTGAATAAGACTTGGCATTTTACAGATAATAAAAGTAATTACATGATGAAAAACTAAATGCTTCATTTCCAAACAGCAATTTTAAATATCTTCCCTACAATAGAAAAGAATTGCGGCAAGAGACATTATTTTTTCTAACTTCTAACTAAAAATGTCTTTATTGCTATTAAAAAAAAAAACAGTTTCAAACACAGGAAGATGGAGACTTGGGTTTTCAGGTAGTCCTCAACTTACAAGGCTTCATTTAGTGACTGTTCAAAGTTACAATGGCACTGAAAAATGTGTGACCATTTTCCATGCTTACGACCCCTGCAGCATCCTCGTGATCACATGATCAAAATTCAGATATTTGGCAACTGACTCACATTTATGACAGCGCCAGTGTCCCCATGGTCACGTGATCACCTTTTACAACCTTCTGACAAGCAATGTCAGTGGGGAAGCCAGATTCACTTAATAACCATGTTACTAACTTAACAACTGCAGTGATTCACTTTACAACTGTGGCATGAAGAGTCGTAACATGGGGCAAAATTCATTTAACAAATATCTTTTTTATTATTATTTATTTTTTTACATTTTTTTTAATAATACAAAATTAAAAACACATTGGACATAGATATGATGTCACTGGTTCCATACACCTTCCGACATTTTACAATAGTATTAGTACTCATATAGACATAAAGTTCTTGAGCTTTGCTCACTATTTATAATATAATATTAACACTTTTTCCCTTATTTCTGTATATCTATTTATCTTTTAAATATACATTTGTCTATAATCTATTTTTTATTCTAACACTATACATTTGTCTTGGCTACCCTCTTATTGTCTATCCAATCATAAAATTGTTCCCAGATTTTGTAGTACTTAGTTTCACTTTTATCCTTGAGTTCCCATGTAAGTCTATCCATTTCAGCGCAACTGAAAATTTTCAGTAATATTTCCTCTTCGGTTGGAGTATCTTTCTCTTTCCATTTTTGAGCGAAGGCTATTTGTGCCGCTGTTACTATATGCAGTAGTAAATAATTTGTATCTTTCTTATATTTTCTTTCTATAATTCCCAATAAAAAAATTCCGGTTTGGCCTCTATATCGATTAGCAAAATTTCTTCCAGCCATTTCTTTAATAAGTTCCCAAATTTTTGTGCCTTTGGGCATTGCCACCACATGTGGTAGTAATTCCCAATGGTCTCTCCACACTTCCAGCATATCAAGGATTTCCCCTTGTTCATCAGTGCTAATCTTGTGGGAGGGAGGTGCCACCTATAAAACATCTTATAGGTTTTCCTTATAGGAGGTTGCTAGAGTAATTAAGTAATTAAGATATTAACAAATATCTTAACAAACTCACCAACAGAAATTTGGGCTGAATTGTGGCCGTAAATTGAGGATTACTTGTACTGAAGTCATCCCACTGTTTTCTCCCTTAGATGAGCAGTATGAATTTAACAAAATAGTTCACTCCTAGCAGTTCTTACATCTTATTTAGGAGAAGAACATATGGGGGAAGGGGAAAAAGCTGCCCTACGCTTCATTCAGTTAACTACATTGTCCAAAATTCTTCCCCATCATTTGCCACTTGAGAAGTATCTGCCAGAGAGGAACTTATGATCTTCATATTTTGCTACTAAGGTGTGATTATTCCTTAAAGTCTACTTTTATACCAAGCAATCTGAAAAAGGAGTTTTTATAACTGGCAATGTTTTGCTATATTACGCATAATAACTCTTTGCCTCACTAATTATATATGAGAAGCAGTTTGGTGTAGTGGCTTATGGTACTAGGCTAGTTCTAGTGAGTTCTAGTCCCACCCTAGGCACAAAATCAGCTGGATGACCTTAGGCCAGTCACAAACACACCCACACTCTCTCTCTCAGCTCTAGAAAGGAGGCAATGGCTAAGTACTTCTGAAAAACCTTGCCAAGAAAATTGCAAGGATGTATTCAGGCAGTTGCCAAGAAGTAAAAAAAAAAAAAAAACCTGACTCAAAGGTACAAAAAAAAGAGGGTTCCCCAGCTTGGGGGGACCCTTCCCACATTTTCACAAAGAAAAACTAGACATGGTATGGTAACTACAAACAAACCCAAGTATTTTGTCTACTAAAATGAGTAACACATTACTCAAACTGTGGAATATGAAAGCCTTGCATTTTCTAATGTAGATGTATTTCTCTTTCTAGATAGTGCAATCGTCTTTACTGCTTATGAACCAGGGAGAAAATCAGCAATAAAGCCATTTTTTTTCCTCATGGTCCTCTCATATTTGCTTTTAAGTTGTTTTTATCAGCACGGGACACTATTCCCTTATTTACAAACTTCTCACAGTGAAACAGGAGTTGGATGGCTGGCACAAAATGGGTTAAGCATTTAGTTCTTCCTTGTTGATGCTGTCTTTTTGTCCCTTGAAGGCAGGGCAAGGAACATTTTTTGGAATTTTAGTAACAAATAGCTATAGTGTTAATTGCAATGTGCACCTTTCAGATATATAAAATGTGCACTCTTAGTGTACATTTTATACAACAAAGAAAATTAAAATTGTGCAAGGCCAATGTTATAATATTATAAATACTTATCGACATTTGTTAATAATGCAAACAAGAGCTGGGCTTTGACAAGATACAGGTATGTAGGGTTTTTGTTTTCTATTTGTGTGAGAACAAGTGTCTGAGGAATGGAAAGTCTCTATTATATTATGCTCTTAGCAACCTAATTTATTACAAAGGCTGTCAGTCAATCCTATGTTATCAAGCGGAAAAGTAGACCATGTAGTTATGATTAGAAGGTATCAAGGTATCAACAGTGGTAACAGTTCCTTCCTGATTTATGCTGATTTTCTTATGTAGCTCTACTGACACGCGGAGGGAAACATTTTATCGGTATTGTATGGTTCTGTCAAATGATAAGCGAGAAAGGCATCAATTCTCCAACAAGTTCCACTCTGCTAATTTACCACAACTTTCTAGTAAAGTAACAAAAGCTGTTATCTGTTGTGGAAGCAGGTTCATCATTCACACATGAAAAAGTAACAAATTCCACCATAGGGAACTACAGATCAGATTTTATTTATTTACAATAAAAACAAGGAGTTGTAAGCAATAATGCAAGATGTGCAGGAAAAATGTAAGCATGTTAATTTTGCCATCATTATCATTAGGAAAGGCTTGCTGTGATGCTTCAAATATTAATCTTCTACATTGTCTCAAGTATCATAAATTATTTGCTGGGGAGGGTAGGCAGAAAGATAGTTTAGTACAAACTTTGAAACTGAAAATCTGGATGATATGATACAATTCAATACCTAGGGGGCAATACTTATACCTAGAGTCAAGGAGCAGAACTAATACTTATTTTAATGAAACACACTTACAGTCGCATGGAAGATACTACTGCCAACATATTTTGCCAGCAAATGTATTCTAATGATAGAATAGCAAAAATAGCAAAGTAGGCGCACTCAAGAAAACTGGAAAACATACTTACAGTTTCCCTTATTTCCCCAAACTGCATTTTGATTCAAGATTATGCTGGTCTGAAACTTAACACAAGAAATGTCCCTCATAGTTATATTAGATGGGTGTCTATTTCATTGCTGCTGACTACCAGCAGGAAAGAGAATAGGATATGGTTAAGCCAATATTTAAAGCACACACTATCATTATTTTATTCATTTATTTATTTATATCCTGCCTTTGGTGGCACGATGGCTCAGTGGTCCGAGCACCGCATGACAGGGTGAGATCCTATTACCTGCCCCAGCTTCTGCCCACCTAGCAGTTCAAAAGCAAGTAGATAAATAGACACCACTTCAGTGGCAAGGTAACAGCCTTCCATGCACTTTGGCATATAGTTATGCTGGCCACATGACTACGGAAGTTTCTTCACACAACCCTGGCTTAATGGATAAGCACCGCCCCCTAAACTGGACAGGGGAAACTTAACCTGTCTTTATTATTTTTACAAATAATTCAAAGTGGTGAACATATCCAACAAACCATGTAAATACTATACAGGAGAGTATAACTGAGAAGAAAAAGCATGTGGATGTGTAGAAAACTGTGCATTTTTAGATGTTTTTAGTGAACATCTCTTCTTAGTAAACATTCCTCCCTGGGATTCCAAGCTGTACTCTAACCCAACAGCAGTAAGTGACAAATCAGAGGATATAACACTACCATAATAAAGGAAATGAGAACTGTCAACTATTAATGTCTTCACTGTCCACCCCAGTTCCTTAGCCATACAGAACTGAAGGACTGTGAACCCTTTAGAACTTTCTGTAACCCTGCAATATTGTGACCTACGTGAATAGAGAGCTTCATCTAACTCCTATTAATAGATAGGGATATTTTGGTAAACAAGCACTACACAAAGCAGTGTGTCATGTTTTCATTGAACATCTTGAGAATTAAGATATACAAGCAGAACAATCTGCTATCATGATGACAATTCCTCCACAACCACCAGAACACAGGATTACCGACCAGAAGAGACCTGAATGTTCCTCTTCTATTCTGGCACACTCAAGAACAAGCTACACCACTATCAATTGAAGCATCTACTTATGATAAGTGGTAGGCAATCCATGCATATACCTCTGTTTCAGAATGTGTTCTCTCCCAGATGCTATTCAATAAATGCTTTGTCTTTGTGTTGTGGTTGCACTGATAGCGACAAAAATCTTTCGCCTCACCCCACAATAGGATCTGGCTACAGAAATCTCAGGAAGTCAGGAGATTAAACAGAAAAGCTGATAGACTAGAAACAATACCTCTATTCTACCTGATTGTTCAAGGTCCCAAGACTATAAGCTTTTGCAGAACATCCATGCAATGCAATTAGTGATAGAAAAAAACAGACTGAAATGGGAAGGACCATCTGGGGAAGGAAGAATTGCTGAATACAATTGAGAAAAAAAATAAAATATATATAGTCAAAGGGTGCGGGCTAAAGTACCATAAGCAGCAAGTGTATTTTTTTATTTTTAATAATACTCCTAATAATTTTTACCTAATAGATACTGGAATACAGTGATATATCTCAAAGTCATTTTTATTTTTGACAGGTATGTAACAGAAGACACACAATTATATTTTTATACTAATAAAATGAGTCAAGATACCTGAGATTCATGTTTTATATGCAGACAGCAAAAGCAAACAAAAAAAAAGAAATTTATGTAAGAGAAAATAAGTTATCTTATTTTGACAAATCTTAAATCCCAGAAACTCAGTGTCTGTAAGCCAAGGCATGGCAATATAATATTTAGGCACATAAGGGAAAAATGCTTGTGAATTCTACTGGTCCAATGAACAGAGACACAATTTTCGTAATTTTATCATTGTATTCCATGGCTGACTGACTTTCAGACCAGTGCCAAACTACAAGCTCCCACTTGAATGACATATGGATTCAACCAACCAAGGATATGTTAGAACATTAAATATCACAAACAGACAGGACAAGAATACAAAATGCCAAATTAGCACTCATATAACCGTATACTGTAGTCTAGTAAAGACCAAGGATTATTCACTAAATCCTCAAGCCTGTTGCAACATAATAAATGATATTTCCTCTAGATAAACAGTTTCAAACTTCAAATTAATATATTCTGAGAAACAAAATCTCAAAAGGAATTCTGTAGAAAAAAATACTAAGAATGTAACAGTCATTGAGAATGACATACAGTAATTATGGATAGTTGAATTTAAAATATAAATTCCATTTTAATCCATTTTATCACTAACTGCAATACATTTGATAAAAAAAGAAAAGAAAAGAACTAATAATTTAATTCTAGTTGCATATCTTTTACCAAGACTAGAGTTCAGAGAAAGGAGAATGCGTAAAAGAGAACTAAAGAACCTGTGCTATATTACCTAAGTCTCTTGGCCCTTTTGCATGTCAAAAATTTAACAGCCGCTTGTTCTTTTCTGGAAAGTAAGGAATATAGCCCTTATGAGATTTTTTGGGTGGATCAAAAATCTTTGGGTCTTAACTGGACACCTATAATTTTACACGTTACCATTAGAGAACATGAAAAATAAACAATTAAAGAAAAGCAACAAATTAGCTTATAGTATAAAGTAGGTAAGGTTCTTTCAGGTTAAAGCATACTGGAAAGGAGGTGGAGACCAATTTTACAGTAAAATACAGGTAATCCTTGACTTACCACCATTCGTTTAACAACGATTCAAAGTTATGATAGCCTTGGAAAAAGTGACTTAAGACTTATCCTCACACCACCCCAACAGTCACATGATTACAATTCGAGCGCTTGGTAACCAGCTCACATTTATGACCAATTGCGACTGCAGGATGCACATGACTACATTCTGCAGTCACGTGATCACAATTTGTAACTTTCCTAGTCGGTTTGCAATAAAAATGGCAATTGGGAAAGCTGGACTCACTTAACAACCATGTGATTCGCTTAATGACTACGGTAAAAAATGGTTGTAATGGGTTCAATCACATGATGACTAACTATATAATTACACTGAAAGTCCAGTCCAAAATGTGGTCATAATTTGAGGACTACCTCTTTGTTATTATCCTGATGTGTGCTTATTAGATATACAATCAAAATCAAAAGTTGTGCACTGGAGTCAAATCAAGCCACTTCTACTTAAGAGAAGAATAATTATTTTGGCCTCAAGACTCACGTGGAAAGCATGGAATAGTGTATACACAGAAGGACATATTGCAGGTCCCATCTACAAAGGAATATAATCTGACAGGACCCAGGAGTAGACTCTTTTCTGCTACAGTGCTCAGACAGCAATTGTAAAACTGAATTCTGATTCTGTTTTCAATTTAGTGGCTTAATTAATACTATGATACACCAAAAATCACAGAACAAAAATTGGATAAGAATATTTTATATGAATGTCAACCTTGAGTCATCTGAGTCCCAATGTGTATGAATTTAATCTTTACTACATAGAAGTTCTATGTGATCTGAAGGTAGGGTTTGTTATTATTGGATTTACAACCATGCCTGGATCAATTCCTGGTTTGCCAGAGACGACCTTCTGCTCAGAACCTCTTGCTGAATCAGTTGGCTGAATCCATTCAATTGGTCCCACCCAGGCACCTCATGGATCTACATGTATTCTGGCAGATAGTGGGGTATATCCCAATAATATGGAAGGCAATTCTTCCAAGTACCTAGTTCAACTACTGAAATTGGAGGTGACCAGGTCACTTGATGAGACTGCTCCCAAGTTGCTTCTCTCCTTCTGCAGATCATAAAGATATCCTTTCAGCTAGAGGTTGTGTCAGGGGAGGGGGAACCTTTGCTGAGGTTCAACTGATGTCCCAGTTTTTACAGTAACACACGTCTTTGCTAGAACACTGCAGTGTGCTCTATATGGGGCAACCTTTGTAGAATACTTGAATGATACAATCGTATAATATGCAGCTACAGTATCTGTAGGAGCTGATTTGGTTATAACTCCTGTGTTGCAGGTGCTGTTGGTTGCCAAAAGTCTTTCAGAAACAATTCAAAGGACCTACTGAATATTGACTTACAAAGCCCTACATGGCTTGGCATCCAAGTACCTCTAAGAGCAGTTACTTCTAATTGACCTTGCCCACCCAAATGGTAATCAGTGGCAGGGGGCCAAGCCATGGGTTTTTTCTCTGCAGGAGATCTGGGGAACAGCAAGAGAGAAGTATTTTTGTTGGATGATGCCAGTCCTGCTTGAGTCTCCTGCCCAGGATCTGGATACTGCCTTTGCTTCTGAGCATTTAAAAAGCTTTGATAACATGAATGGAGTATGAAACATCTGTTGTCAGCTTGCTTACTTAATTAGTAGTATTTATTTACATTCAAATTTTATGTTTTATTAGTTGTATCAATACTAGTTGATTTTTATTTGCTATTTATATGTGTAATTTCATGAGTTAGGCTGCTATGTCTATCAATTGCTATTGTGTTATTATTTTATTTGAAAATTACCCTGAATTTTTGTGAACAATAGCTATATAGAAGTATAAAATAATTAATAGATTGCTTTATTGTAAATTACTGTAAATACATAGATGGTAAAGACAGTGTTCAAAATCAATGTCTGGGCATGGAAATGAAATAGATAAAAGCTACTGAAATGAGTTTCAGTTCAGTCAAGAGAGGGAGAGACTACTTCTGAATGGTTTCTCTGCCTAGTTCAGTGGTTCTCAACCTTTTTAATGCTGCGACCCCCCCCAACCGGTCGTAAGTCGAGGACTACTCAACCGGTCATAAGTTGAGGACTACTCAACTGGTGCAGCACCGTTTGCAGAATGGGACTTTTGGCGGGCTCAGCAGGGCAGAGACAGCCTGGACTATTCCTATTGGCTTTTGAAAGCCAATAGAATTAGATTCTATTCAAGAGAGTCAATAAAAGGGAGTAGCACAGCTAAGGAAAAGGGGGAAAAAATGGCGGACTGCGTTGTTTGGCGACCCCCGTGAAATGGTTGTTCGACCCCAAATGGGGTCCCGACCCACAGGTTGAGAACCACTGGCCTAGTTAAATAAAACCTATCCTGTTCCAGAAAGAGATTTGCTTTTAAGACATCTAGTGCTATCTCTGGAGGTCCAAGGGACCTTGATGGCCTTTTATCTCCTTAAATTGATGAATCAGCTATGACTTTATTCATGTGAAGATGGCCTTACAGTTATTATTCACACAGAGAATATTCACACAGCGATAGCATCCTGTGTGCTATTGGAATATGTTACATGTAGGGTTGCCCTTATCCAGAAACTTCAATTAGTTCAAGAGTCTGACTGCTAGTTGCAACTGGCTGACATGGAAACAGGGCAGTGTTTTGCCACCTGTACCAGCTGCAAGTCTCTTTCCAATTGCCTGAGGAATGTTTCTCCTATCTTTAACCACTAGATCTTAATGTCAATGCTTCTAACATAGGATGTTCTTGCTTTGACAACAGATGAAAATGTAGCCATTTTCTCTATGCTTTTAGAATTAGTTGGTGCTGGGAGGGGGGATTGGAATGAGAGTTCAGTTAGTCATAATAATAACTCTGCTGTGGGAATCCAATGACAAACTGGGTCCAGAGCTTTGGCAGGCTGGAGAGCTGGGGAAAAAGCCCGCGTTTCAAGCTAATTGGGGAATGTGCTTTATGACACATTCCCAGGGGTGGGAATTGTACTTTGTTACTTTGTATCCAGGGGAGGCCCCTTTATGGATTACTGCCTTGTCGTGGCGAAGGGGTTTGTGTAACTCAATGAAGCTATAAGCTATGCCGTGCAGGGCCACCCAAGACGGACAGGTTATAGAAGAGAGTTCTGACAAAATGTGATCCACTGGAGAAGGAAATGGCAAACCACTCCAGTATCTTTGCCATGAAAACCCCATGGACAGTACTAAAAGGCAAAAAGATATGATGCTGGAAGATGAGCCCCTTAGGTCGGAAGGTGTCCAATATACTACTGGGGAAGAGCAGAGGGCTAGTACTAGTAGCGCCAGAAAGAATGAAGCGACTGGGCCAAAGCCGAAAGGACGCTCAGCTGTGGATATATCTGGTGGTGAAAGGAAAGTCCGATGCTATAAAGATTTTTTTCTCCATAGGAACCTGGAATGTAAGATCCATGAATCAAGGCAAGCTAGACGTAGTCAAAAAAGAGATGACAAGACTGAACATCGACATCTTAGGAATCAGCGAACTAAAATGGACAGGAATGGGTGAATTTAACTCAGATGACCATCAGGTATACTACTGTGGGCAAGAATCCCTCAGAAGAAATGGAGTAGCCTTCATAGTCAATAAAAGAATAGGAAAAGCAATACTGGGATACAATCCCCAAAATGACAGAATGATCTCAATTCGAATCCAAGGCAAACCATTCAATATCACAATAATCCAAATCTATGCCCCAACCACTGGTGCTGAAGAGGATGAAATTGACCGGTTCTATGAAGCCCTACAGCACCTTATAGAATTAACACCAAAAAATGATGTCCTTATCATCATGGGGGATTAGAATGCTAAGGTAGGAAGCCAAAAGATAACCGGAATAACAGGCAAGTTTGGCCTTGGATACAAAATGAAGCAGGGCACAGGCTGATAGAATTTTGTCAAGAGAATACGATGGTCATAACAAACACTCTTTTCCAACAACCCAAGAGACGGCTCTACACATGGACATCACCAGACGGTCAACATAGAAATCAGATTGACTATGTGCCTCTTGATGCAGGTGAAGAAGGAGAGTGAAAAAGTTGGCTTGAAACTCAACATTAAGAAAACCAAAATCATGGCATCCGGCCCTCTTAATTCCTGGCAAATAGATGGGGAAGAAATGGAGGTAGTGACAGATTTTATTTTTCTGGGCTCCGAGATCACCTCAGGTGGGGACTGCAGCCAAGAAATTAAAAGACGCTTGCTCCTGGGGAGGAAAGCTATGGCAAATCTAGACAGCATACTAAAAAGCAGAGACATCACCCTGCCAACAAAAGTGCGTATAGTCAGGCCATGGTTTTCCCAGTTGCAATGTATGGCTGTGAAAGTTGGACCATAAGAAAGGCTGAGCGCCAAAGAATTGAGGCTTTTGAACTATGGTGCTGGAGAAGACTTCTGTGAGTCCCTTGGACTGCAAGGCGTTCAAACCGGTCAGTCCTAGAAGAGATCAACCCCGACTGCTCTTTAGAAGGCCAGATCCTGAAGCTGAAACTCAAATACTTTGGCCACCTAATGAGAAGGAAGGACTCACTGGAGAAGGGCCTAATGCTGGGAAAGATTGAAGGCAATAGAAGAAAGGGACGACAGAGAATGAGATGGCTGGATGGAGTCACTGAAGCAGTAGGTGTGAACTTAAATGGACTCCAGAAGATGGTAGAGGACAGGAAGACCTGGAGGAACATTGTCCATGGGGTCGCGATGGGTCGGACACGACTTCGCAATTAACAACAACAACAAATCCAGGGGAGGGGAGTTTAGTTTTCGGGTTCAACTATGTAGTGCCGATACTTCGTTTCCCAAATAAAAGATTCTTTAAGGAAAACAATGCCTTGAAGTTCTTTTGAAGGGTTTCATCTGTCGGAAGCATGACACTTAACCCAAGAACATTCTTCAGATGACCTACAATATGCAGCTAAATGAATGGCTACTGGAGAAAGGGATATTTTCAGGGGTATTATTTATTTATTCAACATATTTCTGTGCCCCCACAATCAAATGACTCTCAGCAGTTCATAGAGAAAAAAAATGATATAAAATCCAAACATAAAAACATAACAGTGCTACAGTAATACAAAAGGGGAAAAATAACAACATCAAATCAAAGAAAATAAGGGGAAGGCTCTCAGACAGATCTCACTTTTCAAAAGCTTTCAGAAGACTAGCAAAGAGGGAATAGACTGATCTCCACAGGGAGGCTGTTCCGCAATGTCAGCGCTGCAACAGAAAAGCAGCACTGCTTCCCCTCAGCCTTCAGAAATGCAGAATCTGTAGCAGTTTCTCTCTTAACTGGTCAGGTGAAAAGGCAATCCTCAAGCTATCCAGGTACCAAGGCCTTTCTAGGTCAAAACCAGCACCTTAAACCAGACATGGAAATCAAATAGCAACCAATGTGAGATCTGTAAAAATGGTGTTATGTGCTGTTAATGTATGCAGACTAGTGCGTTTTGAACCAACTTTAGTTTTCAAATGTTCTTTAAGGACATCCCCCAAAACAGCATTTTATAGTAGTCTAGATAGTCATCAAGACATTAGTTATTACCTAGGTAAAATCACAACTTACTGACGTAGCAGGAACTGTGAGTCCAAAAACATCCTCCAGTATGTACCTGCTTTGTGATCAACATTGTCTGCCCATCAAGAAATAACACCAACAGGATCCTGATGTATCAGCAGCAATGCCAATTTGCCAGATTGAAGTTCATTCTATTATCTCATATCTGGACCCTGAGAGCCTCCAGGCACTTGGAAACAGATTTGACAGCATTGTCTTCATGGCCTAGAGTGGTGATATACAACTGGATATAATCTACCTACAGGTAGTCCTTGAGTTATAACTGGTTGTTTTATGACCATTCGGAATTATGGTGACCTCCAAACAGGTGCCTTATGTCCTGTAAATCACCTCCAGCCAGTGTAAAATATCACACCTCCCCATGGTCATATGACAACATTCCAGGTGCTTAACTAGGTCACCTTTACAACCAGTTGCAGGGTCCCATGGTCACATTACTGCTATTTGCGATTTTATGTTTTTTAGCTTTTAAAATTGTTTGCATTTTGTTTTTCTTATGATGACCTATGACCATAATAAAGAATTTTACTGTTGTTGATATTGAACCCTGAATTATCTAATGGTCTCTCCCATTAGATAATTCAGCTGTTCATGTTGATGTTAACAATCATTCGGGAAAAGACATTCTACAAGTCCACACTTCTCCCCCCTATCAAGGTAGATTGGAAGTCCTTGCTAAGGAAGGAGTAGAACCAATGCAAAGCAAAGCCTCCAAACCCTTAACCCTTATGGGAGTCCTAAAGGATCCCATGGTTGATGGTATCAAAGCCACATGACCTAACAAAACCAGGCGGGACACACTATCCCCATCCAGGTCATCCAGGAGAGCAACCACCCCAAAGATAGGCCTGAATCCTAACTGAAAAGATTCCAGAAAATCCACTTCCTCCAGAATGCTAGGAAGCTGGTCCACCAATACCATCTCAAAACAGCCTTCCCAAAAAAAAGAAAACTAGAAACTGGTTTTTAGAAGTTGTTTTAACACTGTTGTATCCAGAAATGGCTTTCCCAGGAAAAGGCACACCACAATCACGTTCAGGACTGGTCTCTTTCTCAGGAGGAAATGACAATTACTTGACTCATGTGGTCACCTCTCTCCCATTCCTCATACAAGCCAAGAAGGGCAATGATCTAACTAATGGCCCTTTGAGGTAGTCCAGACCAGGAAACAAAAGTAATGAATCCTAATAATGAATCCTAATCCTAATATTATATGGTTGTAGTAAAAGAGTCTTGAAACTCTGAATGCACTTCTCCTCTCCCAGCCTTTATGTTCAAGACATGAAGTCTGAGACACTTTCTCAAAATACAGTACATTCCTCTGGACCTAAATTTCTTCTATCTCACTAGTGTCTTGTTTTGGCTTTTCTTCCTACTTTCTCAAAGTTATTCTCACAGACATCAACTGACAATTCTTTGGAGGTCACAGACAAAAAGGAATCCCAAATAACAGGGCAAAACAAAATTCCAGGCACCACTAAAAATTGTTGACACGGAGTCAAGGCTACAGTTGAATCTGAGAGGCTTTAATCAGCAAAATACCATGTAAATGGTCACAATGACTGAGTGGAGATCACAAAACTGTTTCCTTCCCAATAGGAAATTCATCACCCTATACAATGCAGCTGACTGGCAACCACTTGACACAATAAAAGAGGAGATATAAACTTGTTTTGCCTCTCTTGCCATTATTGTATAGGCTGAACAAGGGAATATATATGTGTTTGGTCAGATTTGCTTCTAGACTTCAGCCACTGACACTCCAGGTGTCATTTCTGGTGCTTAATCTCCTGAAGGTTAGTAAGCCAAGGTGTCATTTGGGATCACATCAAAATAAAGCTCTTTGGGGAGGGTTCATATCTATGCCCCTGGCTTGTTTCCAGATATCAGATGCTTACTAGACTTTGAAAAGCACTGCCCATTAGAGAGATGAGCAAATAACTGTAGGTATAATCTATCAGATGAGTAACATACAGCCACAACGCAGAAAAGTACAAATCCACAATTTGCAACTATCCCTTTTTTCTGTTCGCCATCAACTTTGGATGCTGAAATAAGAAAGAATTCAAGTAATCTACAGCATATTTTATTTCAGTATTAATAAGCAAATGGGGAGGTATCCAACTAATTCAATAACGATTACATGGTGTGACATAAAGAATCTCAGGGATAGCAATAACTATGAAAAGACATACTAATAAGTTGCTATGAGGGGAAAATTACTCCCCCATTTTTTTTCATTTCTTTTTTCTCAGTATATAGTTCAAATGCATTTCATAAAATCTATAAAAGTATTATCTAAGAAAAAGGCTAGCAAGAAGCATTTCTTGCAAAGAGAAGAAATCTTAAGTTTTCAGAGAGAAGAATATCCACTGAAAGTTCAGAATATATAGAACAACAATACTTCAGCGATATTTGATTGTATAGAAATCACTGATTATTTTTAAAAAGCTGGAATTTTTTTACATAAGTGCCTATCTCACTGGTTTCTAATTATTATAATGAATGACTGGATATGTTTTCAGCTTGAGCTTTTTAAAAGGAATTCCCAAATTCACTAACTTCCTTGTATTCCTTGTACACATTAACTTCCTTGTAATAACAGCATATTACTATATGCTGTTATTAGTAATTCCAGATCTTTAACAGTTTCATATATAAAATACTAAGTTTTAAGTTAGAAGTTTATGACTATCTATAAAACCTCACCACACAACTTTGCTGAGTACCTCACAAAAATTTAAACATTTTTCAGTTCCATGTAGCACTATATACAACATGTAATAATAATAATAATAATAATAATAAAATAATAATAATAATAATAATAATAATAATAAAATAATAATAAAGTTGGAAGGGCATTGGAGGTCATCAAGCCCAACCCCCTGCTCAGTAGGTAACCCTATATCATTTTGGACAAATGGCTGTCCTTTTCTTCTTAAAAACTTCCAGTGTTGGACGATCACTGCTTCTGAGGCACTTGTTCCACTGGTTAGATTGTTCTAACTGTCAGGAAGTTTCTCCTTGGTTCTAGGTTGCTTCTCTTTTTGGTTAGTTTCCATTCATATGCTTCTTGTCCTGCCTTCAGGCACTTTGGAAAACAGCTTGACTCCCTTTCAATAGGCAGCCCCTGCCATAAAGAACAGGGCTATCATGTCCTCCCCATCCTTCTCTTCATTAGGACAAGATATAACAATTCTAGCAACTATTCCTTATATGTTTTAGACTCCAGTCCCCTAATCATCTTTGTTGCTCTTCTCTATACTCTTTCTAGAGTCTCAACACCTTTTTTACATTGTGATGACCAAAACTGGATGCAGTATTCCAAGTGTGGCCTTACCAAGGCATTGTAAAGTGGTATTAATACTTCACGTGATCTTGATTCTATCCCTCTGTTAATGCAGCCTAGCACTGTGTTGGCTTTTTTGGCAGATGCAGCACACTGCTGGCTCATATTTAAATGATTGTCCACTAGGACTCTGAGATCCCTCTCACAGTTACTATTATTGAGCAAGGTACCCCCTATACTATACCTGTACATTTGGTTTTTCTTGCCTAAATGTAGAACCTTTCATTTTGTTAGATAGCGCCCAGTGTTCAAGTCTGTCCAGATCTTCCTGTATCCTAAGCCTGTCTTCTGGAGTGTTGGCTATTCCTGCCAGCTTGGTGTCGTCTGCAAATTTGATGAGTTCCCCATCTATCCCCTTGTCCAAATCGCTGATGAAGATGTTGAAGAGCACTGGGCCCAGAACAGAGCCCTGGGGCATTCCACTACACACTTCCCTCCATGTAGATGTGGTTCCGTTGAGGACACATGCTGAGTATGGCCGGTCAGCCAGTCAGTCATCTGGTGGTGATGCTGTCTAACCTGCATTTTTCTATCTTATCAAGTAGTAGTTGTGATATACTTTGTCAAATGCCTTACTGAAGTCCAAGTAAATTATATCCACAGCATTCCTCAGGTCCACTAATTTAGTCACTTGGTCAAATAATGCAATAAGATTTGTCTGGCATGATCTGTTTTTGACAAACTCATGTTGGCTTTTAGTAATGACTTTGTTTGCCTATAGGTGTTCGCTGATTCGTTGTTTGATTATCTTTTCCAGAATCTTCCCAGGTATTGAGGTCAGGCTGATAGGTCTGTAATTTCCTGGGTCCTTTTTTTTTTTTTTTTTTTCCTTTTCTGAAGATGGGAACTACATCAGCTCTTTTCCAGTTCTCTGGTAGTTCCCCAGTGATCCAGGATCTTTGAAAAATATCTCAGTGGTTCTGAGATCACATCTGCCAGTTCCTTCAGAACCTCAGGGTGTAATCCATCTGGTCCTGGTGATTTGAACTCGTCTAGGCTGGAGAAGTGCTCACTTACCATTTTCTTGCCTATCTTAACTTGTATTTCTATTCTGTTTTTTATGGCACTATTTTTGATAGGTTGGTCTGTTTTTTCCCTTTGTGTTAAGACAGATGCGAAAAACGAGTTAAATAGTTCTGCTTTCTCCCTGTTGCTTGTCACCTTCTTGCCACTTTCACCCACTAATGGACCAATCGTTTCCTTCACTTTTTTCTTGTTTCTTACATGTTGAAAGAACCTGTTTTTGTTATTTTTGACTTTGGTCGCAAGCCTTAGTTCATTTTGAGCCTTAGCTTTCCTCACTTCATCTTTGCAGGTTCGTGCTATTTGCTGATATTCTGACTTAGTTATGTGTCCCTCTTTCCACATAACTTGGAAAGTTGTCCTTTTTACCTTTCAATTGATCAGAGAGTTCTTTATGCAGTCATGCTGGTTTCTTTTGAGAGCTGTTATTTTTCCTCTTTGTTGGTATTGTGCTAGACTGGGCTTTTATTATCTCACTTTTCAAAATTTCCCAAGCTTCTTGAGTTGTTTTCCCTTGGAGGATTCTCATCGATGGAATCCTTTCCAAACCTTCTCTAAGTTTATTGAAATTAGCTCTCTTGAAGTCCAAGAGAACAAGAGCACTTATTTAACCACAGTTGACCACATGAGAGAAGTTTTGGATTCCTACATCACAAACAGAGACTGAAATTATATTAAAAACCTAGGTAAAAGGAAGTAAATTGCAGTCTTAATGGCAGAGTGAGTGAGTGAGTGAGTGAGTGAGTGAATGAATCTTAGTATTATTATTTATATAATACTTTACATTAGGGTTATGAATTCATGATCCAAAACTCTCAGCCCTGCAACCCATTCCCAAATGCTTGATCATAGTTGTGAAGAACAACAAATCTTATTCAATTTAAGCACTGTCCAACTCAGGAACTATTCTGGATGGCTTGCAAAAGAACAGACAAAGTACAAAATATAAATAAGAAAAAAATGAAAATAAAAACAAAATGGCAGAACTGGCCAACAATATACAAAACATATAGTAATACAGCCCACAAGGGGCTCCAGCCATCCCTAGGGCCAAGAAGAATGGCCAGATCTTTAAGCAACTTGAAGGATTACATCTTGTTTTTTTTTCCTCATATATTAACACACATAATTTTAGTGTAGTACAGAAATCTAGATTCAGAGTACATGTAAGTATATACATTGCACCTACTGGAAACTTCCTGAAGAAATTTTATTTTCCTGAGTTCAAAAAGACATATTGGAGGTATTAACAATTTGATATGTATGTTTGCCCATGCATACACCAAATCAACTTTTCTTTTATTATATAGATTGTGTGAAAGACTTATATAACTATAAAATACAATTTGATGTCTAAGTTATGATAATGTATAAATGTGGTAGATCTTCTTTCTTTTGCATTTTCTAATTCCCTCCTCCATTGGAGCTACTGTGATAGCTAAAGTTTTCTGTGAAGTCACATAGTGAGCAAAAATGATTATGGTGAAACATAATATACTGCTAACCAGAATTAGAAACCTGAAGAATCGCCTTTCAAAATATTTTAGTATGTCAACTTACTTAAGCTTATTTCAGGAAATTCTTTCAAAATGTACTCAATAATAATCAGAGAGAGAGATTCTTTTTCCAATATTTTTCCTGACAAAGAGCTGCATCAGCTTAAATGTCTGGAGTTTCACTGAATTCTTTTGCAATGAACTCCCTTCCCGCCCTGCTCTTTTCCTTGAATAACCTTCTGTTTGTTTGTACCGTAGTATTGTTCTTTAGTTGTGATTAAAGTTAGAAATAATTCATCTAACTTCAAACCAAAATTATTCCATATTGCATAAACTGATATGCTGTGTCATAATAATTGTATGATTTTGCATTGCCAAAACTGAATTGCAACATTAAATGCTCAGTAATTATAGCTGCGGTCAATCAACATTGTGTGCTTTTCCTCCAAGCCATAGCAAATAGTAGAAATAAATTAAAAAACAAAAAAGATTACTACAAATACATCACTTTTTAACAGTACATTTTAAAACATTTGCTGTCTCCATCTGTCCTTGCTAAAAGCAGGGCTTGCTTATCATTGACTCATAATTTCATCACTATTTCACATGATATAATGAAACAGAAAACAATATTGGAATAAACTCTGCACAATGCTTTTCAATTGGTATAGATATAACAACAAAAATTATTTATTATTTTATTTTATTTTATTTTATATGCTACCCATTTTCTATCATGAGCAACTTACTTACAGAATATTTTTTTAATCCCATTTCTTGTTGGGACTAAAAAAAATAGATAATTAGAAAACATTTTATTTTTAAATATAATTGCTGCAAGATTATTACATGCATAAAATTGGGAAGACTCTGAATATCCACCATGGAGGAATGGCTGGTTAATAGGGCAGAATTAGCAGATATGGCAAAATTGACTTTTTGATTACAGAAAGGGCAATTAATTACATTTATTAGCAACTGGAAAAAATGAACTTGTGATCCTTGGGTTTGATGGTAGAAAGGATAATTGTAGAAAGAAGGAAACTGTGTTGTAATTTTAGAGAGAGGAGGTTACAATATAAATGTACTTTTAACAACATTTTTTTTCTTTTTCTCTACAGGTAGTAATTGATTCACGTTCACAATTGGAACTGCAATTGCCATCATAAGATGGTACAGTCATAATACAAGATGCCACGTGACCACATTGACTTGCAACAGCAATCCCGTCTTTTCCTGTTGTGGTTATTAATGGAAAATCGCGGGTTGTTAAGTGACTTTCCCATCTCAATCCAAGCCATTCGGGCTTGGTACCTCCCAGGCCTGAGCCTCAATAACGTGAGGTACTGCCTCGACCTGCATTACCTTCTTCCCATCTCTGTCATTTGGCCAACCTGTACCCTGCCTTTTGGGGTGGCAAGCAGCCCCCATCCTACCTGGCTCTGGGACTGCTTGCTACACCCTGGGAAGCCTCAGATGGGCCAGGAAGTATTATTTGTCCAGCTTGTTCTTTCCCAGTTCCCCACACCAATCTTTCAACTTTTGTGCTGCCTTTGCTGTCTCCTTTTTAGACCCAGCTTTTCCTACATGTGGCTCCCTGAACCTTTGGAACACTGTGCTATCTTCACAAAGCTCTGCTGCCTTTGGAACTGTCAGCCCCCCCCCCCCCGGCAGATCAGGCGGGAAAGCAACAAGATGAACAGATTCTACTTAACAGAATTAAGAATGGAATTAATGCTGTTAACAGAAGCTTGCAAGTGTAAAAATATAAGCTTCCCTCCGCCACTTTTAAGTGCTTGATCCACTAGGGTGGCTCCTTCCTAAGTTTCTTTCTCTGACCATTAAGCTGGGGGCTCCTGCCTCTATTGTCTTATTATTTCCTAAGCAGAAATTCTTCCCCCAAGGTTATCCATACATTCCATTACATCAACACTGTACTGTCTTCATAAGGAAAGCTGGAAGATGTTGTAAACCATGTGTACAAAGCATTTGCAGGGGAAGATAAGTTCAAAAAAGAAGACAGAAAAGGTAGTAAGGCCTTAGCAGCTGGGAGCAAAAGGTGAAAATTTGGCGCAGGGGAAAAAAATCTGTAATTTTAAAACCAAGCAGAAATGAATTACACTCCTAAAATTAACAAATATGATAATAAAATATAATAAAATACTACAATTCTATTAAAACATAATATCCTACACATACAAGGAACATCAAAAGCAGATTCCCTTTGTTTAGAATGCCAGATCAAGATCATTAGAGTGATCTCTTGAGGTACTACACATTATTCCTGATTCGCCCTTACTTCCTCACTATAAACACTTTTAAAGAAAACAAATAAAATCATTAAAAAGTACAACACGATCATGTTTCGTATAATTTATTTAGTATGACAACTTCTGCTTGATTTATTAATTTAAAAGCTAGTACATCCTCACAGATAGGAGCTCATTGATTCTCTCTGGATTGGTTTGGCTGTAAAAGCTTCCAGGTTTAGTTTTACATATATATGATTGCATCATTGCTGTCTAGACAGCTGTATCTAGTATGGGGGCAAAAAGATTCTTCAAAGATGAATGTCAAGAGCAGTCATAGAGCAACAGATATTCAAGCAGTATCATTCATAAGTAGAAGGTGACTGAATAACAGCAGAATTCCATGTGGATGTGAAAAGAATCTGTGTTTGAGTCCCATATGGACAAATGCATCTGCAGAGACCTATCCAGTTTGGAAAAATGCATCAGCGTAGAGACCTATTCACTCTAAGGTTGATCTTATATTTTTTATGTGTGAATCATCTTTAATACAGAATGGCATCCCAGCCAATTTTTGCATATCTTTCTTCTTCTTAGACTTGTACTCTAAGAATCCATTCTAAACTAAAGTACTGTATACCGTGTTTCCCTGAAAATAAGACCTAGTCTTATATTTTTTTGCCTCCAAAAGAGGCAGTAGGTCTTACTTTCGGGGGATGTTTTATTTTTTTCCCTGACACCTGCCTTGCCTCATAGCGGCGGCACCAACAGCTCCGTCCAGCAGGAGCTGAGTGGTCACTGGCCCACTTCTATGGCTGCTCGTGGCCACTTGTGGCAGGAAGCTACATAGCCCACCGTGCCACTGCCACAAGGTGAGGCAGGTGGATGGGTGGAACTGCCCCAAGTGCCCCATAGGCACCCACTTTTTGCCCAAAGGGAGACTGGAAGCTTCATCTGCTTGCAAATGGGACGCTTGGAAACTGAGGGATTCACTCCATTTTCAACCCCCCATTTACAAGTAGATGAAGCCTCCAGTCTCCGTCATTTCTCCGCCCGGGTGAAAAGTGCTTGGGCGCCCAAACACTTTTCACCCAGAGGGAGACTGGAACCTTTGATTGCTTGCAAATTGAGCAGTTGGAAACCGAGGCATTTGCTGTTTCCAACTGCCCCATAGGCACCCAAACACTTTTTGCCCAGATGGAGAAATGACAGAGACTGAAAGCTTTGTCTGCTTGCAAATGGGGTGGTTGGAAACAAAGCGAATGCTTCAGTTTCCAAGCACCCCATTTGCAAGCAGATAAAAGTTCCATTTCCCTCTGGGCGAAAAGTGCACAGCGCGTCGTCTGCCTCCTCCCCACCTCTGTCTCTGTGCTGGACTTACCTGCGCTACACCAAGGGGCTGGTATGTGTATGGCTACTGCCAGACACTGTTTGCCTCTGCACACTGGCTGCCACTTCTGCTGGCCACGCCTACCCCCAGGCTTATTTTTGGGGTAGGGCTTATATTAGGTCCACCGCAAAAAATCAGGCTAGGGTTTATCTTCTGGGTGCGTCTTATTTTCGGGGAAACACGGTAGTTCTGCTATGGCCATAAGAATTCTCTGCTGGACCAAAATCGTGTGTATTTCAGCATGTTCTCTTTAGCATGGAATCAGAAGACTGTCCATTGAGAAAACAGAATAGTGGCATGCAGTAGCCAAAACTATCTCCTGATAGTCGTTCTCACATCTAGAAATCAGGGGCAATTCTATTATTAGCTACTATAAGTGAAATTTGTTATTAGCTACTATTAGTTGAATTAAATAGTTTTTACCAACCTCTAACAAATGTATGCTATATCCATTTTCCAATCATTTTAAAAAGCCTGGTACATGGTGGTCCATCAAAGAGTTTGATAGTAGTAAAATTCCATGTGTGAATTAGACCCAATTTATATCTAATTTAGGTTTTAATTCTTGTTATTACTTGGAACAGACAGGAATCTCAGCACTTTATTCGTATTTCCGTTAATTTTATAAATTTAAATATCGAACCATATTAAAATTCATAAATAATAAATTATACTGAATATCTATAAAACTTTGAGGTAATAGAGACATTTTCCTTTGTAACTAGTCCTATAATTTTAGCCTTTCCACACTAACTCCAATCCCCTATAATTTTATCTCCTCTTTCCATGGCACCATCACAACAACACACAATAAATGTGGAGATATTGCAGGGTTATTTTAAAAAATGGCATGACAATCTTTGATGTGTATTGAAATCCCCAGTTTTTAGTCACTGAGCTAATGCAGTGTATGAGTCACCAAGAATGACTAATATTTATTTCAGCATCATGAACATGGCTTGAAATCTCTATGTGATACAGAGTTTGAAATGAGCTAAGTACGCAAAAGTCTTCTCCCTGTGGTAACACAACTATGAGGCAGTGGTGAAACCTACAGGCATTTCAGACAGCAACAGATATACTTAAGTAGGATTCTTCTGCACTGTGCAATAAAGAAAGTAAAGAACTAATTCTGTTTAATATAAGACAAAACACTTTAAAAATCTAATCTAAGTTTAATAAGCAGAAGAATATTACTATTTGCCTGCTACTAATTTATGGATGGATGGATGGATGGATGGATGGATGGAAGGAAGGAAGGAGCATTGGGTACAAAAGTTCATTTTTTACAATTCAGATCCACTGCAAGACTATCAATTTATCTTACTATCTTTTTATTGGCATAAATCTCACTTTCTAATGGCTGCTTTGTTCCTGCTTGTGAAGAATTATTGGATAGTTTATACTAACTGCTTTCCGTCATGTTTCATTTCAAAAGACTATCTTTTGTCAGTTTATTCCAATCAAATCCAAAATGGATCATTAATGTGAATAAAAAAGAACTGTCTTCCAACACCATTAGTAATATAATTCAAAGAATACTTTCAGTCCCTCCTATCTGTCCTGTATTAAACCAACCTGGAACAGATTCCAGAAGTTTTGTATTTATTTATACTCATACACATGAATGAGCCGAGGTGGCGCAGCAGTTAGAGTGCAGTACTGCAGGCCACTTTAGCTGACTGTGTTCAGCAGGTCAGCGGTTCAAATCTCACCGGCTCAAGGTTGACTCAGCCTTCCATCCTTCCGGGGTAGGTAAAATGAGGACCCAGATTGTTGGGGGCAATGTAAAATATATATATATACATTGCTTACTGGTGTACACGACTTAGAGAGTGCTTGCACTTAAAGCGGTATATAAGTCTCATAAATAAATAAATAAATACTCACATACACACATCCCTGTATTTTGTTTTTTAGATAATTAATGCCAGCAGCACAAGATACAGGTAGCCTTTGACTTACAAGTGTTCATTTAGTGACCGTTCGAAGTTACAACGGTGCTGAAAAAAGGAACATGACTATTTTTCACACTTACAACATTGCAGCATCTCTACAATCATGTGATCAAAATTCAGTTGCTTGGCAATTGATTCATATTTATGACGGCTGCAGTGTCCCGGGGTCATGTGACCATCTTTTGCAATCTTCTGACAAGCAAAGTCAATGGGGAAGCCAGATTCACTTAACAACCATGTTACTAAATTAACAACTGCGGTGGTTCACTTAACAATTGTGGCAAGGAAGGTCGTAAAATGGGGCAAAGCTCACTTAACAAATGTTTCACTTAGCAACATAAATTTTGGGCTCAATTGTGATCGTAAGTCAAGGACTGCCTGTATTATCTGAAGGAATGCCTTCTCCCATCTTTATCTGTCCATCTGATCAGACTGAGGAAATAATTCCTTTCTGGCCTCTTTTACAGGTAGTCCCCGACTTACAACTGTAATTGAAACTGGAATTATAGTTGTTAAGTTGTGCTGGTCATTAAGAAGGTCATCACGGGATGAACCTGATTTTATGACATTTTTTGAAGCAGTCATTAAGTGAATGCAATGGTCATTAAATGAACCCATTGTCCACAAAGAGCACTTTTGCCAGAAATTAGAAATAAACCCCTGTATCTGAGGGGGAAAAAAACAAACAAACCTTGTAAATTGCAGTCATGCGACTGTGGGACGCTGCAAACAGTAAGGTGGCTGCCAAGTCCCCGAAATGTGATCATGGGACATGAGGGGGCTTGGAAACTTAGAATCCAGGTCTAAAGTACCTTTTGGGGGGGTCTGCCATAACTTCAAATGGTTGCTAGTGACTAGTTGTAAGTTGAGGACTAGATGAATACAAGACTTTCATCTGGCAGGGCTTTGGAAGCACTGTTTGATCATTGTCCCTAATACCTTGGAATTCCCTCCCTGCAGAGATCTGATAGGCACCATTCTTCTTGGGTTTAAGGAGAGCAGTAAGGCTTATTCCTAGTGAGCAAAGCAGAAGGAGGGCATATGGTGAATGCAGGCTGGAATCTGACAGGCACATGACTTCATATATTTTATGTTTGTTACCTTGATTCTGTCAATGTGTTTTATGTGATGAGTAGACTTATAATCTCTGAGGGTGTTTTTATTTTATTTTTGCCATATGCAAAGAATCTGGACCAGGCATTAAGTTCATTTATTGCTCATTCCTACTTTAGTCAACTGACAGTCAGCACTAAATTAGCTTTAGGTAAGAGTTAATAGAATTCAAGGGGAGCTGATCATGGACCGTTTATGGGAACATAATGATTCTAGGCTGATTCCTCTCCTGACTTCACCCCGACTCTGCTCTGCCTCTCTCCTTCTCCTACAATTTTGATTGTAGGTCAGGGGTCCCCAACCCCTGGTCCATGGACCGGTACCAGGCTGTGGCATGCCAGCAACCGGCTGCACAAAGAAGCAAAGCCCCATCTGTAGGATGCAGGAAGCACACAAAACCATGCCCCCTTTGGTCCATGGAAAAGCCTCTCCACGTAACCGGTCCCTGGTGCCCAAAAGGTTGGGGACCTCTGCTGTAGGTCAAATAGTAATGGTAAATAACCATTAAGAGCAGCTCTGCCTTTCCCCTGGATTGTGTGACTATTTCATAATCTGAAAAGAGACTTATAGCAAGAAAGGTCTGCTGAAATTAATAGGATGCCTCTAATGATATGCCACAGTTGTGGCCAGATTTTCCAATATTAATACTCTGTTCCCCCAACCCTAAAATCTCCTGCCTTAAATTATCAGACAGTCTTTATAACTTTTGAAAAATGTTTCCAGGCAATTAAAATACCCAAAGTTCCAATATTGATAGTGGAGTTCTCTTGCTTCTCTTTGAGAAACTGGTGAGATTGTTATTATTTGACAGAGAAATGACTCAAAAACTGTCCCATATTTTTTGATTAATAAAAACATCAGAAATATTTTATTTACCATTGTGAGGAAAAGCAGAAACATTGTAATTACAAGGGAAAAGACTGTTCCATAACCTGTTATTACCACTTTGTACAATTCTGAAAGACAAGTTAGATACAGCTTACGTTTGAAACTTTTCTTTATTCCCCAAAAATAGAAAATGTAAAATCATCTGGTAAAAAAAAATGTCCCTGGTTAAATTACTGAACGTGCAGAAATATTTAGCAGTTTATGCAATGTCTTCTTATAATAAATGAAATCCATGCTAGAATATCACCAATATATATACAATTTGAGAAAAATGTTTGTAAATAAAAACTGATTTCTAAATGTTTCCTCCCTTTTTACTGTGTTATTACAAATCTTGATATATTGGATTGTTTACCTTTATAACCATTAACCTTTAATTTCTTCATACAATAGCAATAGTTACCCTCAATGTAAAGAATATAAATCAACAAAAGGTTGATACAGAAACTTTTAAATAAAGAGATAGTATGGTATAGTGGTTAAGGCACTAGGCTAGGAACCAGGAGACTAGAGTTTTAATAACCCTTTAGGCATGAAAGTCAGCTGAGTGACTTTAGACCAGTTACTCTCTCTCAGCCCAGCTAGCTATATAAACATAATAAAAGCAGAATATAAACCAACAAAGAAAAGCCTACTTCCCCATGTGGCTATTAGAGATACACACATGCTATACAAATAAAAAATTAAGATGATTTCAAAGAAATATCCACTGTGGTCAAAAAGCTTACTTGACATAGTTATTAGAAAAAAAATGGAATGTAAACAATACTCCTTAGCTGGTCATCTCAACTTACTTGAATGAACTCCAGCTAAACTGGGTTATTTCTAGGTCATTCTAAGGTAACACAGTTGCTGTGTCACTGTTATCAATGCCAGGCCCAGAAATAAACCAAGAATTCTACATACACTTTCTGTTCTACTTGTACAGCTGTAAGGAGATTAATTGGTCTTTGGATTCTGGGATCCTGTATCATAGGAGAAAAAAGTGAAAGCACACTATAATTAAATCCAGCAGGTTATGGACATAGTGGGTTTGTGTACATTGTGGGATAGTGGATATCGTGTTACAGGGCTTTTTTTGTCATAGAACACCCAGAATGGAGTTCCGGCACCTTTTTTGGATGGAACCTTGTAGGGAAGGCAAGGCAGGTTGTATGACATGTGTGAGTTCCGGCAGCCTTTTTTTTTTTTTTTTTTACAAAAAAAGCACTGTAGTGTTACCTTAAAACATATAATTCCCAGCTAGCAAAACCATTGAAAGGCACTAGTCTAGGAAAGGCTGGATTGGATGACCTAACAGTCTAATTCAATATAAAGCAAGTTTACCAATGAGATATGAAGTTCTGATACATCATACAGAAGGACATTGATTATAAAATGCTTACTCTAACCAGAATCAGATGTACCTAACGATGATCTAAACCAGGGCTTTTCAACCTTTTCACCCATTGTACCACTTTTAGGATATGGCAATATCCGAATACCACCAGTCGCCTAGCAAGGTGTCAAAAACTTAATGACCCCCCCCAAAAAGGAAAAAGTGATAAAGTACAGGTAGTCCTCGACTTACAACAGTTCGCTTAGTGACTGTTCAAAGTTACAATGGCACTGAAAAAAGTGTCCCCCAAGCCACAGCCGAGCAAGACACCTGCCTGCCCACCTGATGGTGCTCTTCCTCCTGTCTGAGGTTTTCATTGTTGTGAGCATTTCTGTTGAGGATTGGCAGTGGGAGTGGGGTGGGGGAGTGTTTGGTTTTTATTCCCCCCGTCTGCTGGGTGGTTGCAGCAGGTTTTGGTCACTTCACATGACCCTGGGACACTGTGACTGTCATAAATATGAATCAGTTGTCAAGCATCTGAATGTAAATCACAAGACCCTGGAGATGCTGCAACATTCCAGCTGATCGGCACTTCTTCTGGGCTCAGCAGAAGTGCCAGGATCAGTGCCAAGCTCCAGCTGGAGCCTGGCACTGATCCTGGCACTTCCACTGAGCCCTAACAGCCCTGTAGCTCCAGCCATCTCTCGCTCAGGCTTGTGTGGTGCTGCCACCGGTTCAGCTCATTCCCCTCCCCCACTACCATTTTTTCTAGGATGGTCACGTACCACTTGCCAGGTGCCAATGTACCACAGATGGTACCCATACCACTGGTTGAAAAGCCTTGATCTAAACTACTCTTACCCGCTTTTCAGATGTAAAAGGATCTGGGGCCAGGAGACACTGCTTTTTCACAGCACAGGAGTTCTGGGGAACAATCTCTCAGCACTCATCAGATTGGCCCTTTCTCTGAGGGCATTCAGGAGGGTGCTGAAAACCAAATTCCTTCAGAAGTCATTCTAAGCATTTGGCTATCTTTTCATTTTTTCCCCTCCTTTCCTTTGCTCTGCAGTTATGATACGTTTTGTTTTTACTTGTTTTTTATTTGTAATACTTACCATGCAATGAATTGAGATGGTGATGGTGATAAATAGAAATAGTAATAAATAGTATATAAGGTATTAGCATAAATAAATTGCCAAAAAGCTTTTGGATTGTGTGGGATATAAAAAAAACCTAACCTTTGGATAATCATTGCATCAAGAGAAATGTAATGCCTTTGATGGCATTACCAGACTGCAAAAATCTGGATATCTACTAGATTGCAGCAATTGTTTCTCTTTGCTGCCATTAATGGCCATCTGTATCCAAGATCTAGTAGGTCCAATGATGTTGTTATCTTTGTTTTTTTATAAGTATACCACTGACTACATTTTCCCCCAAATGTTTTCAAATAGCCTTTTGTTTTTGAAATGCATTTAAAATTATTAAAATATTTAAAGTTAATTAGTTGAAATACAGTTATATAATGCCGTATATATTCCTGTTTTGCATACTTTCCTTGCAATTCTTCAGGGCATTATTGAACATTCTATACTAAAACGATAACAAACAAATTAGCTTAATAGTAATGTTGCAACTGATTATGAGCAAAGAGTTGTACAATCAGATCCAAAAACTACAAGGGTTCTTTGCTCGTATTATGAATACTTTCTATGTCTTTTAGGCAGGCTTGCATAACTATAATAATACTTATTTTCCCCAAAACTCCTTCAATTCTCGCCGTATCATCCTGCCTTTCCCTTCAAAATTTTAGTAATAGTAATAGTAATAGTAGTAAAGTTGGAAGGGACCTTGGAGGTCATCTAGTCCAACCCCCTGCTCGGGCAGGAAACCCTACGCTATTTCGGACAAATGGCTGTCCAGTCTCTTCTTAAAAACTTCCAGTGTTGGAGCATTTACTGCGTCTGGAGGCAAGCTGTTCCACTGATTAATTGTTCTCACTGTCAGGAAGTTTCTCCTTAGTTCTAGGTTGCTTCTCTCCTTGATTAGTTTCCACCCATTGCTTCTTGTCCTGCCTTCAGTGCTTTGGAAAATAATTTAATTCCCTCTTCTTTATGGCAGCCCCTGAGATATTGGAATACTGCTATCATGTCCCCCTTGTCCTTCTTTTCGTTAAACTAGACATACCCAATTCTAGCAACCGTTCCTTATATGTTTTAGCCTCCAGTCCCCTAATCATCTTTGTTGCTCTTCTCTGTACTCTTTCTAGAGTCTCAACATCTTTTTTTTACATCGTGGTGACCAAAACTGGATGCAGTATTCCAAGTGTGGCCTTACCAAGGCATTGAAGAGTGGTATTAATACTTCGCGTGATCTTGATTCTATCCCTCTGTTAATGCAGCCTAGTACTGTGTTGGCCTTTTTGGCAGCTGCCGCACACTGCTGGCTCATATTTAACTGATTGTCTACTAGGACTCCGAGGGCCCTCTCACAGTTACTACTATTGAGCATGGTGCCACCTATGCTGTACTTGTGCATTTGGTTTTTCTTGCCTAAATGTAGAACCTTGCTTTTTTCACCATTGAATTTCATTTTGTTAGTTAGTGCCCAGTGTTCAAGTCTGTCCAGATCCTTCTGTATCTGAAGCCTGTCTTCTGGAGTGTGGCTATTCCTGCCAGCTTGGTGTCATCTGCAAATTTGATGAGTTCCCCATCTATCCCTTCATCCAAATCGTTGATGAAGATGTTGAAGAGTACTGGGCCCAGAACAGAGCCCTGGGGCACCCCACTACACACTTCCCTCCATATAGATGCAGTTCCATTGAGGACCACTCGCTGAGTACGGCCTGTCAGCCAGCTACGGATCCATCTGGTGGTGGTTCTGTCTACCCCACATTTTTCTATCTTGTCAAGTAGTAGGTTGTGATCTACTTTATCAAATGCCTTACTGAAGTCCAAGTAAATTATGTCCACAGCATTCCTCTGATCCACTAATTTTGTCACTTGGTCAAAGAATGCAATAAGATTTGTCTGGCATGATTTTGACAGTATTCCATTCATCATTTTGGCCAAGTTACCTATATTGTAAATATTCTTATGTTTGAATGATGACAAGGGAGCTATCACTTTGACTAGGAGAATCCAAGGGTTTTGAGTATGCCAGCAAACTTTTATTTTTGTTTAATCTTTTTCTCTCTCTTTAAATATCATGCACGCCTATGAAAAAAAAAACTGCCAAGGAATTTTAAAGGAACTAATTTAATCAAGCCAGAGTTCCATTTATAGAAATATTGTTTTATGTTTTCCTTATATGTTTACATTGCTGGAGAAACCTCACCCAGCCATGAAAAGTAATTAGCACACAAGTCTTTTTAACAGTAAACATATCCACAAGTTTTCATAAACAACTAGCATCTTCTTTCTCATTATAACTCAAATTCTGTTAAGCCTCTTCTTTGATCACATAACGTGACTTTTACTCAAATCAAAGCTGATTATTTACAAACCTGTGTCTACTACATAATGATTCTTATGTCTTTCTTTAACTTACTTATAATAATTAATCTCCATACATATATGCATTATTAACGGTAGCAGTAGAGGGTGCCTTTCATATTTGCCCACAAGTCTTATAAGAAAGTTTAAATTATGCATTTCTGTGAGTACAGCAAGGGTGTCAAACTCAATTTCATTGAAGGCTGGGTGGGTGTGGCCAGGGTGGGTGCGGCCTACTGGGTAGGCGTGGATGAAGTAGGTGTGGCCTACTGGGTGGGCGTGGCCAGCTCTACATCGTTCACGTCAAGGCTGCCTGTGGGGGCCTAGGCAGGAGTGGGACAGATCTGAGGGTCTCTGGCAAAAGGGGGTGGGACCAGGGCAAGTGCCAAGGCATGGTCCACTGGAGAAGCCTCACTGTTCCTCTCAGGCCATGTGGGGGGGCTGGATGATTGTGCAGGCTGCCCAGAGCCCTGGGCATCAGAGGTCAAATGCCCAGCCCGGCCCTTAAGCATTCACGGCACCAAGCCCAGCCCCACTTCCCCAAGAGGGTGCCCAGCTGCACTTACCTCCTCCTCAAGGCTGCTGCTGCTGTGCTTGCTCTCTTTAGCCAGGTTGCTCATGATGGATATGAGGGCAAAGTCAGAGGGAGACCCATTCCCTCTCCATGGGAGGAGACCCGGCTTTGTATCCAAAGCTTCCTTAGCAATAGGATGGGAGACCCCAGGATAGGCCAGGAGAAGGGGGCAAGGGGATGGTGAAGGGGCAGCAAGGCAGGACTAAGGCAGGACTTCCCTCAGACCCTCCCTCTCCTTCTTTCCTTCCTAAGTACAGAGTGGTGGGAAAATATTTGAGATGAGGGAGGGAGAAAAACAGGCAAGAAACGCAGCTGGGGAGGTGTCACCTTTTGTGAGGAATGAAGAAATGCACCATCGCCTGGAAGTGGCCAGTACATGGCCCTCACCTACTTCACATATCTGGCTTGGTGGGCTCTGGGGGAGGGGATGCCATGAGCAGCGTGAGAGTCAACGTTACCTGCGCAATGCCGCCCAGCCTCCAGCCTGCCCAGTTTCGGCAGGCAGCAAAGCGCTCTCCTCACAGCGCCGAGAGACTGAGTCAGGCGGTGCGAATCTGAAAAGACGCATGATGCCACCCAGCCCTCAGCCTGCCCAGTTTCGGCAGGCAGCAGGGTGCTCTCCTCACAGCACTGAGAGTTTGAGTTTGGAGGTGCGAAGCTCACCAACTTTGCACCTTGCTCCCTGCAGTATATAGACTTGTTTGCTTGTTCTTTGCTAATGTTGCACTTTTTTTTTTAAGGGCGTTGATTTTTCATATGTAACTTGCCAGTTCAGTGAAGTAAGACTTTAGAGATAATCAAATCTGGGCTGTGCTGGAAATGCAGCAGTAAACACTCAAAATTGGCAACTTCCTATTATTCCTACAGACTTCCTATTTTCACATGGAATATGATAAAAATGGGGTAGGAAGAGTGAGATGAAAGCCATTATCATTATCAAGAACCATTCTAGTCTTCAATCCAACATTAATTTTTACCTCTCTGGCAGTTTATATAAATATAATATAAATATAAACATAAGTATACAAATACACAGAACTTAATAGACCCGCACAGATTTTCCAGTGATGATCAAAGCGTCTCTCTGGATCAGCAATAGGAAATCCATCCTGGCTAGCTTTGTGGAAGGATCCTACTGTGTTTCTCCGAAAGTAAGGCCTACCCCCAAAATAAACCCTAGCTTGATTTTTGGGGATGGTTCTAATATAAGCCCTACCCCAAAATAAGCCTTCTGGAAGGCCTCTGCAGCTGAGAACCGAGTACTTGGCTGCAAAGCCCTTCCAGAAAGGCCTGACTGCAAAATGCAGACCGGTATGCAGCTACAGAATGAAGCTGCTCCTTCGTCCCCAAAAGAAGTGGACCTGCTGGGCGGGACTGTCGGTGCCAGAGGTGAGCATAAAAGACATCCCCTGAAAATAAGACCTGGTGCCTCTTTTGGAGGGGAAAAAAATAAGACCTGGTCTTATTTTCAGGGAAACACGGTGTGTCTATGAATAAGACCTTGAAGCAGCGATGTTATTTTGTTAGCATGCTCACCATAAGATCTCATTATATTGAATGTACTACAGTCATTGCCAATCCATGGCACAAAGTTAAATAATGAAGATATATATCATTCCCAGTTGTATATAAGGAAGTATTAGCTTAATATTGACTAGCACAGTTGGTAGTTGGGCTGTTGGTTTGATCTCTGAACTTGGCGGTTTGGCTGCAAACATTTCATCTGGCCTCTAAATCCAATAAAATAAATAAAAATAAATCACTACAAGATGAAAAACTTCATGAGGAAATCTAAGGGCAAAATAAATGTATAAATAGAATGCAATGATTCTTAGTTTGGATCTGCCTTATTATTTTATTTATCAATTCTCTATACCATTCATCACACTTGCATGCCTCTTAGCAGTTTTTCTACAAACCCCTTCAAGAGACTTTAGTTTATCCATTTACAGGAATTGGGTATTCCTAGTTTAAAGAAAAGAAGGACTAGGGGTGATATGATAGCAGTGTTCCAATATTTGAGGGACTGCCACAAGGAAGAGGGGGTCAATCTATTCTCCAAAGCACCTGAAGGCAGGACAAGAAGTAATGGATGTAAACTAATCAGGGAGAGAACCATCCTAGAGGTAAAAAGAAAATTCCTGACAGTTAGAACAATTAATCAGTGCAATTAATTGTCTCCAGAAATAGTGGGTGCTCCAACACTGGAAATTTTTAAGAACAGATTGGATAACCATTTGTTGAAAAGGTATAGGATTTCCTGCCTGAGCAGGGGGTTGGGCTAGAAGACCTCCAAGGTCCCTTCAAACTCTGTCATCCTGTTATGCAAAAATAAACAGAAAAAAAAGCAATAATGGAAGGCTTCAAGTGTCTCATTTTTATCTATGAGAATACATTGAATCTATTCATTGCACATTTCTTTTTTGATTTTTATATGATGGTAGTCTAATGGGAAATTGTAATTCCCAGAAATGACCAGAATAATGTGCAGAATTGTACATAAGCAGTGTAGACTTTGATATATAGCACAAGGCGAAAAGAATGAGTACTTTCTTACTTAAAAGTAATACCGTGTTTTCCCAAAATTAAGACCCAACCAGAAAATAAGCCCTAGCATGGTTTTTCAGGACACTCGTAATATAAGCCCCACCCCAGAAATAAGCTGCAGTAAAGATTATCTGTCAGACTGATGAATTGAGTACTGTATTTCCCCCAAAATAACACCTGACTGGAAAATAAGCCCTAATGCGTCTTTTGGAGCAAAAATTAATATAAGACCCGATCTTATTTTCAGGGAAACACAGTAATGTGCATGCAGATATTCCTTGGATGTTGATTCCAAGAATGGCAAATAAATATTTGCTATAAAATACTATCCTTGGTAACCCTCACACAGGACTACAGTAAATGAATACTGATCTAAAGAGTTTGTATATTCAAATAAGACTTATTTGAAATGACAGAAATCTTCTGAATGTGTCTAAATCTGGTTCCTTTCTAAGCGTTGAAGGAAATTTGGAGGGATACAGAAACACAAAGTGTAGAAACTGACTACCTAAAGAAAATGCTAGGGGCTATAGAAGATAGGAAATAGGAGATAGGAGAGTAAATGCTGATTGAATTTTCCAGTCATGGAATAACTTCACCCGGTTTACCAGAACTTGCTGTACGCTATAGTTATTTGTAGTATAAATGTAATAGATAGCTTCAGTATTTACTCTGCACTTTGTGACTGTTTTATGATTTCTAAAAATTCTCCCTGATAGCAGCCTGTATAAAATGTCCACACACTAATCAAGGAGAGGGAATGGAGAAAAACTATTTTCTCTTTTCCTGCTAGAAGTAAACAAAAATCTGCCCATTTGTTCTCTGCTTTAAAAAAAAAAGAAAATGTGGGTTCTATAAACAAATAGGGTTTTATGGTTGCACCAAACACTCCTCTTTCATTTCTGAGTGAGACACTGCATTTCAAAACAACTGAATCTTTAAAGGTTCTTCCTGCATTATAGTAACTTACTCTGCATTATACTTTCACACATTTTTTCAATACATATTATGCATCTTTACATTGTTTCTATGGGGTGTATCCAAGAGATCCTAGAAATATCTGTATTTGCTTTCAAAGATTGGACCAAGCACTTTTGATCTTCAGGTGGAAAATCCACCTTCTAAAATAACTTAGAGAATGTTGCCCCCCCTTTCTTGCTGTTGTTGAACAGGTCTCTGACACTGAAGGATGCACTTGAAGAAAAAGTGGATCAGCATTCCCACTGCTTCCTTGTAATAGACATGCACTCACCCCAAAAGGAAATGACTTTAGCCTTGGAGCTGGCAGAATAGGTATCTTTCTACAGCTGACTTTTAGCTGTACCGGACTTCTATTGCAAATCCTGGCTGAATATTGAAATGTAGAAGCACTACAAGTTATTTCTAATAAAACCATGGAGCTTAGATACACATCTTTGCAAACAGTTTTTTATCACCAGCAAGTCATGCTCCCCGTGTCCTTTTCTAATAACTTTGTTTCATCTTGGACCAAGCAATACCAAGAAACTGGAACCTGTAGGTTTTCCTTAATTCAAGAGGGCATGCAAATAGAGGCAATGAAGCAATATCTTAGGGATATTGATGTTCAAGTAGACCTGATGTCCCTCCCTAAAATATATATTTTAAGTAGCTCATGCACACTTTCCAAACCTACTAGATACCTAAATTAAATTACTATACTGACATTCAGGAGGGCCTTAACCTGGGCCTAGCATAATGTGCTCCCATCCACTGACTGAGTTGGGAGATGTAAGGACATTCCATTGGAATACAGACTTTGTCCTTGCAGAAAAGGAACCAGTGAAACCTTGAGACACATCTTATTATGCTGCTTGTTTTATGCTGACATGTCTTGAGCTGATAACTTCATACCAAACCAAATTCCTCAGTCATTTGACCAGTTTCATTTCTAACTGTTGCTTTCAGGCCATACATTTATTTCTTTAAATGTGTCTGAATTTTGTCACAATGCTATGTAAGGTGCAAAGCATTTGGATGAACATGATTAATTAATTTCATAATTAGCATTGGTTTCATGTATGTAATGTGTTCTACTCTTTAGTTGTTGTTTTGCAATTTTTCAGGTTTTGCCAAACTGATGCGCTATATTATTTTTATAGTGATTGCCCACAAATCTGGTAGCTAAAAAAATCTATTTTAAAAAAATTATTGACTGAAAATAATGTTCTTACACAAAACTCTCCTATGCCTATATATTTTGGTGGAGTTTTATCGTTTAATCATGTGAAGAAGCAACAATGCCTATATTACCCACCTTTCTTAAGAGCGGCAAAAAGAGACTGCTCTTATACAAAATCCAAAGACACCAAGCACTAAATACTCTGCCTTTTATGTAATGCTAATAAAGTGTTTATGGCCACTGATTTCCCAGAACAGTTGTGCAAAGCAGCAAAGTTTTAATTCCATAGCAAGATTTGTATTTATTTCCCAAGTTAAGCATGTAGCCAAACAATATACTTACTGAGCATCAGGATTCATACAAAAACTTGCTCCTGGTCATCTTTTTTCCATGGGACACATTCACAAGTTCCAGATTCCATTCCTCACATAATAGCTAGTGCTAGAAAAAAAATTACCTGAAATACTGGTCAGCCACTACCAGTCAGTATTAAAAATGGATCGGTCATCTGATAGAAAGCTGTTTCTTAAGATTCAATGTGAAGACACGAGAATGTGAATAATCTATAAAGCTAACATGTTGAAATATTAATATAAGAATAGGGGGGTAATTAATATCTAATGAACCCTTTAGATTTCTACTGTTTATACATCTTTTAAATACTTAGTAATTTTAGGCTTTTCATCTCGGGCAATACAAGGAGGGAGAATATGCTGCAGTTCAAAACAAAAATGGATTCATTTTCACAAATATTGTGAAGATTTATATCTCCTAGCTAACTATAGTTTGCTTTAGCCTATTCAATGTTTCCCACTGCTACCTTGCTTTGTTCAAAGAATACATGCAATGATTCAAGATGGAAATTCAGTAATTACTTACAGCAAAATGACTGGCAAACTTTGAAGCAGATCAGCTTAGATAATGCAAGTAAGGCATTCTTTCTTAGTGGTTGGTGGTAGCATATCAAGCAACTATGTGTTATAACTTGTCCTGTGCACAAGAGTATTTCAAACTCTGACATAGTATGTGCAAAAACATCCACAGGAGTATTATAAAAAAGACAGCAATGATGTTTCAGCAAACTCTGTGTCAAAGGAAAGTACTCTTTTGCATTTTCATCAGTAGGCATAAAGTGAATGATCATGTCTTACATAATCAGTATCAGCAGCATTAATACCGATTTTCAGCTCTGGTATTCAGGATTCTGCCTAATTCTTGTAGATCAAGACTGAAAACTTCACAATACCGTGGGTTCATTTCCAAAATATCTAACCATGTATAATAATAATCTTTATTCCTCTTCTCTAAAATACTTTCTCTCAACCACCAGATATTTCAATCTTCCATATAAACTTCCATATAACCTGAGGTTATAATACAGGTAGTCCTCTATTTAAAATAGTTTGTTTAGTTACCGTTCAAAGTTACAACAGCACTGAAAAAAGTGACTTATGACCATTTTTCACACTTATGACTGTTGCAGCATCCCCATGGTCACATGTTACTTCAATCATTCTGACTTAGGGCATCATATGAATTAAAAATTGAATGATATGAATAAATTCTGCCATAATGATGATACTTAGTCAGGGGAACATTTTATTCACCCTCCCAACCACATAGACTCCCCAGAATATCCAGGTTTCAAAAAATGTCCAGAACACTGGTAGAGATGGGCCCTTCCTTATTTGGGGGTCATTCGCATGCTTTCAGAGTCCTTGAAGATGAGACTCAATTGAGTTGTGATTCACAGCAAACTTTTCTACATTGTCTTGCAGTAGTCAGACAGTCTACGTGTAGATTTTTTTCTCATCTTAAATAAAGCAACTTCAATGACTATACCAAATTTGTGGAGTTTCAGCTATTACTGAATGAATGCAGGGGTAAGTTTATGGAGAGTCAGAATTTATTGTCATGCCACTTGCTAGATACTACTGAAGGTTCATAATGATCAATCGGATTCCTGTATTGTATATCAATTATTCTGAAAATGATTCAGAAGTGCTTCAGACATCACATGAAAATGAGCACAGCACCTCTCTGCTCTTCATTAAAAGTCTGACACTTTTTTTCAGACTTCTGAACCAGCCTGAACAACAAATAACAGCTTTTATAGGAAGTCAAGTATTCGATGTCAATGCAGAACTTAAAAGCAGCCACCATTTCTTTATAAGCTGAAGCATGAAAAAAGATGGGCTGCTTCAAAGAACGCCACAGAGGAGCAGTGCTCATGGAAGGTCCAAAGTGTTTCTTCCAAATATTTTCAAACTGTGCATAGTCTTATCAGATTCCTCTAGGAAGCTCTTTCTCCTACTGTTCATCCCAGCAGATGGTATTCAGTGGCATGTTGCCTATAAACATAGGAGGCTCAATAAAGTATTCATGACTAACAGCAATCTATGGATTTTGTCCAATTCTCTATTAAAGCTATCAAAGCTAGTGGGCCTTTACCATATGGCAGTGAATTATGCAATATGTGAACGATTTTTTTTTTTTGCCTATGCCCCGTTCTACTGAACTGGATGATCTCGAGTTCAAGTACTGAGAGCAATACTTCTCTCAGAACATTTCATCTTACACAGACCACTGTAAACTTTCATCTTCTTTACCTTGAGCCTATATTTTTCCAAATGCAAAAGATCCAGGCTTCTTAATCTTGTAACAGAAGGGAGCTCCTTATCATTTTGCTTGCCACTTTTGAAGAATGGCAAAAGAAGACATAATAATGGAGAAGAGGGGATGAAAGATAACGTTCTCCCTCCTTACTCAAAAGGAAAGAAAGTAATAGGACAACCACAGTGTTACAAGCTTTAAGAATTTGAAGTAGGATGACTTACTTATGACTAGTTCTCTTTAGAAAATATATATACAGAAAGAACAACCTAGCATTTTAAGAGGTATGTGTGTGAGAGAGAGACTGGGTGGGGTGGGAGAGAGATAAATGTTCTACTTCTGTTTTTAATATTTATAGCACTATCTTCAAATGCTTGGAGTTAAGACAGTTTTATTTTTCCTTTTACAGGTGGTCTTCAACTTACAATCATTCGTTCAAAGTTACTACAGCACTAAAAGAAAAGTAACTTATGACCAGTTTTCACACTTATGATTGTTGCAACATCCCCACGGACTTGCTTAGCAATGGAAATTTTGAACTTAATTGTGGTTGAGGATCACCGGTATTTTGAAAACTTTTATTAAGAAGGGCTGCATATGCCAAAATAACAGTTTGGAACTTTTCTATTAAATGGAAGGTAAGTAGGTACTGCCATTAGTAATTTATGTAGCCCTAATTTCCAAGTTTATTTTATGTGCTTTCCTACATGTGACCCAATAGTCTATTTCAAAATAAAAGTGATGGTAAATGTCAAAATAGAACTTTGAAAGTGAAAAGAGAAAACATTAAGTGGTTAAAACAATGAAGCTACTGCTACATTATTGCTCTTAGCAATTCAAGGCCTCTAAGCCAGGGGTCCTTAACCTGTGGGCCATGGCCCAGTAGTGGGCCATGGCCTATTGGCCACCGGGCCATAGGACAGGCTGGCCAGGGCGCACGCATGTGCATGCACACCCCCTTACTTGTGCTGGCACGGTGGCTGTGGAATGCAAAAACAGAATGCCCCACCACGGGATGCAAAAATGGGCCGCCGCACCGCAGAGTACAAAAGGGAGCTGTTGCCGTGCTGCAAGATGCAAAAACGGACACTGCTGCGGGGGCACAAAATGGATGCTACCGCGCTACAAGGCACAAAAATGGATGCCGCCGTGCCATGGGGTGCAAAAATGGGCACCACTGCACCACAGGGAACAAAAATGGGCTGCTGCCACAGTGCAAGGTGCAAAAACAGCTGCTGCTGCACTGCAGGGCACAGAAATAAGGCACTGCGCCACACAAGAATGGGGCAGGGCTAGTATCACGTGAGCTCTAGCCCTGCCCTATTTGCGGCACACATATGTGCATACACGCATATAAAATGCTTCCCCCTCCCTTTTCCTCCAGTCTGCCGACAAAGGTTGGTGACCTCTGCTCTAAGCTATGGAAAACTGCTGGCTCTCTGTGTTTGTTTGTTTTTTGTGTGTGTTTGTATGTGTATATATGCTGAATGTTGGCATTTTCCAAGTAACAGGACATCTGAATCTCCATTATATGAATTTTCATCAAGATGATTCTGCTCCTAATGTCTACAGAGACTCCATCCAGGCTTGAGAAAGTAAAATTCATGCAATAAGATGTTTACCTCCTCCTCCTTTTGGACCACCTTGTCCCTATCTCATATGCAGGAACTCCTCAATTTTTCTCCCCTCTCAAAAAAAGAGCAATACAAGGGAAAGGGGAAATCCATTCTGTTGGCCCATATTGGTGGACAAACTTTACTCTTTGTTGTTTCATCCCATTTGTTTTCCTATACCATTTCCCACTCCAAAGGGTACATTATCTGACCTGAGCCAGAGAGGTTTTATATCAACTAAAGAAACTCAAAACAACATAAACAACATATAGGCTACAACTCTTAACATATTATGTAATTAGAGATATAATTTTGGATTTAATCTCCAAACTGATGTTGACAGCAATGCTAAGGTTTAAACATGTTATGTTCTATATTCTGATTTAGTTTATTCTATTTTAGGATACATTAACAAGCCTGATCATAGAATTACAGAGAAAGCAATATTATTTGTTGCCTTGTCATAAATATCACAAACTGATCTAATTTAATTTTCCCTAGAGAGCATCACTTTATACTGAAAACTGAAATTTATTTTCTAGTATAGAGTATGATATCCTTCAACTTGCAATATTTAAGAGAACATCAAATACTTACTTATGATTTAACCCTTATAGGTAGACTAATATTGCATAAACAATACAGGAAATTAAGAGACAATGTCAAAAAAATATAAACTGACAATTGGGGGAAATTAAATAGAAAGAATACCTTAAACAAACAAGTCACTCAGTTTAAAACTGATGACAAATTTTAAATAAACTGATGCTTCTGCTTATATTCACTCTCAAAAGGAGAAAAATCAGCAAAAACACAAACCTAAATATGTACTGCTCTTTGACTTGTGATTGAGCATTACAATTGACCTGGTTCAAGAAAATCATTTTGCATAGGCAAAAAAACCCCAAGCATACTTCTACTGATGTTGTTCTTGCCTTCTCAAATGGATATAAAATGGATCTGTCAAGATATATGCTAACCCTAACTTATTGCTATTAATTGTAAACTTAATTACCAGGCTGAGATCTCCACAGAACGTTAACATATTAATTCTGCCCATCAGAAAAGGAAGGAAATCCGAAGGTCAGTTTAACAATTGCAGGTCCTGATGGTATCCATTAATGGCATCATATGGGGTTCTTCTGCTGTCATATGTATTGTGTGAATTTCTGTTTGCAACTGATCACAATTCTTTAATAAACACATTGATTTAGTTTTTGGAACATAGATATTTAATGCAATAATTTCAACAGCTGGTTTACTCAAATGTATATATTGAAAGACACCAGGGTCAGCTCTAACCCTAATGCTATTTTCCGATACTATTATGTCATCTAATTCAAACAATATTACTCTCTCAAGACAGCAAGCATTTTCTGTTTAACCGACAATTCTCTACATCAATTTAGAGAAAGAAATCACTGTACTGTTTCTATTTTCCATAATAATTCAATTGTACTGCTTTTGGGATTTTATTCAGTAAACATTGTCAATGACCACAGTTAAGATGTACAGCTAAGCTACCATAAAGTTTCTTTCTTGTGTCAAATTTGATTCTGTGATTATCCGTAATCTATGCTCACCTCCCTCCATAGAGCGAATTATACTTAATGGAAAGGATAATTCCAAAGGAGACAATACAACATAAAACCTTATCCTGCTATGAGCAGCCTTTTTCAATTTAGTCAATGAGGCTTAACATCACACAGAAAGGGGGAAACACTAAACATTTCCCAGCAGTACAGACAGCATTAGTAACATACCCCTACTTAGAGAATCTTATACATAAAAATTTATAAGGCTGTGTAAATTCAGGCTTCTGCATAAGCCATGGAACAAATGGGGTAATTCTGTGATTATGTGTAATCTATGATTGCACAATTTTTAAGGTGGCCTTTTAAAAAAGTCTTGTCCAATAATCACATTATTTCTTATTGTATAGCCTCATTTTTCATTATGATGAACCTTTGACTTGCTAAGGCAGATACCTTTAAGTAGACAATCTGCATGGTTGAAGCAAACACTCCTCTCCAATTGAGAATGTGGTATTTGGGCTTTACATTACAACACAAAAAGCATCTCTCTGTAGTCTATTAAAGTAGAAGAAGCATAAATCAGATCCTAAGAAATTGAATACTTTCTGATTTTTTTAAAAAAATATGGATTAGATAGTAAATTTATTTCTTATGAAAAAAGAGCCTTTAAAATTAAATGCTATTTCAACATTGTGGAAATGATACAATCTCATAAGAATGAATAAAAGGCTGTGTTATGTATATGCACACTGTGCAACCTACCAGCATGGACTCCTATTTCAGTATTGCATCTTGTGAAAATCATTCGCTTTTTGAAATCTCCAATTGTTATTTTTATTAAAATAAGACAACAAATACACAGGCTTACTAAGATAGCTGTAATGCTAAAGATTATATAAATATGTTGCATTGTGTTCTAAGTGAATGTGTTTTAGTAATCAGAATCTCTCTTTAAATTGTTATCAGTGGAAAAGATTTAAATCACATCAGTGAGTTAAATCAGCATTTTTGCTTAGTGAGTTACTAGAGCTTTTACTCTTAAACTACCATTTCTGTTTCTTGGAACTGGGTTTAAGTCTTATTTTCAGAATATGGTCAACATAGTTGTTATCAGGGTTTATACCTCATTTAGGCCCAAATTACAAAATTAGGAGATGTATCCTTGCAAACTGTATATAAAGTACTCACTTATTTTTATGTGATTACAAAAGATTCAAACACCTGCAATTCTTTATAGTTTTTCACTTCACAGAAAACATTCAAAACTGAAAAACAACATGTCTTTCCTTAGCAGATGGATAGTATTGGGCAATATATCAAATTCTATTATGTAGGCTCACAAATGTTTGGTATCCTTATTAAATGCTGATAACAGCACTTTCGAAGCATGCTTCCATATCACAAATGAAGTATTGTGGGCTTTGCTAAATACAAAAACCAACATTTAATTTGAAAAGCACATATGCATACAGAATATACTATAAAACATCAGCTGTATTCTGACACCTCAAAATATACTACATGTGTAAAATGAAAGACTTCAAATTCCATTCAGTTTTGCCATAATCCTTCTTTGCTCCACATTCTGTATATCAGCCACATCTTTTGAATTTTATATGCTAGATTTATATCCTCACTGACTGCAGAAGCTCAAAGCTCAATATCTCCCTTCATTTTATCTCATAACAAAATATGATGTGGGTTAGGCAATCACTGAAGGGACAGGGAGAGAAAAAAATTGATTTCTATTCTCATTTCCAATCCCTCAAACTCATCTGAAGTTTCAGCCCTTTGATTTAGGCTATTTCCTTTGTATGCCAAGTAAAATAGAAGGGGTGTTGTCTTACCTGAATGCCTTTTCTCAGCACGGGGATGGAGAATCCACCAATGGGTTTAGACTGTATTCCTGCCCAATCAGATCAAGTCAGCCAAAGTTACCACGCCCGTCCTGGACCATAGAGATCCCAGTCTTGACACGAGCATAGCCATTGACTGACAGCAAGACGTTGTGGCTTACAAAAAAAATTAACTAACTCACCCTAGGTCTGAGAACCTACAAGGGTGGGAGTGAATTCTCCATCTCCATGCTGAGAAAAGGCGTTCAGATAAGACAACGCCCCTTCTCTAGCACTGGAGATGGAGAATCCACCAATGGGACATACCAAAGCCTACTGTCCCTGAGGGTGGGTAGTAGACTTTGATGTAAAACTTGTTGGAGAACTCTCCTACCAAAAGAAGCCTCAGCCGAGGCAAACCAATCAATTTTGTAGTGTTGTATAAATGGAGATGGCGAAGTCCATGTAGCCATCCTACAGATGTCCTCAAGGGACGCCTGGGTTGCCCATGCCGCAGAAATGGCTGCACTCCATGTAGAGTGGGCCGTGACCCCTCATGGAGCCGGCAATGACTCAGCTTCATATGCCTCTGCAATGCACTCCCTGATCCACCTGCCAATCGTGGAAGAGGAAACCTTCCACCCCCTGGAGGAAGAATGGAAGGATACAAAGAGGGCTTCCGATTTGCGGAATGTCGCTGTCCGCAAAATATAGTACCTAAGTGCCCTGCGGACATCCAGGCTATGCCACTGCCGTTCCAGCGCATGCGATGGGTTGGGGCAGAAATCCAGCAGCACTATTTCCTGGGACCTATGGAACAGAGAGTTAACCTTTGGGATGAACGTAGGGTCGAGTCGAAGGACCACCCTATCCTGGTGAAAAATGCACAGGTCATCCCTTGTAGAAAGTGCTGCCAATTCTGAAATACAGCGTGCCAACGTGATTGCCACTAGGAATGCCACCTTGTGGGACAGGTAGCGGACGTCGCACGTCCTCAGGGGCTCAAAGCGAAGCTTGGTAAGAGCCCTAAGGACCCGTGGCAGTTCCCATGAAGGGTACGTATATACCATAGGAGGCCTGGAATTAGAAGCCCCTTTAAGGAAGGAGTGTATTAAGGGATGATGTCCCAAGGACCCCACCAAGTCACAGGTGAGGACCATGGAAAGAGCAGCAACCTGTCTGCGCAGCATGTTTGTGGCCAGGCCCTTCTCTAGGCCCTGTAACAGATAGTCCAGAATATGTGGAACCGTGAATTCCGAGAGTGATAAGTGACGGCCAGAGCACCATGATTGGAAATTCTTCCATGTGGCCTCGTATATCCGGTTTGTGGAAGGACGACGGGAGGCCTGGATGACAGTAATGATCCTGGTGAGCAGAGCTCCTGCGTTAAGAGTGAACACTCAAATGCCAGACGGCTAACTGGAGCCATTGGGGGTCCAGATGAAGGATGGTCCCTTGACTGAGAGAGACCCGTTCCGGAGAAATCCGCCAAGGGTTTGCTAGGAAGAGATTCATCAGATCGGCGAACCAATACCTCCTTGGCCAATAAGGGTCCACTAGGAGTATCTCCGCTCGCTCCCGAAGAAGCTTGCGGATAACCACCGGAATAAGAGGTGGAGGAGGGAATGCATAAAGCAGACCCTGAGGCCATGGGCTCCGAAGAGCATCCGTCTGCTCCGCCCCTGGATACGGAAACCGGGAGAAGAACTGAGACAGCTGAGCGTTGTTCGGGGATGCAAAGAGGTCCACAAGTGGAAGGCCGAAACGGTGGCAGATCTCTCTGAAGAGTCTCAGGTGAAGGCGCCATTCCGAGTGATCCACCGTGGCTCTGCTCAAAAGGTCGGCTTGGGTGTTCGCCTCCCCTGAAATATCATCGGCCCTGATAGAGTCCAGACTGTGTTCTGCCCAAGACCTCAGTAAGAGTGACTCGGTCAGTAAGGCCCAAGATTTGGTGCCCCCTTGGCGGTTCACATGAGCCTTGGTGGTGTTGTGATTCCGTGCCAGCCTGTGCTCGCAACAGCTGAGTCTGAGGAATCTGAGGAGGAGGTGGAGGAGGCATTTGAAGGGCCATCAGGGGCAGAGGGAGGCTCTGATGAATTACAGGACTCACAGTTTGATGTAGGGCCTGGGCCCTTCAGTCATGTTCCTGATGAAGCTCAGCTATGTGAGGAGCATGAGTCAGACCCGGAAGACCCACACCTCAGGGACTTGCTAATTGATGCCCATTCATGTCATCAATTAGCAAGAGTAAATCAACAGAAATCAATGAGACACCTCCAGAGTAAAAAGAAAAGGCAATGAGAGGCAACGTCTTGGGATTGCTGAATAAAGGGAGGAGGTGTGGGCGGTGCTGGTTGCTGAAGGCAACCGTTTGCAAAAGACTTCTTGAAATCCTGGTCTGTTCGTCTTGCTTGTGACTTCTCTGTTCGTCTTGCTTGTGACTTCTCGTCTGTTTGCATCGTGTTTCCTTTGGACTTGAGTTTTGCTGTTTGTGTTTTGGACTATTTGACAGGTTTGTCAACCATATTAAAAGAGTTTTGTTTTGTTGCAAAGTCTCCAGCCTATTGCATCAGCAGGGGTTTGGTCCTTGTGCCTTTAACAAGGACGGCAATAGGCTGGGATAGAACAGGCGGCCACGTTGTCCGTGAGGACCAATACGTGATGCCCTTTCACCAGACTGTGGAAGTGACGCAGGGCTAGATGTATAGCTCTTAGTTCTAGCCAATTTATGTTGTGGCGCAGGTCTGAGCGAGACCAGCAGCCCTGAGCCCACTGCAAATGCAGGTGTGCTCCCCAGTCAAATCCGTCTGTAGTTATCACTATCCGATCTGGTTCCCTGAAACATAACCCTCTGAGCATGGCGGATGACCGCCACCACCTGAGAGAACGCACCACCTGAGGTGGGAGACTTGTCCATCGTTGGAAGGAACTGAGGTTCTGTCTCTGAAATGGAAGCATGAACCACTATAGTTCCCTGGAGTGAAGTCTGGACCAGGGGATGATTGCTATGGCTGAGATCATTTTGCCTAACAATTGGGAAAGACTGACTAATGTTACTGACCGCCCCCCCCCATGTAATTTCAGAATGGAGTCTCTTATGCTGTTCTGGCATTCCTGAGACAAGTACACCCGACACTCTACTGTGTCTATAACGGCCCCGAGATGCAACAGTCTGTTTGTGGGGACAATGTGACTCTTTGGAAAATTTATGGAGAACCCATGGTCTTGGAGTAGTGTTACCACCAGTTTGAGGTCCACCTTTGCGGACTGGATGGACGATGACTGGATTAATATGTCGTCCAGGTAACATTGCACTCTGACTGGTATCATTCGTAAATGAGCTGCTAGTACTGCCAGGATTTTGGTAAGACCCTGGGAGCCGAAGAGAGGCCAAATGGGAGCGCCCTGTATTGGAAGTGGCGCCCCTTGTATGCAAACTTTAAAAACCGGTGGTGGGCGAGGGAGATGGGGATATGAAGATAGGCTTCCGTAAGGTCAATAGATGTGAGGAAGTCTCCTTTTCTCACGCTTCCCAAGATGGAGCGGAGTGTTTGCATTTTGAATTTGCGGTAAGCCAGATGAAAATTCAGACCATTGAGATCAAAAATGGCTCTCCATCCCCCTGATGCCTTTGGAATGACAAAGAGGATAGAATAAAATCCCCGACCTCTCTGGTCCACTGGTACCGGTTCTATGGCCCGTATGTTTAACAGATGTTGAATGGCCTCCCTAATTAGTTTCTTTTTTGTTCGGTTTCGTGGGTAGGGGCAAGAAAGAAAATGAGCTGGAGGGTTGGAAATAAATTCTAGGAACAGACCGTGATGTACGGTGTTTAGTACCCGCGTGTCTGTGGTGATGGTGGGCATAGAGGGAGAGTCTGCCCCCTATGGGAGGACTCGCCAGAGAGTCACCTGGATCGGCGGAAAGGTCGGCTGTTCCCGCGAAAGGGCCGCTTGCCCTGAGATTGCTGTCTAGGCCTGGTTGTCTGTCAGGTTGTCTCTTCTGCCTGGGCGGAAAGGAATGCATAGGTTGGGAGTAACTACCTAGCTCCTGCGCGAAATGACTGTCACCTTTGATAATAATTTTGCCGCTTGTATGGTCTCTTAATGAGGTGATTAAGGACCTTGCGCTTATCCTTGTTCTCAGTTAAGTAAGGATTTAACGCATCCCCAAACAACCTACCCCCTTGATATGGAGCAGCTGAGAGGCGCCATTTAGACTTAGCATCTGCCTGCCAGTGCTTCAGCCACAGCATCCAGCGACCAGTCACGTTAGACGCCATAGCTCTGGAAGAAAACCTGGCAGCCTTGAGGGTGGCATCTGACGCGTACTCTGTGGCAGCCACCAGTTTGCTGAGATCCTGATGTGTACGGATATCCTCCGCTGGTACGCGGGCCTGAAGTTGCCTGAGCCAGCGGAGAGTGGATCTATTGAAAAAAGATGCTGAGGTGGCCGCCCTAACAGCCCATGCAGCAGCCTGATGCGTTCTGCGATAAGTGAGTTCGCACTTACGATCCTCTGCTTTGAGGTCTTCAGAGACATCCCCGGGAATTGTGGTGGGAGATACAAGGGGCTCGAATGGATTGTCCACCACAGGCACTTCCAGTGCCTCCTCCAATTCCTTATGAGTCTGGTATGAGCAAGGTACGGCTGAAGACACCAATTCTGGAAACCGTCACATAGAATGACCAAAAACAGTTGAGCTATATTGTTATGTGAAACTAACCCTGATTCACTAGTTCTCAAATTGAATGGAACACAGGGAACCCCAGTAATTCCCAAACCGTGTCTTGAAAGAGCTAGGGATGCACCTGGAGGTCCCAGGCCTCAAGGTGAAAAAGATCTATTTGTCAGACAAGATGGCGGCCGTGCGCAACAATGGTGGCCTGCCTGGTATGGTGGAACTGGGAACACACTATTCTCAATCTGCCTGCCTAAGTCCACCAGCCCCAATACTATTTCCTTTCCCAGAAATGGGAAAAATGTCCTTTTTTAAAGAGGAGGAAGGAGCCCCTTCCTCCAATTTTCCTTATAGAGCGCTGCGAAGCTTTCCGGAGACTGTCCACGTGGCCAAAATGGCAGCCGCTCGTAAAGAAGCGGCTTGAAGACTCCGGAAAAGGGAAGGCAGGTGCAGAACGAGTAAGCTCCCTATCTGGGAGAACTCCGCACCCCCAACAAATACCTTATTAAGAGAATTTCGAATTTCTTTGTCCCTCTGTTCACCGAACAGCTGATCAGCGGATGCCGTTTGGCGCACCGCGTGCCTGCAGCCTAAGAGGGACAATCGCAGCTTCCAAAGTAAGCTAAGCAACTGGAGAAAAAGCGAGGGGATTAAGTGGGGAGCGGAGCTGCAGCTGCAGCTCCAAGATCGAGTGGAATGTGAAAGTCCAACCCCCCCCGGCTTGTTAAAGATGATGACCTCCCCCCCTGAGCTTGCCACGAGGCAATGGAGCTGCAGCCGCAAGCTCCAACAACAATTAGCCAATTGAAACTCAGTTGGGGACTAACAGCTGTTCGTCCACAGAAGATAGTAAAAAAGAGAGGTCTGTGTATCAGAGAGGAGAAAGGAAAGGTAAAGAGAGGAGGAAAAGGAAGGAGCCCCTTCCTTGGAACCTCAGATATTCTTTCCCCCCCTAAAACTGGAATCTTTTTAAATTGAAAATTTAGAGTGTTCCTGAATGGAATCAAATTATTTATATAGAGTCAATCTTTGTGCTGAATACAGCACTGCTCAACTACTGGATCTGGAAAAAAATCCACCAATGGAGACTGTACCTGCCTAAGAGCCAAACTTGCACATCTGTCCTGGGCGAGATCAAGTCAAGACTGGGATCTCTATGGTCCAGGACGGGCGTGGCAGCTTTGGCTGACTTGATCTGATTGGGCAGGAATACAGTCTAAACCCATTGGTGGATTCTCCATCTCCAGTGCTGGAGAATAGAATAATGTCTATTCTGCATAAGTTACAGTATATTGGGTGCCAACTGGCTTCCAAACCACATTCAAAGTTAATGCCTTATAGAGTCCTATGTGGTATAGCAAGAGTCCCCAACCCGCAGGCTGCGGCCCACTACCAGGCCATGGGCGGTTTGGAAATGGGTGGTTTGGAAATGGATGGTTTGGCCAGTGCATGCGCACACGCAGCTCAAGTCACACGAGAGGTGGACCGGTGCACACAGCTCAAGTCACATGAGCAATGGACCGGCATGCATATGCATGAACACATCAGCCCACTGCTTGCACGGGCCAGTTTCCCCCTCCCCCTCCCCAGGCCACCAAGCCATAAAGGTTGGGGACCGCTGTGGTATAGGGTCTCCTTATCTTTATGAACCACATGCTTCAGATGAAATCTGCTCACCCAATGAGGTTTAGCTGGGAGGGGATCCTATGTATACCTATTTCTTGAATATAAGGTCCATATAGTTTTATTACTGCAATCTACCTAGAATCTCTTGAACATGTAACATACACATTATCATAAACACACACACACACACACACACACACACACACACACACACACACACACACTTTTTATATATAAAAAAATTGAATTCATTTATAAATCCCACCTAACAATATCTGCACATAATAAAACCTCTGGAAGAATGGAATTCTTAAGCAATTTCCAGCTCAGTTTTACTTATAGACAACTGTGTCCATTGCAGATATTATTGGCAGGTCTGCATTCTGAAATTTTAATACTGTTTATTTTTCATTTTGATATATAAGATATAAGCACTAAAGAGAAGAACTGGATTTACAAGCTAAACATATGAAACTCTGGAGTCTGTCCAAACAAAATTATCCCTGGGTGTTGATGTCCATTTAATAAAAATTCAATGTTGTAATTAACTTCCTACTACTTCCCCAAAGAGTATTAGTACTCATAACCATATTTCTCATCCAATTATTTTAATGCTGCAAAAAGACAGATAGGGACAGTGGCCAATTGCTGCATGAGATCACTGCCTTCTCATAGATTTTTTTTTTAAAAAATAGCCTTTTTCCACAAGTAAAAAAAATGCAAACAGTACACTTAAGATAGAAAATAGCAATACTCTTTTCCAAAATAAAGAGCATCATGGGATAAACCAGTAATAACTTTAATTAAATTAAGAAGTAAATGCTGCCTTCCTCTTTGTTTCCAAATAACAGACAGGTTACTGTCTTTTAAAATCCATCATTTGCCACTGCATTATTAAGAAACACCAAAATAATTTTCTTGCCACTGTTTAGTGAAGCTACCCATCTCCCACAAAATTGTCACCTTTACTGCTATACTCTTATAGCAATCTAAACCTCAAGCAACTTTGTACGATAAGAGATTTATTAATCACATGTAGTCAACAAAACTGTGAATGCACAGCTAATTACTGAATATTCCATGCCAATGCAATAAATATGCCTGCCTGCCTGATCATTATTTCCCATCTTTGCCACATTTAGCCCTACACAGAGACAGTGCTTTTTTCTCAAAACAAAACAAAACAAAACAAAAGACCTTGCATTTGTGAACCGCACAGCCAATAAACAGCTTAATCAGAGATTTACCAACATACTCTAATCTTTTGATAGCTTTCATCCATTCTGTCATTTCAAAAACACAAATGGCTTTATCCAGGCGATCATATGATGAAAATGTAAGTACAGTAATTGACCTTCTTGAGATAATAGGAAAGAAAAAAATTGACATCAACTGCAAAACTCTAACCCTAGATTAAAATGAAACCACACAATCTACATCCTTCTTGTTGGAAATAAGAAAACCTCTCCCTGCTGTTTGAGCTGGAGGAAGAAAGAAGGATGCTGTAATGCATACACGTAAAGCCTATTCGACTTTTTATGTCTTCCAACAACTTTATTGTCAATTTCAACAATTGTTGTGCTGACCAACAGTATATTCATTTCAATCAATCTGCCCTCTTCAGTGTTATTATTTATGATGAAAAAAAATGATTAGCAGCAGAAGGCTTATGGCAGCTGAACAAATGAAAAAGTTCACAAATCCAGAGAATGCATTTGATGAATAATATATCCTCTTTTTAAAGGGATACGTTCATCACTGACAAAAGAAAATTAAATCTAAAAAGAAAACTAATAAATCACAAATTTCCCAATCCTAAATGAAGGATATGCTGAGAGAGATGTTGTGGACTAAGTATTACTTTACAGAATAAAAGCACAGAATCAGAAAGAAACATAACAAACCTGTTGCTGTGGATATTGCATTCCTCCCATGGACGCAGGAGTTCGGCTCTGCATTCCCATTGGGAAACGCTGGGGTCCTGGTGGTCCGTATGACTGCCCTGGAAATGGACTGCCGGGCTGGGACTGGGCATGGGGGTTGTTGCCAACTGCAAACAACTGAGGTCTTTTCATTACCATTGGATCCATTGGGTTGCCCTATGGATTAGAGGAGGAAAATGATAAAAGCACATCTTAATCCATGCACAAATAATTTTGAAAATCACCTGGTGCACTTTCAAACAGTCTTCATTCTGAAATGAAATCTACTAACATATAAAAAAAAGTTTAATTTTTAAATTTCAGTTTAGGTTCAAGCATTATATAACTTAGTCCCAAAGAGAAACATGTTTATGTAAGTTCTAACTACACAAGGATGAAACTCCTTAAGGATGCATTGTTGGCAATGGGAAAATCTTATCAGATAATTAGTTCATATAAATAATCTAATTGCTCCATCTTTACCTTTGTTTACAGGGTTTTCTTTCATTTTCTATTACAAGTCAATAAGCAAATCATACAATATAGTTCACCTCAAAACTATTGATTTTTGTTTTGAGTTCAGAAAATAACGATAATATCCTAGTTTTTGTTGGTGGCACATATAATACAGTTACAGCAAATCACTACTTCCTTTTTATTTATTTTTATTTATATATCTCACACAGCAACTGTGGGCAGCTCACAATGGATAAAAGCAATACAAAGCATAGTGCAATATGCAGTAACATACATATCAGCTAATAATAGTCAATATGTAGTAAGTGGCACAAATATTTTTAAAGTTTTCACATCTCACAAAAAGTGAATGACAATATTCCTTTCTATAGACAATTAAATTATCCACAGTGTTTCTTAAACTGAGGAATGAGCTGTTTCTCTTTTTTTGTATGGAATTTTATAATTCAGCAAAAGTCAATATGTCTAGAGGAGAGTATGCATATCCACATACTCATATAGATTCATATCGACAAACTCTATTTTTATCATTACTATAGCTGTTTTTAATAGCAATGGATTTATAATTTAATGTGACTTTTAAGTAGATCACAATTTTCTTTTATATGCTTTTTGTTGCAGAGGTCTTTCAACATAAACAAATATTCAAAAACTGATTTTCTTGTTTCTAATCAGTGTTGCTATCTGAAATTTATTTAGTACACTTCAATATTGAATTCTTTCAGGATTTAAGTTACCAATACAATTATGATGTGCTATTTTTCCTTGGACCATTGATTACTGACTACACCTGGATGCAATCCATAATTTCACTATGTACCATTTTATGTGCACCATTAAAAGTATGTTTTAATCATCTTGGATAGGTACAACTCCAGGTACTTTCATGCAGATCATTGGATGCCCCTTTGTTCTGCCCTTCACATCGTTGACTCCCATTAGCAATAGTACTTAGACTTATATACTGCTTCCTAACGGTCTTCTCTAAGCGGTTACAGAGTCAGCATATTGCCCCCAACAATCTGAGTCCTCATTTTACCAATCTTGGAAGGATGGAAGACTGAGTCAACCTTAAACTGGTCAGGATCAAACTCCTGGCAGTGGGCAGAGTCACATGCAATAATGTACTCTAACCACTGCACCACCACAGGTATTATGTCTTATTTGGATTTATAGTGATGGCTTTCCAAAGCAGCCAGAATTTAAAAATTAAAGTTGACAATTTCATATCCATCTTGATTATCCACTATAGTTTATTGGCTCTCATGAAACAGGAATTTAAATTAACCATATATTATTACTTCATTAGGAATTGGATTCAGATGTATGGGACTTGCTCATACTCCTAATAGTAATCTAAATTTAATCATTCAAACATAGTTTTGCTTTCTTGTCCTCCTTAGTTTCATCTATGTTTTCAATATTAATTTGATTTAAACTGTATATTTACCTGGGTTATTTAAATTAATTCATGCTACAGTGACATAACTATAGTCCGATACCCAATAAGAAAATGGTTTCTGGCATGCTAAGAATGTGATTAAATCTTACTAGTATAGTGCAGTTCATCTTAAAAATACAAAATAAGGTTCTACAAAATAATAAGCAACCAAAATTATAATAGATAGTAATTATTGCAACATTTTTCAAAGACTCTATCACAAATTAATTATAAAAATTGCAACAGCTAAATGTGCATAAACATCAACACGTATGTGCTAGGAAAATATACTCCTCAGAAGAGGTGTGCACTTATATATGAATAATTCCCTCTATTAAGAGCCAGTCTGATGTAGTGATTAAGGCACCAGGCTAGAAACCAGGAGACCATGGGTTCTGATCCCACCTAGGCACAAAGCCATCTTGGTGACCTAGGGCCAGTCACTGTCTCTCAGCCCTAGGATGAAGGCAATGCCAAACAATGTCTGACATCTTGCCAAGAAAACTCCACGGATTTGTCCAGGCAATGTTGAGAAGCCAAAACTAACTTGAAGGCAGAAAAAAACAAAATTACCACCATATCTGTACTCATAGTGAATGCTGGGTTAGACTCATGAGTTAAAGCTAAAGTTCTGCAAATGGTTCCTATTTACGTAATGGACTTTTCTCCTTGCAAAATCCTAGTACAAATTCTCTGCAGATCTCTAGAGATGCAATTATGGGACTTCACAGAGTAGAGAGGATATCATCAGTGATACATGTTCAGACTCTGAATGAACAATGTTTCTCTAGTTCTTGACACTACATTTTAAAAAGTATTGAAACTGGAGCAGATTCAGAGAAGGGAAACAAAAACAACGTATTAGAAACTGAAGTCCTATGAAAAGAGAGTGGATGAAATATGAACATTTAGCTTTGACAGCAGAAGACTGAGAGGAAATACTACACCACCTTTCAAATACATGAAAGAACATCACATAGCACAAGGTCAGGATCTGTTCTGTACTTTTCAAGTGTGCAGAACATGAAATAATGGATTAAAGTTAAAAGAAAGCAGATCTTATTTGAATTAAAAACAACAACAACAACACCTTCCTAACTGGAAGAATAGTTGACAGTGAAACCAATTACCAAAAGAAGAGGTGGGCTTCCCTTCACTGGATGTGTTCGAATGATGGAAAACCCAGAAAAAAATGACATTGGTTTGCTGAATTGAGCCGTGGGCTTGACTTGATGACCTAACCTGCTTCCAACTCCAATGATTTTGCCGCACTACATGGCCATAATAGCAATGAGGAGGCTTTGCCATATTTCTCCTGGGAGCTTTAGAATTGTGGCACAGTGGAGAGAAGTACATCTTAAAATATTAAACAGAAATATATATCTTTCCTTAGTTTAAATTGATGGCCTTTATAAAATAAAGCAATGAAAGTAAATGTCACTTCCTCAAGTTGCATGTTATACATTCATTCCAATCTTACTTTTAGGCTACTGGGATTGGGGTATCAACCATTCACAGGTAATTTATTATCTTTGGATAAATCTGTTATGAGCATAGAGCAAACAAATCACAATCAACATCTCCCATCCTTTTTTAATGAACTACCCACAAGTTGACTTTTTGCAGTGCCATTGCAAGGGCACACAGAGATTAAAATAACATTTAAACCCAATTACTCACATTTATCCCACTTGATGGCTGAGAGAATTCTACAACTGAGAAAAACTGATTACAGTACTTGGTTTCCTTGCTGTCTATAATATTACTGCATTATTTAAGAGTAAGTTATAGTATCTTGCACTTGTTCCTCTATTTGTGTCCCTACTTCTAGTTTATTTTTAACCCTGACTTTTTGTTACCTTGAACCCATCACATCAAAGTTTTCTTGAAATCAATATAAAGAACCTTCATCCATAAAGGAACAATTATTCTATTTTTTATGATTATATCTGAAAGTTTTATTCTGGATTTCTTGTTTTATGTTTTAAGAATTTTGAACATTTGACTGTTTTTTTTCCTAGTTGCTCACAAAAACAATGACAAATGCTTTGATTATCTATCAGGACTATGCCAGATGCATTCCCATATCTTCCCCAAAGGCTGTTCCTGAGGATGAACGGAATCTGTGGGAAGCTACACAATGGAACATATGGTTGCAACAGACAAAGAAACTGTGAGGAATTCTAGCTATGAAGTATTAGTAGAAGTACCCAATGTTTAGATTCTGCTATAGAATACATTTCATTATTTTGATACATTATGTACTATTTTGTACACTTCTGTGCAACATGGAGGGGTTTTAAAAGTTCATTTTTAAATAAAAATGAAAGGCAATAGAGAAAGCTCCAATGGAAAATGAAAAACTCCAATAGCATTGTTTAAGTATGATATATTCCACTTCAAGAGGGTAATGTTTCTTAGTATTTTTTAATAAAAAAAACTTTACCTAAGAAATACATTTTTCTCATAATTTATTTTGCTGTAAAACAATATAATTCAACTACTTCTAACATACTTCATAAGCTATATGAAGATAAACTGCCTGAAAGCAGCACATTTTAAGTAACTCATGAGCCCTGCCCTAGTTGCAAGCAAGTTCCCCTAGGGAATCTGCACAGATTCACAATATACATTCAGCATTTTGATTTCCAGATAAAGTCAAAATGCTAGATGAATGTTCATAACATTTTGAATAAGAGCCTAAGTTGAGGACTTGCAAGAGATGAAAGGTAGAGAATAAATCAAATAAAGAAATGTTAGGAAATAGTTTCCAGATATAAACTGTCTGATATGTTCTTCCAGAATGTTTCCCTATGATTCTACCTATATTTACAATATACAAAATTGATTTTGTTCTCAAGTAATAAGAAAGAAAAGAGCAGTCTAGCCTATACTCCCAGAGTTATCAACCTATAATGAAGGTGCATAAAAGAACTAATCAAGATTTACTGAAGCTGATGGTGGCTAGTTGCTACTGAGATCTAGCTTTTAATTCTTCGGAAGCTGTATAGCTCAGGATCGGCAAGACTGATGTCTGTAACTGCAGAGGTATTGCTTTGCTATTGATAAGAGTAGAAAAGAAAATTGCCAGCATTCACACTATTTTCAGTTATGCTGGTTACCAATAACAATTCCAATATTGCAGATTGTGTCCCAAGTTTTGTGATATACTCAGTGAAGAGATGGGCAACGTGTGACACTTTGATATGGTTTGGTTCCCACCAGCTCTTTCTTGTACAGCCAACAGCAAGAGATGACCAAAACTCTAATGCTACATCATCTCAATGGCCATCTGCTGCTGCACATTCCTACCTTAGCACTATGTTGACTTTTAGACCGAATATTACCAACCTAATGGGCACAATCAGGAGTAGCTACAAAGAGAGGGGAATTAAGATATGGCCACGATTGAGGTTCCAATCTTGACTTTGACTCCCCTGCAGATGACCCTAGGGACACAGCCTCCCTGACTTTAATAGAACTCACATTAACATTAAGAAGAGCAGCTACCTGAGACACTGCCTGCTGCCAATCTGGATCGTGCAAGGCAACAAATTCTATTTAGTGCAGCCTTGAAATATTAAAGAAAACAAATTGCTCTGTTAATATGTTTTGAAGTCAGAGGTGGGAAGAGCTTTAGAGACTAAGTCACACTGGCTTTCACATTGTGGAAGGACAGGTACAAAAATACATCCAACCTATTTTGTACAGTTATATATTAACATAGAAAAAAATGTATGCTGGCCATATATTCTCTGCATTTATGGCAAATTATTAATCAAGTCCCACCTGAAACAATTTGTTAAATTGATTTTAATCACTCGGCCTCTCATGTGAAGCTTTGTATAATCAGCATTTCATTTACAAAATTAATTGCCTGATTGATTCTCAAGAGGCGGTAGCTGTCATTACACTGCTGTCATAACTTTTGAAAAGGGGTGTCACAGCATGGAATTCTGACAGTATGAAAAGCATTGCTATTTAAAACTGAGGGTGGGGGTGAGAATACATGAAGTGGCTTTACCAAGTAGTTTTCCAGGCTGAAAGAAAGTTTTGTTTATATTATTTATTTTCTTCTTACCATCTCTCTCTCTCCCCCCCTCCCTCAAGCCCCCTTCTCCATCTCTCTCTCTCTTTCTCTCCTCCTCCACCTCCCTCTCCTAACAGTTTTAGTCAGACTCCTATCCTCTACTCAGTGAATTAATTTACCAAACTACTATTCAGCATTTATTACTGTGAATCATTGTCAATTTAAGTCAATTATGCCATGCTTTTTCTGGACATGTATAATGAGGCTGTTTGTAGATGGGGGGAGGGGGTGACCAGCTGATCAAAGGTCAAGTTAAGGCTGCTGATTTTGCATTTTTAAAACAAAAGTTTTCTATAACTTCACAACTTTTTATATTGATTTTAACTGCCCAGCTGTTTCCTTGTAATAAAAAGGATTGTATCTGGTGCATATTCATATGGAACTACGCTATTTTTTTTTTTGAGGCTGATTGAATCAAAAACAGGTCCCGTGAATCACTACTGTGCCATATTAGTTCAGTATGCAGTCCCAAACAGCATCACCCAGAGGCAATGAAGACAAAAATTATTATGCAACTTTCAAAGATATTTATGGGAACTCATAAAAAATAAATAAAGAAGAACTGGGCTTTGTTAGAGACAACTATTGTAACTTTTACAATAATGTGGAAAGCAACAATAAAGACTCTCCTCATTACTTATGTTTCCCAATCTTTACTAAGTGTCCCAAGATAATTTTTACATTTTTAGGAGGCAGTCTAACTTCTCTGTTAAATAAAAGAAACATAAAACTCTTTTCAATAAATAATATTTGACTGCTAATTAATAACTTGCCCTGAAGCATCTGAAGGCTTTCTAAACTCAATGACCACAAAGTGAGATTTGCCAGAAGGAATTTTCACACTGTGTCAGAGTGCTGAATCTCCAGTTAAACACAGACTTTTGGGATCAAGTTTTGGTATCAATTTTTTTTGTATGTACATTTTTCATCTTTATTTTATGATCTATAACAGGGCTTTTCAACCAGTGGTACGTGTACCACTTGTGGTACATTAATGAGTGGCAGGTGGTACGCAGCCCTGCCTAGCCAAGTGTAGTGGGGGAGAAAAAAAGCCAGCACAGGCAAGGACTTGCAGTGAGAGAGTCCTCTGGATCTGCAAAGGCCCCGGGCTCACTTCTGGCTCACCCTCCCCCATGAGAAAGGAGGAGGGGGGGCGGAGACAGGAGAGCCTTTTTCTTTTATTCCAATGATATTATTTCATAAAACATATGAGGAAACACTAATTCTTCTCAAAAAAAAAATTAAGAATGTTATAAATAAACAATTACATTTTCCCACAAACCTATGATTGTTACATAAATGAATATATCAAGGTTAAAAAACAACAAACATATTACATTTTTTTTACTTTGGGAAGCTAAATTATTAATCACTCAGCATTGGAAAAATCTGGATAATCAATAAACTGAAAAATAGCACAGCAAAACCTGGTCAGTGCTACTCAAAAAAAGTAGATAAAATTAAAGTTCATAAGGAATCACAAAATCATATCATCACAGAGTCGGAAGTTACCTAAGAAGTCAGCAAATCTAACCTTAGTTAGTCTACAAAATTCACTACAATATTCCTGATAGATTACCCTGTTTGAAAATCTTCAGTGATACAGTATGTTTCACAGACAGGCACATTGTTATTCTCAAGCCATTCTTCCTAATGTCTGATCTATATCTATATCCTTGTAATTTCTTCTCAATTGCTCTACCGTGTTTCCCTGAAATTAAGACCCGATCTTCTATTTTTTTTTTGTCTCCAAAAGAGGCACTAGGTCAGTGGTGGCGAACCTATGGCACGCGTGCCAGAGGGGGCACTCAGAGCCCTCTCTGTGGGCACGTGCGCCGTTGCCTCAGCCCCGCCTCTCCTCACGGCCCCCTCCTCACCAGCAGCCCCCCGGAGGAGAGTCACCTCCGGGCACAGCCCACGTGGAGCAGCAGAGCCAAGGACATGTGACTGGGCAGTGAGGACAAGATTCTGCCCTTGCACCCCATCACTCACAGATGATGCTGTGGGGCGCAGGCAGAGGGCATGGCCACCATGGCACTCCTGGGCCGCCTGGGCGATCAGCTGTGGTGGGCTGTGGAAGTGGTGGGTGACCATGTGGGTGGATGGGGGTGGGGCAGGGCGGGGCGGCATGAGGTGGGGGCAGTTTTGGGGCACTTGGTCTCTAAAAGGTTCGCCATCACTGCACTAGGTCTTAATTTCAGAGAATGTCTTACCTTAGGACCCCCACAGCCAGGTCTCCCACACCACGACATCTGTCATGCAGTTGCTTGACATCTTATGTGGCCACTTGCTGTCACTTGTGGCTAGATGCCATGTGGCACATTGCGCCATTACCGTTCCTCCTGGCAGGACATCGCATGGCGCTTTGCGCCATTTCTACTGCTCGCAACAAGACATTGCATGGCTCTTTGGGACATTTCCACAGTGGAAATGGCCTGAAGCACCACATGACCTCCTGCCACAAGCAACAGAAGCGGCCCGAAATGCATGAGCAATGGAAGTGGCCCAAAGCACTGCACAAGCAGCGAAAGCAGCCCAAAGTGCCATGCGACATCCTGCCGGGAGGAGCAGCAACAGGCAACCAGCCACCAGTGGTGGCAAGTGGCCGTAGAAGAAGTCAGGTAGCGACACGTGTTGGGGTGTGGGAGGCCTGGCTATGGTGGTCCTACCGGTAAGGTAAGCTTTGTACTGCTCTTCGGATATATTCTTGTGTATTCATTTTTTGTACATTTCCTTTTTTTCTTTTAAGCAATTTATAAAATTCAATATGGATCTACTTTGGTGTCTTTAGATGTCTACCATTCTTTCTTGTAGGAATTAATTGAATTTGTACCTCTAGAATTTTCTTTTGCAGAAGTTCCAAGCCTACTTGGGTATTTTTCTCCTTTCAAATATCCAGCCATTGTATTCTTCACACTATTCTTCTGAATCCCTCAAAGTCTTCTCTTCTGAAATCCAATACTAAAGTCTGACTGCTTGAGTTTCTCCTTCCCAGGCTATCTGAAATTCCAGGATAGTATGGTCACTGCCTCCCAGGATCCCAGGTAACTTTATTTCCCCAACCATTTCTTCCTCATTGGTGAGGATTAGCCATAGTACAGATCACTTTGTTTCCTCTTCTCCCTTTTGATAAATGAAATTGTCTGTGAGAGAGGATAAGAATTTCTCAGACCTATAACTATCTGAACATAGCTAAAATCTCCCATAGTCACTAAATCATGCTTCCTTGATAATTGGATCATGTGGCACAGAAAGGTTTCATTCTCTTCTTCATCTTGCCGGAGAGGCCTATAATAAATTCCTACAACTGTATTCTTTTTATTTCTCTTTCCTTTTATTCTTGCCCATACACTTTCAAAACCTGATTTTTTTGTAGGTCCAACACCCCTTCCTTTTTGTTGAGCCTAGTTCTGTTAAGTTCCAGCACTATATTCCACTCATATATATAATCCCATCATGTTTCAGTAATACCTATGATATCATTTTTATGTTCCAGGCTCTTCTTTGTTTCTTGTACTTTGCTGTTGTATAAAGGCACTGTAGTCTGCAATTGGCACTTCTTACTAACCTGACTCTTGTATTTTCTTGGCCATTTTTCCCAGTGTCCTACCCTTCTTTTTTTGGCTGTATGTCTACTTCCCTGTCCTTACATGTCAGCAATATAGTCAAATCTAGTGTTTTACTATCCTCTCCCCTTTGAATCAGCTTAAACTCTCTTGATCAGTGTGACAAGGTGCCTGGGAATATATCCCTTCCCTGTCTTTATAAGGTGTAACCCATTTCTTGCATCAGTTCTTCTGGTAGATAAATCAATCCATGGTCAAGGAAGCCAAACCCTTCTCAATGACACCATCTACACTGCCTGTTGTTCTAGGATCTTATTTTCTCTTCTTGCATGACTGTTCATTGCAAGGATAAATTAAAAAAAAACAACAACCTGTCCTTCCCAATCTTTCACCTTTACCATATGCTGAAGAAACAGGATGGTGAACTAACATTCTGCACAACCTAGAGGCAACACATTTATCTTATAAACAATATGTCTTCTGTTACTTCACAGGAGTATTGTGGATCCATGTTTGTGAAAATTGTAGCATAATTGTAAGATACTAAAAAAGCTAATATAAAGTAAACCTAGTAAAGTGCCACTCAAAATATATTTAGATAGACAGATGAAAGACAGAGATATGATTAATGGATAGATGTAGATGGATATGGACATATATACATCATTATATACAATAATATGCCAGTTTTACTTGTTATTCTCTATGTATAAGGCTATAATTTGTAATAATTTTCAAAATGTTAATTTTAAGAGAACGTTTAAGCTACTCTGAGAAACAAAAAAGAAACAAAATATTATTCCCTTACAAATTAAATCAAAAGTATAAAAAAGTAAAAATTCAGCTTGAAAAATACTTTCTACACAATTTATACTCTGAATACCAGCCTTTAATGGATCAAGAATGGGTGAGACTAGGCTTCCAGTTCTGGTTCGCGGCGGTGCGGTCGAGCAAAGGGAGTCGTCCCTTTGCCGATCGAGTTTCCCCTGCCGGTAGACCCCTTCAAGGGTCGAAAAGACGCTCTGGAGGAGCATCTACCATTGAGGAGGCTTCTCAGATAGTTGCAGAGGAGCGCCGAGTATCTCCTTTGGGCCGACAGGGTAAAGATTGGCCAGTAAAATGGCCGATCATTTAGCTGCGCCAACCGCAAGCCACATGATCAGCTAAGCAAACGGACCCACCGTGGAGAACTCGGTGAGACTTTCCTTTCACCTCTATTTTCTTTATGCCTGTGAAAAGTTTTTTTTCTTGGAATTATTCCTTTTTCTGGTGAAGCGGCTTTTTAAATGGGGGAAGAGAAGCACAAAGGATTACAAAAAATTTTTTTAATGGTGGATTAAATTTTTTATAATATTTGGAGAATATTGTTTGCTTTTACCTTTATGGTGTCTGGAAGGATTGAACAGCTGATTACTTTCTGGGGGACACTCCCTGACAAATTTATTCATTGTACTTGCTATCTTTTCTTCGCTGGAAAGGCTTTCATTTTGTACAAAGGAAAAAGGCGAGGAAACTGGGAGGAGATGGATATTGTGATCATCTTTTAAATATAGTCTCCTTTAAAAGGATAAGGATTTGAAAGATAATAAAGATGGAAGAAACCGGTGTAGATCTTACTTATAAGTATATTTTGGGCAAAATTTTGGAAAATACGGAGAAGATAATTGCTTGCTCAAAGGAGATTTCTTTGTATCAACAAGGCAAAAGACAAGGACTAAGTGAAACATCAGTTTATACACAAGAGGCTTGTGTCCTGCTTACCGAGGTGGAAGAAGTAAACCCACAGTTGGACAATCAATTGATTTTGGAAAAAAGACTGGATATCAACGGACAAAGGATTTATAATAAGGAACTGGACAATCTTGCTTCAGAAGAACAAGTTGGCCTGCAGACGCCATTAGAATTTGAGATAGAGAAAAAAACATGGGAAGAAGAGAAACATGTGATCAAAGAGGAAGATATAAATGAAAGGATTTTAAGTGAAATTTATTCAATGTTAAAAGAAAGGGGAAATGATGTTCTGCTACGAGTCATTCAGATTAACTATAACTTTTATACTAATTTAACAAAATGCACAATGGGAGCTTTCTTTTTGGAGTGTATAGTGTGGCAGGCGGAGGCCCGATTATGGAAACCTGTTTGGATTGGAAAGAAACCCAGAATAAGATATAAATATTAAATCTGATTATAGCAATGTGGTAAAGGCCTTATAGCGATCTGGATTGATTTGGATTTGGACTTTGTTAAAAGGGCTTTATATGTTTTTAATATTAGAGATGGTATAACGAGAAAATAACTGAAATATGGGCCATGATGGAATTAATTATTGGAGATTTGGAAAAAAAAGGGAAAATAATAGAAGATTAGTGAGAAAGAGAAGAATGTATTTTGGGAGTTAATAATGCTTAAATAAAAAAACACTTGGGGCACCTGAATAGTAAATGAATATGTTAGTTTAAGATTAAATATTTGCAAAATTAAGAAAGTATGAAACGGAGTCTTTGGGATGGATAATGAGTTTGTAAACTTTTATTGATTAATGAAATTTATACAGAGTGATATATTCAATGAAAATTTGCTTTAGAAATGTTTTAATGAGCCTATAACAATATAAATAGATAATGTTAGTTTATTTTTAATTATATAACTTGGATGAAATGTTATATTAGTGAATGAATTGGTTTTAGAAAAATTTTGACTTGATTATAATGTTTTAAATAAATGGGGATCATTAACCTTAAGTTTAAATGTGTGAAGATATATAGGTTTTTATAAATTAAAATTTTTTATTGATTAATGCAGTTGATGGTTAGACATAGAAATGAATGAATTCATTTGAAAATGTATTAATTTGATTATAATATTCTATATAGATAGGGAAATTTTTAAGAAATAATGGGTATATATTTACTATGATATTGTTTGTTTTTTTAAAAAATGGATCACCATGTTTCCACATGGGTTCTTAAGCTGTGTTGGTGTAAAATGGAAAACTAATAAAAATTGTTTTGGGGAAAAAAAAAGAATGGGTGAGATTAGATTTTTAGACATTGTTTAAAATGTTTAGCTCTTAGATAATTAGGTGTTTTTAATCCCTGGGTTAATATACTGTATTAAAAGCAAAGTAAAAGATTTAGAAAACATATATCACAAGTTAAATATTTTCAAAGCACTTGAGAAAACAATATTGGGAACCTGATTTATGCTTAAGAAAACTTAATTTACAACAGATCTTCTTTGTAATGGAATCTTTCCCAAGTATTATTTTACAATTCTGATTATGACTTACAAAATTTATTTATTAAATAACTTTTCTTAGATGTGCAAAGCTGTTAATTTGTTCCAACTAAATCATGCATCGTCTGGAAAGATTATACTGCAGTGATGGAATAGCACTCTGGATAACACATTTCATATGCATTTCAGAATTTAAAAGTCTAACATTATTCAATTCAACGTACTTACATTTAAGCCATAATACTATTCATTCCTGTTGTAAGCAATGTCATGCATAATGCATACATATACAATGTTCTATCCTTGCACATAATCCATGCATCAACCACATCTGTGTACCAATTCATATTTTTTCTTTCATTGCTTAAATTTCTCACCTCCCTCTTTTTGAAGATTTCATCATCTCAATAAAATCACAACTTCCTCTGTCTTTTCCTTCATCTCAATTCATTTATTGTTGCTTCATATAATTTGTTTTGCAATTCTTTCATGCTGAATTCTTTCATGCTGATCACCATTTTACCTTCAATCCACATTTATTCAGGATCCATTCATTTTTGAATCTTTCTGTATTACCACATATACTCCTTAAGTAAACCATTTCCACTGCATTCAAGTTAATGTTTCTCCTGACATACTCAATTTTCACTTCCATATAACTAAGGAAGCAGAAGCATCAAACCATTTTTGATTCTTTTGAAAAACATTCATTCCTCACAACACAGAACATACCCATTACTCTTTTTTGCATATCTTCACATTTTTCCATCTTTAGTAAACACTGTAGAAGGAATTCATTCACATGTTCTATAAATTCATTCACATGCCCTATATTTTTCTCCTAAGGTATAACCTAAGTGCAACACACATATACCAAGTTGGAGTTGCCTTTCAAAACTATTCAGACAAGTATTGATCTAAAATGCACAAGCCCATGTGTTGGTAAATCAGAGGTATCATGTCCTTATAACCAGTAGTAAGATTCAAATATGTGAACAACCGGTTCTCTGTATCGGTACCATTTCCAGAAGTCCATTCTGGGCCTGGGCAACAAAAAATTAGTTACCGGTTCTGCTAAGTGGTGTGAACTCGCTGAATCCCATCACTGCTTATAACACACATGTTACCATCACTTCAATAGTTGCCAGTAGGTTGTGAATGCCAGTCAACCTGCTGGTTTTAACCTATAAAGCTGTATACGGTTTGGCACCCAGATGCCTGTAACAGGATCTCTTCACAGAAACAATGCGCCCAAATCAGATAAGAACACCTAATTAAAACTTAAGAAAATAGCAGGCTGCTGAATGGGTATTTTTTGTTGTAAATCAGCAAAAACATTATAAATCATGGTCATATGAACATGGGACACTGCACTCCCCCAAGTTAAGGACTACCTCTATTGTTTTTTTCCTTGACTGTTTAGTCCTATTTCCTACTTATCTGGGTGATGGCTAATAAAGGGGTTGTGTTCTAGGGCCTGTACTCCAATGTGCTTTATAGATAAGAACCAGCACTTTAAATCACACCTGGAAACATACTGGTAACTACTGCAACTCCAGAATAGGAGTGTTAGAATGGCATACCAAAGTAAACCCGTAGCTACCCACACTGCTATTTTCTGGATTAGACAGGTCCATGTAGAATCTGTGTTATGTTCAACTCAGCAAAAACAATGCCTGAGCAATTATTACCAATTAGGACTGCACATTAGGAACAAATTGTGATTTAAATACTTGGCTTGATGGGATTGTTCACATCACATTTCAGCTACAGTATTAAGCAACAATTTGAGAATCACCCCCGGGAAGGAACTATGATCCTAGAAAGAGCTGGGCTTTTCTCCCTACTTTTCTCAATTTTGAAAGGATTTGGTAGGTGACAGAGGGGAAGGCAATGTCTATCTTACATTGTGAAGTAGCTAGAACTTTTTAATGGATATTTTTAGGGATTCATTTGGACAATGCTGGGAGGGAAAAAACTATCTTTAAAGACTGAGATGAAGTACCCAGAATAAAACGGTTCAGAAACGAATATTTTAATTGATTTTTGATATTTTTGAAGTCTAGTAAGCGCTTAAAGATTAGTGTAGAAAGACAGGACATTATAGAGGTAATGTTGACCTAAGGCAGGGGTGAGGAACCTTGGCTCTTTTATGACTTCAATTCTCAGAATTCCTGAGACATCCATGCTGGCTCAGGAATTCTGGGAGTTGAAGTCCACAAGTCATAAAAGAGCCAGGGTTCCCCACCCTTGACCTAAGGGATTGAGTACATTTATGTCTTACTTCACATTTTAATCCATCTCTAACCTGCATTAGAGTGATTTTTTTTTAATTTCTGAAGTCTTAAAATACCAAAGTCAATCAGAAATAAAAAAAGATCTTACTTTTACACAACTGCCATACTCCATGATATAGGAAATTTTCCCAATTATGGGATATAGTAACAATGACAGATTATTTTGATAGTACATTACTAAATTGTTGGGATGTTTCTAATTAGCATAAAAAGAATTAAGGCATCAGTTCTACAGATACTTATATAGATGAAGTTGGATTTATTGCATAATAAAAAGGTGTAATAGCAGGTGCAGAAATGAAACACAAATGCCTAACTTAATCAAGAGATACCAAACTTTTTTTTTAAAGCTATTCTATGCAGAAGTGCAGATGCTATAAAATATTTTTTGCTTGGAAATTTTTGGAAAGAAATTTGGTGCAAAAATTACTAAAATTGAACTTGCTTATATGAATCTTTCTTCACTTCTATCCAGTGTATCTGATAGAGCCATCATATCCTTACAGTTTGAGAGTACCTGTGACATCTCCCATACAAATTTAGCTCCTTGTAGTATAAAGAAAAAGTGGTGAGAAACCAGATATATTGAAGCAGAAAGGTGCTGTTTACGCTTTTATCTGTTAGGCTCACACCTTTCCTAGTGTGCTGTTAGCTACGTTAAACAGCAAGTGCTGAAATAACTTGGCAACTATCCATCTGACAATTTGATTCACATCTCATTTACTACTGAAAGTAAAATATTTCAGACAACTTTGAGCAAGCAGCTTCTTTAAAAATATATGAAGATATCATAAAAGCTATAAACAAAAAAACTATAAGAAATTGGCTGTTTTAAATGGTTTCTGAAGTGGCAATAGACACATATGCATTCTGATTTTAGGTTTTGGCACCATTTTGAGGCTCTTGCTATAAGAAGAGATTTTGAAAAAGTATACACGATCCTGATATCAGTTAAATATGGAAAGGTTTGTTATTTTTATTAAATTGAAACTAGAAATGTGGAATGATTTTTATTCCACCAGGATTTTAATGCAGTAATCCTATGCATATTCATTGTTAAGTTTCCAAACTAGCCTGCACACATAAATTTGCTAACATATGTTTGGTGAACAATATCCCCCATTACTTTTTATGTAATAAACTCTAACCCTAATTCGGTGTTAGTTACTACTTTTAAATACATCTCCTTATGCCTTTGAAAATAAATTTTATCTGCATAAGCTTTATCTGCATCACTAGGCAATGGGTAATATGCCAATAATAATAATTTTATAATAATGTAAAATTCAAACCCTGCAATATCTCATGTGTAAGATGTCATATATTCAGACATGCTCTGTTGCATAGGGTGCAGGTAGATATTATAATCTATGGAAATCTATGGCTAAAATACATATACATCTTAGTAGTTCAAAAGCAACCATTGCCATATTGTTGACAAGTACATATTTACAGATCAATTCCAAGAATAAGAATCAAAACAAAGTAGACGCTATCGTTTTTCAAAGAATGAATGGGACGACTGGAGGTATCTGATCTGCTTCTAAAGAATGCAAATATGTTGAAAAATACTTTAACCTAACACATACCAGAACATCTAAGTGTAATTTGAATGCTTTATGATTGGCAGACCCACAATGGAGAGTGTACAGTTGTACTAAATTACAAAATTGGAAGACAATCAAGATTTTATTAGTACCAATTAAAGAAAGCAAATATTTCCCCATTCACTAAATTAGCTTCAATCTGTAGCCAAAATGTAATTCCATAAATCATGGATGAAAAAAACTATAGACTAACCCGCTATAATTTAATCAGCCTTACTATCTTCATTACATTGTAAATTCACCAAGGCCTTCTTTGGTAGTTCCATTCACCTCTGTCTTTCAATATTATTTTTGTTTGGTTCTCCCAGAGAAATCAACATATGAGGGTTCAGAAGACATGGGGGGACGATAGTATGGAGCAGGAGATGAGAACCCAAACACATGCATTTTTCTTTTTGTATCCAGAAATCCTGTTCTTAATGTCTACTTTGAGTTTCTCTTTCTCTTCTCCTCCTTAATCCTCTTTCTTCCAATATGTATGGATGAGAAGGAATATGCATTTATTGATCCTATGTATTTTTGGATTGGCCCTATTCATCATCTCCATTTAGTATGCAAAATTTTATCTTTGCAAACCCAATAGTATTACTATCAGGTAATTGAAGAGCTTCATCATCCTAGCTATACACTAGCAGTATCTTGAGGTGATTTGTCTATAGTTAACAAGTAATATTTTGAAAGCTAATTATTAAACAGTTAATTATATTCAAAGAGAACTCTAATTTTTTAAAAGAAAAATTTTCTGAAATTCCATTTGTTCCCATTAAATCCACATTTAATTTGACGGCCTGGTTCAAAAGTAAGGAGAAATAGGAAGCCTCAGTATCATGGCAATTCAATGACTGAAAGCTGCCTAAATAACTGTTAAAAAACCAATTTACTATTTAAAAAATGAATTTCCATCTTTTCCAATTATACTTGCATTTTTTTCTAATGCTTAAAAAGTTTTCAGCTGTTTGCAACAGGATCACATTTCTCACAATGAATCTATTGATCCTGCTAGAGACTTTAAACAGTCCCTAACTCTTAGCTAATAGTGTCCATTGGAGAAAAAGTATCTTTCTTTCATATAGAAAATTCAAATACAAAATTGAAAACAACTTCAAATATAATTGAGATGCTTCATTTTCCCAAATGCAGAGTCTCATTGTGACAGACATATGGTACTCACCTTCCTCTGCAGGAGGTGGCAGTCTGAGATATCAAAACAATTTTTTTAAAAGAGGGGAAGATATAGCAGGGTAGCACAGTAGGGGTGGATGAATATCAAAATCTCTGTAAACGAAAATGTCTTAATATTTGGTGTCTTATTAGGGGAATCACAGCACTCTCGATAAACCACCGACTCCTATATATTTAGAGGAAATAATTTTAAAAGAACAAACAACATATTTTAAATTTAAAAAAATGACAGCAAGCTTTGTTTTGATGCTCAAATGCATTTGTTTTTCCTTTGTCTCTACAGCAATTCAATTTGGGCCTATACAAATGAATGAAAGTCCGATGTTTAATTAATTCAAGCTATCCCACTGAGTTAAAGGCAAGGAGCCTCTTTATTGTAGACAGCAAGTGCTGAGATGAAAAACCCACCTTGAACAGCTGATTCTAACAATAAATGGGGATGTCCAAATGCATTTGAAATTAGAAAGGAATTTATCATCGGGTTTGGAGAGAAGAGTTAATATCAAGAACAGCAAAGAGGAATTTCTTTGGGGCAAACAAACAGATGAGGCAAATAAGAAGTTCCACTTGAAAGCTTGAGGGAAAGCCCAGAAATTAGTAAATGTGGGTTTCTCTCTTTGGCAGGAAAATGGCAACCTGAAGGTGAAGGTTTTAAAAGGTATTCCTTTATTAGGCTAGGGAACACCTCCTAGCCAAATTACTATTCATTTTAAATTATTATATTTCTATTCCATCTTTTTATTCAACATCTCAAGGCAGAGTTCTCAAAAACATAAGCAAAGTTGCATCTGCCTAGAAGACTGAAGGAAGACCACCACAAGATGCCTGTTAGCAAGACTGGGTGGTTGAAAACACATCCCTGAAGAATACAATACAATGTGTGCTAATTCATTAATTTATTAATTAATATAGCTGCCTATCTTCTAATCAACTCTGAATGGATTCCAATCAAAAATTAAAGCAACATATAAAATTGTATTAAAATAATAAAACTAAAGGCATTAAAATGTTAAAAACATTAAAAGCAACAAAGATCTGGCACTAAGACAAACTTCTAATGTGCAATTATCCCATCTTATCCCAGTGCTTGGGGAAAAGCCAGGCCTTCAAAGCCTTGCAGAAGGTTACGAAGGAAGAAGGCTGCCAAACTTTAGGGGGCAGAATATGCCATAGAGCAGGGACTGCCATGGAAAAGACTCAATGCCTGGCTCCTATCAGATGGCAATTTTTAGGGGGAGGGCCTAGGACAGACATGTCAAACACAAGGCTCGGGGGCCGGATGCGGCCTGCAAAGTGGTTTCATGTGGCTTGCGAAGCCATCCTGGAAACAGTGAGGGAACAGCCCGCACTGCCTTGGCTCTGGCCCAGGCCAGCTGAGAGTCAATGTACAATTTTATGGTGGCCATCTATGCTGAAACGCATTCAGTCTTAGCTCCATAAGCCCTGCATGGCCTGAGAGGAACAGTGAGGCTTCTCCAGTGGACCGTGCCTTGGTGCTTGCCCCAATCCCACCCCCTTCTGCCAGAGACCCTCAGATCTATCCCACTCCTGCCCAGGCCCCCACAGGCACCCTTGACATGAACGGTGTAGAGCTGGCCACACCCACCCAGTAGGCCACACCCACTCCATCCACACCCACCCAGAAGGCTGCACCCACCCTGGCCACACCCACCCTGCCCCCTGAGGGCAACTGCAATGCTGATGCAGCCCTCAATGAAATTGAGTTTGACACCCCTGGCCTAAGAACATGCCCACGCTCTCTGAACTGGTAAGATGGTTAGATGTCTTTAGGGAAAGGCGGTCCCACCAATAACCAGGCCTGTGCCATATAGGACTTTAAAGATAATGACCCTCTTGAATTGCACCCAGAAAGAAACTGGAAGCCCGTGTAGCTCACACAACAAAGGGATTACACACGTAAACAAAGGTATACCTAACACAATGCTGCATTCTGGACCAGCTGAAGTTTCAGAGTGGTCTTCAAGGGCAGACCCAGGTAAAGTACATTGCAGTAATCCAAATGGGATGTGACCAAGGCATGAGTGACCATAAGCAAGTCCTATTGGTCCAGGAAAGGGCACAAATGGCTCACTAGAACAATCTGTTGCTAAGAAAAATACATAATATATCCAGGAACTGAACAGGATTTTATTTTATCAGAAGACAATATTATTGGAAGACTTTACATAATCAGAATATTTTTTTTTCTTAAAATTTCTGAGACTGCTCCTTCCAAGGGCTAGGAAAAGGGTGCTACTCTAATAGTCTCCAGAGATTCTAGGAATCTGGAAGCCTATTTCCTACTGCTGCTCTAATTATTCTGCTGAAGATAGAAAAGGTCTCACATAATTGTCACAATTGTTCTTAAGGAGTCTTTCCTCCTTTTCAGAACCCTTGTAGTTTCTTGGTGACAGATCAGCATAAGAAAATGATATGTAAGATGACAGCTTGAGTACAGTAGTAAAAAAATACTGAATCTGACATGAATCTACTTCGTGTCAACAAGAGTGGTAAAGGTTTTTTTTTCCCTTCATTTCTGCTGCAACTTCATAATGTTATCTTGTATAATTTTTCCAGGTATGGAGAGGTCTATTCGAGTCTGGCTTAAAAGGATTGTAGACTGTGCTATCATAGAACCGCTAGACTATTTGAAGGTAAAGTGACTCAGATCCATCACAATTTATACTTCATCTTTAGTGTAATTCAGTAATGTCCAGAAAAGACACTCAAAACTTAATCTCAGATGGCCCATCATATGGAAGATGTGGATATGGTTAAACAAACTGGATAGAGTAACTACAGTACAATCATATAATCATAATGCCAAATCTAGTCTAAACATCTGGCTGACTGTGCAATCATCCATCGCAGCTACAATATAGCAGTGGTAGATACAGAAGAATTGGATATCAAAATTAGAACACCTAAAGCAAAATCATATTCAATCCCAAAGTAGAACATTAGACTGGAGACCAAGTTAAAGAAATTAAACTCAGATACAATTAATTTTTAAAAAACATGAAAGAGCAAAAAATGAAAAATGTAAGGATCAGAAAAAAGAGTAATACAAAAATATTGGCTTAGCATCAAAAAAATTGAAGCTTTGGAAATTATAAAGCAATAAATAACAGCAATAGCTGGTAAAATTAAATGCTATAAGATCATCCAAATTAAGCAAAATCAGCTATTTCAATCAGACCAGAGATTCTACCAAAATATAAATGACAATAGAAATTCTGAGAATGGAAAATCAAACAAAAAGGAAACAATCCAGTTTTGAAAAGATCTGTGGGAAACTCAAAATGGCTATAATAATAATGTTGGATATTTAAAAGAATTTGAAGATGCATTTAGTAAAAATCAAATGGAAGATTATAATAATAATAGCAGAAATTTTTAAGAACTGAGTGAAAGGGATTAAAATTGGACATCTAGAAACAATCAGTTCCATGGCTTTCAGCATAAATATCTGACTAACTTAAATCCAGTTATACCTAAATAGCTTAATGAAGTATTGCAGGGGTGTCAAACTCAATTTCATTGAGGGCCGCATCAGCATTGCGATTGCCCTCGGGGGGCCGAGTGAGTGTGGCCAGGGTGGGTGCGGCCTACTGGGTGGGTGTGGATGGAGTGGGTGTGGCCTACTGGGTGGGCATGGCCAGCTCTACATCGTTCACGTCAAGGGTGCCTGTGCGGGCCTGGGCAGGAGTGGGCAGATCTGAGGGTCTCTGGCAGAATGGGGTGGGACTGGGGCAAGCACCAAGGCATGGTCCGTTTCTTCATTCCTCACAAAGGGTGACACCTCTCCAGCATGCACCCAGGGGGCGGGGCTGACACAGCAGGGGCTGGTTCCTCACTGTTTCTAGACGGCCTTGTGGAGCTAAGACTGAATGCATTTCAGCATAGATGGCCACCACAAAATTGTACATTGGCTCCCGGCCAGCTTGGACCAGGGCCAAGGCAGCGGGGGCTGTTCCCTCATTGATCCAGGATGGCTTCGCGGGCCACATAAAACCACTTTGCGGGCCGCATCTGGCCCCCGGGCCTTGAGTTTGACATGTCTGAAGTATTGCATAAAGGAGATATCAGCGACTGGATAATGACTGACAAAATGTGTCTGATTCAAAAAGACCTATCAAAAGGGGCAACTTCAGGAAAAAAACAGGTCTATAACATGCTTGCTTGCAATGTTTAAATCACTCACAGGCACAATAGCGGACAGAACAACAGATTAACAGAATTGGAAGAGACCTTGGAGATCTTCTAGTCCAACCCCCTGCTTGAGAAGGAAAGCCTATAACATTTCAGAAAAATTGTTGTCCAATCTCTTCTCAAAAACTGTCAGTGTTGGATCACCCAGAATTTCTGGAGGCAAGTCATTCTACTGATTAATTGCTTTGTTAGGAAATTTTTCCTTAGTTCTAGGTTGGTTCTCTCCTTGATTTAGTTTCCATCCATTGCTCCTTGTCCTGCCTTTAGGTGCTTTGGAGAATAGGTTGAACCCCTCTTCTTTGTGGCAGCCCCTTAGATATTGGAACACTGCTATCATGTCACCCTTAATCCTTTTTTTCATTAATCTAGACATACCCAATTTGCAACCGTTCTTCATATGTTTTAGCTTCCAGTCCCCTAATCATCTTTGTTGTTCTTCTCTGCACTCTTTCTGGAGTTTCAACATCTTTTTTATATTGTGGCAACCAAAATTGGATACAGTGTTCCATGTGTGGTCTTACCGAGGCATTATAAAGTGGTATTAACACTTCATATGATCTTGATTCTATCGCTCTGTTAATGCAGCCTAGGACTGTATTGCAGCTGCAGCCCACTGCTGGCTCATATTTAAGTGATTGTCCACTAGGACTCCAAGATCCTTCTCACAGTTATTATTGATCCAGGTACCACCTATTCTATACCTGTGCATTTGGTTTTTCTTTCTAAATGTAGAATTTTACTTTTCTCAACATTGAATTGTTAAGAAGAGCCCAGTCTTCAGGTTTGTCAAGATCCTTCTGTATTTTAAACCTATCTTCTAGAACGTTGGCTATTCTTGCCAGCTAGGTGTCATCTGCAAACTTGGTAAGTTTCCCTTCTATCCCCTCATCTAAATCTCTATGGAGTTTCTCAATCATACAGATCATGGTTGTCCCAAGGTGCTTTTTCAAGAGACAATTGAACTTACTTGTTTTTCTTTGAAGATGTTTCACTTCTCATCCAAGAAGCTTCTTCAGCTCTTGGATGAAAAGCAAAATGTCTTCAAAGAAAAAAAAATAAGTCCAGTTGCCTCTTGAAAAAGCATCTTTGGGACCTCGTCTAAATCATTGATGAAGATATTGAAGAGTACTGGGCCTAAGACAGAGCCTTGCATATTTCCCTCCATGTAGATGCAACTCCATTAAAGACTACAAATTGAGTGTTGTTGGTCAGCCAGTTACAAATCCATCTGGTGGTGATGCTGTCTAACCCACATTTTTCTATCTTATCAAATAAGGATTATTTTTTAAAAATACCCCTCTACTTGTAGAAAAGTAAGGAAATAAAAGAAAAAGCAGAAATACAAAAGATCAACTTCTGATTGATAAAAGTGTTCCGGAGAACGCTGAAAAACCAATTTACATGTGATCTGGATATATAAAGACATTTGATTCAATACTGCATAGATGGATCATCAAATATTTGGAGACGAATGGTGCCAGTAAAAACATTAGAATATTTATAGAAAAAAATAATATACCAATGGAAGACAGAATGGTCATTGGAAATGAAAAATATGGGTTTGTCAACATTAGGAGAGGATCTTTCAATGTGACACATTATCACCAATTTGTCATTTCCATGATCCCGCTTTCAGTGATTTTGAAGAAAATATATTTTGGCTACCAAACAGCAAAAAAATGCTAATACAACCTCACATTTATTTTTTATGGATGATCTGATATTTTATGGAAAATCAGAATCAAAATCCAATCATTAAAAAACACTTTAATTTTTTTAGCATAAATATAACAATGGAATTTGTCCTAGAGAAATGTTCTACAGTAGCAATAAAGTGGGGTAAAATCACGAACAGCAATGAATCCGGATATTTTACAGTTGGATGACATCAAGCATTGACTAACTGAAAATGTGAATAGTAAGGAATACATTCAAAGAGTAAGCAAATTATTAAAGACAATATTGAACAGTGGAAACATCATCAAGCCATCAATACCTGGGCCATTCCTGTGATAAGATTGCTAGAATTATATATAGAATTATTAATTGGACACAAGCTGAATTGAACAGTTTGGACCAAAAACAAGAAAAATAATGATTATTCACTATTCATTATAACATCACCATAGTGATACTGATAGATTACACTTGCCCTGAAGAAATGAAGACAGGAGTTTACTTCAGGTCAAATAAACTGTCCAAAAAGAAAAGCATGCATTGGCTGATTAAGTAAAGGATAGCCAAAAACAAGCATTAATGCAATTTAAAAATGGAAATTATTGAATGTACAGGAAACAAAAAGTGAATATTGAAATAATCTAATAAACACATGAACAGAATGACGGCAAGGAAAAATATCAAAGATCAAAATAAAATTGGTTAAAGATAAAACCTATCAATGGTTTATAACTGGAACATTAAATCATTCAAAAAAAGAAACTGGAGGCTTGATTTTGACTGTCCAAGAACAAGCTACTCAAAGTAATGCAAATAAGGCAGAAATGAAAAATTATCAAATGATTCAAAGTGCAGACTGTGCAAAGACGCAGAAGAAAGAGTAGATCATATACTCAGCTTGTATGAAAAGACAGCACAACTGATAATAAACAACAATATAACACAGTTGCCAAAATGATTCACTGGAACATTTGTAAAAATTATCTGTACCAGTAATGAAAAATTGGTGGAAACACATAGTTGAAAAAGTAGTAAAAATGAATAAGTTAAAATATTGTGGGGTTTCTCAATACAGACTGATAAAGTCTTGGCTCATAATGCATCACATATAACTTGGTTGAAAAAAAGAAAGTGTGGATAATTCATGTGGAAATACCAGGTGATAATAGAAAAGACAAATCATTGGAAAAGATCACAAAGTATGAAGATCTGAAAATCAAAATTGAAAGATTGTGGCATAAACCAGTTGTGGCTATCCCAGTGCTTATCAGCTCCCTGGTGCCATACCAAAAATCTTGGACAGCACTTAGAAAAAATGCATATTGACAAAATTTTCATCTGTCAATTGCAAAAGGTCACACTGCTTGGATCTACACACATACACCACATTGATACATTACAACATCCTAGATTCTTGGAAAGAATTTGATGTGTCTGAAGGCCAACACCTGATAAAGAACTGGAATCTGTAACTTCACATTGTTGTGAACAGATAATAATAACTAAAAAAGCTCAAAGCAACTCAATTTCAGGTGACGAAACTATTATAAATGGAAGTGTTGATCAACACTGGTTAAAGGTTAAAACAACAAGGTAAAATTTCTATTATACTTGGATGTTATATAATGGCTATAACTACATATCCAAGCCCTTCAGGGATGGGCTTCAAAGCAATTATACCAGTCTTCCAAAGGACACGGCTAAATTAACATTTTGGTATTTTGTTTGCACCAAAATACTTTGCAAATCACGTATTTCAAATGCTTTTGCAAAGTCCTACTACTCCAACCTGTAATAACAGCTACTCAGCTAGAAAATATATGGCAGATCAGGACAAATTCTAGATTAAATGGACTAATTGATCTGGTCCAGCATCACTTTTATTAAGTTCTTCATAGGTGCATTGTAAAAATTGAATATTCTACAAATGAAAGAGTAGTGAAAAGAGAATTATATTTGATCACTACCATTTGCTGACACTATCAGAATCAATTGTAGCTTACTCCTAACAAATAAAATTCTCAAATATTAGTCAAAATATAATTTCTCCATGCCAGAAATCCCTCTGCTCAAAGTTCCCTTTTAATGCATATAGAGAAGAAATGTTTAAAAAAGAGAGAATGAGGGATGATCAAATCTCCAAATCCTCTCTTCCAAGTTTCACAGAAAGATCAAGAAAAATGTTCATGGATCTCAAAAGATCTAGCTCTCCTTCTGAATCTTTTGCCAGTAAATTCTTTCCTGGCCAGTTCTTGCCCTTTCTAATTCGTTCATTCATTCATTCAACATGTATAGTGGCCATCTCAACAAGTGACTCTGGGCAGTGAACAATATTAAAGTAAAATTATAAAAAATAACCAAATATATAAAAAATAATATGCACAGCAATAGGGGAAAATGTTTACTTATTGAATAAATTTATAAGACTGCCACCTTAATAAACAATTCTGAAAAGTTAACAATAACAAATAAATAAAAAAACAGATTGGAAACAACCAGATTTTAAGAAAGGACATTAATAGAATAAAATAGAGGCTTAGAACATTCATAACATACCACATTCAAAGCAACCATGAAATGAGCTGTTCCTCCAAGTTGACTTTGTTCACTTAACTTTTTGTCATGTTTCCAACTGTAAACCTTGTAAAGAGAGTTCACTGGAGTTGGGCAGCCAATAGATTTAAATAAATTATTCTTATTATATCACCTGCTTCCTCACAACAATGAATACTCTCTTTGTGCCAAGATAACTTATAATACTTCCATCCTACATAAAAGAAAATGAGGTAGTACAAGATTGATATATGAAATGTAGGAAAAATGATACTGTAAACCAGTGGTTCTCAACCTGTGGGTTGGGACCCCATTTGGGGTCGAACGACCATTTCACGGGGGTCGCCAAACAACACAGTCCGCCATTTTCCCCCCTTTTCCTTAGCTGTGCTACTCCCTTTTATTCTATTGGCTTTTGAAAACCAATAGAATAGACTCTCTTGAATAGAGTCTAATTCTATTGGCTTTCAAAAGCCAATAGGAATTGTCCAGGCTGTCTCTGCCCTGCTGAGCCCGCCAAAAGTCCCATTCTGCAAACGGTGCTGCACCAGTTGAGTAGTCCTCGACTTACGACCGGTTGAGTAGTCCTCGACTTACGACCGGTTGGGGGTCGCGGCATTAAAAAGGTTGAGAACCACTGCTGTAAACTATATTAAGTATAGTTATTATTGTACCTGTGACTATGGCAATATAATCAAAGATTTTTGAAAAGAGATTCTAAAAACCCAAGTATTATGAAAAATGTCTATATGGATCTTTCACAATGAGATAAATGAAATATAAATGAGATAAACACAATCAATCAATCAAACAATCTATGCTTTTCTTACAGGAAAAGATTAACTGCTTTGGTCCAACATTAGATATGTTGTGAACAATCACATATCTCTTAGATAGTGTCCATCACAGTTCTGTGGTGAGGCCCCCACCACTCATGAATCACAAGTGTAACATTTTCATATATGCATGAGATTGCATCAGTTTTCAGAACATTTGAAAATAATTTGGGGGAGGAAAGGTAGGCCCCATCACCTGAGCAGAAACATTCACTGTATTCGTTCAATCTTATACATACCTATTCATGAGTCTTAATCTGGCAAATGCGTATTACGATTGCAATCTAAATCTCAATTATCTGAAAATGATGCTAACATTTTATTGGCAATTTGAAATGTGTGGGTGATAAAACATAAAAGTTTACTCCAAAATATTTTTATATATTTGCATACTATATTAATGTTTTGTGTAGTCAGCCAAAAACTAAAAAAAAAAAAAAACCCTCCCTGTTTTTTTAGCAACAGCTACAGCTGATTAACAAGGAATTTTATTTACACCCAATCACACTGTATAAATTTAGGGATTTTTTTTCCCTTTTGGAAAAGAGACTATTGAGTACATACAGTGCTGCCTTCAGTACCCTCTCAAAATACATAAGTAAATGTGTACACTTTACAAACTAATTCTTTCATATTGTCATTTAGAATCATACATATTTTAATGAATCTACCCATTTAAAGGTTTTTAATAGATTCAGCTAGTGCTCAGTCGAAAACAAGAAAAGCTAGTGTATGACCAAAAAGCAGAAAAACATAGACCACTGTAATTGTACAGTTGAATAATCAACAGCCAGAAACTATTACAGTCCTCCAAATCAACACAACATCCCCTCAAACTTCTCTCTTTGCATGTCTTTTTCACAGCATCCAAATCAGCAGCTTATCTTTGTCGGTGAATTACTCCTTTCTCTGCCAGGCAGGAGAATGACTAGTCTCTGAATCTCGCCTGCGTGCTATCTGTATACACATTCCATTGAATCCAATTTCCTTACATTACCTCTGCCCAGGTCAGGGATGAATGGCTGTCAAATTCCCCCAGGAATAAAAAGAAAACCTTTTCTTCCTGAGGCAGCAAGTTTCAATTCACAGAGCACATGGCTAATCTACATATGTGAAGGTCACAGCACTTCAGTCAAGGAGGTTAAGAATGGAACAGCTCACATAAGGGGCTGTCTTAAACATCTTGGCAAGGCGCCCAAACAGCGAAGATTGTTGAAAAGCAATAGATAGCTTCTGGCAGCACTAAGGGTAAAAATATTTTGATCATGTGATGCCAAGCAAGCAAACCCAACATGCTCCAAGTGAGGAACTTTTGCAGTCACTAATTGTGCCATATTTTGAATTCTCCACCAACCAGCCCTTCCCCCAGCCCTTTTTCATGCTGTGTAACTGAGCACAGAGAAAGGTGGAAACACTGAAATCTTAGGGGAAGCTTTTTATTTTCCAAGTTAAACAAAAAGAACAATAAATAACAGCATTATAAACATCATAACAAATATCATCTAACAAAACAAAGGGATTATAATTTCTGCCAGGAAGTCAAATATGTAACTTCATTTATTAGAGGAACTGCAAAGTACAATTAATTCTGTCCACTATGATAATATTTCATTGGATGAACTCTGCTACAGTTCTAATGCCAGACGCATTTTATATTCATATAAATGACAATTTCACATACAAATTAATTTGTAAAACTTACTGCATCAATAAATATAAATAGTCACACTAAAGGTTTCTGCTCTAGACCCAGGCTGAAAAATATCTCCTTGGTTGTCCAGGTGGCTATAAATTTAGTCCTGGTGTGTAGGAATTTAAATTATTTTTTTTTTTACATTGCTCCATCTCCATTGCTCTGCTCCAAGTTTTTTCATGCTGTTGAATAAATCAGAAGAAAAATGGCAACCCAGCTCAAAGTGAATGCAAAATATATTTCCAAATAACATAATTACAATTAAGGTGATCTATTTTGCTAAAGCCAGCAGTTTTAACAAACAAAAGTAGCAACTTATAAACAAGATTGTGGGTACCATGCCATTAACCAAACATAATTTGAGTTTAGTGCAAGTTTATAGTCCTTGATAAACCATTCTAAAACTATTCCAGTTTCTTGTAATCTATTACAATCAGAGCAATCAGGTAAATTATGATAGTAGAATCTGCTTTGCATTTCTTTTTGTAAGACAAATATTTTATCTTTCTTAGTTTGAAAAAGATAACCTCTGGCAGTACCCAGTTAAAAAGTTTTCTTTTCTTTCTTTCTTTCTTTTTGTTAGTATGTATGAACTTGAGTTGTTTTTGGAGAGACAAGCATCTTAAATTATTTATCAATACTGAGATGGTCAGATGCTGATACAATGAAGTTTCTATGAGTGTCAGAATGTAACAATATATTAATTTCTTCTATAAACTATTACATGATACTATTATTTTAAAACAATTATTTGAGCATCTCACCACAATTGTACTGAAATCAAACAAAATGTGTTGGGTAAAAAAGCACAAAAGAAAATATAGGAAAAGTAGGAAATGATGAGATAGTTAACAATCCTTAGTTGTTCTGTATTTCTACTAGTGGATTTAAGTCTTTTCCCCCCACAATATATTTATCTAATCTATAAAAGCCTGAATAGCCAGCTTCAATATTTCTATAATCAGTAGGTAAATGATGTAATGGTAAACTGTTTTAATAACAATTGTGACAGAGAAATATATAAATAAACACACACATACACACACACGTCAATCTATGCCTTAATGGGAAGAGATATAGAATGAATAAAGCAGAAGTGCTGGATTGCAGAAATGGGGTATAATAAAAGGACTATGCTCTTAAAATAAATAAAAGTACAAGAATTATAAAGAGACTAAAAGTTGCTTTTTCATTTCTTTTTATAGGTAAAATGCTAGCTAGTTTCTCAAAACTTAATTTATCATCATTATAAAAAGTATTGATTATAAACAATTCTATTTCCTTGCTAATTACAATGGTGAATAGAATTGAAACTGATATACAAACTGTTAAAATATGAACATATAATGTTTTATCAAAAAGTGTGATTACTTGCTGCTCATAAACAAATTGACAAATTTGTTTTCCAAATTAAAATTCAACTGAGTCCATTTCAAATACACTGAATTAGGCTGCTTAGAAAAACAAAAACCTTTAAACCCAATAAATGTGAAATCACTGGAAAACCTCAATCCTCTTATTATTCTTTTTTTATTGTTATTGACAATTAATTAAAAAAAAACAACTGTTGTTTGTTTGGCAATTCAAGCACAGTTTTGGCCAAAATAACATTCTATCTCAGCATTTATAAGAGTATAGGGGTGGGGGGGGGAAGGGGCACCTCTATCATAATCTTCTAAGGTCACCATCTTTAGTAACATAATCCAAGACAGAATCTGGAATAATTCTGTGAAATGTATTAAGCTTTCAGTAAGTTGGTGAGATCATGTTTTAACATTAGTTTGCAATTGCTAACATCTTCAACAGAGGTGACATTTGAAGCATAATGTGAAAAAGCATAACATACTTTTGTTATTTCATATTTGAAATTATTCATATATACAAAAATTTAAAAAAAAACCTTGTTACACTGTTTATTTAGTTGGCTTGTCAAATGAGCAATCACAGGAAATCATAACAAGCCAGTAAAGACAAAAAAAAAAGACTTGCACTTAGAAGACGTCCCTTTCAATTACCTTAATTGAGTTCATAAAAACATTTTTTTAAAAAAAGAAATGTAACTGAGGATGCAGGTTCTGATCCATGAAAGCTTGTCTCTAATAGATTTTTTTAGTCTTTAAAAAAGCCACAGTCTCTCTATTAGTTTTATATTTGAAGAGAATTGCACTGATTTTGAAGACTATTGAAATAGCCTGTGTTAAGCTCCAAATTATCTGACTTGAGATGTTAATGCAGTGTCATGCTTTATGATGGTCTGCATGATACAACTCATGGAATATACCATCCTAAGCTCTTTTGTCCTGGCAAATGAATACTTCAAGAAAGTAGAAACTTTAACACATCCATGCTTTTTTTTTTTTTTTGAACCAAGCATGTGTGTAATCCCAAAGGAACGGCTTGTGACAGCACTTCTTATTTAAAATCTTAATAAGGGAAGCAGAGTTTTGGATCAGGCTAGAATGTGCAAACAGTCTTTAACTATTAAAACGAAAGGAGAAATCAATTCCATGATTACCTTTCATGAGTTCATAAAAACATTACCCTTTCCCCCTCACATTTCTGTTAATAAATGACACAGATCATCAAGACTGAAAGTAAGCATTTATTTATGAGAAATATATTAAGCATCATAGGACAGATGACGGCAACTTTCAAAGCTGTATTGAAATGTAATGCCCTACTGGAGCCTTAGCAAGCTTGAGGGCAATTATATGAATGACAATATAAATGACATTACTTCATAACATGCAGTATGTGAACATTTCAGGTCAATCAGTCTAGACTTAATATACTGAGTAAGCATAATTAATCTAAGAGTCCAAAATATGATGATGCCCATTTTATATGCTGCCTTTTCCCCAAACATAGCTTTTCCATTTTTAGCAATATGGAAGATACAGCAGTTTGAGTAGTGATTTGGATTTATTTATTTCTTATATTTATTTATCAGCATTTACCAAATTGAAAAAAAAATGTGTTTACTTGAACTTCCTTTCTCAATCTGATCTTGCCTACTGGAATAATAAAAAGTTTGCATTTGGAACAAGGGAAAATAGATATGCATGCTGCTCCAATAGCATGCTTATATGCACAAAATATTAGTGCAAACATTCATTTTAAAAGTGCAAGTTAAGATTCAACTCATGTGGATGGTCAAATCATGAGCAGCAAGCTACAAATCCTACCACTTTGTACAACAATGCCAGGAGAGAGGCCTACTCTTTTAATGAAGAATTTATACATATTATGGGCAGTTTGATCTACTGATTGACCTACTACAACTGCATTTATATTTTATGTGTTAGGAAAGCATAAGCTTGCTTCTTAGAGAGTACATGATAGAAAAGTCTATAAAACTGACTATTTAACTCAATAGTTACTCAAGCAAAGTTGAATGTACATTTCAATTGAGAATTCAATATTCCAGCATCCTTAATATTTCAGAAATCAATAATATGCACCGATGTCCTCACTATTAATAGTTACAATTATAACAAAGAAGTTATTAATTATATTGCTCTATTACCACAGAATTCATAACTGAGAATTTTAATCAGAAACTAGTACTCAACATATAATATGAAAAGCATTATTTTCTCATATTAATAGTAATAATCTATAGCTATAGAGCTGATATTCATCAGTGTTTAGGTGTGATCCTGCAGTTTCACATTACATTCAAAACAATGAATTACAGCTAATTTGAAAAAAGAGAAAAGGGGAACTCATTTATGGATAACTTATTCCCATAATAAGGGCTGTGACTTTAAAAAAATGTACTACCTGATTTTTTCTAATTAACTATTATCTAGTGAAGTCAAGAGCTGAAAAAGAAAAAGATAAGTAGCAACCATTATACTTTATCTTTTAATCTATAACATATGTGATAACCTAATATACGACATCTGAAATGTGAAGTATTTCTTAAAGTAACCTGTACTCTTTAGCCTGCATAATCACAAAACTAGTAAATAATCAAATTAAGTCTGACACCCTTACATACTTCTGTCCTAATCGTACTACTTTTGATCTTATTTTTAACTGCATGAATGCTGCAAAGATGGAGCTTGAATAGTCTCCCTAGGCTTCATGAGATTTTCATCTTAGTGTTACATTTGGTAATCTTTTTACAATTGGGAAGGGCTATGACTAAAATAATTTGTTTTATTAAACAAATGGGATGGAGTATTTTGCTCAGAACAGAATTCAACTCTTACATATTGAAAATAAAGATACCAATAAGGAATAATGACATCAAACATCCAGATAGTGCTCTGATTTCTATTTTCTTTATTTTACAGAGAAGATTAAAATGGTTACTATATATCTGGACTGAGCATTACACTGTGCACATGTGTACAGGTATATTTATACATTTATTTGTACACTCATGGGCATTTATAAATAGATACATCCCACATGTGTGTTCTGGTAACCATTTTATTCCACACATTTCAAATGTACAGGACTTTTGCCCACAAGAATACAACAGAAGTATATAGCTATAATTTTAAGAATCTGATCCAGAGAAAAATATCTTCATAAAATAAAAATATTATATCTATTTTGATAATAGAAATGCCATTTTGAAGCCTATTACTAAATAATTTGAACTGTAATACAAAAGGAACAAAAACATTACTAATGAATGATATTCATTATGAACATTAGTACCAAACGCTCATATGTCAAAGAAAAAAAACTTGTCAGACTACATTTTATAAATTGCGTCCACAAAATGACAGTGGTGAACAAGTATTTGCCCCCATAAGCAGGATATGCACCAGTTAAGTGTAAAATCTATGTCCAAGGGTCATGATAAGGTCATTGTGATTCTGATCTCTTTTTAGCTAAAACTGAAAATTTACAACAATTTTCCCATGAAAAAATCATATAAAATCCAGTTTATCTTTTCAATATATTAAAACTACATGCTAGAATAATCTCTTCTTTACAGCACAGAAAACAAAGCAAATTTTAAACTGAACTGAGATTATATATACAGACTTGGCTAATGTTTTTATTAATCTCAGAAAATTGGAAGAAAAAAAGAGTTCTCTCTGAATTTTTATATCCTCATAAAGGAAGGGAAAAAGATACTAAAATATTAAACCAACAGCATGTAGACAATAAGACAAATATGTTTTCAATCTATCCAAGATTCAAATTATTTTTCTGATTAGCCCATCACTCACTACTGCAGTCACTTTCTATTCCAGAACACAATCATTTAAATTTTATTTTGAAACTGAGCCATTTGGAATCTCCAAATACTATATATGAAAATCTATTTTTCTTATTCCTGTTCCTCAAAACAGATTCAAAGATTTAGTATTGATAATAACATCGTCTTAGTAAGGAAAAAAGTCCCTAGTAATACTAAAATATATCACTCTTTAAAAAAATTGTTTATTTTATTGCAAATTAAAACATAGGTTTTATCTTTTAAATTTTATCTTTTAAATCAAAGAATGAAGTGAAGCACAGTAATTTCTGTTTCCAATCAATGAAGTACATGTACAAAACAGTATTTTTTTTAAAAATATAGTTTTCTGAATGTTGAATGTAATTTAGAAGCAAACAAAACCAACAGACATTAAGCAATATTCATGTTATCTAATAGCTACATATCTAAGAGTGTGAATGATACAATAGTATCCAGTGTATGAATAAAATTAATACGAACCCCCCAAAAAATCTAATGCTAAGGTAATATGAAATTCTATAAAAGATCAATACTAAGAATTCAGTCCCACAAATACAGATCTAATAAATGCGGCACAGCACAGAAAAAAAAATTCACAAGTAATTTGATACAATTTTGTTTGTTAACAGTCCCAATGATTTAAAAGTTAAAATATTTATTTATGCCATCCAAAGGAAATTTTCCAAAACAATTAACAAAAAAAAGCTAAACATAAATGTAAAACAAAGTGAAGAAGGGAATTAATCCCCCTTTCTAAAAAGACTGAATGTTTATTACCATCGCCAATGTTTAATATAATAACTAGTGGTGTGCTAAATCCCACTTAACCTCAGCTATCTATCGATGACTGCCAATTATTTCAGCTTCTTCTAAGAACATGTAACCTTGCATCTGTGAGCAAAAGTGCTCAGTTATTATTTGTGGCAAGAATTTTTGTGACTGTACTGCTCAGCAATTCTATTTACATCAGCAATGCTAAATGCCCAATGGAGAAAGGGGAGCCAATCAGATGGCAGATTAGATGTCAACTCAGAGGCAGCTGTCTGGAGACTATTACAGCCAGTTTACCTCCACAATTCAAATTCCAAACCTCGCAAAGGAGATCAAGTCACTCTTTAGGCTCAGACAGCAGAATAAGAAATACCAAGGGCACGGAGTTATTTTCTACTGTTTTAAAGATGCTAAAAAGGAAAGTTAAGCAAGCATTGTTCAATCACCGCTTGATACCTATTAATTTAGCAACCTAGAAGATACATGTAATCAGAAAAGATGTATAATCGACAAAACTCCCTGACTGATGATCTCTTGCAGCACTCAGGCTTGTTTAAGTTAAGAAAAAGAGCTCTTTTCACTTATAATACCACGGATTTTTGATTATTTTCCTCTAAATGTTTTCAAACTGAGCGTATAGAGACTGGAAAGGCAGGAGAAACATGCAAAAAGAAAAGGTCATCCAAAGAACAATGTGAGCCTTGAAAATTATCAGTGCTAGGGCACTTATACAAGCTACTTAACCTGTTTCTGGTGGGTTTTAGAATACAACTGCATCCAAGCAAAGCAATGTGTTAATAACTTTAAAGGTCTTTTTTTGAAATAATCAGGACAGGATAAGAAAGACAGCCTGATAACTGACACAGCCAATAAAATGACACTGGTCCCTCCCTTTCTCACTCCAAAGTGGTTTTCCTCCGGGCCTTGTGTGTTCAGATTTCTAATAAGTCTAGAGTAAGAACACTGGGTGGGGTAGAGTGGATCTCTTGTATTGTTCAACCGTCTCATAAAAATGGTCTTATTTTTTCGAAGAAAAGTCATTCCCCCTGTGATGCCTCTCTAACCTAATCAGAGTCAGACATTGTGCATTATCCAATCCTGTTAGGGAGGCAGCAAGCAGTGGAGATGGAGTAGGGGAAAAGTAAAGCAGAAAGTAAGGGTTGCATCGGACACATAATACACGAAGTTAAACCACACACGGTTTGCTCTTTGGGGTTCTTATGGTTACCTGGTTCCTGCTGAGGGTCTGTCCAGTGCTTCCAGGGCTCATAGCAGGGTGATTTCTTTGTTGTGCAACTGCCCAGGCTGGGTTTGCAGCTCCATACTGGGAGCCCATATCCTTGCCCATGACTGCCTGCTGACTTCCTGGGGCGGCTGCGGCGGCTGCTCCCTGAGCCGGCTGCTGCGATGGGGCAACGCTGGGGCTACTATATTCGGGGTAGCCTGTGCCATAGCTCCTCATCATGGGGCTGGGGGAAGTCAGCAGCTGGTTCAAGGTTGGGGTGGCTCCAGACGGGTGTTGGTTTTGCCCGGAGAATCTTTGGAAGCCCGCAGCCCCAGATATCTTCCCCAGGCTCCCGCCGCCGCCAGGGCCCAGCATCATGCCCTGCTGGTGCTGCCTGGGGGAACTCAGCACCCCGAAAGCAGAGGACGAGCCCCCATAGACAACGCCGCCACCTCCTCCTCCTCCTCCTGCAGCCGCCGCCACGGTTCCTGCTGTTACGTTAGTGCCGCCGCCAGGCCGGCCGTAAGCGCCCGAGTAGTGGTTGTACTGGCTGTTGGCGTAGCCTTCGTGCGAGTTGGGCAGGGGGTCCATGATGTTGGGGGCCGCCGCGGGGTGCATTAGCCCCATCCCGGGGCTTTGTTGTCCGCCATGTTGATCAAAGCAAGGCCCGGCCCGGCTCGCTGAGGAGGCGCCGCCGCCGCTGCTGCCGCTGCCAGCGTTGCCGTAATAGCTATTAAACTCCGAGACACCCACCGCTGAGGGGCCGCCGCCGCGGCCGTCTCCTCCTCCAGTGCCGCCGCCGCCCGCTCCCTGAGGTGGTGGCGGTGGTGGTAGCGGTGGAGGCGGCGGCGGCGGCTGCCCGCCCAAAGGTCCCAAACTAGGGTGGTCGTAGCGACTGTTGAGGTGCTGCTCGCCCATTTTGTCCGGCGGCGGCGTCGCCTCTTCCTCGTCCCCGCCTTGATTCAGCAGGGGCTGAGGCTGCGGCTGGTTCTGGGGCTCGGCCTGAACCCCCAAGCCACGGTCTTTTCCTCCATGTTGCTGCTGCTGCTGCTGCTGTTCCATGTCTGTGCTGCTGGGCTGAGCAGCGCCGCCGCCGTTGTTGTTGCTGCTGCTGCCGCCGCCGCCGCCGCCGCCGTTGTTGTTATTCTGCATCGGATGGTGCTGAGGCGGCGGCTGTGGCTGGAATTGATTTAGCTGTTGGTGTTGAAGTACATGGTGGTGGTGGTGGTGGTGGTGGTGGTAGTGGCGAACGTGGGGGTGCTGGGCACGGAGGTGAGCTGGGTGCTGGTGCTGGGCACGGGGGTGGTGTGAAGGTGCGGCGGTAGAGGAATCGCCTCCAACGCTTTGCAACTTATGATTGGGAAGCAGCCCTGTCGCCATAGGAAAAGAAGAGGAAGATAAGCCCGACGCGCTTCCAGGGTCTTTCAGAACCAGTTCCGAGGAAGAGCTGCGGCCGCTGCTGGTCGCGTTGTTAGGAGCCGCGGCGGCGGCAGAAGTTGCATTACTGGCCATGTTCACTTCATTATCTTGGTGGAGAAGATGGTAATCTACATTATTCAATCTGCTGCTCGTCCCATCTACGACCCCCAGGAGGGAGCCAGATCCAGCAGCTCCGACGGTGCCAGCCACGGGAACCCCAGAGTTAAGATCCTGGTTTAAGTTACCCGTCAAACTCTGGATTTTGACCTTGCTCTTGCTCGCACTTATCGGAGCCGCTGCTACTTGCGCGGCCATGATAGAGGAGACTCAATTATCTCCCTCCCTCCCCCCCCGGTAGAAAAAAGGGCAAAATAAATAAGGGTGTGGAATTGACAGGAGCAAGAAAATTCAAACTGACCCTAAAGGGAAGGAAAAAAAGATTTGATGGGGGAAAAAAAAGCCCATATGATTATTGAAGGCACGCGTGCGCGCGCTCACACGCAGACAGCACGGGCTTTTTTTTTTCTTTTTTGGAAAAATGACAGAAAAATCTCCTCCCAAAGTCCTTGATGGAGATTAGAAATTGAAGAATGCCTTACGGTCTATGTCTGTTTCTGCTGTGTGATTTCACGGTGAAAGGTTTTTTTTTTAGTCTAAATGAAAGTTTTTTCTTTTCCTCTCTAGCCCGGATATGGGTAAATACACGTCTGGCTGAGCCTATCAGGCCCAGCATGGCTGGGGAGAGAGAGAGAGAGAGAGAGAGAGAGCGGGGGAGAGGGAGAGGCGAGGAGAACGAGTTCTAACAATTATTATCCACTTCTCTCTGATTACCCTGGTACATGTGGAAAATGCGGACTGGATTTCCCTTCCGCCTCCTGCTGCAGCTCTTATGGCAAAGCTCTTATGGAAAAGAGAGACGGGCAATTCGCAGCTTTTTTTTTCGTCAGCCTCCATCCAGGACCAGGATAGCTGACATAGAGCATTATAAACCGGGGACGGAAGCTGCCTCTCCCTGTTTTCTCTCTTATACAAAGACATGTGAAAAGAGAAAAAAAATGCCTTCAAATAATAAAAAAGAACTCCTTGGAGTAAAGGGTTGAGTTTTCTAAAACATACCACCTTGCTATTCCCTTCTGGGGCAAGCAAGGTTATTTAGAGGTGTAAGAAAGAGGAAGAAGAAAATGGAAGGAAGGAAGGAAGGAAGGAAGGAAGGACCTTACGGTGTGAATAAGAAGAACCAATTAGTTTTGCCATTAAAACTATCCATGGGTGGTATTTATTTACTTTATTCAATTTAATGCCACCCAACTTTCAAAAGTTTTTAGCAGCTACCACACAACAACCATACAACCATAAATTATCCCATGTCTATTGTCATTTATTATGCACTGTGCACAAAACAGAGTAAAAAATTAGGTACATGAATAAATTATCAAACTCACAGAACACCAGGTACAGTCCAAGCACCGTATGTGATAAGACATGCATGTAAGTCTACTCAGCTCAAGATAAGCTGTTAATATATGCATAAAGGGATCTTCATCCAAAAGACTGATCCAACCTACTTTTGCATAATGGGTTTCTTTGCTGGATTAGAGAGAAATATCTGGGTCAGTAAGACAAATGTCTGCATTCTGCGATTATATGGAAAGATAAAAACATAATATAAAAATGTCTTCTTTTTTTACTTTCTACATTTAAAATCAGAATTAAGATCCTGCTAGCTAGAAAATGCTATCACATTTTTCAGGGTTCGTCATTATTATAAATCATTAGTGTACATCTTTTACAGGGTAAATTTATGTCATGGCTCCTGCATTTGTTTATTAAGTAGAATTTTCAGTATAGCACAGGGGTCCCCAACCCCTAGGCCAACGGGCCATGGCTTATTCAGAATTGGGCCGCGCGAGTGGCTGGCTGGACCATATGTGTGTGCGTGCAGCAGCTCAACTTGTAAAAGCGGCATGCTGGTGGGCATTCACGCATATGCGTGCTGGCCTGCCACTCGTGTAAAGGTTGGGGACCACTGGTATAGCATATAACTTCCAATTAGTAAATTCATAATTGTTTCTAAGGCTGATACTCTAACTCCATTGACCTGTCCTGCTGACTACAATCCTAATACAATAATTTTTAGAATAAATTATTCTAAAACAATTAGACTTACTTTTGAGGAATGTATTGCACAATATTTCTCTAACAAGTAGGCTCTCCTGCCAAGTGGGGGGGTTCACTTGGGCGGCGGCCAGCCCACTAGTCAATGGCATCATTTTTTGGGTGGCCTTATCCTTTGGCATGAATGGAAATGGTATACTGTAAAAACAGTAGCTGGTGAGTTGCAAAACATATAAAGCAAAGCTATCAAATATCATTGGTATTGACCTGCTTAAAATGAACTTTAATCCATTAATTAATTGATAGATTGATTTAAAAGCAACTCAGGCAGCTGCTCAAGTAAAATTGGCTGACATCCCTTGAAAATATGTTAATCTAGATCTTTCACCCTTTCAAGTACAAAAGGATGCTAGAATGGCCACTTAAATTATCAACATGGTCTAATTATTCAACATTGGATGCAAAGATTGCTGCTTCTGCAGATGATGCTATGTTTCCGGATACAAATAGTTCCATATTAAGTGTGTATTTATAGTATTTTTACTTTGTTACATGCTACCCATAGCAGTTAGTTTAACACATTGGCAACATAAAATTTCTTTTACCCCAATACAATTTCTTTTCTCAATTCCCAATATTAGTTTGTTCTGTCAATAACACTGTTGCCAAGTAATAATACATTGTATATCTTTTTGCTGATTATATCATTTTCAGCAGCATTTGTGACCAGCAGTCTGTAGCAGCAACATTTCTGCAATTGCTACTGTGTCCAGCTGTCTCAAAATCCTAATAATCATTTGCATTAATGATGCTCTTAATACAATTATTATATACAGGGCTGTTTTCCACATGTTCTGTTAATTTGTATGCATAGCAAGGATTTCCTGAAGAGAGTAAAATATTTCCAGCACTCTCGTTATGTCTCTTAACAATGGAATTATATTTGATGTATGTAAAACATCTTTGATGATCGAAAGAATGATTACTTCTCATTTTGTTAAATTATTAGGTATAGAAATGACTTGCATTTATATAATAGCATATTGCCACTATTAGCATTAACAAATTAAGGGCTATTTTAATGCAATTAATATGCACTGTACAGAGATAGCTACTAAGACTCTGTTTCTAATCCACCAATTAAACCAATGAGAGGTACAATGTTACCTCAAAAATATACAACAAATCTTGGTTTTAAGTTTACAGTTTAAATTATATAATTATCTACTAACTTAAAAACATGGAATTATTAAATTAGAAGGGACTCTTTAGATTGCCAAATCTGAACTTTTTCGGTGAGGAAATCCATATTACTTTTTGGGTTTTCTTTTGTTTAAACACATCTAGTGAAGAAGAGCCCACCACCTCTCTGGAGATGTTTCACTGTTGTATTGCTGTTATTAGGTAGATTTTTTTTCTGACATTTAGTTGGAATTGCCTCTCTATAACTTAATATTTTTCCCCATATTGTGCTTTCTGGATTAAGTGAGAACAGATCTTGACATTTTTTCTACATGACATCATTTCAAATATGTGAAGAGTGCTGTAATATTCTCCCGTAGTCATTTTATCTCAAGGTAAAGCAAACCCATCTCTTTTAATTTCACATCATAGGGCTTAGTTTCTATTAATTTTCATTGCTCTTCAATTGCTGTTCCAATTGCTCTAGATCTTTTTTGTGAAGCGTAGTGTTCAGAAATGGACACAGTACTTGAGGCAGAGTGTGACCAAAGGAAAATGAAGTGGAAATATTACTTCCTGTGATTTGAAAATTGTATTTCCATTGATGCCTCCAGAAGCTGTGAATGCTCCAACACTGAAAGTTTTTAAGAAGACACTGGACAGCCATTTCACTGAAATGGTATAGGGTTTCCTACCTGAGCAGAGAGTTAGACTAGATGACCTCCAAGGTCCCTTCCAACTTACTACTACTACTACTACTACTACTACTACTACTACTACTATTACTATTATTGCTGAATTTATTTTCTTTGTAGCCAAATCCCACTACTTAGCTGATCTTCAGTTTTCAGTTAACAATTATTCCAAGGTCTTTTGTCCAAGAATTATTAGTAAGCCTGATATCCCCATCATTGATTTTTTTTCCCTCCTAAGTGAAGAACTTTGTACGTGTTTCCATTAAAGTTGATACTTTTACCTTCAACTCATTTCTCCAAATCTTTTTGAATTTTATTTTGGTAGTCTAGGCTATTAGCCATTCCATCTAATTTTGGGGTCATGTGGAGATTTGATAGGCATTCTCACTGCCTCTTCACCCAAATCATCAATGAAAATATTGAAGAATAGAATAAACCCCAGGATTGATCTATGTAGCACACAACTGATAGTTTTCTCCAGCTAGTTAATCATTATTAACATTCTTGGACTACAGTTTGAGTCAATTTTAGGTCTACATAATTTTCATGTCATTCAGCTCATATTTACTAGACTGTTAATTTATATATAACAGGATACTTTGTGAGATGCTTTACTGAAGTATTGTAAACCCAGTTATTAAAAAAAACCATTCTACCACAATATCACAGGTAAGCTAAATGTGTTCATGACACCTACCCCCACCATTCACTCCATAGAATATGAACTTTGATTGCAAAATCTGCAATATTAATTACAACTATGAAAGCAATCATTTGTTATTATGTGCAAACTTGCTCCACTGAAATTGGAAGGACTTCAGAATTGACAGGGATAGAAATAAGATTGCTCTATGAAAATAACTTAAATAGATTTAATTGGAAGTATGACAAAATTCTGTTTGATTTTTTTTAGTGAGACTTTACTGGTGGCTCAATTTTGCTACAGCATGCCTTTTGTTTTCAGATGCCTCTAAATTCTTCAGGTACAGTATAATTCTTATATTTCAGTTGCATTTTTCTATATCACAAAAGTCAAAGTTGTTACATGGTTAGAAGCTGACAGAGTGGGGAAAATTGGTAAGTAATTCTAGTAGGAAAATCAGGTGTATACCCAAGGGTCATTATATTCTATAACAACAACAAATTGGAATTCTATGCAAACTCCTAGAAAGAGGATAGATAGATAGATAGATAGATAGATAGATAGATAGATAGATAGATAGATAGATAGATACACACACACCCTTTCTAGGAGTTTGCATAGAATTCCAATTTGTTGTTGGATATATATATCATCTTTGTAGATGAGAGAATAACATAACTGTAACTTGAAATCATGCCAAGCAATCCATCAGCTCTTGCCAAGAGAATACTACATCTTAGTTATTGAGTCTTTTTGACATTTTCTTCTAGGTTTTCTTCTTTTCTGTATTCAAACACTAATTATATATGTTAAACTTCATGTGGTTATTTTTAATGCTTTCATATAAAATAGATATGTTTATTCATATTCTAAAATACAGGGCAAACTCACTTATTCATTTATTCTTTCATATATCCACACTTAAACTGATCTGCACATGTAATTTAAGACTCCTGATAAGAAATATTGGCTCAAACTCACTGGGGCATTACAATGTTTCCTCACTTATTTTGCAGATAGTTGCAGACAGGATTATAAAATGCAGGACACCAAGGACATGTGATTTTAAAAGGCTGGTTTTCCAGACATTTCTAATGAAAAGTGTTAGTGTGTTTTATTCCAAATATCTTTGTGCCCAAGCTAAAAATGGAACAATGTACATCAGTTTCCAGCACAATTAAATTAACCTACCAGAAAAGATAACACATGCCAATTTTTCCCCCCAGTGGCAGGTACCAGACCCTAAAACCATTAAATACCATTGTAGTTTCTGTGTAACATACCAAGCAAAACAAATATCCTAGTACAGTGATGGCGAACCTTTTAGAGACCGAATGCCCAAACTGCAACCCAAAACCCACTTATGCATCGTCAGGTGCCGGGTGGGTGTGGCCCATTGGGTGGGTGTGGCCAATTGGGGGGAGTGTGGCCCATTGGGTGGGCGTTTCCCACGAGAAATTGAAATTGACTGATTGATTGAACCTTTTTTTTTTTTTGCACATGGCAGCGGAGGCCTAAAATGAAAAGGTTTTATAAAACCCAGCTGAAGGCCTAGAACTGGGGCGACAGCGCGTGTGCCCACAGAGGGCTCTGAGTGCCACCTCTGGCACCTGTGCCATAGGTTCGCCACCACTGTCCTAGTATTTTTTTCACACTGCAATACATTAAAAAATCCCATAACATAAAATTATACCCACGTAAATTTAATTTTTAAGGATTATTCCATAATTGGCAATTGCCACGTGTACACAATTTCTTTCTGCCAATTAGTCCTTCAGTCATTCATCCTTTTTGTTCCAGTTAGATCTGTTATATTATTCGGTAAATTTGAAAACATTCCTACATTAATCTTATCTTTAATGGTTTCTCTACAGCTATTTTTTTTTTTCAGAATAGTTTTTAACAGGTTTTACACTAAACAGGTTTTCATTGGTTAACTAGTGCAATTAATATATTTTTAATTGTGAAGCTTTATAGGGATAATAGTTTTGTGGGACAGCAGTCATCTATATGGATTCAAATCTTTGGTAGTCCAGAAAAATAAACCATGTTTGTAAAGAAAACCAAACCAAAAAAACCCAGACCTCTAAATCCATCTTTTTTTCCTTCAGACTATTTTTGCAAGGTGACTTTTCATCATACTCCAGGCAAATAAAGTCTGAATAGCAAGGTTTTTCTCATTCAGGTATATTTTTTAAGAAATCTGACACATGTTTTGGACAAAGAAACACCCATACGTTCAAATTATCTTAAAAAATAAATAAATCTTGGGCAATCTTTTCAGTCAGCAATATGGAAAAGCTCATATATTTAAGCATGGCTGAAGAACAACAGTTGATTAAGCAAATAAACTGGTTCTACCAGTTTTGTTGTAATACAGTCATAAGCTGAACAGTGTTTCCTATCTTGCCTGATTCAAAAAAGTGATAATAGTTTAGAGGGATGTCTTTTCCCTCAAATACTGAATGACAGTTTTTTTAAATGAAAAATGTCAGACGTTTCTATATGTATGAACAATCATTTTCATTCATGATTTTTTCAAATACTACAAACAGCATGTGTAAATATGTATATCTTTAATTGGTTAAATGATGAATTTAACTGACTATAAAGAAGAGGCAATAATTGCTTTATTTTAGGAATGACTTACTCCTTAGTTTGATTTCAGGCCAAATCAGCTTTATAAAAGCAGTTCAGCTGCTCAGTTTTAGTACAGTACACATTCTCTGTTCATGACTGATTGGAAATTCATAAAAAGAACATACATTGAGCCCAAACAGAACACAAGGGGGTTGACTGGTCAGAGTAATGTTTTAATTTTGTTACTGTTTTCTTATTAAATTGAATGAGAATTTGTTTTCAGTGTTTCACCAGGTGGCAGCATCTGGCTAAGCTTGTCTAGGCTGAAAGAAGCTAAACAAGTTTGGGCCTTGTTAAAAATTGGATGGGAGACCACAAAAGAATTCCAGGACTGTAGGTTATTTGAAAAACATAATGGAAGGGTGGTGTTGGTGAATCATTGTCAATAAAATTCCATGGATGTGTCTTGAATTGCAATTGTAGTGCAATTAGATTTGCCTGGACGATGCCTTTCCCTATTTCTTTTCAGTGCCATGAGTATTTCATGAAATAATTTGATTCTGAGCATTACAAGGTAATGTTTTTTTCAATAGAAACATGTACCAATTTCACCATTCAGCTGAAAATTTATTCAGTGATGTGCAAAATATTATTTCTGACCACTTCAAAATGCTCCTGATATTCAATATGGGCTTCCCATTGATATCCACTAGAAATAAAAAGAATATTTTTTTTAATTACAGAGAACTGGATAAAATTCAAAAGTAGTAGTAGATTGTTAAAAGAAAGCTGACTCTACCAAAATTCAAAGTGGTAAGTGCGCATGTATGCACACACAGGAATTCTTAGTAACTTTCTAATTTATTGATTGAATTGGATGAAATTTTTTTGAGATTTCACTTCTAACAATCAAGAAATCTGCTTATGATTGTAAAATATGCCATTGTGGGTGGCATATGCATTTTTGGTAATAAAAATAATAAATACTCTCTCTTCTGAGAATATTTCAAGTGTATTATAGTCACAGACCAGCATCTTCTGAAAATATTCCTGAGAAGTGAACCTAACTAGGAATTTGGCAGAATTTCAGAAAGATAGCTGCTGTCAGCAGTACTAGGTCGATCAGACAGCAAACAGGACCAGATTCTATTTTATTAAAATGTTACATTAACAGAACCTTGCAAATCTGAAAGTACTTCTTTCCCCATGTGTCTTTAACAGCCCAAAAAAACCAGGGAGGGTCTCTTCTAAGCTTCTTGCCCTGCCCACATTCCTGCTGTGGGCTAAGCTGCCTTTTATCTGATGGTTCCCTTGGTTGCCCAGACTTCAAGGTCATTCCCACATACCATTACAGCTGCACTGTTTTTTGTTGAAAATGAGTCCCCAAACAAAAGGAAGTTATTTGCTTTCTCTAGACCGCCTTCATTTTTAAGTTTTGGGAAACAATTTGTATGTAAATATTGAACAGAACTGAGATATGTTTGGCAAGAAATCTTACCAAAATTCAAAGTCCAAGTACACAACCTACTTAGTTATGTTTAACAACAAACAACTGAAAACACAGTAGGATGGAAAGATGTATAATGAGACACACTAGAAGAAACATATGAACATCCAGGATTTTTCAGAAAATCACCCAATGCCCCAGTTCCTCATTTTTCATTGGCAACCAGATGCCTGATAGTTCTGCTCCTAAGAGAGAGAATTAAAAACAAACTCAACAGCACTCAATACTGGAAAACTTGCAATATATTACTTTAGCACCTCTCCTCAAAGCTTTGTGGTGAGGAGTCCTGCTAAAACTATTTGCAATGAGCTGTCAGTTACAATTCTCTATTTTTCCTTCCTCCACTCTAATGCCTTCCTTACATCAGTTCCTGGAGGAGTAATACATCACAATTAGGAGACACATTGTCTTTGTCTCTGAATAATTTCCAATGCTAATGAAGCTTTGGAGGAGTTCAGATTCAAATTTGGATTGCATGGGAGAAGCTCTGCTTTGACTGACCATATCCCAAATCTTTAAAATCAGCTTAATTCTCCTGCGGATTTGGAATCCCATGCACATGTCTACATTGCATCCCAAAGTCAATTAAGTGTCTCAGATAAGCATCCATGTTTATAACTTGTAAACATTATTTTTAAACATATACATTTTATGAATATTAAATTATATTTAAAATTATATATATTTGCAAGCCTACCAAGACCAAGTGGCTCTGGGTATTTGGGCTACCCAGCTCTGGGGATAATCCATCTTTGACCTTGGATGCTGCAAGAATTCCTCCTTCAAGGTTGGTATACAATCTGAAGGGCTTCCTGGACTCGTAGCTCCTGCTTTGAAAAGCAGCTGTGGTGCAAAGTATTTGCATAACTTCATCTGTTGCACCAGTTGCACCATTTCCTAGATTGGGAGAGGGGGCTTCACACAGATACTTTTGCCCTAGTTGCCTTGTGGTTTTACTACTGCAATGCATTCTATGTGGGACTGCCCTTGAAGACCACCCAGGAGCTTTTGTTCATTAGCAATGAACTTTCCCCAAATTATATCCTGAGAACGAGGATGGATCTTGAGGCCAGTATGGGAGCAGAACGGAATTCTACTGTATTCTTCTCTGCCACCCTCCTCCTCTTCATGGTCTTTTCTTGGCAGATGCTCTTCCAGTCCAACAGCAATATTCAGTCCAACACATTGCTGATCAACAAGCTGAAGACAGGAAAGACCCAAGTATTCCCAAACCACCAGATAGCAACAATCTCATATGTCTTATTAAAGAGGAGAGCTGATTATTTCTCTGAAATTTTTATATTCCATTTTAGGAACTACTAACAGAAGAAACTTCATTTAAAGAAGGAGTAAAGGAGTACAATAATTTTGATACAATAGATTGGTAGTTCTCAGAAACTATGTAATTGCTTTGGGTAATTCACCTATTCATGTTCATCAATTGACTATAAATAAGACCTTATGAATGCTTCCCATGTGTGAAAGTGCTGTCAAAGATCAAGCATCACAGAAAAGCACCTCCTAATAAGTTAACTTTATTACAAAAGCATTTGAAATAGTTTCTGTCATGATTGTCTGATCAGTTTGAGGTGCTGTTTTATACACAGCACTATTATCTTTAAAGGATGGCTGTAGTAGTAAGAATAAGCTTGATTAATCTCATCAGATTTTTGAAGAAATTTGTAGTCACAGGATAAAATACTCTGGTGGGCTTCATGCACTCCCCAGTACCTCAGCTACAATCTTCAAAATGCTTAGAAAAAGCAACATATTGGGCCTTTTTATTTAGCCTTGGCCTAACAGGGTTTAATAGGCAAAATGGACTATTTTTTCAGCAGCAAAATATGCCAAGAAAATTTACTTACATATTCTGGCATATTTGCCCTGGGTAGAACTTGACATAACATTCTTCATAGTGTTAAACATTACAAAAGAATTAAACATTACACAACCTGATTCATGTCGTACACTTTAAGCCTCAACAAATTAAAGATGGGGGCTCAGGCAGCTCTCAGAAAAAAGGACAACATTGCAAACTTTGATTGTGGAAATCCAGAAATAGCACCCATTGTCAAAACTTCCACCTTGAAAGTAACACTTTCATAATCCAAGCATGTATGTATTTTGACAATAAGAGTACTCTTCTCCTCAATGTGTGAGGATCAGACAGAGAAGAAACAAGACATACTTTATGTGCTTTGCTGATGTCTGTAATGAGGACAGTAGGGTTGCTGCAACACAAGAATTGCCCTAAGGCTTGATGATATAACAAACAGCACCTGTCCTTTGGACTGTGGTTGAAGGCTTGCATGACTAAATATTCCTCCTTACATACCATGGATGACCAATCTTTCTGCAGGTGCAGTTGAGTTTTCATGAAGGCATTTTTCTACTTTCAGTGTTATCAAAGGAGAAGGGACTGGATTTTTTAGGAGTTTTTGCATTTATTAGGATTCAGCTACCCAATTAAATAGGGATTCTATTGTTTTACTGCTTACTTGTAAACCCAAAAAGTGTAAACAAAAATTGCACTGCTTTAATTTGGCAATAAGCTTCTGAATATCAGTTGTGCAATCTTGAGTGACTTTGCAAGGTATAGGAAAGAGCCTGTGGGAGGCATGAACAACTTAACAGACCACAAGTTGTCCCTCTTTGATATAAATGCTCAAGAGAACACAGATGTTCCTGACATATATTGTTCAAATGTTATTTTGTATGTTAAAATACTGAATCACATGACTCTGTTACATGCATGCAAATCCCTACAATCTGAATGTTGCTATCCCAAACCATCTCAGAAATAATCACAAAAGACTTTCCCTATTCCACACTAGTGTTTTACTCCAAAGAGGAAATCCATTTTATTTCTTATAAATAAAACCACGATAGGATTTTCCTTATTTCTTTTCTTATAGGTTCAGGATATTTTCTTACAAAATTTAATGTTAAGCCTACTTGTACCAAAAAAGCCCCACATTTTTTATCTGGAAGATCTTATTTTTTTAATGAATGTCAGAACATTGGAAAGATAAGTAAAGCCACTGCTTTTTCTTTATTGCCCACTAAAGAAACATTTGTGATTAACCTGAAAAGAGAACTAGATTGATTTCTTCAGCTGGAGGCAGTGGTTTCAATAATGTTCTCCCTTCATATCCGGCCTTCTTTCAACTAACTGTTCAAATTGCCATATGAAGATTCGATAATATGGCCCTAACCACTTATGAAAATGAGCAAAATTACTAGTCTTCGCTTAGGTGGGTTTTAGGGAAACTCTTATCAGCAAATGTGTTTTTCACAGGTACTGCAGGGCAGGTTATAAAATTATCCTTCAAAAGGTCATTTATTTAGGAAATGGAGAAAATTATTCCTAGGATCAAGTGTGGGAATATCTTTCATCATAGTGACACCTAGCTTTAGAGATATCTCTGAATAGCAGGAAATAGGTTAGAAAAATCACCAAAGAAAACATAGAAAGAAAGAAAGAAAGAAAGAAAGAAAGAAAGAAAGAAAGAGAAAGAAAGAAAGAAAGAAAGAAAGAAAGAAAGAAAGAAAGAAAGAAAGAAAGAAAGAAAGAAAGAAAGAAAGAAAGAAGCATGTCAAAATCCACATTTTGATTAAGTTGCACATAGGGCTTTTGCTGCTAGGCATCTAACTCAACATTGTCTGCATTGCCTGAATATCTTAGAGAAGTAGTTCACAGCCCTTGCTTCAGATGACTGAGTTATGGGTCTGCTTCATTAACAGCTTGGCTATGAGATAGATCAGGGGTCTTCAAACTTGGCCCTTTTATGATTTGTGGACTTCAACTCCCAGAATTCCTCAGCCAGGCATGCTGGCTGAGGAATTCTGGGAGTTGAAATCCACAAGTCATAAAAGGGCCAAGTCTGAAGATCCCTGAGATAGATGCTTGATGGCAATGTCTAAAATACATCTCACAAATGTATGGTTACATACATTTTACAATAGTGTAATGTACCTGATTAACTCAGAATAAAATGTGTGTGAAAAAAATATGAAAATCGAATACATTGTGCAAATGTATATGCCATAGAATCCTTATAGGCCTGGAATATTTTACAATACTCTTAAAGAAATTACCAATAGAACTAGTAACAAAACAAGCATCAATCAGTACTGTGTAATAATGACGGATAAAGATACTACCCTTGAGTTTGCAAAGCACCATCTAGTGGCTAATATATTCAATTGCACTTTAGTGCAGGTAATTAGTGATGGGCATGTTTGGAGACATAACCATGGCTGGAAGCAGGAAGCACGAGTGAGAAAAAGTAATGATCAAATATAAATTGTACATTTCTGTCTTAGCACAATTAACACATTGCTTTTGTATCCTCGTTGTAAAGGCCTTTTTTCTTCTGGGCTTCCTTTGTAGACTTATGTCTTTAATATATATTTTTATAATTAACAAGTGATGTCAAACCATCCCATAAATAGTTCCTCTTAGCAGCAGAAAAATAAAACAGCCAACTTTCTTATAGTAGATTCCTTCAAATATGAGTCATCACATTTACACCGGTGAGTTGCTAGACATCATATGTAACTCATTTATCTGATTGAAAATGAGATTGTTTAAAAGAATTCACAGCAGAGGTACAGTTCACTTAAGGAGACTGATATGGGAAACAGAGCAGGTCACGGGGCTCCTTCCTCTGTTATTATCATAATATCATTGCTCAAGACAACAGGGCTCCACTGCACATTACTCTGCTAGCACAGAAATGAGTTCCCGTAAGGAAACCAAAGAATCAACTAAGAACATATGGACAGCCACTTCTCATGGGTGGTTTCTTTGAATAGAAAATTTTCCCCCACCAAGGTTAAAGCTTTCTCTGCATCTTGGAAAAGACTGGATTTGACCAGCCCTGCATGATATGACAACAGTGAAATGAATTTGCACTAGTCATGGTAGATGTGCAGATGCCCTCTATAAGTGGGGCAAAATACCATCACTGAATTGTGACTACGGGGCCAAAAAAACAAAACTATCTAACACATAATGATAGACTGTCAAAACAAAGTCTGTAATGGGGATTTTGATGATTTTCTGGCTACGATGAAGTAAAAATTGTATTTGCAACCTAGATATAAGTTTGGAATCTTCTAGTTAAGATTTCAGATTTTATGTTTTATATATTTATATCCTTTTTTAAAAACTGAAATATGATAAATAAATAAATATCCTTAGTTTCCCTTATCATTGCAGGAGATTGGAATAAATTTTCCTTTCAGCTGCACAATTTTGTAATTTGCTGCCCAGTTGCAAGAAGGAGGGAGGCATATGTGAGGAAATCTAACCATATCAGTTGTGCCTTCCATATGTTCTTGTGATCCTTATATTTTTGGGGCAATGGGCGGTGGTGGGATTCAGCAGGTTTGCACCACTTCGGAAGAACCGATAGCAAATTTTTTGTTGCTTTGGCCCACAATGGACTTCCAGAAGCAGCATCCACACAGAGAACCGGTTGTTCACATATTCGAATCCCACCACTGGCAATGCGGCATTGTGTAGCAATGGCTTTCTTAGCTATGAAAAGCAGTTAGGAAGAATTCCAGGCATGAGTGCTAGTTTATTTATGCATTTGGCACTTTATGATACAAAATAGTAATGCTTGAAATCTAGGTCTTCCAGTCCCAGATTCCATTCATACTTGGAAAGATTCCGTATGTTAGATTAAATCCCACTGTCATTTGAGGCTGCTGATGAAATGATGATGTCTACCATTTATGATGACTTCCCTGGATGCTTCCCTAGCTACCTCTCCAGATGTCAGCTCAGAGGAAGATGAACCAGGCACCTCAAGAAAGATGCTGGCCAATGGCTCCAAGCAGCCATCTGAAAATGATTTGACTGAAGCACAGCTGCAGCAGGACAGCCCTGAGGCTTCAGGTGGAGAAAGCATGCAGCTGCAGCCAGTCAGCAATGAGAAAGAGGAACTGCCTTCTGCATCTGATCCAAGAACACTTAGGGCAGAGAAAAAGCAGGAGCAGCAAAGGTCAGCCAGATTACTCATAAGGAGGCAGCCCCACCCTTCTGGATGGGCTGTACCAGAAGTTGGCTATTTAGCACAGTAGACAGATGGAGACAATGTTGGGAACAATGTGTTTGTTTTCTTGTTGTGTGTTCTTGCCTTGAACTTTGGATTGTATCTCTTCAGCTGTTTCCTTTGTCTTGGGAACTTGCTTTGGCCTACTTAACTGGACTTACCTTTGCCTTGAAGACTAGTATTGGCTTCATTTGAGTAGTCTGTGGAACTCATTGGAGCTGACCTAGTGCTGACACAGGGAATTGCTGGGGAATACCAATTCCGGTTTGGAATAAAGTTTCCTCACACCTGTTGTGTGAGTGGGACAGCACACCATTTCAAACTCAGGCACCTATTAGCTGCCCCAAATCAGTTTTGAGGATATTGTACAGATGTTTGAAAGATGGATATATCCAATTCTGCTTTGGATAAGCATATAGAAAAGCATTTGTGTTGTCAACTGTTTAACAAAAAAGGCTTCCTTCCTCCTATAAGAAAATACTTCTAGGACCAAGTTCTTGCTATTTTAATACAGGAAAAGGTTGTATTAAATAACCTTAAACGAGGCTCAGAAACTAGCAACAATTAGAATCAAATAGAATAGCTGTACAACCCTTTGGATTCAAAGGCCCCGGTTAGTACAAGAAAGTGCAATTACTCCCCCAGATGCTTTCCCAGATCCTCTCCAGATGTCAGTTCGAAGGACAATGAACAAGTCCCAGGCATGTCAGGAGGGGAGTTGGTCAATGGCTCTGAGCAGCCAGCTGAGAGTGATTTGGCTGAAGCACAGCTGCAGTAGGACAGCCCTGAGGCCTCAGGTGGGAAGCAATGAGAAGGAGGAACTAGTTTCTGCACCTGATCCAAGAACATGTACGGCAGACAAAAGGCAAGAGCAGCTAAGGTCAACCTGATTACTTGTGAGGAGACAGCCTTGCGTCTCTTTGGCAGCACCAGAAACTGGCTATTTAGTATAGCAGATAGATGGAGATGATGCTGGGAACCATGTGTTCATTTCCTAGCTGTGTGTTTCCTGATAGTTGTGATTCCTGCCTTGCTTTGGATTTGATGCTGTCTTGACTTTGGATTGTGCCTTGTGAACACTGGACTTTTCTTGCCTCATAGATTTTCTATTGTGGATTTAATTTTTTCCTTGTGGATTCATTGGCCATTGCTTTGTGGACTAGCATTTGTCTTCTGGCTGGACTTAATTGGGACAGTTCTGGATTTTTAGTGAAGGAACTGCTGGGGAATATTAAATAACCCACCAAACTATTGTTACATGCTCCTCTGAGCAGGACAGCACAGAAAGGGACATCTCCACAACCCCCCCTCCTCAGACTAGACTGGGAAGTTGAAAAAATACCCCAGAAGAAAACAGTGGCAACCCACTTGCGTATTGCTGCCAAAAAAATTTCATTGACCTAAATATATAGCCTGCCTTTCCAAAGTCAGCTACGGGTTTACTCAAAGATGTAATAAAATAAAATCTACAGTCATGAAATACAAAGTAAATAATAATGTATTCAAAACAGGACAAGTGTATTAAAAATCATTTAAAGTCAATTAAAATCACAATTAACATTCAATTGCCATCTATTTAAAACTGAACATTATGAGCCAAAGGCTTGTATAAATCTTATAGGGTTCATTTTTTACCTATAACAAACACCATCTGTAACAGAAAGCAGGATGTGCCTGGGTCTGTGTTTCTCAAAGTAGAAAATCCATTAATACAGAAAGAGTTCTGTCAAACCCCAGTACAAGGAAAGTGGTTGTGATTCCAAGATATCAGAATTAGCATAGAATAAAGGCAACAAAGTGATACTGGATCAAACTAGTCTAGTGTTTTCCAGATGTGTTAGGGTTAAAATTCCCAGAATTCTTGATACTTTCTTTAGCTTAAATATTTACATTATTTAAGTGGAGAAACATGATTAACCTCCAATTTTCCCACTTCTGTTATCTGCTTAGAGGCTTGCTGGGTATTTTTTTTCTCCATTTATCTTACCTAAAACATTAATTTGCCACCATTAATATCATTCACTATGTGTTTGGTTTAGTGATTATTTTTTTCAAACTCATTCTAGCTCCACTAAGCTTTAAGATCTTTCAAGAAAGGAAGACTTAACATTTTAAAAAGTTTTATTTTTCATTTTTAGAGAAAACAACAGAATGAATATGAAGGTTGAAATCTAGGGCACCGTGCCGCTATTTCCTACATATATCTGCCTATGCCATATAACAAATCTCTTGATGCTCAGGAGAATTTCAGTTGCATTTTGTAATATGGTATGATACGGTTTCTCAAAACTCCCTGGAGGTTCAAGGAAGCCCTTGAGCATGCCTAAAGTAGCTATCCCAACTGTGGCCAAAGTTTCTAAAAAATTAAAATTTCTAAAAAAGCAAATAACTAGTACATGTTAGGATGGATTTTTTTTTCCTGTTTATTTGCCTTTAAAATGTGGTTCAGTTTTCTTGTTTACATCAAAAGGGAGTTAGGGCCAAATAAGCTGTTGCAATATAAAATCCATTCTGCCTGCCTGCCTGCCTGGTGTGTGTTTATATATACTGCTCAAAAAAATAAAGGGAACACAAACATAGAGGATCCTATACATTTGTGTTCCCTTTATTTTTTTGAGCAGTATACATTTAATGGCATACACAGAATTATAATATTAATTCTCTTTAATGCTGTTTAGCTGCTGAACAATTTTCTCACAACCCAATTTTAACTTCTTTAAGAATAAAACTTTTGAATAGTATATTCCCTTGTCTTACCATAGTTCCCCTGACAATGAATATAGCTAACTTGCTTGTCAGCTGTACTCATTGTATAAATCTCATAGACTCCCATTGTCTATAAAAGTTACTTCCTACCTATTGAACTTTAAAATAGAGCCATAAAAGACCAATGAACTGGAATTTTGCAAAGCTGGCTGATCAATGGCAAGATGTATGTAAGATATTTCTTATTATTGCAGGAGAAATATTGCTGGACTAATTCTCTCTACATAGGCAGAGGCTAGAGTGACAAAAGCATTGTTGCATGTCCGCAGGATCTTGTACTGTATGAAGAGAGAATGCAACAAAACATAATTCTAAATGTCAACCAAATCAGTTTTGCCTCTGACCATATACTGTCAGGAATCTGTAGGTGATTTTAACTACATGGAAATATAGTGTGATGTACCGTGTGTATGTATCACACGTTGCTTGTTCTCAAGCAGTTCATTTTAGTCACACGCTGATATAGGGGTGTCTGCCAGGAGGGGTCAAAAAAGTCAAGATGACAGTTACAACCATATGAATGAAGTTCTACCTGTTTTTTTTAATCTTGTATAATTACATTGAGTTTATTGACTCCCTTTTTGTAGACATCCCTGTACTGATATCATGATAATTGCCCACCAAAAAATATTCAAAACAAAGCTCGTGTGAAAAGACACCAGAAAAATGGCACAGCTATCAAGCCCCACCCCTCAAAAGTCACACAAGATGAATAGCAGCCTAGCCATCATGGTCTCTCTTCCTACTCTATGTGTTTCTACAAGCTCCTTTCCTATCTCATTGTTGACTTGAGTTTTTTTTTCCCCCCTAGCACATCTTACTTCCCTGCTGCTTACTTTCAGAGAACTTAGTCAGTGGAATGCTAAGCCCCCCAAAGCAGTGCTTAAGGTACTGGGTTTTTTATTTTTTGTAAGCTGCCTAAAGTCTCTGAAAGTGAGTGGAGGGTCATATAAATTTCCTAAATAAAAATGAAATAAAGGTGAAGAAAGGTTTATTACTGATACCCTATCATCTTTTTTTTCTTTGAGCTTCCTTATTTGGATATTTTGTCAACCTACAATCACAATATATATCTTGATGATTCAATTCTGCTAGGCTACTCCAAGTTTTTTCCAAATCCTTAGTGGCTCACAGCTCAATTCTTTCCTACTGTTCTGAAAGAATCTGGAAAGATCAAGCAAGAACTTGTCAACATGTGCATGACAGGACATGGACATTGTTTCAGAGAGTGCAGGGATTCCTGAGATACTTTAGATCAACTTCGCCTATACGCCAGAACTCCAAGTTGCAGACATTCAGATATTCAGTTTCTTCAATCAGCCTAGTCTCAGAGAGCTTGCCATGAATTCTAAGCTTCCTCAGTCTCTGAATGAAATGATCATATGCTTGTTTACAAGTACTCTGTGATCACTAAGCTGAAGGATACATTGCAAAAATCACATGTAAGCTGCTTGAAATAACTTTTCTGTGTTGGTCATTCTATAAAATGTCTATTTCATGTACAGCAAATTATCTCTCTCTCTGTCCCTCTCCCCCCTTTCTCTCAGCTTATAAATTGGAGGGCACTGGGTTGGGAATGGCCAGGATAGTGTTTCATCCTACATACAACCATAATCACATGGGCAGTTTCAGTGGTGGGATTCAACCAGTTTGCACAGTTCAGCAGAACCAGTAGCTAATTTTTGGTTGCCCAGGCCCAGAATGGACTTTCGGAAGTGGCATCCACACAGAGAACCAGTTGTTCACATATTTGAATCCCACCACTGGGCAGTTTCTTCCTTCATGGACACAAACATCATGAGATATTTTATTGGTTTCCACAAATAAAATGAAAACCCTGAATTGTCTTGGGCTAGCCAGAATTTGTTATTATTTGGACAAACACAACATAGAAATAACTTGGGTTTCTGAATGAGCTATTAAAATTTATATGCATCTGGAATGACTGCTCCAAAAGAAAAGAAAAAAAAAAGATACAGAAGGGCTTGTAGAAAAGCAAACCCTAATAACTGCTAATCAATTTTCGTTAATGTTAACAAATACTGCCTGGCATGAGCAATCTTGCCTCTACACTAATTTCATTGTTTGCTAATAAATCCCTTTGGGTGCCAATATATTCATCTCAATAATACTAAGCCAAGTCACTGTAGGAATAAACTGTCCTTAGCAGAACATTTCCAGTGTAAACCGCATAGCAATTAGGAACAAATCCCTTTCTGGTAACACGGCAAACACAGAAAAGGCAATAAATGGATGGCTAAATGAGGAAGAATCACACATTACACTGTCCCCTTATTTTGAAGACATTTCTTCTGTGTATGTGTGTGTGTATTTGGTGCAGTATAACCAAGTTTATACTCTTGTTTTTGATACAATTGTCAAAAGAGATAAGCTTCATGAAATCTCTTAGTTTAAACATATTATACTTATTGTAGCGATACTTAAATGGCTAATATATTTTGAAAATTGTGAGGAGGTGGAGTAGATAGCTGTTCTATGCTCATTTGCCACAATCAACAGAGATTTATCTCCAAACTATGAAAGTTTAGTTTGAAAAATTTAAAAAAACAAAACAAAGAAAGATAATTCCAACAACATGGGAGGAATTGCTATTGTCTTCTTCTGGGAAATTTTTTTTCAGTTACCAGGTCTAACTTAAAAGTTGGCATTTGGGATGGTCTCCCCTGAAGCACTTGCTAGGTTTTCTATTGCTTAGCTTTCCAAAAATCAGCCAGGGTGAGACTCTACATATTTAGATTTCTTCCCTTTGCCTCGTCTAGGCCTTCTGAATGCCTTTCAGCACACATACAAAGACTTACTGTATTTCTATTTTAAGAAAAAAATGGAGGTCCCTGTATGCTAATTTGCTTTTCCCATTAATGAATTAGGATGTTGCTCAAGCCCTAAGAGACAGATGTGCATGTTTGGACAGGAGATCCTCTATAATGCTTCACTGGAATTCTTGTGTTTTTTTGTTATTTTCTATGTAAATCAAGGAAGGTGCACCCTCCATTGGATGGCACCTGCTTTTGTGCTGCACTCCAAAGGTGATGGAGCCAGGAATTGATTTGGGGAAGAAGTGAGGACTTTAATATGGCCAGCTTCCATTTCAAATGGGAAAACATCTTAATTTTTTAAGAACCTGGTTTACAAATACAATTCTGATTCATATATTTATGAAAGGTGACCATAAAATTTTTATTTTCAATACCAGTTTGTTGTTTAAAAAAAACATGAACGTACATTTGTTAAAACTATATTTTTTCAGCAGATAAAGTGATTTTGTCAACTGCCTGTATTTTTGTAAACTAAATCCAACCTTTTTCAAGATTGAATTAGAAGCTTTGACATGTTTGAATAAATTCAGTTTATTAATACCAATAGCTATCAATAATAGACATTTATAATGTATACATTCTACATATTATAGAAGGAAGGAAGGAAGGAAGGAAGGAAGGAAGGAAGGAAGGAAGGAAGGAAGGAAGGAAGGAAGGAAGGACTGGGGGATGTGCAGGAAGGGAGGGAGGGAGCTCCAAAGAAAACTGAGTAAATTGGGAATATGGAGCATATTCTAGTGCTGCCAAAAACAGGGGATGGGGCAGAAAATTATGTAGGCACTTTTTCTCAGGACTAAAAATCCTTCTCCACATTTTTCTGGCTGCTGAAATTCAGTCAGGAATTACCTAGAAACTTGAATATGAATCTTGATACTCACATGGGTTAAAATTTTTAATGGAAAACAACAATAAAGAAGATAGAATTCAAGTTAGCATTAAAACTTTCTGCATACTTTTTGCAATATGTCAAGCTCTATATGTAGAAAATATCCCTCTGTGTAACTTAGGATGATTGTCACCATCTAGACAAAAGTAGCAATTATTCTATTAGTGCAGCAAGCAAGGGGTAAGGTCTAACTACCAATTCTCCCTCAAGGACCAAAGACTTTATATCAGCAATGAAGGGCAATAGGAAGCCATGAAGTGACATTTGCTGAGCCTATTCATTCAGTTTCCTTTGAGTTTCTGAAACTGTAATTTTTCAGTTATCAAAATGAGATACTTGATTGTTTACAAGCTGAATATAACTAGCTGATAAAAAGCTAAGCTAGTTTATTTTACTACAAAAGCAGTAAACAAGTTTTCTACAGGTCCTTTGTGCACTCTTTAAGCAATTATTTTCTTTAAAAAAAATTACATACCCTTTTTTAAAAACAAAACAAAACAAAATTTTATATACTGTAGTGGTACCCGTGTGTCCCAATCTAGGCAATCCTTATTGTTTGATGTTTTTGCAGATAAACAAATACACTAAACCTTTCTGCCAACTCATTATACAAAGACAATATATGAACAGTGCAATTTGATGGGAAAATAGAAAGTGCTTATACCATAGCTGCTAGATCTGGGCTGCAAAAATCCAATTAATTAATCCAATTGCTTCTAGAAGGCAACAAAAAGATATTGCTCTGTTGGATTTTTGCAATTTATGATCTGATAGTTTATACTGTATCATACCTGTTGGTGAACATCAGCTTTTGGGATTTCTGTTTATATGTCAAAATGTTCAGAAGAGGGAAAATTGACTATCAAGATATGTTCTGGATAGATGGAGCTACTTACTGACATTAAGACAGGTTACTTAGTTTGTATTCTTATTGTAATTGACATATATTATTCAATACACAATGACAGCATCTTTCTATGAGACAGAGAATAATTTATATGCTTCTAACAACACATTCTGGAATATTTTATTTACAACTTTTGAGAAGGAAACACATTTCCATACTACCATGGTTTCCAGTGCCAGGCTTATTATTACTGATCTTAAGACACTATTAGCAAAACATCGAGAGAAAAGGTTTTGCAGCTTTGTCTCGATAACCAGACTGTGTGGGCACAAAACACTGCATAAAACCTTAAGAGACTTTTGGTGGCCTAAAATGGCAGTGGACATCAAAGTGTAGCATCTTGCCACACCTTCAGAAGGGCTAAATCCATCATCAGAAGCCAGTGGGGTTGCCACCCCCATTCCCCACTCCACCCACCCCCAGTCCTTGCCATACAGTCTCTCTAGATTTTATTACTGATTTACTTCCAGTCAGTGACTACATGTCCATACTACATAGTCATAGAGGATCTGTTTACCAAGATGGCTCACTTCATCCTTTGTATGAGGTAGCCCACTGCCAAGGAAACAGCTTACCAATTTTTGGATCATGTCTTTTATCACAGAGGCATAATGTCAAGGCTTCCGATAGAGTCAGTCAATTTGCTTCTGGGTTTTGGAGGGTGCTGTTCCAACTTTTAAATGTCCAGGTTAATCCAAATAAAAGCCTAGTAAGGGGCACACAGGAGCAATTCTAAGGGCTTCATCATATGTCCATTCTAGACAGGCACCAAGGACCTTCCTGCCTGCTTCACCTATGCCTTCATTTCACCTTGGGTGCATGTGCTTGTTATTTATAAAGCAATAAATAGAAGCTGGTCAGCCCAAGGCAGTATCTGAACCACGGTGAAGAGAGAAATGACATTGGCCTGACATCAGGAGCTGACCACAAGTTCTGCAAGGCTCCAGTAAAATTCTACAATATTTGGGGTGCAGAAGAAATATTAAGACTTTGATTACATCATAGCTGAATCAAAAATAAACCAGTTCAATCAATGAATGTGGGAGATGGCGTGGGATCCCACAGTGTCGAACTGGTTTTGGAGTGATGGGAAGAAGTGTACAGAGAGCTTATGCACATATACACAAGAAAGAAAGTGGGACCAATAAGGAATAATCAAATAATTCTAAGAGTTGCAAGCGGAGCCGGTATAAATCTGAAAAGATTGATCAGTCTTTCCCAATATTACCATTCTCATTCACTGAGTTTATTGAGCAGAATTATAGTCCTAAACACAACTGAAGGTTACAAGATTGAAGAAAATATATTGAGGATAAAACGTTGTTTCAAACCTGAAAACTTTCTCCACTGAATTAAGGTAAGGGGCATGCTGTTTAATTTTATAATACACTTGGACAAATCGTTGAGCATTCTAATAGATATACACACATTAATTTTAAATCAAGATAGCTCCTCAGTTACAGAATTGTTATTATTCTGGATTGATTAAGTACCAAATGGTGACGCTTCCTTTAGAAGTAGAGCAAGAAGGAAGATACTGATGTGATTGTCACTTGTTATTGCAAAGTTGGGAGCTGTTTTATGGAATAAATCTTTTTGATAAAAATAGTTCAAGGAGAAAAAATAACTGCGGTGAAGATTTGCTCTCTGATGAATAGTATTTTCAGAAAAACTGGGGACAAGTGGACTTTTTATGGTATTCAAATAAACTCCTATACAATTTGCTTATTTTACTAGGATGTGGTCTCCATGTGCAGAGATGCTACTGTTGAGGGTGAGTGGGGTCAACAATTGTTTATTATCGTTATGGTTAATCACACAGTCGGATGTTTAGACTGGCAATTTTATTATCGGTCACACGATCAACCAGACATTTAGACTGGATTTGATCTTTTATCCATCTATCAAGTCCTGGGAGGGAGGGAAACTGGACAACACAACCAGACCAGGAATTAATCACCATGATCAAATCACAGCAACCTCTAGACAACTTCTTGCAGGCCCAGATGGATTATATCCAGGGGTCCCCACCAGCTATCATAACCCCGTTTTTGGCATAGGGAAGGGTATTGAAGCACAAGGGCAGAATTCTGATTTCTCCAACTTTGAGAGAAAAGGTTTTGCAGCTTTGTCTCGATAACCAGACTGTGTGGGCACAAAACACTGCATAAAACCTTAAGAGACTTTTGGTGGCCTAAAATGGCAGTGGACATCAAAGTGTAGTATCTTGCCACACCTTCAGAAGGGCTAAATCCATCATCAGAAGCCAGTGGGGTTGCCACCCCCATTCCCCACTCCACCCATCCCCAGTCCTTGCCATACAGTCTCTCTAGATTTTATTACTGATTTACTTCCAGTCAGTGACTACATATCCATACTACATAGTCATAGAGGATCTGTTTACCAAGATGGCTCACTTCATCCTTTGTATGAGGTAGCCTACTGCCAAGGAAACAGCTTACCAATTTTTGGATCATGTCTTTTATCACAGAGGCACAGTGTCAAGGCTTCCAATAGGGTCAGTTAATTTACTTCCAGGTTTTGGAGGTGCTGTTCCAACTTTTAAATGTCCAGGTTAATCCAAATAAAAGCCCAGTGAGGGCCACACAGGAGCAATTCTAAGGGCTTCATCATATGTCCATTCTACACAGGGACCAAGATCACAGTTGAACCACTAACAAATCCTCAGAAAAAAAAATGCTTCTGTAACACTACAGGGCCCACTAGTCACCTGCTAGCCCTATGATATAGACCAGATCAAGAAACTGACTCCATAAGAAGACTAGAATTATATTAGTCTTTACTGAGAAATGTTATAGTGTAGATTTGCCTTGGTTTTCCCTTCCTTCCCACTTATGCCCAAGGGAACCAGTCTGAGTCTTTTTCTAATACTTTTCCAGCTTCCTGCAATTGCAGTCTTAACAGAATCTGATTGCTTTTCCAAGGTCATCTTCATGGTTCCCTACATCTTCTGGGCAGATAGGTCCTACTCCCTTCTCTACACACTGATACTTGGCAACTTGGAATTCAAGAATCACTAGCACTCAACTAAACCCACTCATCATCAGCTCCCAACACCTCCCTTCATTTCCTCCATTCCAATTGTCAGACAAGCACACTTCTGAGTTATCACAATGGGGCCAATCTATCCTAGATACTACCAATCTATTGACAGCAAGAGACAAAGATGAGATCAAAAGTTGGAAGTTGGAAGAGACTGGGCAAGGCAGATGTAATAGCAGTCAAATAGAGTTAAAAAAAACAACCCTGTGACTGTAGGGCTCAGGTTAATAACAACCAGTCCCTCAACTATGGTCCAGATCCGTCCACACAAAACCTGTAGAGGTCCAAATAGATTATCTGATTCATCCTCCTAATAATTACTTTCAAGACCACAGCTCTTCTCCTTACCACTGATTTGGTTGTTTTGTGGTGGTCAGTGGATGAGTTGAACTCCTTCTCCTATTAGCATTATTTGCACAAGAATTAAGACAATACGTCTATTCAGCAACATGGAGCAGGAGAGATTACTAGCTCAGCAAGCTTGGTTTACTGCATTTCAAAATAGGTAAAGCAATATGCAATGCCTTTTAAAAAGAGAAGACTGCAGTCTGTGGTCATTTAGCTACAACAAGACTTGGAGAGTTTCACATTCTTTCTTCTTTCTCCATTCTCTTTCTCCCTCTCTGTTTTGACATCTTTTCTGTGTGATGAGTGGGGCACTCCCAATATTTGTCACTAACTATTCCCCTCATGCAGCCATTTTATGACTATGTCCAAAGTATGTCAATTTCCAAATGTATCCTGAGGCCTGAAAGTTTGAAGCCTTCAGATGTTTTTTTCCACTGGTATGTAAAACATGAAATATTAACTGTATGAATAATGGCATTCTATTACTTAGCACGAACCTTTCTTTCATTCTTCAACTGATTGGCACAATTTTCATTTCTTGGGCAGCCCTCTTGGGCTGCTGCTAAACATACTGTAAGTTATCCTGCAGAGTTGGTCTCATTTCACTAGTGGCTAAAACAATTCTTGTAAATAGCTTGCAAAATGATTCAGGATCCTCTGGGATGAGAGGCGTGATAAAAATGTGTAAAATTATTATTACCATAAAAATGGTGTGGTAGGAAGCAGGGAAGGAGTTAGCTGACTGTCTTATGCTAATGAAACGCCTGTTTTATCCTTATTGCACTGGAAACGGTGGAAGAATAGTTTACCATGTGAAAATACAACACTAGTATTTTTACAGAAATAAGAACCAGAGGTCAAGGAGATATGCAATGATCAGAGGATTAAGTGTTGATATTCAGCCAAAATACTTCAAGGGATGGGCTGGTGATGATGTTTCTAAACCCACTTTTTACCAGGGGAACTTGGTTTCTCCGAGTTTTCTAAAGCACTAGAGCAAAACAACATTACTCTTTGATGTACTGTATTTTAAAAAGAGAAAAACTTGATCAGGAGGGCACAGTATGTTTTTAGTGAATAGCTACATTTAGTTTTTGAGTGATATGTCAAAGGCCACATTCCAGATCTCAGAGCTGTTGGAGATATATTTGACTTCTGGTTTTGTGAAGTCGAAGTAGAAAATGCAGAACTGTTTATTTATTTATTTTATTTAAGAAAATTTATATGGCCACCTTACTCATTCTCAATGACTCCGGGTAGCTTACAAAGATAATTACCCACTAACTAGTCAGCAACAAAGAATAATGTCACCTAATTCTCACTGAAATGGATAGCAACACTTTAAACACTAAGCATGCTCCATTTATAATAAATGCTCTTGATCAGGAAAACCCCCATACACAATGGGAAATGGTAGAGTCCAGGGGCAGAACTAAAGCAGGAATCTAAAAATATTCTACAAAGTAAAGTAAAAAAGAAAACAAATTCTTACCTTTATTCTCTTAAGTTTGGCTGTTGAGATCAGAGCTAAGACCTGGCATCACAAAGCTCCCATTATTCTTCACACTATAGAAATGAAAAGATTTGCACTTATGCAAATACTTAGAATAATACTTTGAAAGAGCATTCTGCTAGATAAATGTGTTTTTTCAATGTACTGTTTAATTATGGGTATGCTTGATTTAACACTTAGTACCAAAATGAAAAAAAAAACCTGCAAAAGTACTAAAATCTACAGGAGGTACAATATTGCTATATTGTATGCAAAAGCTTTTTAAGATTCTGACTCTGGAGAAACTTTATTGAAAACTGTTCTTATTTATCTAAAGGGCTTAACATTAGCTGTGGAGGATACAGATGCATTAATAAAAAGAGAGCGAGCACTCCCAATGTACTTCCAAAAGACACTTCAGCAAATAATAAAGTATCATGGCAATCACAGATAAGGCCAACCTGGCGTGTATACAATAACCCATTAAACATGGATTAATGATCAGGAAGGCCTTAGTCTATTCTAGGTGCGCCCTCATGAATTCTTGGTGTTGCAATAAAAGAGAGTGGATGGTTGGGAGGAAGATAATAACTTTATTTTACAAAAATGAGGTTTTCTCTCTGGCTTCTTATACATTCACATGCCAACGTGTCATCTTTTGCTTGGTACTTAGGATAGAATATTGATTCAAAAGGTGTTCTACCCACCTACTACCCAATAAGGTCCTACTGAACAGATGGACATGCTCTTGTTTTATGCTGAGGAATCTCATAATGATGGCTTGGAAGAGTTCAGTATCCATGTCAGGACTGCCATGTTTGGAGTAACACCAAGTTCCCTATGAGAACAATGGTCCTCTCCCAAATAGTTTCTTCCAACATATATGATAAGATATAGTATGGATTTTATTTTGATCCATTCAAGATCATGGTGGTCTTAAGGAGGGGGGTTTTGACAAATGGTGCCCCTGGAGCAGGAGCTTATGGGATGGACTACAATGAACTGGCAGCTTCCTAGGAAGGAGGAGTAGATTGCAGAAAGGGAAGGGTCAGACAAGAGGTAGTACAGCCTAGACTGGATAGGACATAGAGGAAGAGTGAAAGGGCAGCCACTCCCTAGAACAGGGGTGTCAATCTCAATTTCATTGAGGGCTACATCAGCATTGTGGTTGTCCTCGGGGGCTAGGTGGGTGTGACCAGGGTGGGTGCAGCCTACTGGGTGGGTGTGGATGGAGTTGGTGTGGCCTACTGGGTGGGCATGGCCAGCTCTACAGTACATCGTTCGCGTCAAGGGTGCTTGTGGGGGCCTGGGCAGGAGTGGAACAGATCTGAGGGTCTCTGGCAGAAGGGGGTGGGACCGGGGCAAGCACCAAGGCATTGTCCATTTCTTCATTCCTCACAAAGGATGACACCTCCCCAGCATGCACCCAGGGGGCGGGGGCGATGTGCAGGGGCTGGTTCCTCGCTGTTTCTAGATGGCCTTGTGGAGCTAAGACAGAATGTGTTTCAGCATAGGTGGCTACCACAAAATTGTACGTTGGCTCTTGGCCGGCCTGGGCCAGGACCAAGGCAGCGGGGGCCATTCCCTCACTGTTTCCAGGATGGCTTCTCGGGCCACATGAAACCACTTCGTAGGCCGCATCTGGCCCCCAGGCCTTGTGTTTGACATGTCTGCCCTAGAGTATCCCATGGTATATCCTTTGGGATGAGAGTAGTAAGGGTTTAGTCTGGCAAGATTCTGTCTATTGTGTGTAAACAGATAAAGAACTGAAGTTGGGGGAATTGCTCTTCATTGTCCTTGGGCTTAGTCCGGCAAAGATTTTATATATGTTCCTAGGTAATGGTCTGATTAATTTCTCTTGAGAGATTTGGAGCAAACTATTTTCTGTTAGAATGGGGGCCCTATTAGAATGAGGCTCCCGGCTGCCTGGAGGTTAATGATTTTCAATGGATACCAGAAGACTCTGGTGAATGTTTTAACTTGTATGGAAGGAATCCATTGAAGTCTTGGTCACTCTGTAGAATAAGAAAATTGCCTGGGCAGTTACTACAATAATTTCCAAATATTCTCTGACACTTTGGAATGAAACAGATTTTTTATCTCCATTTGAAACAGAATTTAGGCCTCAATTTGCTACTGAACTTCCTTGGTTGTCTGTGAAATGATCTTTGCTGGGAAATAACATGAGAAGAGTAAAGCTACCTATTTTCCTGGATTACTCACCAGCTTTCAGCTAAATCTCAACAATATTTAACCTGTTCTGGAAAGGATTGTACCTTGCACAAATAATTAAATGTACAGAGTGGTAGTGCTTCTATAAACCCTCTCTAGACTATAAACAAATGCCTGAAGGCAGGACAAGAAGCAACGGGTGGAAACTAATCAAGGAGAGAAGCAACCTAGCACTAAGGAGAAACTTCCTGATAGTTAGAACAATTAACCAGTGGAACAACCTGCCTCCAGAAGCGGTGAATGCTCCAACACTGGAAGTTTTTAAGAAGAGACTGGACAGCCATTTGTCCGAAATGGTATAGGGTTTCCTGCCTGAGCAGGGGGTTGGACTAGATGACCTCCAAGGTCCCTTCCAACATCAACATCATCATCATCATCATTATTATTATTATTATTATTATTATTTGTGGCACAAAGCTTCTTCTACGTGTCTAAGGTGGTGTGACAGCTACAACCTTACCTGGATAAATATAACCAGTGCATGTGCATATAGGACTACTGGTAGGCAACCAGCTGAACGTGAACAAAGAGTAATGCAGCACCTACAATGGCCAATGCAATCTTGGGCTGCATTAATGGAGCGTTGCCTTTAGATCAAAGGATGTAATCACTTCATTATGCTTTGTATTAATTAGACTGCACATTTCTGGCAAAGGATAATGAAGAAGCTACCTTGGCTCAGATGTAAGCTACCCAGATCATAGTGTCATCAGAAATCCGAACCTTATGGCAAGCATTATAAAGCTAGCCAAATTTAACTTGCAAAACTAAACATAAGGTGAGATATGATAACCATCTGCAGATACTGAAAAGGCTGTCACACACAAGAGGGCAGCCCTGTACTCTGCTGAAAATAAGAGTAAGACAAAGACCATTATGCTGAAATTAAATGAAATTCATACTAAATATAAAAACAAATTTCTGATGAAAAGAAGCATTGGCATATTCTGCCTAGAAAAGTGGTGGACTTCTCCCCACAAGAGATTTTCAAACCAGTTGAATGGCCTCTTGTCATTCAACTCGTAGATTCTTACACTGTGCAAAGAACTGGCCTAGATGACCTGGAAACCTTCCAATTCTTTCCCAATTCCAAGTTCAGTTCTGAACCTACTTCAAGATGTTAGTATTAATCATGGACTTCATGGCCTAGAACTGCCATATATGACCGGAATGCCTCTTGCCTTATGTATCTGTACACTAAAGTCTCTTTTAGAGCTTTAGATATCTTCTCACGTTGAGGTGCAAAGAGTAGCTACTCAGGCGTGGACATCCCAAGTTAAAGTCATTCCCTCATTATTTGTACCATCTAGTGTAACTAATGTCATCTAGTGATTATATGAGTTTGTGCAATAGAAATCTAGTGGCCCTAACTAGATATTTGCTGCTTGTTTGGGTGTGATACTAATGGTGTACACTGTATATTTACACATATGTCCTAAGCCATAATGTACTTTGGTTTGGTTTGATTTGTACTTTGTACAAAGTCAGCTATTTATAAACTATGGTTTATGGCTCAACACCCTATGAAAACCCAGCTAATTATGATTTATTCAATTAAATAAAGCATGGCTTAGAATAATATACGGGACAAGTGGAGAGTGTTCATTCTCAGTTTGAAAAAGTAGTTTTGTTCTGAGTGCTGCATACCTTTCATTCGCAGCTGCTAGGATGACAAAACCAAAGCAAAGTGGATAGAAATGAAAGGATTTCAACAACCGTGAAATACTGTCTGACATAAGAGCCAAGAGAAAGCCATCATTCTCAGGGTTTACATGGCTACTGACTCTCAACACTATGAGGTTGATGGTATAAACCCATACGTTAAAAAAAAAAGTCCTTTAACAACCAGTCATGTTTGGGGAGTACAAAGAATTACATTTTCAATCTAAAAGGACATATCCATTAAAACTTTTGATGTACATTTTTATCCAAAGCTAGGCATTTACTCATTGTCTGAATCACAGCCTGCAACAGCCACAGGTACAGAGATCATACTAGGGAATCAATAGATGTCCCAGAGTTCTGAAAATTTTCAGTTTTGCAGTTAACCTAATATGACATCTGAAAAAACAAATTTAAATAAGGAAATTCACATCCCACACTATAAATCAATAGGATGAAAAGACAGGCATTGAAGACTTTCTGCAATTTGTCTGCTAGTACAACAGTTTGCTTCTCTGAAGATAACAGTTAAGTAAAGGTTGAGTTGGGTAAAGTCATAGCACTTGAACCAGGACTGACAGTCTGCCAACTTATTGAGAAAACATCTACATGGTGGCTTGATGTCCAAGGTAGCCATGAAGAGTCATGGAACTGAGTGTGAGTTTTCCTCATGATTCTATCATTCATGTTTGGGAACTATATAGAATTCCACAGTGGCTTCATTCAAAACCAGCATTTCTATCGAATAAACAATATGTGCAATGCCTTAGAATAAGATTTTTTTCTGTTAATAAGAATAAGATTTTTCTGTTAAAAAAAATCAAGCTTTTCATAGTCCCCCATAGGCACTAATCCAACAGGTGGTAAGAAAGAAGGGGAATTCAGACATAAAACAGATTCTGTAAAAAAAAAAAAAAAAACTAAAGTATTAGTCAAAAAGGACTCAAATGTCTATAGACCAACAAAGTATGAGAAATAAACAGGGTGAACTAGAAATCCAAGTACAGGAGGGAAGATACGATATTATTGCCATTACAGAAACTTGGTGGGATGAAACCCATGAATATAATATACAGCTAGAGGGATTTAAATTGTCTAAAAGAAACAGACCTAATAAAAAAGGTGCAGTTGTGTTATATATAACAAATAACTACATCTGTATAGAAATACAGCAGAACAATGATGAAAATCATCTTGAATGCATTTGGGTCAATAGGATCAATATAAAAGGTGTATATTACAGGCCATAGGTGTATACTACAGGCCACCCAACCAACCAAATAGATGAACCTTTTGCTAATCAGTTAACTAAGGTATTGTAGGAAACATACCACAATAGTAATGGGGGACTTTAATTACTCTGACATGAACCGGGAGATAAACTCTGCACCTAGTGGAAGATCAAGCAGATTCCTGACAAACCTAGCAGACAACTTTGTTTCTCAAACAAGTAGAGAAGGGAAGAGTCAGCCATACTGGATTTAATTCTCACTAACAGAGATGAAATGATTGAAGGCATTGAAATTACAGGAACCTTGAGAGGGAGTGACCATGCAATACTGGAATTCAACATTATGCAAGGACAAGCAATAGAACAAAGTCAAACTAGAGTCTTGAACTTTAACAGTACTGATTTCAGTAAACTTAGAGAGAGCTTGGGAAGAAGGATTCCATGGATGAGAATCTTCAAGGAGAAAACCACCCAAGAAGCTTGGGAAACTTTGAAAAGTGAGATTATATAAAAAAGCCCTGTCTAGCACAAATCCAGTTAAGAAGAAAAATAAAACATCTCAAAAGAAACCAGCATAGATGCACAAAGAACTGTCTGGTATACTGAAAGTCAAAAAGAACAAGTAGAAAAAGTGGAAAAAGGGGCACATAACAAGGGCAGAATATCATCAAATAGCCCAAACCTGCAAATAGGAGGTCAGGAAAGCTAAAGCTCGAAATGAACTAAGGTTTGCAACAAAAATAAAAAAAATAACCAAAAAAAAGAGCTTCTTTCAACAAGTAAAAAACAAGAAAAAAGTCAAGGATATGATTGATACATTAATGGGAGAAAATGGCAAGAAGGTGATGAACAGCAAAGAGAAAGCAGAACTGCTTAACTCATTTTTTTCATCTGTCTTTACACAAAAGGAAAAAACAGTCTGACCTATCAAAAAACCTGTAAAATGCAGAACAGAAATGCAAGTCAAAATAAACAAGAAAATGTAAGAGAATACTATCCATGACAAGTTCAAATCACCAGGTCCAGATGGATTACCTCCAAAGTTCTGAAAGAACTGGTTGATATAATCTCAGAACCACGTATCTTTCAAAAATCCTGGAGCACCGGGGAACGAACAAATGACTGGAAAAGGACTGATATATTTTCTATCTACAAAAAAGGGGGAAAAATGGATCCAGGAAACTACAGACCTATTAGCCTGACATCAATACTGGGAAGATTCTGGAAAAGATCAAGCAACAAATCCGCAAAGACCTAGAGGCAAACAAAGTCATAACCAGCAGCCAACGTGGGTTTGTCAAAAACAGATCATGCCAGAAAAATCTTATTGTATTCTTTGACAATGTGACAAAATTAATGGACCAGAGGAATGCTGTGGATGCAATTTACTTGGACTTCAGTAAGACATTTAATAAAATAGACAGAACCTACTGCTTAACCAGGCAGAAAATGTGGGTTAGACAGCATCATCAGAAAATGGATTCGTAACTGGCTGAGCAATTGCACTCAATGTGTAGTCCATAATGGAACTGCATTTACATAAAGGAAAGTATGCAATAGGTTGCCCCAAGTTCTCTTCAATATCTTCATCAATGATTTAGGCAAGGGGATAAAAGGAGAACTCATCAAATTTGCAGATGACACCAAGCTGGCAGGAACAGCCAACACTCCAGAAGATAGGCAGAAGATACAGAATGACCTCAACAGACTTGAACATTGGCCCCTAACTAACAAAATGAAGTTCAATGGTCAGAAAAGTAAGATACTACATTTAAGCAAGAAAAACCAAGGGCACAAGTACAGAATAGGTGGTACCTGGCTCAATAGTAGTAACTGCAAGAGTGATCTTGGAGTCCTAGTGGATAATCACTTAAATATGAGCCAGTAGTGTGCTGCAGCTGCCAAAAAAGCTAACACAGTCCTAGGCTGATTAATACTGGTAAAGCCGCACACACCCCATTGCCTGCAATGCAAAAAGAGTTGCAATACGTCGCGAAACACATCACGTGACATGTGAGTTTGACACCCATGTGGTAAAGGGATAGAATTAAGATCATGTGAAGTGTTAGTGCCACTTTATAATGCCCTGGTAAGACTATACTTGGAATATTGCATCCAGTTTTGGTTGCCATGATATAAAAAAAAAATGTTGAAACTCTAGAATGAATGCAGAGAGGAACAACAAAGATTATTAGGGAGGGTACTGGAGTTAAAACATAAAGAACGGTTGTAGGAATTGGTATATCTAGTTTAATAAAAAGAAGGACTAGGAGTAATGTGATAGCAGCGTTCCAATATCTAAGGTGCGGTTGTAGGTGCTCCATTACTGGAGATTTTTAAAAAGAGATTGGGCAATCTGAAATGGTATTTCAGCAGGGGTTGACTAGAAGATCTCTAAGGTCCCTTCCAACTCTGTTATTCTGTTAAGAACCCATCTCTCTATTTCTTCCCAGAGTCAAGTGGTCTTCCAAGCTTTTTTAATTTTTCTCTACCCCCCCATATTTTCGGTAACCTAATAACACACATACACACAGATGCAAACACACAACATATGCAAGCATACACACACACACACACACACACACGTAAGCACACACGTAATCACACACACACACACACACACACACACACACACACACAGAGTGAACACTCTATTTTAAGTCCACAAAATATGAAGCTATTTTCTCTGGGCTTGGTTAGAAGGAACGTGGATGCACTGAGTCGCTCAAGGCAAAGGGTGTGTATATTTTGCCTATCAAAATCTGAAAAACAGTGGGCCAGAAAAAATAGTGAAAACATGAGATCACTATGCCTCCAGTCCCAAGAAACATATCCACCTGTTTTAATTAGAGAAGCTTGGTTAAGTCAGATATCTGTGTATGCCAAACATATAGGTGTTCTTTCTCTTCCGTATGCCTTTAACCTCATTGCTTCTTTACCTAGACAGTTTCTTATTCAAGTGAGTGGGAATAAGACTTCTGTTTTTCCACTTGCCCTTTTTTTCTCTTCCGTGGTAATTAAGTCTTAAGGTTCAGTGAGGAAACGGGTTCCCTAAATGTATGAAATATTTGAAAGGAAATCAGTATTCTCAGTGATCTCAGCTCAATGGTAATTTCACAGATTCTCACACTCTGATGAATCTTAAGACCATGACAGAATCATCTGAAATCTTTCTCAAATAGGGATTAAAACTTTGGGTGGAGACTAGGAAACATCCATTACAGGTAAATGTCTACAAAACAGTTTTAGCTCTGAATCAGAGCAGAGATTAATATTGAAATGACACATGCCATTGGAAATTTCACTCCATGCTTTAGATGCTGGGATGTAAATCCCATTTGTATCATGAATCTTGACCTTGGATCCAGGATTACAAGCATAACGCAATATACAAAATCTTTCCGATGTATAATATAAGCTAAATATGGATGCTTTAACAATTATTTCAAATGTGCTGCTGTTTGCACCATATAGTACAGTGATGGCGAACCTTTTAGAGACCCAGTGCCCAAACCACATCCCAAAACCCACTTATTTATCACAAAGTGCCAGGGCTGCATAAACATTGTGGTGCCCTCGGGGGTGCATGGGAACGTGGCCCACTGGGTGGGCATGGCTTACTGGATGGGCATGGCTGCAGTTGTCATGGCAGACTGGGTGGGTGTGGCTGGGGTGGGCTCATGGGGGGATGCTGCTCATGGGGGGATGCCGGGCAGGGTTGGGGGAGATCCAGAGGGTGCCTGGTGGGTGGGGTGGTGGGCAGGAGGCCCAGCATAGATGGGGGGAAGGCACGCAATCCTAGCTCAGACTGAGGGGCCATGGTGTCGGTGGAGATCCGGCTTTCTCTGCTTGGGGTGGCCTTTGGCTTGCTGGGTGTGGGCGTGCTCTACCACCTCTACTCGAACTTGCTAGCTGGCCGCTTCGCCTCCTTTGTGCTGGGTGGGGCTGCCGCTCCAGGCAGTGGCAGCGGCCTAATGGACCTGCGCAAGCTGCTGGCAGTGGCGGCATGCATGCCCACAGAGAGGGCTCTGAGTGCTGTCTCTGGCACCTGTGCCATAGGTTTGCCACCACTGATATAGGATAATGAAGATGTTCATTCTTAATCTCTCTGTAGCAGCAAAGATGGCTCATGACCGAAAATGAGAACCATGTCACCTGCAAAAGAGGTGGTTTCTGAAATTTCTTAGAACTGCTTATATAGATACATAAACCAATTTGGCTCATCAAATAGATAGACGCGGAGGCCATGTGACTTTTCAAGAAATAATAACCATTCATGTTTTTGATGGAACCAGCATTGTACTCTGAGGGGCAGAATGTTTCATTTTTTTCAGTGTAATTAAAAAACAGCAGCACTTCAGTTCTTTCTGCAGTCATATAACTGGACTGACTGTGCAGAACAAACGGAAGTGATAATTGGCTGTGAATTAACATACATGTATAGCAGCTGCAGGAGAGGAAGGCTGTTTTACTAAGATACCTCGAGTACTGTAGGCTGTCTTCTCCGTTATAAAAACTGACAAAATGTTAAGAGGAGGTCTTATTGTGGGTGCCACAAATTATGGCTTGTCATCTTGCGGGTGGCCTTCTCTCTGACGGTGCTTGCTCTCAAGAATTTCATCTTCTCTGACATTCAGTGCAATGTTTCTCAACCTCAGCAACATTAGGATGTGTGAACTCCAACTTTCAAAATTCCCAAACCAGTCACCTGCCAGCATCCTCAGGGCTTAACACGCCAGAGAGTGAGAGAGCCTCTTATAAGCAAGCCGAAGTCTGCACCTGGCTCCTTGATCTCGTCATCGGACCTAATTGGTTAAATTGCACTCCGGTGATTCGTTTCTTCCTGCACCCCTTTTTTTCGCGTGTGTCCTCATTTGCCTTCTTTTCTTTGGATTCTGAGGTAGGTGGAGCAGCCTCCCTACCTCTCTGATTGTCTCCATCCTTTAATCTATTCTCTCCCTCAGGTTTGTATAGTGGTTTGCGTTTCTCCTTTTCCCAATCCACATCTTCACGGCTATTCTCTCTATGAATGTTTTCCCTTTCATCCCTAGTACCTCCCCCTCGTGCCCAGCTGCTGTCAAGATGGTCATATATAACATTCTGGGTTGGTTGGGGTGTAGTGGTAAACCGGCGTGGTTTGATAAGTTGTTTGTCCATGGGGTCAGCCTCGTAAATGTGGTCATACCCAGCCATCACACTCCTCCCCCCTTCCGTCTTCTGAGCCCTTTTCCCCCGCGCTGTAATGGGAGGCCTCGGTCTGGGGGGAGGTGAGGTTGTGGTTTTTCCGAACGTCGCAACGTTCCTCTTCTACACTCCTCCTCGCTCCGTTGCCTCTCATTCTTATGTGCGTGTGACAGAGATCTTTGGGGTCAATGGGTGCTGCCAATGTGAGGCGCGGTAAGCCGATCTCACAAGCTCCGCCCTCTCACGCATTCCTCCATCCGGGTTCACTCCTCTCCCTACTCCCCAGAGCGGCTGCAGTCACCCCTAGACCCATCCCACACTCCATATGTTCTCAACTCGGTCGGCATTGCAGAGCGGAGGGGTCGTCCCATCTTCTTCGGAGCGATCATCCTATTTCTCTCGAGCCGTAGATGAGGTGTTAGCTTTAACAATCCCCCCCTATCTCCGTCTATAATGCTTTCTGCCGCGCCAATTGGGGAATCCCTGGTCTTCGTGGTATGGGGATTCTGGGCTTTGGTTTGTATCGCCCTCCTGGTCTTTTGAGAGCGCGTCAGTATTGTGGGGGTGGTGGGGATTCCCAGACGTTGTTCTTCCTCTTCTGGGTTGTCCACGGTTAGTCGGGGGGTTGGCATATCTTCCTGTCCGGTGACAATACGAAAGAGGGCTGGTTACTAAAAGAGACATGGCTCTCTGACAGGGATTCTGTCAACCGACACATCGATTTGTGCCCGGCACATCTAACTTTAAGAGCATGGAGCGGGCGAGACCGCCCACCCCTAAGGAGACACCCTGCGACAATACCACGTAACCCTAGGGAAGAAGTTATGGAGGGGATGAATTTTCACCCCCCCCCAACAACAGCAACGGCCCATGGACATCCAGGAGAATAGTCAACGATTGAGGGACTTCTCCCCCCTTCCTCCAGGACCATGCACACGCTCCCAGACAGTGAGAGAACAGTTGCATGATGAGAAAGAGGCAATTAGCCAACGAACAATCATTCCCGACCCCCCGAAATCCAAAACAGCGATGATCCAGCATCAAGAAGGAGGATGGGACCGGCTTGCCCTGTGACGACAGTCCATCAACGGAAACAACAGAGCGCCAACCGGAACGCCCAAGAGAATATAGAGATCGAGAGCAGTGTGAATGGGGGGGGGAAATGCAAATAAGGGTAGAATGTGATAGAAACTGTAAAAAAGATCACTGTGTTGATGGAGGGAGGGATACAAAGGAACCAGGCATACGTATTCAAAAAAGGAGGGCACAGAAGGGCTTGTATGAGGAGGAAGGAGATATTCAAGGGATTCAGTCTGACGTGGAGTCCGAGAACATTGAAATGGGGTGAAAGAGCAAGTAGATGTCAGACGGAATGGCAACGACAGAAACGGAGTTTATGCAGCCAAAGAGAGGGAAATGGAAAGCAAGGGATGGGGAGAAAGGCTGAGATTGCGCCCCCACAGAATGAGGGATGACAATTGGGGAGCAAGTAAAGATCAGAAGAAGGAGGAAGGTAGGAGACACGGAGGTGTGAAGAGGGAACAACTTAGAGATACAAATGACCAAAAAAGGGGAGGAAAGAACCTCCCTAATTCAAGACAGTGGGAGGTAGAGGGGAATAATGACACACCCACAAGCAGTAAAAGCAAGAAAAGAGGAGTCATCAGTATGGAAGCCATAATTAAAAAGCAGTTAAATCAATTAGGACCTACGACAAGATCTAAGAGCTGTGTGCAAATGACGGCTCACCTATAAAGGCACTCTCCCACAGACCAGCATTAACCCTGACGATGTCAGAAGTATCTGATGAAAGCTTGGTGATCGGTGATGGTATTAAACTTTTATAGTTTATTATATTCCTGGTGTTCACGTTTTAGTGGTAATATATATATATATATATATATATATATATATATATATATATATATAAAAATTGAGGAATGTAGTCTCCTGGGTGTATACATTTCAAAAGATAAAGACGAGCATCAGGAGATAAAACAATTAAATGTTTAATAAATAGATAACCTAGCTTTCGATGGCTGTATTGCTGCCATCATCGTCAGGGTGTTAAAAGCCAGAGGGTGGGGGAGCTCGTTTATAAGCACAAACGCGCCTGCACACAGCTCATAGACTCGTTATGGGGCCCGGTCGATTAATCCTCCCATCACTCATGTCAGATGTATTTCTGAGTTCTAAGTTCCTGCAGCTGATTACTTCTCTGTTGCGCGTGGCTCCTAAACTGGGAGGCGAGCATTCCATGTTACTTTGCACCAGAGTAACCTGTGTAACTGCAGACCGATCCTGCGATGAAATCCCAGATGCGGCTGTCTCCCTCCCCCGTGTCCGACGTATCACTATCCGGGGGCCTGCTATCCCATGCATGCTCCCATCTTCCCCTATAGCCCCCAACCCACTGCCCTTCTGTGCATGGGATGCACAGCAGTTCATTACGATCTTCATTCCTGTCAGTTTGGCATCTGATTCAACTCTCCCCTCAGAGGAAATTCCAACTGCGGTCTTCGCCCGTGCGCCCTCACGCGTCCACCGTGCTACTCGGGAATGCGTGATGGGACCCTTAATGGGGCGATTGCAGTCATCATCCACCCCAGAGGTTCCGATCTTCAAACAAGCATCCAGGCCAGGTGCAGCAAGCGGACCATCCGGAACGCAGGCACCAAAGTTGCCGCGAGGAGAGCTGTCCTGTTCCACCTCGAGTGGGGGGGGAGGAGTGCTCCATACCATTCAGTAGGTCGGATGCAATATCGAGGAGGGGGAGGGGGAAGGGGAGGAGTGTTTGGAGCATCCAGGGCACCGGGGGGGGGGTTGCTGTTCCTACGTGCACCCATTGATGAACGAAGAATCCGTTGACAACAGCAACCCACCCCCTGGTGCCCTGGATGCTCCAAACACTCCTCCCCTTCCCCCTCCCCCTCCTCGATATTGCATCCGACCTACTGAACGGTATGGAGCACTCCTCCCCCCCACTCTTGAGGTGGAACAGGACAGCTCTCCTCGCGGCGATTTTGGTGCCTGCGTTCCGGATGGTCCGCTTGCTGCACCTGGCCTGGATGCCTGTTTGAAGATCGGAACCTCTGGGGTGGATGATGACTGCAATCGCCCCATTAAGGGTCCCATCACGTGTTCCCGAGTAGCACGGTGGATGTGTGAGGGCGCACACACGAAGACCGCAGTTGGAATTTCCTCTGAGGGGAGAGTTGAATCGGACGCCAAACTGACAGGAATGAAGATCGTAATGAACTGCTGTGCATCCCATGCATGGAAGGGCGGTGGGTTGGGGGCTATAGGGGAAGATGGGAGCATGCATGGGATAGCAGACCCCCGGAGAGTGATACGTCGGACACGGGGGAGGGAGACAGCCGCATCTGGGATTTCATCGCAGGATCGGTCTGCAGTTACACAGGTTAATCTGGTGCGAAGTAACATGGAATGCTCGCCTCCCAGCTTAGGAGCCACGCGCAACAGAGAAGTAATCAGCTGCAGAAACTTAGAACTCAGAAATACATCTGACATGAGTGATGGGAGGATTAATCGACCGGGCCCCATAACGAGGTCTCTGAGCCGTGTGCAGGCACGTTTGTGCTTATAAATGAGCTCCCCCACCCTCTGGCTTTTAACACCCTGACGATGATGGCAGCAATACAGCCATCGAAAGCTAGGTTATCTATTTATTAAACATTTAATTGTTTTATCTCCTGGTGCTCGTCTTTATCTTTTGAAATATGTATGTATGTATGTATGTTTGTGTGTGTGTGTTTTCTGAGGTTTTCGCGGGTGTTTGTATGTAGGTCTTTGGTTATTCGGGTTTTCTCCCGCGTAAAATTAAAAGTGCCTTGGCAATGTTTCGACAAAGTTCCATTCGTCATCTTCAGGCTGGTGTTTTCGGCTTCATGCTCCTAAAAGCACGAAGCCGAAAACACCAGCCTGAAGATGACGAATGGGACTTTGTCGAAACGTCGCCAAGACACTTCCAATTTTACGCGGGAGAAAACCCGAATAACCAAAGACCTACACACACATACACACACGATATAAAAATAAAAAAATCTAGAAAAGGAAATAAGAGACAAAAGGGTCAACATATGTAACTATTTTATCATTTTAATAAAAGCTATGGTTTGTCATGCAGTCAGTCAGATTTTTTTCACTGGATTTGACATTTTTGTCTACCTATCGAGCCTTTCCCAAGAACCTGGAAGAGGCAAGTATTGTTTTATGATGTTAAAGTTATCATTGCAGGAAGCTGTTCCAAGCAAAGGTCCCTTTTGCAATTGACTGATGATTTTGTCAATGCCGATGGTCTTCAAATGGAGCCCTAGGTGGTTTGGAATTGCAGCCAAGGCACCTATTACTATTATTATTTGCTACAATCATGCTTGGTAAATCCGTAGTTCTGTGTGTACTATAAAAGTTCTAATTTCTGGTATATAATCCAAATCTCATTCATATTATTAAACCACTCTTCATAAAAGCTTAATAGCAAGCTTTTGGATAGTAAAAAAAAATGGAATCCTTTTAAAATAGTCTCCGAAGTGTGCCATAAATATCTAAAAATGTTTTTACTAAAGTAGTCTCTTTTTTTATCATAGGCGAAGGCAGTTTGTGTGCACAGTTCTTCAGATGGATAGCACCTCATGTCAGATGCAGAATACAGAGTCATTTCTTTCAGATACTGAAACCACATCTTCATGAAGATGAGGTCCATGCCCTGAATTACATAGACTCAAGATTTTCCCCATTCACTGTGTGGATGTAGAAAAGTTCTGATCTCTTTAGAACAAAGGCAGAAGCTGGGTACCAGAAATAGGAAAAGAAAAGAACTAACAGTTGTTTTTTTGAGCCTCTGATTAAAGGTTGCAATCTACAAGAAACTGGAAAAACCAGAAAAGCAAGCAAGGTATTTTTCTTTCATGAATCTGCTTTTCTCTAAGGGACTGGTAAACAGGTCTAGCTGGGAAACTACATTAGAAGCTTGATCTTTATTTTTCTGTTTAATGCTAGTTAAATTTTACAGTTTCTTGTTTCTATTTTTCTGTATAAGATAGGTACAGTATCTAAGGTTCAGCTTTTGTCAGCCTCATGAGATAGACCAGACAGGAAACATGGCCATCATTCTGCTTTATTGTAAGGTTACATTAACAGACTCTTGCGAGTCTGAAAGTACTTCCTTCCCCTCGCCCTGCTCCCTTTATTGCCCAAGAAACTGGGGGGGGGGTGTTGTCTCTTCTGATCCACCTGCCCATCCACATTCCTGCCGTGGGCTAAGCTGGCTTTTGATTTGATCATTTCTTTGCCCCGTTTCCCAGGATCATTGCCACATACCATTACAGTAAATTTATATTTCAGATATATAAAAAGGCAAAGGTTTCCCTGTCCAGTCGTATCCAATTCTAGGGCACTGTGCTCATCTCAGTTTCTTGGCCGTTTGAAGACATTTTTTGTGGTCATGTGCTATACGCCAAAAGCACACAGAATGCTGTTACTTTCCCAGGTAACAGCATTCGAAGGTACCTATTTATTTACTCGCATTTGCATGCTTTCGAACTGTCATGTGGGCAGGAGCGAGGGCAAGGAATGGGAGCTCATCCCGTTGCATGATGCTTGGGTCTCAAACCCAGGCTCCCAGCTGACAAACTCAGCATCTTTAACCGCTGAGCCATCGTGTCCCTAACAGAATATGTAGGAAGATCTAAACTTTGGAATTCTCTATCCCGTTTTTGACAGGTGTCAACCTAGTGGCAGCTTCTGATCTATTTGGAGTATTACATTGTCTCTTTTATTCCCTTTCTTTTGTGATAGAATGTAGTAAGGATGTGGATTTCTGAGGGAGGGGTACATTCCAGAGGAGTAAGAAGCAACTCAGTTCCAATATGTGTGACAGAAAGAGGGTGAAGACAGCCCCTTCCTAATGGTTCACAGAGTATATTGTGGGTGTAGATAGTAGAGTGTTTGGTTTGGCAAGAATTTGTCTGTAGATGTGAAACAATAAAGAACTCAGCTTAGAAGAATCACCATGTGGATTTGGGGCCTTCCTTATGCTGTTCATTTTTAATTAAAACTTAACTGTATTTATCTCCTTGGCTACTAATTTATATATCAGAGAAGGTGAAAAATAACTGAATCCTGTAGGCACATGCCTCTACACTACATGGCCAAGAGGTTGCATTAGAGAAATTATTTCCTTTTTAATCTCTAGAAAATCAGCACAAATGATGAGACCTCTCTCTCTCTCTCTCTCTCTCTCTCTCTCTCTCTCTCTCACACACACACACACACACACACACACACACACACATTTTAAGGGCAGGTATTATCTGCAAGATATCTGATGTCAGCAGTGACTACCAAGCAGCTACTCCAAAGCAGGAAATGGGACCAAGTATGTAGATTTAAAAGGCTTCTGGAAAAGCAGTTTAAGATTTCAAGTCTTTCACCCTATCAGCTCAAGTAGTTTCCAGTGCAGAAATATACTTTTGTAATTCTTCAAAATCTCTAATCATTGCTTTGTTAAACAGGGTTCTTGAAAATAGTTGATACTCATTTTAACAATATTCTTGAACTGTAATCAATTTTGCAGCATATATAACACATTTATGGAAAGAGGCAAGAGCTGTTACATAAGCAAAGAGGGATGAAACATTCCTTATGTCCAGGAAAGCAGGATAGTAATGGGAAGTACCTCAGTCAAACTCTTTTCTGATTCAATGGAAAATAAGAGGGAGAGAAGGTAAAGCACAATCAAGCCTGCAAGGCTTTTGTTTACATAGCTCACCTCAATGAAGTATAGCTCTAATCTTCCTGCGGTTTCCTAATGTAGACTGCAGAACTGTCAGTGGATCTCCAAATATTTCTCTTATTTTATTAAAGGCAGCTGAGGTCTCTTAGATTGGGACTAAAGCTGTGATGCAGGGGGGCTGAAAATCCATAAATCCTGCAGCAGATTACTTTCCATTCACTGTAATTACCTATAGAGGAGAAACAGTGGTGGAACCTGTATGCTTTATCTTCTTGTGGATAGCAGTTCTAAACAGAATATAATTTGTAGCTGGGATTTGTACACCCACAGCCCTGATCCAATCAATCTTCCACCAATTTTGTAACTGCTTGTTATGTGTAGTTTGGCCTCTTAACTCTTGGGTAGAATGCTAATAATAAAGTGGCCAAAATTTCAGACCACTTTAGCCAGATCATTTCCTTACAACATATTATCACATAGTAACATTTCTATAAACCAGCTTCTGTTAGTTGGGGTGGCTTCTCCAATGAATTTCAAAAGTAGTGGTTGCTGACTGCTTATGTTTCCTAAATTTTGATCCAAGAATCATTTTTTAAATTTACAAAATGTTTTTATTTTATAATTAGCTACTCAGTATATCAGGTTTTTGCATCTCAAGCAAGTGAGAAATGCAGCGCAGGTAGTGCCCTGTTGTGTGTATTTCTTTTAATAGTGAATGGACACAAAAACATTTTACGACAATCTCTTCCGTAAATAGAACACAATGTAAGGTATGAGATTTGATGCCACTACAGAGTCCACCATTGTATCAGAAAGAATGTACTGCTAGTTGACAAAATGTCTATTTTCTTACCTGAACGAATTTATCACGCAGTATCATTTCTCACAACTACAAGCAAGCAAAGCCAGACGATTCTGACCTGGAGGGGCAGATTAATCCCCTTGTCAACACCGGCAAACTGAGATTCTCAGCATTCCATCAGTCTAATTCACTATATAGCAGTCCTGAATGTAAGCCCCAACGGTTTTGTTCGAATTTTATACTCTTTACATCTCTGAGGAATCTTTTTAAGTGAAGTGATCGTGCTTGGATTTCTCTCTCTCTCTCTCCCACTCCCCCCCATCAAGATTAATTTCGATATATTTTAAATCTCTGAATTGGTAATTAATCTGAATATAATACACATATGAGTACATACTTTCACGCATCGGAACAAACCCACAGCTTGTACAAAGGTGATTTTGAATGATTTTTTTTTACGCTGATGCAGAATTGACGCTTTCTAGAATTGGTCCAATCCCTCCCCCACCCTCTTAGCAGGCCTTTAATGATTTTTTGAACAAGCCCCTTGCTTTTCAGCCTATCTCAATGACTTCCATTCCAGTGTACAAGAGATTTTATCCAGCAAGAAAGCAGCCTTGGAAGCAGTATATTCTAGAAAACTCCCCCCTCCCATCACATTCACTGCACACAGGCTTGGAAGCCTTATCAACCAGCAGCCATTATAACAGCATTCGCAGCCACAATTCTACCAAGGTTGGGGACTTTTTGCCCACCCATATAACATTGGCTGTATCCAGGAGAGCAGTCATCACAGCCAGCAATAAGAGAGAGGGGCCATGTTCATACCACACAATTGTCTAGGTCATATAAAAATGTAGGATTTGTCGTTCTGTGACCATGAAAAGCTTTGTGTGTTAGTTATGGCTTATTGTCTGTGTGCTTAATTTGATACGAATCCAACAAATGGGCTAACTCAGCCACTGGGTTTTAAATGGATTGTGTGAACAAAGCTGAAGTAATCGGCAGCAGTAATCATCCTGTTTGGTGACTTGTTGGTTCCCAAACCCTTTTCCTAAAAGCTATCAGTATTTTCATATTGCTCCAATTACCTGTCTGGGATGGTGGATTCAAGAAAGTCAGCCCAAGGACCACAGGTAGTAGATAAACACCCTTAATTTCTTTACTTATACTTTGATTAAAATGGGAAAAAGCGAGCTCTGACCGATTTAATTGCGCTGATTAACACGTCCAGGTTATTGCTTTATCCACCTCACTATGCCTTAGTTCAGAGGAGGCAAGTATAAATAACAAAAAACAACCTGCAGCCTGTTTGGGATACTTGTGCTGAGGGAAAAAAACAGAACTGTATATACAAAATGCCAGTTTTAAATAAATGGCAACATTTGATTTATAGATATTACTTAAACCTTAAGAATCCTCGGCAGGACTTTCACTAATATATAAATCTTTGATGAAACGAATAAACACGTGCTCGAATTAATATAACTGGTTAATAATTTACACATCAGCAAAGGTAAAAAGCCAGGGAATTACTCCGCTGATCATTTCCCAGAACTTGGCAATTCTTCTGCCTGCTCTGCTACGGCAAAATCGTTGAGCGCCCACACATCCTGCCGTCTAACAACTTTTTTTTGCAAAGCTGCAATTATCTACAAAGACGGAGAGGCATTAGATCATAGTCTTCGGCCAGGCTGAACGCAACCGAGCCAAAACCTGGAGAAGGAGAAAGCAAAGGTTTGGGAAAGGTGGGATCCCCGTTCGCTCTTCTGTACACGTTGTAAAAAAAAAAAAACGCACAAGATTTCCAGGATTTTAATCGCTTGGAATTTTTTTCTCAAAAAGCAAGCTTCTTTGAGCACGTTCTCGACTGTTCCACGCCAACTGAATAGTTCTACCGTTCTCCCTTTTAACCGGGAAGGCGAAAAAGCCCATTCCCGCCCACCTCTTCCCTGTCACAGGGAGAACTCCAGTCCAGGTTTTACAGGCAGCCGGGCTCTTTTCGCTCGTTTCATCTATTTCCCTGCTGCAACTCGAAGAGTCACATGCAGTCATAGGACCGGTGGATTATTGCACCATTCGCTTACATGCCCCCGAGTGTAGGCGAGCTGCGGGGTTGGGCTGGCAGCTGCGTGGCTTCTCCAACCGAGCCTCTCGGGGGCTGTCTCCTTTTAGCATGCGAAGAGAGTGAAAAGGGCCCGGTTCGCTGGCCTGGGAAGGAAGGACGATTTTCTCTCTCTCCCGTCCTCGCCGAAGCAGCTGCAGGGGACGGAGGTGCCAAGATGGAAAAGGCTCTTCGCCTTTTCCCGTCGCCTCCCGCTGCTGTGGCTTCTTCTTTCCCCTTCATCAAAGTTGATACCCGGGCACGATCGTTTCAGACTCCCTTGCAAAGGGCCGAGGTGTTTGGTAGTTGAGGGCCTCGAGTCCCCGCGGTTTTTTGGGGAAGGGCGGTTGTTTGGGGCAGGGAACGTACTGTAATCGCTTCTCCCGCAGAGGCCTGTGGAGGAGGGGCCATCCGCTTGCAAGAGCTTCTCCATAGCGAGAGTTGTCCGTAAAATCAAGGTGACGTGACATCATTTCTGGATGAAAGAGCTGAGCCTTGTTTTTGCCCTCCTCCTTCCCGGCCTATTTTTTTTTTTCCAACTTTCCTCCCTTCCATTGCCACTTCAATTGCCATGCAAAGAGAGACCTTCCACCCCGGTTGGGCTGGACTAGGCCTGCATTTTAAATAAATGCAAGCCAGCCTTTCGATCTTTCTCAGCCGACTGAGCGCAGTTTGGGCCCGGAGGTTGCATAGCCTGGTGGATCTCAAATCCGATCAGAGAGGGCTAAGGAAGTGTGTGTGTGGGGGGGGGAGAGAAAGCATTTTAACGGGGATGTGATATAGGATTATAGACTCCTGGAAGAAAATACGCGTTGATTCAAAATATGCGTTTTCTTCAATGACCCCACTTTGAAAGACTCATTTCCCCCCAATAATTAGGTACAAATGGCTGAATGTTAAGCCAAAAGAGAAATACTGTAGAGGACTGACAGAAAAGCGCTTCGTTCTACATCGCCGACGTATCTTCCCAGGCTCTTTCGTACAAGGGCGCCAGCAAGAATACAGTATCCGCATTTAAACCCTCCAGCCCCCGAAACAGATAATAGCAATCTGCCTGCACTAACACGTTTTTTTTTTTAAAAAAGTGCCACCAGCCTCTGTTTTCGAGGGAGTGGGCTTTGGTGAATGGAAATCCATTTGCTCTGAAAAGATAGAGGAAAAATGGTGTATGTGTGTGTGTGGGGGGGGGGCTTGAGTAACTCATTTAAAAACTAATCTTTTTGTAATCAAAAGCATCACCTGGTAGGGCTGCATTTCCTTAGATGGGATAAATGCCGGCTGTCAATCATGCCGGTTTAAATGCTTGTGCAAGTGGTGTGAGGTTAAGATGTCATGGGTTTAAATTTCACACCCAGTCATGATTGTGGATCAATAGCAGGCTAGTCTACCTCACAGGTTTATTGTGATGGTGCAGTTTGTGGATGCTTCTTGAGCATCTGTTTCCGAAGGAAAAGAAATATATAAAGGCAAGATTCAAACAAAATCAAGTGACCAGAAATGGCATCAGTCTGGACTCCTGGGCAAAATAGCTACTGTTGTAGGATAGCTAGTTTTAATTCAAGAGATAATTTTATTGTTATATTAAGTGATATCCAGATTAAAGTTGTCAAAATGAGAAGCTGTGATGAGCAAAGATAACAAAATGTACAAGGTCAACACAACACCTTTATTTTGTGATTATTACAAGCATCACAATATAGGTATTTTTGTTTTTCTTGTTAAGAAAATAACATTACATGACCTTTCTTTTGAAAAGTAAAATACCGGTATTTTTTGAGTTTTTTTCCTTTGGGATTAAATCTCATTGAAATTAGTGACAGTCAAATGCGCAGAAATTGCAGTATTAATAGAATTAGAATTGTTTCTTTTAAGTTACACAGAGGGAGGCAAATATTTTTTTAAATTCATTGGATTTTGCATTGAAATGATTGTCACTGCAAGCCATATTTATTTATGAGGCCATATTTACCCAGAACAAGTCCATTCTCAAAAAAAAATCATTGCATCTTCAAGTAATAATTGGAGTGTGCAGATCTGGATTACTCAAAAGGCACTAACAGAATTATTGCGGAAATAGTTTTTTTTTAATAGACTAAGTGCAAAACTGAAAGAAATTAAACTGGATTTGTTCCTTCCTGGCAGAAAGTATGTTGTCATAATTTTTGGCCACAGTTTTTGCTCTTAAGTAATGAAAGATTTGGCTGATTTATAAAATATTTAGTTCCAGCTCAAAACAAGAAAACACATTTTTTGAGAGCATGCATGTAATAATGCCTCGTGAAAATTAACTAGTTCAATTCTTGGTAAAGAAAAAAGAGTGGATTGGGGAATCCACATCCACGCACAATAATCTTCCACTGTAGCTGGATTTCATACATGTGCATCCACATTGTTTGGAATCAAAATGGCAGAAACCATGTTAAAATGACAATAACCCATGTTTAAACCAAAAATGTTTTTTCTGTTGCCAAAAGAAGTACAACGTGCACCTGCCAGGTGACAGAATAAGATACAGTGATTTTGAGAAAGACTGTCTGGTGAAGATTTCAGCAAGTCTGAAAAATCCCTATTGTCTTTATTCTGTTTCAGGTAACTCTAGTTATTTGACTAGGGGTACTTATGAGGAAGTGTCAAAATATAGGGAGAGAAGCGCTGCTTTAATGCGGGTGCAATTAAGGATGACCAAAGCTGGATGGCTCATGGGCTGGAAATAGCGGAAGGCAAAATCTTGGGACACAAGCAAAAATTAAAAAAAATTACTAGGGCATATTTGTGCTTTGATTAGGTGCATCAGTGAAGCCCCCAGTGACAGCAAACAGAAAAAAAGCCCAATAACCAAAGATAGAAAAGCGCATGGGCCAGTCTATAAGAGGATAGGTGCAGTGCAAGCATAAAATGGAGAGATGAAAAATAGGAATTTTTCTATCCACAAGATAATCAAATCAAGCAGCAGCATCATTACTTGTTTACACCTCCCTCTGTTAAGTCTCTTGTTTGTAAGATATAAACCAGAAGTCAGTGATTTCCCCATTACTCATTTTAGAAAGTCTGAAAACATTTGGGATGAGTGGGTTAACTGGAGTGTAAAATACGGTGGAAATAAATAAAGGGATATGTTTTGGGGCTTAAAATTACTATGCTATCCTTCAAAACTGGGGAAGTTTACAAAATACTAACTTCACAATGGAAACATTTTGCATAATAATAATAGACAATTAAGACACGATAATGACATCAGCCAAAGCAGTTAAATTATCATTAGGCAGTGTATAAATGTAAATTTAATGCATTAAAACAGGGCTTTTCAACCTTTTCACCCATTGTACCACTTTTAGGATATGGCAACATCCGAGTACCACCAGTCACCTAGCAAGGTGTCAAAAACCTGATCCAAAAGAAAAAAGTGATAAAATACAGGTAGTCTTCAACTTACAACAGTTCGCTTAGTGACTGTTCAAAATTGCAATGGCACTGAAAAAAGTGCCTCCCAAGCCACAGCCGAGCAAGACGCTTGCCCAATCAACAGCGCTCTTTCTCCTGTCTGAGTTTCCATTGTTGTGAGCATTTCTGTTGAGGATTGGCAGCGGGGATGGGGTGAGGGTGTTGGTTTTTATTCCCCCCGTCTGCTGGGTGGTTGCAGCAGGTGTTGGTCACTTCACATGACCCAGGACACTGTGACCGTCATAAATATGAATCAGTTGCCAAGCATCTGAATGTAAATCACAAGACCCTGGAGAGATTGCAATATTCCAGCTGATCGGCGCTTCTTCTGGGCTCAGCAGAAGTGCCAGGATCAGTGCTGCTTTCCAGCTTGTTGGTGCTTGTTCAGAGCTCAGCAGAAGCACCAGGATCAGCGCCGATTCATCTCTTGCTCAGGCTTGTGTGGTGCTACCACCAGTTCAGCTCATTCCCCTCCCCCGCTACTTTTCTAGGATGGTTGTATACCACTTGCCAGGTGCCAATGTACCACAGGTGGTGCCCATACCACTGGTTGAAAAGCCCTGCATTAAAAGACCAAGAGAATAAGAATTACTTATTACTGTGCAGTTTGGAAGGCCTTAGAAGGGGGTCTCAAGTAGCCACATGCCACACAGGAAGGTTGCAGAGTAAGCCCTTTGAAGGTAATGTATGAGTAGATATACATAATTAATTGATACTGTATGGGGTTGAGCAAGCATCAGCTTCTGGAGATGCGCCTTCAGGCATGAGCAGAACAACTGCAACACTTTTTTGACCATGCCTAACTTAGATTGCTTTACGGAAGTATGCCATGTTGAACATACAGAACACTGCTGAGAAGTCTAGAAGACTCAATATGGTTTATATTCCCGGGTTTCCTGACAAGTATCTCAGCTGTGCTAACCCTCCCTCTAGTTCAGACATGTCAAAGTTGCGACGTCATGTGACGTTGCGCAACGTATCGGGCAGATTTGGCATTGCCGGCAATGGGGTAGGCGCGCCTTCCGGATGACGCGTCTGGCCTGCGGGCCGGCAGTTTGACACTCCTGCTCTAGTTCATGCTCCTAAGGTGCAAATTCCATAGACTTATTCCACAAATGGCAATTCACCGTTTGCTTTAGTGTGGTAAAACATTCCTCGTGCCCCTTAAGACTCAGAGTTAGGATGGAAAGGGCAGGAGTCTCACCAGCTTTCTTGTTGATTTGGCCATGTTACGTTTGGTTTGCTGGGGGCCACCATTACCATTGTGGCTTGCTGTTACTGTTCTAACACCCACTTCAGCTTAGAAAGTAATGCCCGCCTATGTGTGAAATCATATTTGTACCTAAATCATGGCAAGTTGGACTGATCTAAAGCAAAATATTACTGTGAATTATAAAAGCGAAAATCCTAGTTTCTGATGCCATTGCAGAGATCAAGAACTGTCATTCCTGGTTAAAGGCCTTTGTGTAGCTATTTCATTGGAATGCGTGGCCTTGTCTTCAGCAGTGGGGACATTTCTCAATTGCAGCCCTGATCTCTGCCCCAAAGCCTCTGGGTGGCAGTGCTGACCAATTCTGGCCTTGGGATAAATCAGTGCCTCTGAACAGGGTCAAGCTGCAGTTGTGTAAAGTTATGATAAATTTGCAAATTCAAGCAAATTAGCCCAGCATTTTGAGAGACTTCTAATTCAGAAGGAGCACATTTCTGAACCAGATTCTTTTCTTTCCTGAAATGCCTAGGAAAGAAGAGGGTCATAAAAGTAAACTACGTAAACAAATGCTAATATGGTAAAGGCCTAAAGATATATTTTTGGTTTTTAGGTGAGTGGCAGTATAAAAACATCACGAAACATTCCATCGTGGCCAGCGTTACATTTTATCAGAGTTCTCAGTGATTCTTTCTACCTGCTCAAATTCTGTCTCTTAATCTTTAACAGCGGGGAGACATTCAGATACTGGAGGAATTTGGAAGATATTAAGAGTATCTGATGTTTGATTGAATCAGGATATGTAAGCAGCTTACAGCAATTAGACATGACCTTGTGAAAACTGCCTTTCCCTGCTTGCTGAGTGGAGATATTCCTGGTGGAATGTGCCCATTTTTTCCCCCTGCCATTATTTTCAAGGATGGTTTGTCAGAATAAATAAGTGCATAGAGTATCTGGATGTCTTGTCCAGACATTGCGATACATTGTTGTAGCCAGACAGCCTAGTAGTCTATAAGATTAGGTGGCTTAATATGCCAAACACACATGGGTAAAAAAGAGCCTTGTAGCAAGCTTTAACAGAAGCATGTTTTTACTTTTATTGATTTATGTTTCAACTTCCATTAATCCTTCGTAGCCCAAGGAACTGTATACATTCATTCAGCTGACAGTTTTGAAAATGCCAGCCTTCTAAAGGTTAATTATATTTTTTACATATTTGTTTGGTGTATCATTTATTTTACAGAAGGGAACTATTGTAATAGTTGCATATATTCTGTGTCAAAAAAATAATCAGTGGGCTTTGCATCTCAGACAAGGGGGAAATACTTGGTAGTGTGTATGTTAGAGGCACCCTCCTCCCCCCAGCTCCACCGTAATCAATGGATGAAAGAGCATGGACATGGTGTTCGTGGAGCATCTCACTGTTCCAAAATAAAGCTTTTGATTAGATCTGCTGTTTTGCCTATGGCAGTCTTTGTAGAGCACCATTTCTCTATACATCATTTTAGCATGAGATGGAATAGAGCTGACATCTTTTATTATATCCTATAAAACAGGAATTCTCTTCTAAATAACCTTTTCTCCTGGCTCCTTTCTGTTCTTGCCCTACAGAACAGGTGAAAGGAAAAGGATGCATGGGGGTGAACGGGGGAAAAGCCTGAAGGAACCATTTGCAACTGGAAGGGCCAAAAGAAGCTTTTGGATGGTTGCATTTCATCTTATCGTAACCAAACAACGCAATCTTTTAAGATGAATGGGAAAATGGCGTTGGTCCCTGAGAATAATTTAGAAGTGCTCTGTTGCAGAGGTGCAGAGAGATACGTCCTTGTAGGCACAGGACAAGATAGTAATGGAAGGAGGCAAGTCATTCCTCTTTATTGGAATAACTGAACTATTTTAATTCCAGAAGCCCAAACTGCAAGACTTGGTTATCTATAGGGTTGCAATGGAAGGCAATGGAAGGGGGTGGACTTCTCTGAAGAATCATGATTTCCAGATTCGCATTATTCACTAAAAAGAGCTAGTTTATAGCTCGTCTAGAAGCCAAGCTAAGAGGCGAGAGAGGTAGTCACTATTCTGCCATTTGTCTTGTCAGAGTGGCCAATTTGTGCTTGTTAATGCTCTTAGCCAATGAATCATAAGTCCTGGTAGTAATCGAATAACTGCCAGGAAAAAGAAACCTACTTCTTTCCCCCTTTCCTTTTGAAACGTGGCAGTGGCCCATAAAAAGTGATCCAGAAACCCAGAATTTTGATGTCACAGCAACATGCCTATCCCGATAGAAAAGGAACAAAGAAAGGAGTTTGTAACATTGCTGTTAGAGTTACTACTCCTTTTGGGGTAGAAATCTGGGCTGTAAATCGAATAAATAAATAAATTAATAATAATAATAATAAATCCATCTCAGCAGTTAAATCATTTCAATTTCAAAGAATGTCTTCAATAAGAATGTCTTTGCTTGCTTGCGGGAGGCGATAGTGAAGGAAGTAGCAAGTGAGAATGATCTTCTGGGGGGTTTCCAGTGAATATTCTTCTAAGGGTAGCAAGATTAAGAAGAAATCTTGGGGTCCATGTAGGTTGTCATGACAAAAGTTGAATTTTGTCTGGGATACAGTGGTAGCCAGGGGGCTGTTTTAATGAAGTATCATGTGTTCTATATAACCAACCTAATAAATAATATGGATAGAATTCTGGATCAGCTGAAGAAGTATTTATGTATGGGATCACAAGGCAATTCTGTACTATTATGTAGGGCATTACATCGTTATAAAGTTCTGTTCTGAAAATACAAAACATAATTGGTACATCAATTTCTCTGTAAAATACGGCCTAAGTAGAATGGATGTCTGTTGCCATAAATAATATACTTGTTCCATAAGCCAGTTAAACAACAATTTTATATCATTTTGTATAAACTCGACACAACCCTTAGAGCTTCAGGAATAAACATTCAGTGTGCAGTTTAAAAATCAGGTGATTTTTGTTAAATAATGAAAAAGTCAGTGATTAATCTTGTTAATAATGTTTTTATTTAATTACACTTTATTGTTTCTATAGTCATCTTTTGGCTCTTCTGGAAGGAAGAATATGTAGAAATAGAGTAGAAAATAATAACTATGCTCCAATAATGACCTGCCGTGTCATTATTATTTCTTTATTGATAACAAAGTATTACATTTTCTTGTTCCATACACATTTTTTATATCATCACCTCAAAGTGGTGAACAGGTGACGAGATAGCTTTGTGAGAATTTAGTTACTTTCACCTATTTGTTAGTTTCACATAGAGCTTTTGTACCAGGAACTCAAGGTGATATATACAGTACATTAAATTCCGTTTCCCAATTTTTCCCCCACCAAACACTAAGGCAGAGATCCCCAATCCTTGCAGCTTGGTGGGTTGGCTGGGGGGCAGAGGGGAACTGGGCTGTGTGAGTGGCATGCTGGCGCGCATGTGCATGCACAGCTCAACTCATGCGAGGGGCGGGCCGGCACACATGCACATGCACCTAAACTGTAAGTTGAGCTGCACATGCATGCATGTGTGCCGGCCCGCTGCTCACATGAGTTGTGTGCCATGGCCTGGGGGTTGGGGACCTTTGCTGTAAGGCAGGCATGGCAAACTTGCAATGTCACATGACACTGCGCAATGTATCGGGCCGGTTTTGCCATTGCCAGCAATGGGGTGGGCACGGCTTCCACGTGACGCATCCGGCAGTTTGACACCTCTGCTATAAGGTATGTCGAGGCTGAGAGAGCATGATCAGGTAGGAAAGCTATCATGCAACTATAGAATTCCTTTGTTAAAATAAAATGGATTTGTTAATTCATTTGCTTTTACTTCAGCTTCATCAGGCCTTGTCCTACCCCTATGAGTATTTCCAGCAGTTTTTTCATTTGAGGTCACAAATCCATTTATTCCTGCTAGAGATAAACAATTTTTAGCTTCTCTTCTTATGTATGTATTTTTAAATCTCACAATATTTATATGTTGTCCTAATTAAACTGGACTCCTTGAACAATATCAATTCAGCTGGCCTTGACAAAGAAACCATCAGCATCTGATTATGGGATTACATCCGATTGTTGTAGGATTATAATATTAAGAATTGTCTGTTTGTAGACTTTTTGCATGAAGCAGAAAAAATAAACATGATTTATGGGTTTGATAATTAGACAGGATAGATTATATAAAAAAATGAAGTTCTGTTGTAACCATAAGGCAAGAGGTAAATTTATAATTGTATTTACAACTGCTGTAAAGAAAATTAAAAGCTACTTCATTGTATTTTCTTTCTTTGTTTCTGCACTTTTAGCAATTCCTTTTTTTCTTACTCTATTAGTCTCTATTAGTTTTTTATTTTATTTCTTAAAAATTTTAAGGAATTATATTTTTTAAAAATGACCCTAGGATATTTTTGATTTCATCTTCTCTCCTCTCTTGTTCCTAGTGTGCCATGTTTGCATTAGTTTGTCATTGTACGTTTCAGATTATTTGTTAACCCACTTTTTTCCAGCCCCCCTCCAAAGGTAAAAATGCTAACAATTAAAAAAATACTCTGGGTTGCCCTCAGAATGGAAAGGAACAGGCCATTTCAGCTCTCTGGCTTTCCTTAAAGGCCTTCTTCCAATTCAATACTTTATCTAGCTGTTTGCTGCTTTCATCCCACCACAACTCTATGGGCATCGCCAGATTAGAGCTGTATAGCTTCTTACAGCATCATTCAGCCTTTGCAATGGTGATCCATCACGAGGGAAGACAGGCTCTCTATTGCCACAGTAATGACTGGGTGACACCATAAATCCCTGGTGTGGAAACAGCCATTAGAAAATATGGTGCCCTATTGACTTTCTCCCTCCTGAATTCAGTGTCCTTTAATTACTCTTTTTGCCAGCTCTCAATTATACATCTGAATTCTGCAAAACCTATGGCCAGTATAAACGCACTATATATCTACTGTATTCTATGCTTTCATGTATGTTTGTATATAAGTGTTTGGTTGGGGGTTGAGCTGTAGGATAAAACGAATGGCCTTGCAGAGAGGCAACGGTCAACCCCTTATCAAAGGCTACATCTCTGCTAATCTGAAAAGCAAGACACAAAAGAGAAATTTCCTTTTATTTCTGTACCAACTGAGCTCCATTGTATTTCCATCCTTGGCTGTGTCAGCAGCGATAGCCTTCCCCCCCCCCCTTTCCAGCATTGATTGTTGACTTTCCCGACATCGTATCACAACCCATTAGTGCTGAAAACTGACAAGCCCAGCTATAGCAACGAAATGGCAACTTCGAAAGAAAATGTATGATGGACAGACTTAGGAAAGCATTAGGATGAAAAGTTCCTGGTTTTTTTTTTTAACAACTTAACTCTCAATGGTGAAAGCAAGATAATGCTCTGCTTTTTAAATAGGAAGTGAGGTTTTATGTATATTTGACTTAACTATTTTAGTACAATCCCTGTGTCTTACACCCCTCCCCACCCCCACCTCTCTGCCCTTGTCCAGAATGTATACTTTGACCAAGGGGTTGTATTGAAATGGTTCATTGAGAGGCTCTTGTAAGGTGGCTTAAGAATATACTTTGCTATCCTGCCATGTCCCATCCCCTTCTTCACATATTTCAGATAAATTAGTAGCTTTGAGATGCCTCAGAAGGTCTGTCTTTTCTTTGTTGCTTTTTTTGCTTTGTTTCTGATTCTTTTTTTCTAATATTTAACGGAGTTAAATAATGACATATTTACCTATTACCTACCTATTTACCTATTATAGACAATAATAATGGACCTTCCTAGCAATTGTACTGTTGGAGACAGTACAATTCCAAAAGGCCTTGCACATTCTGAGATATAGGTCTTGAACAAGGGCAGGCAGCTTGTCAAAAGCTTAGTGTCAAAATCCCTCACCCAATGTACACTGTAATGGCTGCATGCAATCTTTGCTGTAGAAAAAGCCGAGAAATGTTGCAAGGAAACAAATGGAGCCTCTTAGGAAGCTCCCAATTGCTGTTAGTTACAAATGTTTATGGGACAGGAACAGCAAGAAAAGAAATCACACAAAGGATGGAAACATCTGAAATAGAGAATGTCTTATCTTCATTGCTAAACCAGGTGGGTTTAAGACTGCCAGAATTATCCTCACCATGGGCGTTCCTTCCTTCTGCTCTCATGTATAAAAATTCTGACTGGCTTTATCCAAACAGAAACAGTTGGCCCCTGTTTAATTCTTCTTTTATACTGCTTTGTATGTCCAAACCTACCCCAAGCTCTGATACTAAAATACATTGGTTGAGATAAAAGGCTCCGTCTATGTATGTCTGGATTGGGATGGAAGATGAACCATAATAATGTAGATGTTCAAAGAACATTACATTTTGACAAGTTTTCATTTTAGTTTATTTCTTTGGAAGAGGGAAGGGGGAGAAACATATGCTTTTATGTAGGGAGGAGATGAAAAATCAGGCATCACTTTGCTTAAAAGCTGAATGAGAAGAACAGGATCTATAGAATTCCATTTTAGTTATCTTTTGCAGCTTGATATTGCAACAGTCATTTTAAAAACCTCCAACCAATGCAACAGTCATTTTAAAAACCTCCAATACAGCAGCCCACGTGCTAGTGGGTGAGAGCCATTGGTGTTGTGGGGTCTGCCTGAATTTATAGACTTCTGAGTACAACTGTGTTAGAGAATTTTAATTTCTCTATTGGTGAAAAAATAAATCAGAAGCTCTCACAGTTGACTGCATTTAGCTGATTCAAATAAATTTCTTTATATTTATATCAAAATATTTACAATACCATACATTCTTCTTTACAGCAACATAGCACAAATGAAGACTTCTTACAGAGAGATACAGAGACAAACCTGAGACTGAAAATTCAGCTCCTAACTCAATACCTTTTTTGCACAGACTCAGTAGCACTTTCTTCACATTGGCTGACTGAGTTACCACATGACTTCCTGCCCATGAATATTCCAACAAACTGCAAAAACCATAGTACAAATGTACACGCCACAGAGAGCCTATAAAGCTTCTCTGTGGCTTGGTGCCCATCACCTTGAAGTCGTCCTATTTGTGCAGTGCACCCATCCTGAGTTGGGATATTGAGGATTCTTTCCTTTCAAGCAATGTAGGAGAGAGAATGTTATATTTTAGTGGGGAAATCTAGAGTGCATACCCATTTTGCCTTTTAGAAATGTATTAAACAGCTGTTCAGAAGGTCCTTTAATTAAGGTGTTATTAACCGGAAGCCTAACATCTTAATAAGATGGAGTGAATCACCCAATAGCTTTCATGGTTTAATATATTCATTATGTTTTGATGTTATAGTTTTTAATAACTTGTGTCTACAGGTCCTTTTGAGTGACGTATTAAATACCGAATAAATAAATACTGAATCTATCCAGCTGGCAAAGCAATCAGTGGCTTACTCTATGGAGCACTTGTAATACTTTTTCCTCATGCAAATGGCAATGTCTGATTTTTGCCAATTCTATTGAATATCATTGGTAGAATTCTGGTACTGTCGTATTTGAGATAGTTTAAGAAAGTCCCCTGGTTTTTCAGGAGTGGGAGAGATTACACTGGCAGGGAAGAAATGAGAAGATCTGGTCTGTGAGCAGATCACCATTTATGATTCTTTAAGGTTCCTGGCTCTTCCTGCTTTTGAAACTGACTTACTGTTTTGGATCTCCCATAAATGTCATAAGTATTCCAGAAAGAACAGAAGCACTCTGTAGTAAGTGGTAGAAAATACTTTCTTTTAAATTCCTAATTGTTCTGGAATTCGAATGTTGTATTTTAATTTCCATGGCCTACCTAACATTGTCCACCTGGTTTTCCATCAACCTTGCCTCTTTCCTGGTTGGGTTCGGCATGTACTACTGAGGAGGCATAATTCCTTTCCCCCGCCACTAAACATTTTAAGATGGGGTTGCATTGGTCCCAGAGATTCTTTTGACAAAATGATTTGGCAGTTTGGTCATTGTTCACTGATTATATGGAGAGCAAGAGAAGCTTCGGCTCTTTAAACTACTTGACTCTTGAATTAATTTAAGAAATGGGTTTGAGATAATACAAGCAATGATCTCTGGAAGCTTTTCAAAAGAACCTGGTAGTGTGTTGCATTTTCCAAATGAAGAGAAGCAGATGTAGCCACATTCTTTCCAGCTGAGAATTCTGAATTCCAAAGAGGCAAAGAAAAATGGAGACGGGTATACATAGTAGTCCACTCAGTTAACTCTCCAGTCACCCTCTCTTTGTCCTCTTTACCAGTTCCTCCAACACAACTGCCCTCAAAGCCTCCTGGAGAAGGAAACGGCAGAAATATTTGTCACTGCATGAGAAAGCAAGAAATGGAGTCCCATAATGTCACTGCTATCCAGAAGAGGGAAGGCCAATGAGAATCAGATTACACAACTCTTGCAGAAATTCAATGTAAGCCTCATTTTTCTTTTAAGTATTCCAGTGAGGAAAGTTAACCCCTGAGAAGGAAATATTAAAAGGGAAGAAAAATATATTTTTCCTCAAAACGATTTTTAAAAGCAGAAACCAAATCTCTCTGCCCCCAAATCTCTTTGTCTCCAGCAGGAGCTAGCCTTATACAAATGCAGAAGTGAAACTATCAGGAAAGCTGGAGCCAGAAGACAAAGACCTAAAATCTGCATACCTCACCCAAACTCTTAAGAGTCATTAGCCCAGCCCCAGGGAAGCAGGATATGACTTTTGGGATATAATAGGACTAAACCACAGATATTAAGGCCTAGAAAAGCACTCAGACTCAATTCAAAGTTCATGCCACAGGAACAGGAAACTATTCCAAACAAAGGCTTTCAGAGGGTATAAAAACCTACTGCCCATGTGCTCAGGTCCTTCTTTCCTCTGGTCTTTCCTGAAGAACCATCTTTCTGTTCAATAAACTGTAACCATCTTCCCAAAGCAGTCGCCATGTTGCTTATTTATTCCCGACTTGGATGAACCAGGATGAAGACTTTACTTCCGACACCAGCCTACCAGAGAACTTGAAAGGAGGACTAGTTTTCTTTCTTTAGCCCAAGTCTCTGCAAAGTGGAAGAGAACCCCCTTTCCAAGTGCTCTGCATTTGCTAAAGGATCGTCTGAAATGAAGCGGTGGTTTCAAGCAGCAAAGAAACATTTCTGCACTAAGAAAGAGCAGAAATGCCAAGATTTTTTTTTTTTTGTTAGATGGCTCAAAATAGTTTAGGTGGTTTGAATTCTTGACTTGAGTGATGGTGATGATTCCACTTGCTGCTCCTGGGCCAGTTCTCCCTGATTGTCTTTCTCTTACTGTTCTTCCTTTCCTTAATACTCTGGGTCAGGATAGAAGACTCTGCCTCTCCACAAGTCCCCTACAAAGCATTCACATTGATTTGGCAGCTCAGAGGGGAAGAAACAGCCGGCTGCCTTCCCCTGCTGTTTCTTTTCCATACACTGCAAAACAAAGGGAGTCTTTGGAGGCTGCCTGGACCCTTGTTGCCAAGAGGGTAGGGACACGTGCATGTGGTGGCAAGTTGGCAACTGGAATTGTTGATGCCTGGGTCTTGGAAAAAGCAACTAGGAGCTCCTGGCTGCTTTCCCAGTTTATTATTTAAGCTGATTCTGGAGGGGAGGGGATGTCCTTTCAGCACTGGGAGGAAGGGGAGCAAGACAGCCCTTTTATGTTTTCAATAACTGTGGCCATGGGCATTGGAAATAGATTTAGATTAAGCCTAATGGGCTTTGGCTCTATGTGTATACAGTATGCGATGCAAACAGTTCTGCCTCCATCCTTTTACTTGGTTCTGTTGCTACAGCAAACTTCTTGAGGAAAAAAAGGACGTGTATTTTTTTCTATTATATTTTTATCCTGCCTTTGCTTCCAAGAGCTCATTTACCAGCAATTGACACTAAAAGCACCTTTTAAATAACCAGAATCTTAATCCAACACAAGCAACCGGCTAGATTTTTGAATTCAGAGTGCATTTGTCAGGAATTCAAGTTGTTATTATCTTAAATATCAATATGAAGTTACAGCCTCATGGGTCTAAATGACATCAAAATTTTAGAAATGAATTTAGACAGGTAAAATCGATCACAAACACCTGTAAAGTTCTCATTAAACAATTTTCATAAAAAGCCAATTCATCTGTCCATAAGTCTTTATAGAATAATGTTTCATCTTTAGTTTTCTACACTACCAATATCAAAAGCTCAACCCCATGCAAATTAACTTGTACTCCTGTATATGTACCATGCTCATCAGTCAATATAATTTCTTGCTGAAGTTCAGGGTTTATAAACAAAACAACTGCATTTCCCCGCTTTTTGTTTCTGCTGTCTTCATCCAAAGTTTTGTAAGGCAGATATTTTATATCCTTTTGCTAATAATATGTCTTTTTGTAAGCAAATTATATCCTGCTTTAATTTTTTTCAAATAATGATTTATTCCATTTATATTCCATGGTGTGCATTTGTAATCCATAATTAGGCTAAAAATTTAGAAAGTCAATATCTATAATACTTAATTACTATCATCCCTTTCATTTTCCTGTTGCATCCATAAAGGCTTTTGTGTAGATTCATCTGCATCTCCATTTGTATTGTCAAAAAAATATCAGTCAAAACTTCTTCTGTTTGAAAGTAACAACAATTCCTTCTGTTTTGTCCTGCTGAAATTAAATCCTTTTCTGTTCATCAGCTAGAAAGAAGTTTCCTGTTCTCTTGTACAATATTCTAATCAGAATTTATTTAAGCACAACTACATCTGTATAATCAATTTTCAATCTTGTTTTAAAATGCTGCTGAAGAACTTGGTCTCTTGTTTTCTTCCTGACAAAGTACACCAGGACATTGCTTAAAACTTTGCTTAATTTTGTAGATTTTGTATTTATTCTATAAAGTTTGTCAATTTCTGCCTTTGTATCCACTTCATTGCAATAAAAAAAATTGGTAGTTTTAATTATCTTCTCTAATGTCTTCACCAAAATGGAGCCCCACTGAATTTTAAGCAACATTCCTTTTCTCACCACTGCAATAATGTCAGATTATCTAAATCTTTTTTATCTATTTAAAACTTCTTTCCTTCTTTTGAAAATTTGTACTTTGTTATTAATTTGTTTTACATCTCCAGTCACTTGTTCTACAGAGATTTTTTATTTTCTTATTTTTTTCTTTCATCTCCTATTTCAGTTTTACAAGTCTTTAATTCTCTCTTCAAAACAGTGTTTCTCAACCTTGACAATTTTAAGGCATGTGGACTTCAACTCCCAGAATTCCACAGCCAGCAATGCTGGCTGTGGAATTCTGGGGGTTGAAGTCCACATGCCTTAAAATTGTCAAGGTTGAGAAACACTGCTTCAAAACCTTTCAGTTCAGTATTAAGTATTCAGACAACTTTTTATCTAATTTCCCAAATGTTTTCTAAAACAATTCTGGTGTAATTCCTCTTTCTGCAGGTTGCTCTGACAATCTTCTTCCTCCCTCCTCTGGTTTTTGCTCTTTTCTGGTAGTGGCCATTCTATTATTATAACCCAAAAGTGAAAGTGTCTCAATTAAAAGAGGAAAAGTAACAGGCAGAATTTCTATTCTTTCTATTTTGTCCATAACCATATAACTTTATCCATATACTTTCATCTCAAATGCAATCAAATGGTAGTAATAGTCATGATTGCAATCTGGCACCTATTAGGTATGTTTTGTAAAATCTGCCAATTATCTACACTCTTTAATGCTAAACACATAGCATTTCCATGAAGGTCAAGTCTGCTTGTCTGCTTAAAACCAAAATTTTCCTCTCAGTCTTTAACTCCATACAGATGGGCAAGCCTAACTCAATTGGGAGGGTGTAGTGATTAAAGCACCAAACTAGAAACCAGGAGACCATGAGTTATAGTCTTGCCTTCTGCACAAAGCCAACTGGCCAATCACTCTCTCAGCTCTAGGAAGCAGGCAGTGGCAAACCACTTACAAAAGACTTTGCCAAGAAACTTGCAGGGCTTCTCTAGGCAGTCACACCAAGAGTCAACATTGACTTGCAAGCATTCACATCCCCAACAAAAATCCTTCAGTTTTCTATTGTATAACTAAATGGTGACCTAAAACAATCATTCCTTAAATGCCAGTTTAATATTAGGTAGCTGGGCCAAAGGAAAAAATTGAAGCCCAGTGGCAAGAAAGAATCCCCATTTGCAAGGATGAAAAGGGCTGTGCATGTGTCCCTAGAGATCATGATGTTTAAAGCCAATTTTACTCCACAGTAATGTATTACTCTGGCATGTAGTGCTAATCAACACATATCTCAGCACAAGAAAGTCCCTACCAAGGTCAATTGGACTTATTGCTTAGTAAATTTAGAATAACAACACAAAGTTTGCTTTGCTTTGTTTTAATTTTAATCTTGCTCTTCTGCTCTATCACAATCAAGGGTATATAATTTCTTTTGTGTACAAGTCCTGAAACTATACTTCATTTAACTAGATGTTCTGCTAGTTGTGGTTAAAGAATGTCAAAGAGCAGGATTTAACAAGTCAAACCAAGGAAAGGAAGTAAAACTCAAGAGATACATATGCAGGTCCTTTCAGACTCCAGTAGAGGTCAGATACCTACACGAAAGCTAATTTATCGCAGCATGATAGATTGTAACAGTTCATTTAGAGTTCCATTATATAAATCACTTAAATATGTATTTACATAACATTCCTATTAATTACCACAAAATCTGTAATGATTCTGTCTGAGCTGTTCCAGTTTATCTTGCAAATTTTTATTTAAGCAATTCAGTAGTATGTAATATTTAATCAATGCATTATAACTACCCATTTATCATGCCAAAGTTAAGAGTAAACAGCAACATTTGGACTGGATAGAACTTAATGGATTTGCCAAATACTACATCAATAATACAGGTGTTATTCTCTCTCTCTCTCTCTCTGTATGTGTGTGCACACACAGTTTATATATGCTATTTCACATTAAAGTTTTAAAACAACATGATGAAAAAGATTAGATTTTTGCAGTTTTGAGAAAGCCCTCAGTTTCTTAGTCAGGTTCTTATCTTTTAAACTATATATTCTATACATGGTGAATCCTCGCCCTTTTTCTCTGTGTTAGTGTCGATAAAGTTTCCACTGGGCTATTTTATTGCATATCAGATAGCTATGGCTAACTAAACTCTGGAGCAAAAAGAAAAAAGTTCATAACCAGAAATCAAGTCAGTCAGAGCACAGGAAAGTGCATATTGTATAGAAGGAGGAGAAAAACATGTCATCTTGTTCTACAGTTTAATGTTTTTTGGTGGATTCAGTTCTATCATAAACATTTTGGGATTAATAACTATACTATTAAGTCAAGGTGCTAGTTTCTCTGAAAGGAGAGAAAAACACAGGAAACATCCAGGAAAGTGAGAAATAAATACGTCTACTCCGCTTCAGGATATTATGATCCTGGTGTTCGATCATTCATAAGAAGAAAAAATGACCGCAGGTTTAATGATGTAATGTATTGGGAACAGGACATTTTGTGATCATCCTCAATTTTGCTTGTACCCAAAACATATAATTTACTGTGTTAAGTGAATATTTCTAGTTTTGTCTTTTGTGAGTACTATATCAGTGCAAAAAAATCTTGCTTTTCTTTTTTTTAATAGAGGCTTTAAATATTCACCTAAGCACTTCTAACTCCTAAATATAATTAGTAGTCACTTAAGCAAAAATTTATGGCTTAATAACAATTTATTTAGGATTAAGGAACTATAAAAAATACCACCACAGAAAAAAAAAACCTCCCTTAAAAAAGGAGAGAGAGAGGGAGAGGGAGAGAGGGAGAGGGAGAGGGAGGGAGAGAGAGAGAGAGAGAGAGAGAGAGAGAGAGAGAGAGAACACACTATATTTTATAGTGGTTAAGGCCCTAGGTTAGAAACTGGGAGACCATGACTTCTAGTTCCACCTTAGGCTCTCTCAGCCCCTAAGAAAGAGGCAAGAGCAAACCACTTACGAAACCTTGCCCCCCCAAAATTGCAGGGACTAATAGAGGCAGTTGCCTGGAGTAAACACAACTTGAATCCCCCTTCCCTGCACAAAAATAGCTGTGTAAAAGTCCTAATTATTGCAAGCAACTATTTATATATAGCAACTGTTTGATTGGCTACTGCAGTTATTTATTTGAGGTGAATACTATTAATCATTGCTATGGCTATTTTATAATTGCTTTAATCCAATTCACTCCCATTTTTCTTCATAAGGTTTTTTTTTACTCATTCTGATTTTATTCATTGTTATGATTGTCATTTTTCCTTGTTTGCATAACTATAAGAACTTGGTTCAGGCAGGCAGTCTAAATACGTTTAAATATATAAACCAAGGGCTGCAGTAGCAGCAGAAAGAACAAAACCAGCTAATATTTGAGTTTACAACCCAACACAAATTGAGTGCCCTTAGACCCATTAATTTTGATGATACTAACAATATTATTGTTAAAATATTAATGACACCTAACAGCATTTGTAATCAAATGGAAGTGACACTGAGTTCATTTATACTTACTATCATGTAAGTACAGTGCTTTTTTTGTTAAAAAAAAAAAAAGGTGCCGGAACTCACATACACCATACAACCCGCCTGGCCTACCCTACAAGGTTCCATCCAAAACTCCGTTCTGGGCATTCTATGACAAAAAAAGCCCTGTGTAAGTGTGCAAAAGGTTGCAGTCTTTCCTACACTCTGTACTGTATAAGATAATTTGCTCAGTTTGCAAATTTCGCAATTCATTTTAAATTCAATTTTCTTTCCTCCCTCATTGTCTTTTCCAGCTGCAGACAAAACCCATTCAGGGCAGCGTAGACAATATTCTTGCTCCCAAAAGGAAACTGCAGCTCAACATGCTTCAGTATGAAGCACCCAATAGCTGAATGCAGAGAACAGAAGTCAAATAGTCCTAATTCTCTTAATTCAGGGGTTTTGATATCTAATTATATAGCATTCCCGATCCAGCCCACAGATGGCATGATTCATGAACAGTTCCCCTTCTCGTCTTTCAAAGAAGAAGAAAAATTGATGTCCTCCCTCCCACCTCCAGCCTATGAATTTGTCTAGGTGCATCAGTTTACATATAGAATAGAATCATAGACACATCAGAAGTTTTCTAGTCCAATCCTTGCCCAAGGCAGGGGGCCTTATACCATCCCAGACAAATGGTTGTCCAATCTTTTCTCAAAAATGTCCAGTGATGGAGCACCTCAATTCCAGGAGTCAAGCTATTCCATTGATTGATTGTTTTCACTTTCAGGAAATTTCTCCTTAGTTCCAGGTTGGATCGCTGACAAGCTTCCACCTATTGTTTCTTGCTCTGGAAAAATCCCCTTTTCTCTGTTACAGCCCCTCAAGTACAGGGAGATAGCTATCATATCACCCCTAAAACTTCTCTTCATTAAGCTGGATATACCTAGTTCCCTTAACCTTTCATTGTATGATTTTGCTTCCAGACTCCTTATCATTTTTGTGATTTTTCTCTGCACTCTTTTTAGCACCTTAGCATCTTTTTTGTATCTTGGCCACCAGATATGGATGCAGTATTCCAATTGTGGCATTACCAATGCACTATAAAGCGGTGCTATCACTGCTCATGATTTTGATGCTATCTCTCTATTGATGAGTCTAGGACTGCATTGGCCTTTCTGACAGCTACAACCCATTGCTGGCTCATACTCAAGTGTTGGTTCACTAGGACACCTCAATCTCTCTCACATTTAGTATTGCTGAGCCAGGTACCACTTATTCTGTACCTCTACCTAAGTGCAGAATCTTACTTTTCTCACCACTAAACTGTATCTTATTGGCTATGGCTCAATGCTCAAGTCTGTCAAGATTCTTCTGAATCTTGAATCTATTTTCCAAAATGTTAGCAATTTCCCCCAGCTTGGTGTCATCTACAAATTTGATGAACTCCTCTTCTATCCCTCATCAAGATTATTTATGAAGATGTTGAAGAGTACTGGGCCCAAGACAGAATGTTGAAGTATTCTACTACATGCTTCCCTCCATGTAGATGTAGACGACACACTGAGTGCAGTTGGTCAGCCAATTGAAAATCCATCTGATGATGGTACTATCTATCCCACATTTTTCTATCTTACCAAGAAGTAAGCTGTGGTCTACTTTGCCAAACGTCTTACTGAACTCAAAGTATACTATATCCATAACATTTTCCTTATGCAGTAATTTAGTCACTTTATCAAAAAAAAGACAATAACGTTTATTTGGCATGATCTGTTCTTAACAAACCCATGCTGTCTTTTAGTAATCTCCTTGTTCATTTCTAGGTGTTCACAAATCTGTTGCTTGATTATCTTTTCCAGGATTTTCCTGGCTATTGATGTCAAGCTGATTGGTCTGATTGGCCTATGGTTTCCTGCATCCGCCTTTCCCCCCTTTTGGAAGATTGGAACCACATCAGCTCTTTTCCAGTCCTCTGGCAGTTCCTCTGTGCTCCAGGAGCCCTGAAAGATTTTGTCCAGTGGTTCTGAGATCTCATCTGGCAGCTCTTTCAGAACCCTGGAATATAAACATCTGGTTCCGGCGATTTGAACTCATCTAGAATGGGTATGTGTTCTTTTACCAATTTCTTGCCTAATTTAATCTGTATTCCTGCTCTGTCTCTCATGGTGCTGCACTTGGTAGGTTGGATTATTTTTTTCCCCCTTTTTTTGAAGGCAGATGCAAAAAAGGAATTAAGTAATTCTGCTTTCTCCCTGCTGCCTGTTTTCTTCTTGCCATTATCTCCCATTAATGGACCAACCATTTCCTTGACTTTCTTCCTTTTTCCTTGCATATTGAAAAAAAAAAAACTTGTTGGGAGCATTTGTTACAAGTCTTAAATCATTCTGATTCTTAGCTTTCCTGACTCTGTTCTTGCAGAGTCGAGCTATTTATTGGTTTTCTGTTCTTTCCATTTTTTTTACTTGTCCTTTTTGTCCCTCAGTTTTTCAGAAGAGTTTTTTGTGCAACCATTTATTTAGCATGAGAGATGGTTGAAAGGGAAGATTGATTTTTGACACTATTAACAAATGTGGAAAAAAAAATCTGAAAAGTCTTCTGTTCACCATGGTGGCATATTAGAAAGCCTGATCAAGTTTATTATCCCAGCATGAGTTGCCAACTAGAACATTTCTGTGGCACCACCATTACCTTTGAGTGCTTTTCCTAAGCTAAATAAAAACATGAACTAGGAGGCTGAGTGAAATGTGATCTGTGAGTCAGAATACATGACAGCAATCTCTCCAATGAAAAAATGTATACCCACCAGCAGGATAAATAGGACTTTTGATGTTGTGTCACGGGAGAAAAACATTAAGCTGTTTTTTTTTTTCAGAAAAGATAAGAAACCAGTTTTATAGATTATCACCATGTCAGTAGTGTTGTGTGATGAAATTATTTTGTTTAATTTTATTTTTATTTAGAAAATTTATTTGCCATCCATCTTGTCTCCAACAACTCTGGAATGCTACGGAGCAGCAGAAACACAGAAAGAGTAGGTCTTGATGATTTAAGTGTTGAAGCCTTATTCAGAAATGAGCTCCGAATAAGTGTGTGTTACCTTATCTTTATTCCCTAGTTTGTTTTGCACTGGCCTCCAATAAACCATCCTATTTGTATCTATTTAGAAAAATATCTATTGCATTGTCAAGGAGAGATACAAGTTTGCATTTTTAATGTTTAATTGACAGATTTGCACCTGTTAAAAAAGGTATTGGATCTTCTTTTTTGCAAATGAGTCAAATATTATTAGACAATGGCAAATTTATATGCAAACTCTAAGTCCGTCAAGAACTTAAGACAGTTATTCACTTTCTATGTCTACCGCTGCACTGGGGTAGTTAGATGCTTTATGCTAAAAAATTCTTTCATGTACGATTCTTTTCCTGGAGAGCTTAAGGGAAATTAATCACATCTAAATCATCCCAGAAAATATATAAAGCCAGTGATCTTAATGCTGCCTTCTTTAAAAAAAAAATCTACTACTGTCACTTGATAATCTTGTGTTACCTATGCACCTTAAGGCTTATAAGAGAAAAATGAAGGAAGAAATTGCCCCTTTGAGAGCTGTTCATAAATGATCTTAGGCTGTCTTTCAGAACATTAGTCTCACTCTTTGTGAACTACACTTGACACATTGTAAGGTCTAGAGATTTTCTCCATCTCAGACTATTCTACATGGTTATTTGCCAGTAATTTGTATTTAGGAGATAGACTTTGAAAAAAGAATAGTCAATTTTACTCTGGGAGAACTGTATAGAGGGATCTAATCTTCCTACCTTTTTCAATCAGCCAAAGAGTTCTTATTCAGGAAAAAAAATGATTCTACTAATATCAGCAGAACTACTTAACTTTGAGTAAAGATCTCAGGATGAGAGTGTTCTCATCAAGTAAAATGTTCATCAGTTCCATTTGCCAAGCAGAAATGAATACATTTGTCCATGAGATTTGGGAACATTGTTATTGTTGTTGTTGTTAATTGCGAAGTCGTGTCCGACCCGTCGCGACCCCATGGACAATGTTCCTCCAGGTCTTCCTGTCCTCTACCATCTTCTGGAGTCCATTTGGGAACATAATAGTGTCATTTCAGCCTGGTGGGATGCAGATTAGTAAGCAGTGGGTCACAGATATCAGAAATGACAAATTCAAAAGGCTTTTTATCACTTTTCATGAAAAATAGAAAAGTTTTATTTTTTTTAAAAAAGGAAACCAGCAGTGTTTGTTTTGTTTTATCATGGAAAGTGATTATGTGTTAGATCTAGCAAAGCCTTCCTTCAAAGGCCAAGTGATGCTGCTCAGCTGGCTGAATGGTTAAGTAGTTATTTTCCATTCTGAATAGGGGGAGCCCCCCACAGTAAGAAACTTGAGCGGATCTGTATTCAACCTACTTCTGTTGGCAGAATAAATCTTCAAATAAAAACCCATGCTCATTTATTTTTCACATGTCATAGTGTACAAGTTCTGGCTAGTATACATGGTCTAAGAGTGGTTTGTGTTGAAATCTGAACATCAATGTATGATGAATGCAGATATGTTTTATCCTGTTTATATCAGAATAAACATGCATTACAAGGAGTAATGAGATGATCCTGCACTTTCTGAAAACACAAACTCTGGGTAGAGATCCCACATAAGGATGGTAGAAGCAAGAACAGGCTGATCATTGGCTGAGAAATGGGGAAGGGTTCAGCCTTGATCTCCTGTCCTATAGGTGCTCTGTGAATGATCCCATACTTAGGCTACTGCCCCCCTGCCATGTGCACAGAGATTATGTAGCACAGAGGTTATGTAGTATTTTCACTACCGTCATCCATTTTGCTGGATAAAGGGATGCCTTGACCTGAGATCTTACCTTAACACCAGATTGGGAAACAGGTGAGGATCTTATATCTTGAACACTTACTTGCCAGTAAACTGGGCATAACAGTAGCAATAATGGTAGTACTACTACAGTGGTGGTGAACCTATGGCACGTGTGCCAGAGACGGCACTCGGAGCCCTCTCTGTGGGCATGCGCGCCATGCCCCAGAGATGGCAACTGTCTTCTTCAACCAGCTGCCCGCTAACTTGCCAAGGTCCCATGCGCATGCTGGCCTTTGTGTGCGGGGGCCGATGGTGTCAGGCAGCAGCCCCCTGGCCCCTGCCTCGCCTAGCCCTGTGACATGGCACTCCCGCCCTGCCTCACCTCACCCCGTAGAACCAGCCTCCTGTCCACCGCCCCACCCGCCAGAGACCCCTGGATCTTCCCCAACCCTGCCCAGCCTCCACAGGTGTCCCTCCCCAGGAGCAACATTGAGTTGGCCATGCCCACCCTGGCCACGCCCACCCATCTGCCATGACCACCGTAGCCACACCCACCCAGCACCTGACAATACATAAGTGGGTTTTGGGTTGAAGTTTAGGCACTCGGTCTCTGAAAGATTCGCTATCACTGTACTACTACTACTAATGACAATTAGCAACACTTCCTATTGCCTGTAAATTTAAGGCACAATTTCCAAGAAAAACTTCCGCTCCCTTTAAAAGAGGAATTTGAAACAAAAGCATAACCATATTTTTTTAAAAAAAACAACAATGTATTAAAAATGATAATCAAAGAAAGCTTTTTAACTGTCTTCTGTTTTCTGTGCTACATCTGAACATAATGTCAAGGTTCCTTTTTTATTAACTATGTCTTGCAAACACTGAGTTTATTTCACATATATGCATAGTTTCTATTAACAGTAAAGCTCTGAACATTTTGTGCTTTTCTTTCTAGGGAAGGTTACAAAATAAATAGCTGTTTTTAAATCTTTGTTGTTTATTTTTTAATATGTACAAACAATAATAAATAGCAATACAATGGTGACCTTAATATTAAGTATTAAACTTAAAACAAAAATCTTTATTTCATAACAAATAATTTAATGTACTTTACAGTTGTTTATTATTACATTTAGCTTTAGATAGAGAATTTAGACAATGCATATCAACATTAATATTTTAGAAATAATATTTTATATTGATACAAGCTTCTTTTTTATCTTTAAAGTTTTCAATTATCTCAACATTAGAATCTTATTTAGATATGTCTTTTTTTAGGCTACACATTTTTAACATTAATTGTACTTGCTTACATAACATGTCTTTGTTATAACGATTTCAAAATTAGAGTATTTCCAGAAATACTCTAGAGAGAAACAGAGAAGTTTATAACCATGAGATGTTAATGTTTTGAACTCAAATTCCTAAGTATCAAATTCCTTTGATCTTTGTCTGCATGGGAGTAAATAATTTGCTACTATATATTGACAAGTTAGAATTGTTTGCTAATATCAATGAAATGCTAATAAGGACACATGCTCAATTATAGTGATTGAGAGATGGTGATTCATCAAGCAATTACCATAAAGAAAACTTGAATTTAAGTTCAGGACAATGAACAATGTTTGCATTATTTTTGGGTACACAACATTATACTGTGATAAATTGAAAAACTATGGTGTAGGTTTCCTCATCTTTCATTTTATTCCAGATCTGCTCATTCCAAGCTTAGAGGCAAATATTTCAGGAAAGAACATGCATGTATGCTTGTGATTGTGTATATACACCTACACACACACAAACACACATTCATTCCATTGCTTAGAATAATGACTCACGGGACCAGAGCTTTTTCTTCAAATTCCCATTTGAAAAACTCATTGCCTCTAGACAAACCCATTATTTACATCATATCTGATTTAAAAAACATTTTGCTTTGGGTTGTGCAAGCATATAAGAAAGCATTATTCTTGCAATAAATAACTTAAAGCATGTGGAGCAGTTTATATCATTTTCTACCCAAAGAAATATACTTTCTTTTCGATACAAGGTTTTCAAATTTTTCATTTCTAGGATTTAATCTTTATAGTAAAGGCAAAATTCAGCGAGCTGTCTCTTTTGGATAGGACAGCATATGTACTAGAATCATGACATTCAGTTTACATATTTCAGAAGAATGGAGAGTTTATTCTCTTTTTGTGATTCATTGACATACCTGATTTTTTTTCTATAATAAAAGTGAAGTTGTACTTCTTACCAGTTGATGAATTCATGAGAATGAATGTACTCTGTTTCTTTTTTACGTTCCTTTCTTGTAATAATATATTGATTGATTTTTGATTGATTATGTAGCATTAAGTAATTTTTTAATCCTAGTGACCACACAGATAAATTTTCTCCATGATAATCTATCCATAACCTGGTTTTTCAGGTCTTCCCTAACACCAGAGTTTTACGGTGTCAATATTCTTTCTAGCCTGCTTCTTCAAAGTTAACATTAACCTATTGTAATCATTTAACACCTGAAGCTGTTCTATTGTATTACAGAATCATGTACTAGTATCTTTCTGGACTAGACCTTTTTGTTGCAGTATGTATTATACATGCATTTTTCAATTTTTCACAGTGTGAATATTGCACTATACTGTACATTACAAAAGTCGAGCCTTGCCTTATCTACTTTGTGTTAGTTCTCTACATACAGAGATTAGAGGTAGGGGAAATGGGCAGACAGAAGAAATTCAAAACTGGCTTCTGGTGGGGGTAGCAAAAAATGTGGTAAGATTTTAGCTTCTAACTTATTGTTTCAGATCACTTTAATTATCCTCTGTCAACCCTCGAAATATGTCATCTTTTTCTGATTTAGCGTTGTGCAGATACGATTTCCTTTTTTAGATAGATTGGATTTCCAGAAAGTATTTACTATGACTTTTTGCCTCTGTTGAGTTTATTTATTGATTTATTTAATTTGTATCCCGCTTTATTATTTTTACAAATAACTCAAGGCAGCGAACATATCCAACATACCTTCCTCCTCCTATTTTCTTCATGACAATAACCTGGCGAGGTGGGCTGAGGGAGAGTGATTGGCCCATAGTTACCCAGCCTGATTTCATGCTTAAGGCAGGATTACAACTCACATCTTCTGTTTTCTACCCGGATGGCTAGCACTTTAACCATTAGAACAAACTGACTGTATACCATATAAATGATAACCTGGTAAATGGCACATCTGCCTATAATAAGAGAGTATGACACAGTGATTAGAATGCAGTATTGCAGGCTAACTCTGCATTCCACTGCCAGGGCTCAAGTTTCATTCAACCTTCTGTGGTCTGTAAAATGAAGATCCAACTGTTGGACGCAATATGCTGACATTTGTAAACCATTTAGAGCAGGCATGTCAAACTGCTGGCCTGTGGGCCAGATACGTCATGCCAAAACTGCGCCCATCCCATTGCCAGCAATGGGAAAAAAGTCCCAATACGTCACACAACCGTTACATGACGTCGCGGGTTTGACATGCCTGATTTAGAGAGTGGTATATAAATCCAATTGCTATTGCTATTCCTAAGTAAAAAAAATCTGAGTTTATGAGTTATAATGAAATCTATGCAAAGCTAAGTGGACCTATAAGTGTTAAGAAAGACATTGATTGTGAAGTGGCTCAGATTTGCTAAAATGTGTTATGTAGACAATTGCTGGAATTTATGTAGACAATTGCTAGAATTCTGTGCACCAGGGTGGCATCCATGCTAGGTGATGCTTAGAACACATCTGTGGAACAATTGTATTACAGATAATTTAAATTCTGCTGATTCAAGAGCATCTGCCATTGAAGCATAAATAAATCTAGAAGTAAACTAAATTTTACCTGAAGATATTCCTTGAGAAAGTTCTCGGTTATAGACTTCTGTTTATATCCTTGCCAAGTGAATACACAAATTTGGGGAAAGGGTGAAGTTGGCATTATGACAATAAGGCATAAGGTAAGCCTGGCAGATCTCATTTGATTGTTTATCATTGATTGCTTATCATTTGATTGTTCATCATACAAAGCACTAGAGTTTTAGAGTACAGTTTAAAATGATTTGCCAGCAAGTAATGGTCTTGGATATATCGCTTAATAAATAGAAAGGATAACGTTCGTTAAATCTGCTAAGCTATTACTTGAGTGCTCCACTGTTAGTGATAGTATATATATTTACTAAATATACAGTAGATTAAAAACAATTTCTGAAAAAAAGTATCGCCTGATAAATTAAGAACGTTCAGGTTGCTTCAGTATTGAATCAGCCCTGCTATATATCTATAAATGTATGTATGCCCTTCTCTATTAATAGGAGTGAATTCTGCATTTTCTATGCAGATGTTTCAAACCAATTAAAGAATCACTGTTGGTGAAAGACTACAAAGCGCTTGCCCTTTAAAACAGTGTTGGGAAGTTGCTAATTGCTCTAAAGCAGCTTCCACTGGAGTGTGGAGCCAAAGAACAGATAACAATGAAATGTATTAGTTGCTTTTGTCACAACATAAAAGGCTGGGTGAGGGATTGGATTCTTTTTAAGAGGAAAAGAACTCAGTAGCTTTTTCACTCCCCTTCCAACTTGTTTTCTATAGTTCAAGAATCTCAAGATACAGCAAAACAATTTGGCAGCCTGAGCGGTCCCACAGTTTGACAACATGTCACGTGGCATGGTGTTGCCCTGACGAATAGTGTGCTAGTAGCCTTTTAAAGATTGCCATTTAGGAGTTGCACCGTTCTGTATGCTGAGAACATTTTAATGGGAACATGGAGAAAACAAACACAGATGGTGGCAATTGTATTATTTTTTCCTCTTAGAGAATAATCAACACTTGTAAATAACATAGTGAGGTAACAATAAGACTACTTTGTCTCAAGTTCTGTTTTTGAGTATTTACTTAAAAAAACACAAAAAACAATAAATCCAAATAAAACGAGGAATAAATAAAAAGCCAGTGCAATTACTTAGTAACTGTAATTTGAATAAATATCTTTTCAATTGTTCTGAAGAATCTGAATCTGTCATCAGAGGAGGAATCACTTACAAGGCGTCTGTTCAGTTTGTATTAGTTTCTTATCTTTGTATCTTCTTATCTTTCATAAAATTAATTTTAACAAAGATACTAAATTGATATTCATAGTGTTATATTACTTTAGGTATTGTGTGGGAGTGAAGGGGAAAAATGGAATTTTTCTCTGTGTTAGGCAAAACATCTACCATCTTGCCTGGAGAAATATGCCAGGCCTTTGGTAAGGGCAACATATAAGAAAAAGGAACTGAGTTGTGAGCAAAGAACACGAGTGCTAATTTTGAGGGTAAAATATGAGCAAAAAAACCCAGCACCTCTGCAAACTGAAAGAAGCATTCATTGAAAACTCTTGAATTGAATTGGGCCACATTTAAAAGAATGGTGTGAATTTGAAGGTTTAAATATCAACATCTCAACACAAACACCACTTGTTGGAGTTTTCTGATGCCTGCAGCGGACAAGGTGTTGGAAGCCTTTTCCCACCCTCAAATTGTACCTCTCTTCATAAGACTTACGTTTTTTTCCCCCCTTCCTGCAAAAGCTAGTTCTGGTTTCCTCATTATCCTCTTTGTTCAGTAACACAATAAAAATGGTAGAGAAACAAAACACCCCATAAGATCAATGTTGTCATGAAACAGAGAGACCAGAAAGAAAAGTTGGTTGAAAGAAGAGATGTATTTGTTCAAGGGCAAGGTGTTGTTCAATCACAGGCAATTCAGCTCTAGAAAGATGTCCAGTCTGTCTGTATTACTTTCTTAAGGGAATGATGGGGAATGAGTGACACTTTAATGAATGTCATCATTCTCATGAACACTGCTAGATAAGATTTCTGTTTGGGCATAGACAAAAGTACTCTTTTCAGTTTGTAAAATATGTAAAAGGTTCAAATTGCCAAATCAGAAAGTAAACAAGAGTCATTTGATGAGCTGACATTTGTCAAGAAATATTGTACAGATGAAAAAAATAATAGAATGAACCTGGTGCAAAAAAACCAGATGACCCATTTTGGAAATATGGACATTACATAAATGTGTTGGCTTTCTAGTAGCAGGACAAGAAGCAAGAGATGTAAACTAATCAAGGAGAGAAGCAACCTAGAACTAGGAGAAATTTCCTGACAGTTAGAACAATTAATTAGTGGAACAATTTGCCTCCAGAAGTTGTGAATGCTCCAACACTGGAAATTTTTAAGAAGACATTGGACAACCATTTGTCTGAAATGGTATAGGGTTTCCTGCCTAAGCAGAGGGTTGGACTAGAACACCTCCAAGGTCCCTTCCAACTCTGTTATTACGTTAGTACAATTTTCTATGTTTCTACTTGGCACAATGACATTGATGGAACGGATTTTGTCTATTGAGAATAATACCTGGACAGATGAAAGAATCAAATGGAACTGGAAAGTTTAAAATCATGGCTGATTTTGGTGGATAATTATAATAATAAATATAGAAAAACATATATGTCCTTAAAAAACATATATGTTAACAATTTGTTCTAAATGAAAGCACTTGCCAGGAACATCATTTAGACCAGTCCCTTCTAGAATCTTAAGGACCTGTGAAATCTGATTACGTCATTGTTGAGTTGATTTTTTTGAGTTGATTTTTTTAGGGTGTGGGGGGGGAGATATAATTTTTTGCCTGCTACACTTGGGAATGTAATGTATAGAACAACATGAATAAATATACAAATTAATGTGTCATACTTTTTTACCCTTAAAAATATGGAGAGGTGAGGTCTGCTTCAAGCTGCTTTGGAAAGACTAGGAAATAGAAATGCTGCTGTGTGGATCTGCCCTTCAGAAACTTTAAACATATTAATGCAACATTGATAAAGATATGTCTGGAAAGCAGAAAGAGAGTTGGATGGTGCAATCTAGCAATTAAGCTATGCACAAATTGTATAATGCAAACTAGTTTTGCGGGTTGTTACAAAAGACTCTGTTGCTGAACTTATTTCTGTATTGAATTTATCATTATTATAGTAGTTTTAATTACTATACTGTGGATGAATCAAGCATACTGCCTTGTTGTGCAGCACCAAGAGACTGATAAATCATAAAAATTAGATGAATAAATAAATGAGTTTATGCTTTTCAAAGGCCATGTAAAGACATTGCCATGTTAAATGGCCTAGTTATCATAGCTTTCAATCAAAGAATTTTGAAGAGACACTTTAGTTCCCAGAATAGTTTAGGTGAAACTCCTAATTTTAGCTTAATCGGCGGAGAGAAATGTGGTACTTACAAGCGTTACCAATGCATCTGTGAATTCTTCCAGCAGGAATCCTTATTATATTAATTAAAAACACTGTTAAGGTACTTTGCTGAAAAACAAAATGCCAAATCCTAGCACCTTCTTTATTTACAAAAAATATGAATGGCTTTCTTAGATAATAAAATCTTAGATTATTTCTGCTAACACTTTATTTGGATGTGTGACTAAAGAAACGAGAAAGGTGACCAGGGGTTGCAGGGAATTTGCCTTACCACCACTTGTCTTTAGATAATTAGATATTTTTGACTCACCATATGTACTTCTAAAGAAATCATTTTGTGAGAAAATGCATCCTTTAATTTCACTAATAATAAACCATGTTACAGGACTTTGGATATTACTGGTATACCCAGTTACTGAAGATTAAAGGCTGTGCTTCTCTTAATAAAAAAAAAATCGTCTTAGTTCTGTTTCTTTAGTTACACTCCAGCTTCTGCAGGTGATCTAGTTCAGAATAAGACACTCTAAAATTTATGTGCAATTAATATATATCATTTATATCCCGTTTTTTTTAATTTATAGAGCTCTCAGATCAAACTCATATGAATGCAATTGAAAACGAATGGAGTTGTTTTACTCTTGTTCCTGGTACACTTATTCAGTTCATTAGGTGCTACAGGAAAGAGCAAAATAAATTGACCTGCTTCTGAAGATAAACTTTGTCTTGTACCTGATTGTTTGCCTTATCAGTGAGCTGACAAATATAGAATAACAAAGTCTCTTGGGTGTGTGTTAACAATGGTTCCCATGTACCGTCTGCTCTGCATTACAGCATTACAGTAATGCCCATTAGTATGAGCAACAGATGGGGGCAATGAAACATGAGAGGAGGCAGGTTGAGTGATGTGACACAAGTCCAGTCAGAGACAGAATGGGTGCTACCCCAAGACTCTGCTGTGGCAAGTGGAGACTTAGCCAATGGGATCTTTAAGGCTACTGGTCAGATGACCCAGTCTTTGGAGGTCCTGGGACCCTAGTACTGACTGAGCTTCATTGTAAACAATTTTCTAGAAGATGCTAGCAGGCAACTGTTCAGCTTACTGGGAGTTGCCTTGGGAATCCCACACCAATGTCTGTCTTGTCTTCCATGTTATTTAATAACCACAGGGAACCTCAGTTTAATGGATCTTAATACAATAGACCTTGTTACAAGGGCTTTCTGGGGAAATTCATGCATAAAGATGTCCTTATTCAAAGGAGGTAAAATGTATCAATGGCATAATTTACCCTGCAAATAATATGGCATTTGTGTAATGATTATGCATAATTTATTGTTATTTTTGCAAAAGTTCCGTGTGCTACTTTGGATTTCACTTATTTTGCTCCATTGTCACAAGCATAGTTTTAAGTAATAACAATATGATCATTTTATCTCCTTATCTCCAATTTTCTGTTTTCCTTGTTTCGTTCCATGGTCATTTTGTAGAATTCTTTTTTTCTCCCTTCTTGCCCTCTTAAGATTCTTTTTAATTTCTGCATGGCTGCAAACTATGAAATTCCTCTGAGCATGTGAAAATCTACCTTATTTCTCAGAGGATCTATTATGTTGCTTTTATGCTGGCTTTCATCACTTGATTTCATTATTAAAAGGACTTTTACCCACGGCACTCTCACACACACGTATTCTGAGCCCTTAATTTGATACTGGTCATCAATTTGCCTAAGAGGAAAGTTCTTTGCTTAAAAAAATGTCTAAATTCATCAACTGCATTAATTTGCTGTCTCAAATTGCCCTTTATTATCCCAACAACAACAAGCAATGAAGAGAAAAAAATGCTTTCATGTTCTATCTCCTGACGTTGACGATTCCAACATCTGAACGAATGCCTTTAATACCAGCTGTAAATGCAACACATGAAAATGAAAAGCAATGCTCCGTGGATCACTGACTTGGAGCCATCTTCATATTTAGGCATGAATGAAGAGAAATTACTCCTAAGTGAATCCACTTAGGGGTTCCTCATGCAAGTATGTTGTACCAGCAGACATGTTACTATCGAATGCTTCCCTGAACTCAGTTGGCAATACAAATTTCAGTTCTCTCCTTAAAATTTGAGAAATATAAAGTACTGAAAATGCTGATGGTTTCAATCGTTTTCTGTGTTTCTAATAATTTTAATACAGGATGAATGAAGTAATATATTTGGCTTCTTTTCTATTTTCATTTTTATAAGTATATTGCTTTTTAAAATTTGCACCAGTTCCATGTTTGACTGTGTTTCATATTAGAGAAGGACAGGTTTTGTTGCCATGCTGCATGAAGAAAATAATAAGTGCTATGTCTACCTTAATTTTCTGCTCTCCATTTTCATACTTTCATCCTAAATGACAATTGTGAACTTAAATTTGAGTATATTAGCGTATCACCCCCCCCCCCAAATTAGTTCTGGTTACTCTTTCCCATACCTGCTGTGTTTATTTTTTTTCCCTATGTATATTAAGATGATAGTAAAAATGAATAGCACCAAAAATAGTTTTTTTTTTAAAAAAAATCTATTTCTCTCTATATAGTGAAGTGGTGTCGCCTAGGTTGAGCCACTGAGATTTTTATTAAAATTGAAACCTGACTATTGATTTATTTAAAGTTCCGGGAGTTTTTAATGTTGAAATCCATTGCCTGTCTGTCTGATCATGATGATGTGTATTGCAGCTCCTCTTTGTAAATACATATATCTGAGTTAGGGTCAGTGGCAGAAGCCATCCTACATTAACTTAACACAGCCATTGTAAGAGCTTCCCACCTTTACCAGACCCCCAGTCAGAGTAGAAGAGCTGTAGATATTTGAGCTGAATAGCAGCACACTTGTTAGATATTACTTTGATTTTGCTTTTATGTAGGGTGGTGGTAGAGGTGGTAAGAATAAGATTCTTCGCCAAGCAAATGAAATGGCCAGCATGGAGCTTGTAATGTTATGAACAATGGTGGGAAACCTCTCTCTCCTCCCCTCCTCTCTCTCTTTCTCCCTCCCCCTCTCTCACACACACAAACACCCAATATACTGTATAACAGCTGTTTCCCTATTCTGACAACTCAGAGCAGTATTGCCACTGAAGTTTTTTTTTTCTTTTTGCCAAATTCCACACTGATGAGGAAATGAATCAAAATGAATTGGGGAAATGAATACTTGAGTAAAGTCATTTCTTCCCTATGCAGACTTGCTCAGCCTCCAGTTTTGGAGGGAAAAAAATCTCTTGACAGTAGCTCATAGATAAGCTTAGGCCAGAGATGCACCATCAGTAGAATGATAATACATATCCTTGTGTTGAAAGATAACCTCACTTAGCAGTTTTATGTAAACATTCAATAGGAGCAGGGAGAGAGTTGAACTCCGTGGCACCACACAAAGCATGGGCTGGACATCACACCTACCAATTCAAACAAACTGGCCTCAGAAGGAGAACCATATTGCCTCCCATTCCCCTTAGCCTGTCCAGAAGAATATCATAACCAATAGTAGTGAAAGCTTCTGAGAGATCAAGGAGCGCCAGGATAGATACACTACCCCATCCTAATCCCCCCCCCCCGGTCATCTACAAGTGCATTGATGTGTCTATGTTATACTTCAGCCTGAATCCCACCTATAGACCACAAATTTAGTTGCTGCTTTGCTGTTTTAGCAGAGGTGTGCCTGCTCTGCCTGTCATATTCATAAACACTTACACTGCTCTGGCTTTACTTGGCTAAGTTAGGATGTATTGAACAAGGGGGAGCTTGGGAAATAAAAGGATAGTCTGATTTAATTTGCTTTGATTTATGAACTGATAGCAAAAGGCTCTTTCTATAACTACAGCTTGAAGTGAAATTATTGCAGCTTGTTCCTGCTGTTTGCAAATCTATTCCTATTCCCTCTTGGATCATGAAGGATTTCCTTGACGCATTTACGCTCCTTAATGGTATAGTGAAGCTGAAGTCTTTTCTTGCACTCTGTGGTTTTGCTCTCAGTGGGTATGTCTATACTTACCGTGGAGCATAATCAAATGCTTCTTAAGTGTATATATTTACTGATGTTTTGTCCTTTATATCGTACTATGGACTGTAGTGCTGATGCCAAGATGCCTCACATTACAGAGTGAATAGGAGGCCTCATGATGGAATAATCCATCATACAACAGAAATTAAAAAAAAAACCTTCTTGTGGAAGCCATCAAATAGAAAGTAAAATGCTAGATTGTAAGTTTCTTTCCTATAAGCATCTACCTTTGTATGTGGGGGCGGATTTTTTTCCTTTCTTTTCAGAAACAATGCTTTTATTTATGTTAAGTATTTTTAGAAGCTTTTAAGCCAGACACAGCCAGGAGCAAGAGAAGATTCAAGGATATAATTGCCACATTAGGATGAACATAGGCTGCTTTGTTACAGATATACTGCTCTGTAACATGCACACCGATTACATGGTTAAGGCAGCACTAAAGGGGAAAAGGTCCCCAGAGATTGTACAGTTATGCCTGCACAGACCGTTCTGCATGTCAGCCTGTTAGATGTTAGTGAGAGGCATTCAACAAGGACATCTGAAATAGGTCATCATTTACGTCAAGAGTTGATAACACTTTTTGAAGTAATGAGAGCAAGTTTGGATGTCACTAAAGGAATGTCATTTTAATTTTTTTAAGAACACTAACAGCTCTGTGCAGAGCTCAGAAGTATTCTTGTAATTCAAGATGTTTTGTTTTCCAGGATACCTCCTTCTCATTTAATTTTGTTAACAAGTCTTAATAATATGTTAGGAGAAGATAGATGGCTGGGTGAATATATATGAACAGGGGGGAAGTAACCCCTGAGTGCCATGTGCCTACCTATAATAGTCAGCACTCTTATAGGATTAAAGAATCTAATATGAAAGAGAATTGACTTATATGAGTTCTATCACTGTGAATAGTTAGTTCTGTAGATCAGAGGTCACCAACCTTTTTCAGTTGGCGGACGGGAGGAAAAGGGAGGGGGAAGCATTTTACAGGCGTGTGTGTGCGTGCGTGCACATGGGGTTGAAAGCATGCACGTGTTGCAAACGGCAGGGCTAGCACCCGTGTGAACTAGCCTTGCCCTGTTCTTGCATGGCGCAGCACCTTGTTTCTGCACCCTGTGGCGCAATGGTGGCCATTTTTGCGTCTTGCAGAGTGGCGGCAGTCTGTTTTTGTGTCCTGTAGTGCGGCGGCACCATATTTTTGTGCCCTGTGGTGCATCATCTGTTTTTGCACCTTGCATTGTCGTGGCCCGTTTTTGCATCCCATAGTGCGGCGGTCCCCCATTTTTGTGCCCCATAGTGCAGTGGTGCCCTGTTTCCATGCCCCACAGCATGTCAGTGTCCATTTTTGCACCTTGTAGCACGATAGTGGACCATTTTTGTGCTACATGATATGGCAGTGCCCCATTTCCACGCCCCACAGCGCAGCAGTGTCCATTTTCATGCCTCGCAGTACGATGGCAGCCTGTTTTCATACCCCACAGTGCGGCGGTGCCCTATTTTCATGCCTTTGGCATAGTGACATCCTGTTTTTTGCACCCAAGGTGCGGTAGTGTCCCATTTTCATGTCCTGAGGCGCAGAGATAGCCCGTTTTTGCGCCCTAGGGCACGTTTTCCTGTTTTTGCACCCCGTGGCTGCAGCAATAGCATAAGTGAGGGGTTGTGCATGCACATGCTCACGCACTAGCCAGTCTGTCCCATGGCCTGGTGGTCAGCAGGCCATGGCCTACTACTGGGCCATGGCCCACAGGTTGGGGACCCTTGCTGTAGACGAGTGTCATCAAATAAAACTGAAATAAATTTAGCTTTTTTGTTTTTTTAAATTGAGATATACTGCCTCAGTGTTCCCACCAAAGCCAGGAAGAAGCTGAAAAGAGCAGAAAGCCAAGGATGAGAAATTTTTCTCTTGCCACACCTATGATCTTTTTGTAGCTGACTGATGGCAGCCACTTTCTAGTTTCTGAAGTCTTAAAGTAGGGCTGTTCAGCACTTTAGAATTGATCTCCAAAAAGTGCTTTGGGACCATGGGAGAGTAGCCCGCAGAAGGCAGTTAGAGAAGATGCAGTTGCTTTAAGTTGTTATAGATAGGAGCTATGTTCATGGTCATCTGGTGTGATCAAAGGCACTTTTTGAGGATCAAACATGTAGCATTGTACAGCCGCAGTATAAAAAGCAGGATGTAAGCTTCGTGGAAGTGGCTAAATTTTGGTTAGACAGGCCATTTTAAGATCCTGCAGTTCATCATATAACTCTTAGCCTCAAGGAAAAGATAAAGTTAACATCCTTCTTTAACTTCTTTTCAGCCGTCATCCTATACATGCGATTACCATTGTACTCCATGGGACTTCTGGGTAGACTCCTATAGAACTATGCAGTGAGGCATTCTATTTTTGTCAAGCAAAGCAGGAAGAGAACCAGCAAAGCAGAGATGGAGAAAGCAGACATAGGTGCGTTAATGTTGTCCCAAGGGAAAGACACACACACTTTCTTTTTATCACAGTGGGAGAAGGAGGAGATAAAGCCAGGAAAAAATGAAGGTGACAAAAATATCCCCTTTACTTTGCATATTTTAAAAGATGTGCTGTGCAGGAAAAACAGAGTGATCCAAAGAAGATTAAGGGCTCTCATTTTACCTCCTCAGGGTGCCCGCTTACCAGTGGTAAGCTCGTGATGTGCTGATGTCATCCTCTCAAAGCAAAGTACTTCTGAAGGCTCAGAATTCCTCAGATTTTTTTTTACTATCTGAGGGAAAAAAGAGAGGCAGGTGGGGGAAACGTTTGAAATGAAAGAAGAAATGTTAAGATGTCTATGTTTTACCAAAAGCTTTTGTAGAAGGTTATTAACTTAAAATGAAGCTACATTTATTGTAAGTTCTCCTCCCCTCTCTTTTTTCTTTTTTCCTGAGGAGAACACTTGCTGAGATTGTCTCAGCCAACAAGGGCCTCTGGAAAGGTGTCCAAATTTAGGGCTTTTCTTGCTGCATGCACACTAGTTTCTAAAACTCTTTCCAAAGAAGGTGAAATGTACCCTTTGGTTGCTGATGACATTCAAAAGCCTAAGTATAATTATACACAGGAAGCCCAGAGTGAATTCTACTTTTAATAAGCACACTAAATAAACTTTTGGTAATGAAGACTTTTCTGCCTCTCAAATAGGAATTGTCTCCAGGAAATGAAAGCCAAACTTTTCCAGTATTGGAGGAGAAGAGCTGATGTAGGGTGTTAAGAGACCCACGTCTGACAATATGGAAGTTGCCAATCCTCTCAACACTTGAGTAGTTTCCTCAAGTGTCAGATGCTTGGAGGTGGGACCAAGAGATTAGAGAATAAAACTGTGTGGGATGCAGCATCCTTGGAAGAAATGTGCTGCCATCCACATAATCACTTTCGTCTACATGGAATGGGAAAGGACAACATCTTACTTTTTGATCAGGCCACAAGTTCCTGTGGGTGAAAAATATGAAAAACAAAATGGCACCATTATGTATTAATGCACAGAAATCCATTGGTGCTTATGAAACAGGAAATGAAAATGAATTCATTACCCATTTAATAGCAGCAGCCAGAGACCAGGAGCATTAAGAATCCTGTAACCTACCATTGGGAGATGAGCACAGGGCTGGTAGGCAAGAGGAAATTATTTTGTAGATCTAAGAGTGGTCTGCTTTCTATTTGTTTCTATTTGTGCGTGCGTATACCTGTGTCCCTATAACATGAACATGTATTAATTTTTTAATTATTACATTTACAACTATCCTTATTTGTGGGAGTTTATTGCAGCGTTCATGGGATTTCTCCGTTATTTTATAATTTTATGCAGTAAGTTGTCTCTCAAAGAGAATTAAAAAAAAATGGTGCCTAGTCAGTCACTGAGCTCTGTAGCTGAGGGGCAACTTAAGCCTGCTTCTCTGTCATCGTAATCTAACATTTTAATGACTACCGTATATTCCAGCGTATAAGACGACTTTTGAGAGCGTCGAAACAGCCTCTGAACTCAGGGTTCATCTTATACGCCGAGTCGTCTTATACGCCGGAATAGTATAAGGTAGTTTCTGGCATATAAGATGACTTTCTAGGCATAAGACTCAGCGTCGATCGTCTTATACGCCGGAAATAACATTTCCGGCATATAAGATGACTTTCTAGGTATGCGACTCAGCGTCGATTGTCTTATATGCAGGAAATACCAGTAGTTTCTGGCGTATAAGATGACTTTCTAGGCATGCGACTCGGCATTGAGGGTCTTGTGACTCGGCGTCGATCATCTTGCAACCTGGCGTCGAATTAGGGGGTCGTCTTATATGCCGGGTCGCCCTATACGCCGGAATATACGGTACATCTCATTAGTTGATATAATAACTTTGTTGTGGGAACTTTGGCTACCATTTTCAAAATAGTTGAAATGAACTCTTATTAAACTTGAGGAACTGATTACTCAGTATGCCTGTATATGATTCCATTGCATGTTTGCCTGGAGAACAAGGTTCAGCAAAACGAAAATAGCAATAGCCCTTAGATTTATATATTTCTCCTTGGTACTTTACAACATTCTCTAAGTAGTTTTTAGAGTCAGCATATTGAGTCTTCATTTTACTAATCTCAGAAGGATGGAAGGCTGAGTCAACCTTGAGCCGATCAAGATTGAACTCCTGACTGTCGGCAGAGTTAGCCTGCAATACTGCATTCTAACCAGTGTGCCAACACAGCTCTTGCTAACATCAAGCCAGAATAGTTTACACAACATATATTTAGCTCATATTAACTTAATAGGAAGCACATTTGGCCTTTTCTCTATAAGTCATGTGTTCTCCTAAGGCACATCTGCATACAATACCGACTTTTTTTTTCCAGGTGGGAAAAAATAAGTCAAGTTAATTAGTATACAGTAGATATTTATTGTTAAGCAAGAGTGCTTGTTCCCTCCTGCCGGGACTGGAGTTAAACAGGGTGATTGATAAATTGTTATATTCGCACAGTGTCATCCAGTGATATAATCATGTCTTTTGTAAATATTTAGTCAAGAGAGCCATCCAGCTGTTCCCAGCTAGGTTTAATCTTTTGTCAGCCAGTGCTGATTTATGTCTTATACTCCTTAAGTATATTCCAGATCCTGAATCAGATCTTGTTTTTTATGAACCTCTAAATAGCTAAAATAATAGCAAGAGAGATAGTTGCAGTGAAAAAAAATTGTTTTGGTGGATATCCAAAATAAGAGTGAAAGGAAAGGAGGGATCGGTTGGTATTTGTACCATTGAAATGTTTAATACCAACACTCCATGCAAATGTAGCTGAATACCTCATTTGGAAAAGAGGCTTGTTTGCATTCATTTATTATCATAGACCGTATAAAATGTATCCAAAGATTAGAAATACATTTAAAAATATAGAGAATCAAATAAATTATGTGCATAAATTCACACAGTAAAATATCAGAACAGTGATAAAGAATAAAGAATGAACTGAAATTAGAGTTATCATTTATAGGTATGCTGGCTGGTCTGTATAGAGTTTAAACCCTTTTGTTTCTAATGGCAGTTGTAATGAAACAGAACAATTTTCTTAGAAGTTTCTATGAAAATATCAGTTACATGTTGTCTGGTGGACTTTTAGTTTAGCACCTTTATTTTCACAACTAGACCAAATGATGCAATGAACCTACTAAAATAGTAAACTGTGGACTAGGTATCAGTATAACAAATGCCTTAATCTGATGCTTCACTAGAAGATCTTTGCAATAAAACAGGATTAGTTTGGACCATGTCATTCAGTCTTTGATTAGCATATAGAGATCGCTTCTTGTTGAGATCTCTTGTTGTTGCCTTTGTTGACCTGAAGGAAGGATTTGTAATAATCTTGAGAGAAAAACAGTGCTACTTCATATATATACTTTTCTGAAAGAGATTTCCAGCTAAGTTAATTGAGATAGTATAGATCAGTGGTGGTGAACCTATGGCACGGGTGCCAGAGGCGGCACTCAGAGCCCTCTCTGTGAGCACGTGTGCCATTGCCCCAGTCCTAGGCCTTCAGCTGGGTTTTATAAAGCCTTTTCGCTTTAGGCCTCCACCGCCGTGTGCAAAAAAAAAAAAAAGGTTCAGTCAATTTCAACTTCTTGTGGGAAAAAAAAGATCTTGCAAAGTTGGAACTGATTGATTGAACTTTTTAGTCCCACCCAGTCTGCCGTTACCACTGCAGCCACGCCCACCCAATGGGCCACGCCCACCCAATGGGCCATGCCCACCCAATGGGCCACACCCAGCCAATGGGCCACACCCAGCCAACACTCGATGATGCGTAAGTGGGTTTGGGTTGCAGTTTGGGCACTCAGTCTCTAAAAGGTTCGCCATCACTGGTATAGATAACTGTTTTGTTCGGTTTATTTTGTGTAGACTCAGTGCTTTTTTTCTAAAAAAAAAAAAAAAAAAGGTGCCGGAACTTATACACGTCATACAACCCGCCTGGCCTATCCTACAAAGTTCCATCCAAAAAGGTGCCAGAACTCCGTTCTGGGTGTTCTATGAGAAAAAAAGTCCTGTGTAGACTTACAGACTAATCTAAAACAGATTAGTCTAATCTAATCTAAAGTATTGATTTGCACCTCAAATTAATACATCAATCTACTTCAGTGGAGTTTATGTTCTTGACCAATAATCCAGAAGAAGACTTATTTGTCATAATTAAAACAAACTCAGTCTGACAAAAAAAGGTGCTCAACATGGACATAAAGTTATATGAATTAGGAACTGTAGTTTAAGAAACTGAAATGAGAAACGCATCCTTAGAATGATCTGTCTTCCTGCTAGTTGCTCCAAGTATGTTGGATTTCAACAAACTTTAGCTTTCAGTGAGCACATTGTTAGACTATGTTACGGAAGATGAAGTTGAAGACAATTTTAGGATGCCAGGTTGGGGATGTTTGCTTTCTTCAATTTACCTCCACCAGGAAGTTTTGATTCTTAGGAATACCTTCTAACATTACCAGTGGAAGACCTCAAAAAAGAGTAAAATCTTGATTTACATTCTACAAATACATTTGTATTTCAGGGAGATAATGATGAGTCATTGTCAGAAAAATTCACCTTGGTAGATTGAAGCCCAGAATTCTTACTTTATACGGTGCAGAAACAAGTCTATCATTTTTGGTACAATTCAGTTTCCAGGCTTCCTTTGCTCTTTTAACAATTTTTCACTTTTCTTGACTGTCTAGTGAGCTGAAGCCTATAAATGTTGCCAAATTTTATTTTTCAAGGAACATCCATATTTCATCACATAAAGTGAACACATTGGAATAGTATTGGAAAAAAAACTGAGCAATATCTTAATCTAACTCACACTGACAATAGGTATGTTCTGATTGCTACGTTTGTTTGCATTTTGCCTTTATTTAAGTCAGCAGAAAAGTATAATTGAATCTGTATTGCCGCCATGGCTGAGCCTCAGTAGCAAAGCCAACAAAGCTGTTGTTCTTATAGATTTAATGTTTCTGGGTCGTAATGGGTAATTTCCCTTCCATTCTACCAATATTAAAAACAATTCCTCTCAATAATCTAGGGTAGTGTACAGTATGGTAAAGTAGGGTGGGGTGGGGGACTCCAGATGTGTGCCTGGATGGAAGATTTAGCCACATTTCAAGTTGTCAGAATGAATATAAGTCACTTGGTCCACTGTCAATGAAAAAAATCCTAACTGATAGGTTGGTGAGATATAACACTATAGAGCAGGAATGTCAAACTGCTGGCCTGCAGGCCGGTTTCATCATATGGAAGCCGCGCCCACCCGATTGCCGCAATGGGAAAAAAAGTCACGATGCATCGCGACATATTACATGATGTGGCGAGTTTGACACCCCTGCTATAGAGTATGAAATAGAGGGGAGAGAGATTGTGATTGCAGGGACATTAATCAGTCTAGTGTTAACCTGTCTCTTAACCCTAACCTTGCAACACTCTGTGGTTCTATATTTTGGCATCCAATTAATTGGGATATTTTTGTTTGTTTGGTTTTGACATAGGAACGTAAATGTTCTGGACCTGTTCCTTTATAAGAAAGAAAAAGCATGACCCACTAGTCAGAATAGAGATCACAGATACTTCAGGAGAACTGATCCCTGCATCACACCATGTTCCTCTTACACTGACTGGTCAGCCAGAAATAGACACACAAATATATAAACATAGATGGATATTAAACATGGAATCTTCTGGATGATTGATAGTGCCATGTAATCTCCCACTTCCCAAATAAATGTGAACTTTAATTTTTCAGATGTTCAGTAATTGCATTTAAAGATGGAGCCTGCAACTGTCAGCATCTGGAAATAGCCATTGAACAGACAAAATGGCACTGAAGTAGTCCAAATGGCATTCCACTTCCTGCCCAATAAGGAATAAATGTAGTAGAACAGTTATGTGACACTCCTTCTTTGTCTGGCAAAAAAACCCCCCAAACCCTATATTCCTTTGGGACATAACCAATGCTACATTTATTTTCCAATTTAAATCAATTGGTAGTTTTCCTTTCTTTTCTAAAAGACATAGCTTTTGGTAATTTAAGATTTTTGTACTTATATTTAAAAGCAGGTGCACTAGTCTTCCAGGACACTAGTCTTCCAGACCTGTGTATGTAAGGAGCTCTCATAATACATAGCTGTCAACCACATTGTCAGCCCCAGACCAGGAAATCAACTCCACCAGAAAGCTAAAACTACTTTTTATTAAGATTGGCAATGATAACAGAATCTTGGAGGTCTGATTTTTCGATATCCTCTCCCCCCTTCTTATGGTCCAGTGAGTTAGAGAAATATCTGCTTCAGCAACTTCCAAATGTTATCTTGCTACCTTAAGCAGCCAAAAGAGCCTATGCACATCCCCGCCTTTGACCATGTCATTTCCAGCATCATCACCAAGGTTGCTGTTGTTCCTCCTCTTCTCTACCATAAGATATGTGTCAAGAACAGAGGGAAAACTTATTAACAGCAAATAACCTAAAGAATATTTAGCCTGTCTCTGCAGAGGGCTTTTGATAAAGAAAAGGTGACTTCATGTCACCTTTAAAAAAAAATTCTCTTTCTTTTCCAGCCATTATCAAGGTGCCTTTAAATGGGATATAAAGATGAAGCCAAAATGTTCAAATAAATCGAATTGGAGAGTGCTTAGGATGCATATAGTTTGAAATAAACTACAGCTCCTATTCCTAAGTATCTTTAGAATAGTATTTTTATCAAAAATAGGAAGAGCCATCCTCTTTTTCTTTCCATATTATTTAATGTAGCAGGTAAACACAACTTTATATTGTTGTGCTGGCAACGGTAGGAACAATTGTGATTAGGAAAAGGACTGAAGCAAGTTTCAAAATGCTTCTGTATGAGTCTGTAGAATGCTGCATTTAGAGTACTAAATTCTATTTCGAGAAAGATATCATTAAACTAAAAAAACATAGAAAACAGACAACCAAGTGAAGAAAGATTTATGAAATATAAACTAGAGTATGAAGAAACATATTTTCAGTATCATCTTTGGATCAAGCTTGTTCCTGAAGACCTGAATCTTCAACAATCTGAAATTGTTATGTGTTATTTGGGGGAAAAAGAGGCAGCCAAATAAAGAGTTTTCCATCAGCGGTTGAACTCACCTCAAAAGAGACTTTGTCTTTAGTTTTTACATTTTTCTTTCTTCTTCCTGCTGTTGATTTTTTTCTCTCCATATTCTTCTCTCTCTTTTCTTTCATTTCCCAGTTCTTTGGTTTCTTCTTTTTACAAAAAGAAATTCATGAGAAGAAATAATTTACCTTAGGCCAATATATCATCATTTAGGGATCCTAATGAAGCAATTGCAAATCAGTGATAGGATGTGAGTTCTGAGGAAATCCTCATTAAGTGTTCAAGTGGAAGTGAGGGCAAAGTTGAGAAGGAGTTGCTCCCAGCCCTCTTGCACACTATTCCTTTCTCCCAATCACCTCCCATTAAGTGAGGAAAAGTATTTGAAAAAAAATATTTTGGGGGCATCTATTTGAATGCAAGTACAAGAAGCCTCATAATGACCAGGAATTGGGGAGAGTCTGCAACTGTTCTGAAAAGGATCTTGCTTTACAGTATATAGTTCATCTTATTAAGCTGACAAAAAGATAAGAACCTTGTTCAAATGTTGGTTTCAAGTAAAGTGAAGCCGAAATGTCAGGAGCCCTTTTCCTGCTTTTATTCCCTCCATATTCTGAGATGTATTTGCTTGTGAATGTTAAGTTTCCATATGGCCATAAAGATAAATAGTTATTGAGAAATTTGTCTTCCTTCACAATGAGCCTGTTTTCCATGGCCAGCTACTAAAAAGCATTCTGACCTCATTTGAAACCAGGTGGCTTAGCAGCCGTTCTCCCAGCACCTCCAGCTGGTGCTCAGTGAATTTGTCATCTTCCTCCTAGCCTCCCTATAACTTAAGTTCATGAGAGGTATCACTAAAGATCATATGAATGACAAGTTGCTCCATTTGTATATAGTGACAGAACCAGCATAATATGTGAATTGTATTTGTTGCCCAGCTGCCCATAGCTTTTATTCACATAAAATGGGATTGTGCAATCCATTTCAGGCCTAGAGCAAAGCTTGGCCTTTAAACCGTATATCAGGCTTTCAAAGTGGGTGAGGCCAAAATAAAAGCAAAATTGTATTTAAATTCAATTTAAAATGAATTGTTTTATATGATTACTCTCCACTGCCAGGGGCACTGAGCAAATATCCAAAGGCTTGAGAGTTCATTTCTAAAGCAATTTCCTATTCTATTGCCTGATTTTGCTTCTTGTTTTTATGAGCTGATGGCCCATAACTGAGCATATCTTCCTCTGTTGTTGCTGTTGGGCAGTGACTATTTGGCTTAAGTCCCTATCACTTGTTCTACCATTCCTCAATCCAGGCCAACACTGGGCAATTTCATTTCTCCTCATTTCTCTTTCACTCCACAGTTACTTATTGGATATGTGGAACTTTCATATTTTTAGTTTTTTTAAAAAATCAAAATATACGAATGTATGGCTTTCCACCAAGTTTGGTGTAGTCGTGTGAATGTAGATTAAATATTTCCCTGTGCTCTATGATGTGATTAGTAGTCTGTTGTAAAGATCTTGGATAAAGAACTTACACTGATGTTGAACCTGAAACTTAATATTTCTGCTTCAGCATGGCTGCTTCATGAGCTTTGGTTCCACTAAACGTGAGATGAGTACTAGAAGCTTTGTAGTAGGCAATTGTACTCATTCCTGCTGTATATAATTCAGCCATCTTTTATGGACATCTCAGACATTTTTACCCCTCTTTTATTTTATTCGCTCGTTGCCCAAATCACTTTTATGCCAGATTCTGTGCGCTGCTGATTTAGATCAGTTAATAGTAAAAGATAATATTGAAGGATAACAAGTTTGAATCCCTCTTCAAGTTGGAGACTATGATGAAAATCACAGCAGCCAAAGCTGATTCAGTAGGTAGTCCTTTTTACTAAACAATGTCCCCAAATGATATTTTCAGCTGATAGTGGATATTAAAATTCATATACTATCCTGTAAGTCTTCATTATGGTCCCTTAAGAACTATTGGCAAGAAGGTAACAATGGCATATAACCCAGTATTCTGGCATCATTTCAACCAGTTTCCTGTACTCTGCAAATGAAGTGTTCCCTTGCTTCTGATTTTTGGATAAGAGACTCATTTCTTAACCTAGTGATGTAGCCCTGGCTGATCAGCTTCAGCAGCTGCTATGTTCCACTCTCAAAAAAGCTGCATTTTGGCAGCAAAAGATCCTCAGATACACCTCACATTTATTTATTTATTTTGAAAAGATTAGGGCTGTTTGGTTAAAAAACCCCAAGGAAATCAGACTTCATTTTCTATTTTTAATGTGTTTATGAATCTTGTTTTTTAATATTCTGTAATAAATAACAAATGTATTATGTGTCTTCCTGCAACATCAACATGTTGCAAAGCCAGGACTCATTCAGTATTCAAGCTAGCAGTATTCCAGGGTGGAGCTCCAATCCATTTCCACCATTTTCCATTGTTTTTCACAGCACATACAGTTGCAGCTACCAGGTCTGGTCTACGAAGTTCCAGGTGATGGTAGATGGCAGCAAGGAAATGCAGAACAAACACTCTTTGCTCTTTGCTGCTGTCTTGTGACCATCTATATTTTTGCAGCCTTGATTGGTAGCCTTATATGTACTGTAGCATTTGTATCCTTTGATCCTATTGTGTTTGTACTGGGCTTTTAAAATGGCTGCTTATATTTGCTTCTTCTTATAGGTTTTCTTCATACATTCATCTCGTATAACAGGTGGTGACATGCCAGTTCAGATCAGCACTTGAGCTTCTGAACACCAATAACAGAGCGACAAAGGTTAATATTATGGGGACTTATTCATTAAGTTGATCAGTCAATCAATTACATTTTGATTCTGTTTTTCTTCAAGTAGCTCTACAGTGGCATTTGGATCTTTCTTAAAGAGAAACTACACAGCAATTCTCCGGGGTGTAACACATTGAGAAAGACTGATTAGCTCAGATAAATAGGGTAATCTATATTAAAAATAGATGATGTGTGCATGTTTCAAATGAATGTTATGCCTTGAATTTTTGGGGTATTAAACAATTCATTGCAGCCATGGGAAAGAACCCAGCACAACCCACACTGAATTCATGTAGTGTGCTAAACTATAAAGCATGATTTATAAATCACAATGTCTTGGTTCATACAGTTTTCTAAACCACAACTAAATAGCAAACCATTGGGGTTTAACAGCAACATTTGCAAAGGAGATCAAAGGGGAAGTCCTATTGATAAAAACACTGTTATGGCATCGGACCAGAAATCATGCCTCTTCTGTATGTACACATGCCCCAAAGGGCTGGACTTATGGCACAGCTCCACCACGCTGCTTTTAGCATTTTGATGAAAGCACCAAGATCCTGTGGATGTTGTTATTCAGCACAATGTGTAAGTTCACATATTGCATTTAAGATATGGTTTATTTAGTTCCAATTTCCTGATTACATTGCAATAATTGACTTTACATAATATTGTAAGTCAGAACTAAGAAGTGGCTCTTTAGTGTAATTTATGAGCCCAGTTACTGAATGGATTAGTATCATATGCTTTGCTAAAATATGGTCAATTAATTTGTGTTTCTTTGTTTAATACAAACAAGTGTGCTAATTCACTGCACATGTTAAGTTAAGATTTGTGAGCATGGCCACTGAGTTCAAGTTCAATGGTAATATATTTCTTTGACCCTACTAAGACCTCCTGATAAAGTGTTTATTTATGATTAAAGTCTTTATGTCCTTATGAACAATTAATAAATTAATCAAGCACTTCTTAAAAAGAAAGCTGCTTTTGCATGGTATTTTTATCTATACCTAGAATAGCACATAGGACAAAAACATCATACTTATGCAAATGAAACAACTTATACAGTTCCTGCCATATGATGTTATTACATAGATGCTGTCATTGTGGCTTGTTTTGGAAATCTTTGTGTTTATCCATGATAAATTAAACAATGATTTATTTTGGAGATTTGCATAATACACTGAATTACAGATTAAATTCAAGAGCTCCATTCATACTATATAACCATGTATCTGTTTTGTGGCTTTGGCAACAAATCAGTAAAATGGAGTTAAGACTTAAGGATGCACTATTTCTGCAGCCCTTTTGGTGTTTGTATAAGTGTAATAGAGAATAATAAATAATAAGACTGCTTGCTCATATGGGAAAACAGAACTTATTCTGAATTTGGGAAGCATATATAGGATTTCATTTTAACTGAGCAACTGTCAACACATCTAGGCAGAAGATACACTTTCAAGAGAGCTTTCTCCAGTAAATATATACAGGATTTATTTTAAGGCTGTAACCATATAGGCTTACTTTTGGGGAGACATGTATAAATTGTGCTGTAAATATTCTTTCCCCTTCTACTGATGGTTACCAGTGTTTTGTCTGTCAAACTATACAATGTCTCCATCTCTCTAAAGGCATAGGAAGAAGATGTGCTAATGTTCGTACATATTCAAATTTAATCAATTAATTGATTAAAAGGCAGAGAGCTAATCAACCCAAATTGTTGATTTGATTGGCAGCACTATTTTTTATAGCTGCAGTGGATGACTAAGAGATAACAAAATTATTTATTTTTTGGAGACTTCCGGTGGATCTGCGCGGCGATGGCGGCTACTTTTTAGCCATCCTCCTGGGTAAGTGTAATGAATCGCTATGAACAGCGTACATCAGCTGTTCAGCGGTTCAAAATCCCCCTCCCGGGCAAAGGGGGGGGAAGAGGGTGGTAGAGGTAGAGGTAGTGGTAGAGCCTCTTATGAACCCCCAATTTCTTTTTTGGGGGGGTGACAGAGTGCTCCCACGGAGTTCAGACTGTCTCCGCTTCCCAGCTGCTTTTGTCCCTAGGGACAAAACAAGCCGTTGCAATCACCTCCGCGCTTAAAGGGACCTGGTGAGTTTTTTTTAGAAGCGGACAGAGTTGATTAGAGGATTTACTTTTTGCTTTCTTTGATTTTATATGTATTTTAAGTTTAAAGGTTTATTTTCATGTTTATATTCTCTCCTTTTACTTTTTACTTTGTGCTGAAAGGGAAAGTAAAATGGCGATCGGCAGACTTTCTAGCGTTTTTTTTTCTGGGAAGCTAGAATGGCGATCGGCTTCTTTTACTTTCTCTTTTCTTTTCTTTTTAATGATTGGATGGATCTTAGAAGCATTATTATTTTTGTTGTTTAACTTTTTAAACATTATTGTTTTTGTTTGACTTTTTTGCTTTGTATTTTGTATTTTTAAAAGGCAGGCTTTTTGGTGTTTTTTCTCCCCCCCCCTTTTTTTTTTCTTTTTAATGATTGGAACGGATATTTTAATTCCTTTTTTCTTTTTTCTTCTTTTCTAACTCCCTTTTTTATCATTATAAAGATTTTCTTTTGAGGGAGTTATGATTTTTTTGAAGGAATTTTTGTAATTCTCAAGTAGGAGTAAAGTTTTTTTTTTTTTTTTTTAAGATGGCTCCAAAGCGTCCAGGGACTTTTACAGTTCCTAAATCAATAGTTTCACCCTCTTCTGTGGTCCAACCAGCAATTGTGAAGGATTTGCAAGACATGATGGGAAATGTTACAATTCAAATTAGGGCAGAAATGAAAAAAATTTTAGAGGAAAATAACAAGATTTTGAGGCAAGACAGTTTTGGCTTTAAAAGGAGTTGCTTCTGTTATTGAAAAGTTGAATTCCCGTGTGGAAGAAGTAGTTGAAAAAGTGGAATTAATGGAGGGAAAAATTGAAAGTATGGAAAAGGAAATGGAAAATGAGATTCTTATGCTTCAATATGGACAAATGGAATATGCCTTAAGAATTAGAGGCTTGGGAGAGTCCTTGCAAGGAGATCTGAAAGAGATGGTTGCAAAGGACTTTGCTGTGATTTTGAATAAAGAAAAAAAGGAAATACTTAGTGAAATTGAAAAATTATTTCGAGTTAATTCTGTGGTGGCAGTGCAAAAGAATTTGCCAAGAGATGTGGTAATCTACTTTGGGAAAAGATCTCTACGCAATGAAATTATACAAGCTTTTTATAAAAAGAGATTTCAAATTGCTTCACAAGATGTTATAATTTTAAAGGAGATCCCATCTAAAATTTTAAGAAGAAGAAAGGAGTTTGCTTTTTTAGCAAATGAACTTAAAAAGAGACGAATTTCGTTCAGATGGGATGTTCCGATTGGAATGGTGGTGAACTACCTGGGGATATCTTATAGACTTAATACTGCTTCTCAAGCAAAAGATTTTTATACTTCGGTCTTGGGGGTATGTTCATCGTCATCTATTAAGTTTAAAACCTTGGAAGAAAAGAATGTAGAATTACAGTTTGAAGACCCTAAAATTGGGGAACCTTTGCCTGAGAGATCTCAACACGTTCAGATTGAGGAGCAGAAGATAACTTGTGTAGCACATAACTGTAAAGAAAAGCAACAACAGAAGAAGATTAAGGAAGTTTCACATCTAGTGGTTTCTGAATCTGTGGGAGAAGCAAGACTTATAAAGCCTTTGGAGCAATCTTCAAGGATGGAATTGTTGTCTGAAATGAAAAATGGGAAATCTCAGCTTGAGGAGTTTCAACAAGTTGAGAGGAAGGGGCAGAGGACAATTCGTGCAACATATAATTGTAAAGAAAAAGATCAACAGAATAAGGAGTTTAAGGAATCCCCACATGTATTGGCTTCTGAGTTGTTGGGAGATCCAGAAATTTTGGAGCAATCCTTAAAGCCAGATCTCAAAGCACTTCTCTTGAGTTTGATAAGGTTAAAGACGAATATTCAAAATTAGAGAATGATAAGGATGGAGAATGAAAATGGACAATCGAGATTGATAATAATAATATCAGTATGATAATGGATGGAGAATGAAAATGGACAATTGAGACTGATAAGGATTGTGTTTTTTTTGTGGATGGACTTTGTTATTGGTGAAGATTTAAATGTTTAATGTGTTTATTGTGGATGGAATTTCTTATTGATAAAGATTTAAATGTGTATAAGGGATTTTTTAAGTTTTAAGTAATGTTTAAATTTGTGTTTTGGGGGAGTTTATAAAAATGATAATAATATTAGCATGATATTAGAAGGTTTGGAATATACTATAATGTGTTTAGTGTCTGGGTTTATTTTTATTTTTTTTTCTAATTATTATTATTACTATTTTTAAGATGGAATTTGATTAAATGTGTATAAGGGGATTCTAATGTTTAAAGTTTTAAGTAATGTTTAAATTTGTGTTTATGTTTAAATTTGTGTTTTGGAGGGAGTATAACTCGTTTAACTAAATGTATTTAGATTTGTTTATGATTTATATTAGATTTTATATTATAGTTATAGATGTTCAAAGAAAGTAGTGCTTAAAATTGTGTTTTGGGAGGAATTTATATAGAATGTGGATAATATTATAAGCATGATTAGAAGATGTTCAGAGTATATTATAATGTGTTTAATGATTATTACTTTTTAGAGATAATCTATTTAATTTAGAATATTAAGATTTGTTTAGGATTTATATGTGTTTTAAGTTTTATATGTGTTTTAAGTTTTTTCTTTTTTTCTTTTTTGAAATATTTTGGATAAGCCCGTAATCAACTCTGGGAGGTCCAGGGGAGGGTTAGGGAGGTTTGGGGAGTTGGGGGAGGGTACGGGAGGCTGGGGGGGTTTGGGGAGGGGATTTGTCTTGTAAAATTTGAAAAATTTTCAATTAAATAAAAAAAAAATATTTATTTTTTAACATTTGCATGTCTTACCTTTCTAAGGAAATGTCCATTCAGAGACATTTCAATACAATATTATACATTATATATACATTATAAACAAGCTGATTATAAAATACTAGCTTATAACAGTGCTGCCCAACTAAATCAAGAATACAAAACAAATTAAAATCAGAACAAAGGGAAAAGAAGCTGAAAGGAGTATAATTTTTGAGTTTGGGTTAAAAAAAAAGATAAAGCTGTTCTGTTAATCCCTTTCCAAAGCTCTTAATTTAAATGGAGAGAAAAAATAAGTGCTATCAGATATTCAATGAAATTTAGAGAATGGATCTACTATATTTAATTAGACAACAATTGATAAGAGATAGCATTAAGAAAGCACTATGGATATTTGATCCAGGATGAATCAAAGAAGGATAGAAAAAAGGAGTCGTGGTAAACTTCCTATGAGTTGAATACAATAATACCGCAGTTCATTAACAGAGGCTTTTGACATTTTACTCTTGTCTTTTTTTGTCTGTTGTATTATCTGTTAACTATATGGCTATTAATATAGTAGATAAATGACAGGTTAATAATTTGCAAACAGAATTAGAAGTTAGGATGGGAAACTAATATTGTTGCAATATATTTATCAGTATTCAACTAGGGGGATAATATGTGTGTGTGTGTGTGTGTGTGTGTGTGTGTGTGTGTGTGTGTGTGTTTTAATGTACTTTTTAATGTTTTGTTTCTTTTGTTTTTTTGTTTGTTACTGTGAATTTCTTTTGGAACATTGTATTTTAACTTTTTAAAAATAAAAATAATTATAAATAAATGAAATTGGCAATAATTTATAACAGAATACTGCCCAAGTATTGGCAATATTCTAATTTACCAAAACTCTTATTGTTATGTTCCTAATAAAATTATTGTTAACAGTAAATTTTGAATATTTTCTCATGGCCAGATTTTGGCTTTATATTTATTTTGAGGTCTACACTGCATCATTATTCTGTCTTTAACCTTGATCTACTGTTTTTACCTTTTTTGTGGATTGTATAAATTGGTTCTTCTATCTTGAAATCTCATGTAATGCAGTATAATAATAATTAGATGCATGGGGTGGACATTGATTTATAATAATTAGACACATGAAGAAATGGATACCATCTCTTCCAGCTGTTCATGCCAATCACGTAGCAACCTTTTCATAAAACATGGCTCTATTCATTGTTGACTCAACATTGAGGGCAGAAATACTACATTATATTGTTAAGAATTTTTTTTGAGGGGGCGTGGATTTGGAGCTTTGGGGATGCTTTGCTGAAAGATAAGCATCAGTCAAAAAGCTCCAGTACAGATAAGAAGCTTTTGTTCCAAAAGTTAAAGAAGTTGTCCTTTGCCCTTCCAGACTAAACTGTAAATGAAGCATATGTACATGTGCTGTGTATGCAAAGAAGCCCCCTTCATGTACCTTACCTTACTGCTAGAGAAAGGTTGAACATCAGAAGAACATTCAGTGCTGAGGTTGGCTGCCTTGTTGCAAAGAGGCAAAGATGAAGCAGACCAATGCTGCTCCATGATATTTAAAATCATGGAAATAAATGACCACCCGAGACCTAAAATCCTGGACTCTCTTCCTTTCCCTCAATTTTCTATGACCTTATGCAAAATTACGACTTAACTTCATTCACAGCTCTAGAACTCTGTGCACTTTTAATAAAAATGTTTATATAAAAATGTTGCATACTTCTATGGAGATAAATGCATTGAAAAATTAAACAGTGACAGTTTGCCCCGATCTCTAAATACGACAGGAAAACAATCTCCCTTCGTTGGCTAAATATATAACTTCTCCCAGCCTAAGACATAAGAACGTTGCCTAAGTAGGTCAGATTTGAGCTGGGGCTTTTCAAATGACATGAAAGCGCACGCTATGAATATGCACTTCAAAGCCAAGAGCCCGTTTTGTGTGCACATTTTGTTCCTGAGAAGTTTTCCATCTGTTTTAATGTCATGGTTATGTTACAGTGGCATGTCCTCAGACTCTGGATCTTTGACAACTCTGGAAGCTTTATTATTTTTTTTTCATCTGGCAGGTAAAGGAGATAATTGGGAGACCTTTCATACAGGGTTGGAGGAGGGACAATCTTCAGAACTAAACAAAAATGAAGAATATACTTCCTTACTGCTTTGTTGTTGGGACTAATTTGATTGGATGCCAAGAGTTGAAAGCCAGTGGTCTTTGCTTCTGAAAGCCCCTTTCAACAGCCCGCCTGAAATGGAAGGACTTGAGAGTATCCTCTCATTCTATCATCCCTGGCAGTGCAGTTCAGAATCTAGGGTTTTGACATCTTTCATTTCCTTTCATCAGAAATAGCGCAGAATGATTTGCTGTCACTTTTTCAAGTGATGCATTACTGACTTCTTCATGTCTCTTTAAAAGAGAAGGAAGGTTTCCCACTTAACGTGTCACTCAAGCCACCCACCTACCCACCTACAGCTTGAAGCTGGGTAAGAAAGGGAAAAGGAAAGGAAAAAAAAGAAGATTTAATGCACAGTCCAAAACCGTGGTCATTGTCATGTTTTATTGCTGATATTTTGGCTCAGACAATAGAAAGCCAGTTTGGTCTAGCAGTTATGGCACCACACTAAAAACCAGCAGACTGTGAATACTAGTCCCACCTTAGGCAAGAAAGCCAGCTGGGTGACTTTGGGCAGTCATTCAGTCTCAGCCCAAACCATCTCACAGGGTTGTTGTAAGGAGGAGGAAGGAGTATTTGGTATCTTTGCTGCCTTGAGTTATTTATAAAAATAATAAATACAGGATAAAAAAATAAATATATAACATTTTAAAAATCTAGTCATAAGGAACAATAATACATGAATAAGTTACAGTATATTTTAAAGTACTGTGCTCCTGGATACTCCAAAGTTTTCTATCCTGTTTAGAACAAGTACAGTACACAGGCAAGGAAAATCTACTAATGAGGGATCCCATTTCTTCTGTTGCTGAATGGGAATTATCCAGGCATCCCATATTCCATCTATCCTAAACCCTCTGTTCCGTGAGAGTCATGATCTTAGACTCTTTATTACGTAACCACTTAAGAGCAGTGTGACCTTAAAGGATAGTACTGGAATCCCTGTGGGTTCCCCAAGACTTTCTGGGGTCCATAAAATCTACATTGAAAAATAATACAATGTTAAAATTCCATCAATTGTGAGAAGTGGCAGTGGCAGCAAATGGGTCAATTTTAATTTTTAATATGGTAAATGTTGATAAATATAACACATACAAACAAAAGCTCTTTTGGAGTCCTCTCTAATTTTTAAAAATGGAAAGGGGTCTTGAGAGGAAAAAAAGTTTAAGAAACACTGAATTAGAGAAACTTTCCTTGACAATTCAATTCCAGAATTCCTATTGAACATAATAAGTTCAATATTTAAATCCAACACATTTAAAGGGCAATTACTTGAAGCCTTCAGAGGAAGGTCAGAAGGAGATAGGACAAGTGTACATTAATAGTCCTTCCTGGCATAGTATTTTGTTCAAATGGATTGTGACAAATTCTATACGCTGAGTGTTATGTATTGATTTTAGAACAACATCTTTGCACTGATAGAGTAACAGCTCATGCAAACTTATTTTTATCTATATCCTAAGCTATATGTTTACATTCTATTTCCAACCTATGTTTACTAGGAATGTTTCAGTTGTGGCCATTAATTTATAGAATATCATTCCCAGGGGACTCGACCTAGCATTTTCTTCCTTTTACTTCAGAAAAATGATCAGCTTATTTCCACTCCAGAAACCATGAGATGAAAGAAAAGGCTTGAATATTTAGACTCCTAGATAAACAGCAATATATTGCTGGCTCATGTGTGTGATTTTCATGTTTAGCTTTAAAGCTTTGTCTGAGTTATAATTTCGTTTATTGTCTATTTGATGAAATTTAATTGATAGTGGTTGAAATGTTAGGTTATATTTGAAACATTATAATTTTAATAAAATGATATGTTGTGGGAACTTGGAACCATGACTTCTCAGCAGCTGAATATCATTCCCCAAATTTATTTGAGCAATTTACAGTATATAGCTTATAATTATATTATTGCATTATGGTGACTTTAGGCAGCATACATAGGTTTAGAAACAACAAAACCCAGCTCCTACTTAATAATAATACATAAACATAATATAAATTGGATCTAAAACATTCTATTTTCAGTCCATACAGCAAAAGCAACCAGCCCACTGACAGAACTGGTTCAACCTCCTCAAGTGCCAGATCTTCGGTGCCTTGTGGAAGACCAGAAAAGTGGGGGGGGGGATGGTGTTCCATAGGGCAGATGCTGCAATAGAAAAGAAGGATTTCTAGATCCAGCATGATGACATTTTCCAGTTGTAATGGGCTGAGTAAAAAGATTGAGCAAGATGGATGGCTTCATATATGTAGTGCTTTATAGGTGTCAACCAGCATCTTGAATTTCACCCAGAAGACCATTGGGAGCAATTATATTTATATATTATATTTATATATTTCCTGACAGTTAGAACAATTAATCAGTGGAACAACCTGCCTCCAGAAGCTGTGAATGCTCCAACACTGGAAATCTTTAAGAAGAGATTGGACAGCTATTTGTCTGAAATGGTATAGGTTTCCTGCCTGAGCAGGGGGTTGGACTAGATGACCTCCAAGGCACTTTCCAATTTTTTTAATTATTATTATTATTATTATTATTATTATTATTATTATTATCATTATTATTATTATCAATCATCGCACAGTCAGCCAGATGTTCAGATTGGATTTGGCATTTTGTCTACCTATCGAATCCTTACCCAGGACCTGGGATAGGCAGATGTAGATGTTTGATGGTATTACAGGTATCGTCGCAGGATGGAAGCAGTTCCTAATAAGGCCGCCTTTTGCAATTGACTAGTAGCAAATTTGTCAATGCCAATGGTGTTCAAGTGGTGCTCCAGTTGTTTTGGGATTGCGCCCAAGGAGCCTATGACTATTGGTACTACCCTTGCTTGCTTTTGCCACAGTCTTTCTATTTCTATTTGTAGGTCTTTGTATTTTGTTATCTTCTCCAGTTCTTTTTCTTCTATTCTGCTATCTCCAGGCACTGCCACGTCCACTATCCAAACTTTTTTGTCTTTCTTATCGACAATTGTTAAGTCTGGGGTGTTATGTTGCAGGTGCTTGTCTGTTTGAATTCTGAAGTCCCAGAGCAGTTTAATTTTATCATTTTCTATTACTTTCTCTATTTTATGATCCCACCAGTTTTTGCTTACAGGCAAATGATATTTTTTGCAGATCTTCCAATGCACCATTGTTGCTACTTTGTCATGCCGCTGCTTGTAATCAGTCTGTGCAATCTTCTTGCAACAGCTTACCAAGTGGTCCACTGTTTCTTCAGCTTCTTTGCATAAGCGGCACTTACTGTCTGTTGCTGTCTTCTCAATTTTGACTTTGTATGCATTGTCCTTAAGGCTTGGTCTTGTGCAGCCAGAATTAGTCCCTCGGTCTCTTTCTTCAATTTTCCTGCTCTTAGCCATTGCCAGGTTTTATTATTATCTGCTTTCCCAGCTATTTTTTTCATGTATTGGCCATGTAGTGCTTTGTCTTCCCATGCCTCTATTCTGTTCTTCATTTGTTATTATTATTATTAATAATATTGTTATTATTTAAGTACAGTAAGTGGTTTTTATGCTATTTGAATGTGTATGCTACCTAGAGTCCTTAGATTTGGCAGCCTATATCTCTAAACCAACAAATAATCCATATAAATGTTACTAACGGATTACTATGAATCATGACTACGAGCCATGATTCATAGTATGCCCTTGTTGTTTCCTTATAAAGCATTGGAATTGTTGTATAGGCCAACCCTGAGTTTTCAGTGCAACTTTTTTCTTTTTCTTTTTTAAAAAACAAGCAAAAACAAGCTTCCATATGGTTCTGATTTTGTGTTACAGCTGTGTATTGTGGTGTCCAACACTTTTTGGAGGCAGAGCACCATTGCCCACTTTTCTCTGAAAGGTAAATTTCAGGCAGAAAGTTTGATGAGCATCCATTCTGTATCGCTGAATCTGAAGCCAGAAGCTTGCCACAGGGCTTAGCCATCCATGCTGAAGCAGAAGTATCAGGCAGCAATGTGGCCTGAGTGTCTGCTTTACCTTTGAACATCACCTGAAAGAGTGAACTTTGAGAGAAAAATATCACCCATCTGATAATGCTTCCCAGGAGGAATGGCTTTTTATACAGGTAATCCTCAATTTATGACCACAACTGAGCCCAAAATTTCTGTTGTTAAGCGAGACATTTGTTAAGTGAGTATTGCTCCATTTAACAACTGTTAAGTGAAGCACTGCAGGTGTTAAGTTAGTAACAAGGTTGTTAAGTGAATCTGGCTTCCCCATTGACTTTGCTTGTCAGAAGGTGGCAAAAGAGGATTAAATGACCCCCCCCCCCCAGGACAGTGTAACTGTCATAAATATGAGCCAGTTGCCAAGTGTCTGAATTTTAATCATGTTATCATGGGGATGCTGAAATGGTGTTTAAGTGTGAAAAAAAATGGTCATAAGTCACTTTTTCCAGTGCCGCTGTAACTTCGATCGCTAAATGAACAGTTGAAACTCGAGGACTACCTATATAAGAATGAAATCCGAGTGATTTAGGGTCTGCCTGTGTTTTCAATGGAGCTGGTTTGTATCTAAATACATATAGTTCTCCTTGTTTTGTCCTACTGCACAGTGAAGAATGTTGACAGGTTGGACCGAAGAATGCCTTCAAGAATTATTGATAAAAAGAGCAGAACCCACAAGAATACGTACTTGAGGGCTGAGAACTCCCCTCTTGACTCTCCTGTTGTATTTGCGTGCAAAGTAAGATATATGAACGCCAAGGTCTTCCTTCAGGTAAGCACAAGTACCTGCTCTAGTAATTGGAATGGAACAGAAACAATCTCCCTGTGTTCAAACAATAGATCAAATAGCATTGTCACCACTTTCAAAGAGCTTCCATTTGGGAGAGAAAAAGATTGCTGAGTGCATACCTTTTCCATTTATTTTCACAGGAACAGAGCAGCATCTCTCTGGATCAAATCAGGCATCTAAACTGATTTATCTACATCAATGACAGATGGGAGAAACACACACACACACACATGCATGCACACACACCCTTGCACATTGCTGTCATTATTAAATGTTTGCAAGTTCTCCAAAGTGGCTAGGCTCTCTAAATCAAAAAGACAAATGCTTGGTCTATCCAACCTAAAATTAGGAATAACACCACCAAGCAAGGTCATAAATAAGTGCAATGCAAGGAAATGGTGATTTAAGATGCTGAGATCATGTGCTTACTCATGTTGTACGATTTCACCTTGACAGTTTCTGTAACTATTTTATGGTTGTGCATGCTCCATTTAATAATTTTGGTTTAGGGATGTAATCACAAATAATGCAGCAGTTAAGCAAACTTGAGAACAATCTGTGTATTAAAGTTGAGAGGAGACTTCCAGCCCAGTCCTCCTCCACTTATCTGCACAAATTACATTGAGCAAAATGATTTCCCTCCTTAATGTAGTTATATTAAGATTGCAATCTTTGAGTATACTCTTTCATCGACTTATCATGGAATAATATTCACTAAGGTTTACCTTAAATTTGATCTAAGAGACCCATTTAGTCCGTGGTAGCCAAAACCCAGAAGAGATCCCTCTGATCCCTAAATTCAAAGGATCACTTGACTGGATAGTTCTGAGTAATTAGGAAACCAGATCTTCACCAATGGAGCTAGAAATTAAAAGCAAATCTTTATTTATGGTGGTTGTTTCTATTGCAGGAAGTTACCGTAACTGTTTACAGGAAAATATTTAAGAGGGAAGGATAGTTTTTGTTTATCGAAGTTTAGATGTGTTTATTTTTTTAGGGTCAGATCTTATATTTGGCAACAGCTGAGCAGTGGAGGTAGAATTAAGTTCTCGGAGAGCCCTCACCTGTTTCCCAATGAGGAAGGAAGCTGACTCCAGTCTCACCTGATGTGCTGCCTGGAGCCAAACTGTTCTAGCCTACTAACACCTGTTCATTAGTGCCGAGTTGCAGCAATGCCCGTCCACTTGGGTGTTTAATTCTTCAGTGCAGGTCTGAAGTTAAGGTGATTAGGTTAATTTAGCAGGGATTCATTTTTACAGCCCTTCTGTCTTCTGCTTTTCCTTCGATAGTACATATGTGCTTATAATTTAAGTAAATAATGATATATAACTGAGTAATTAATACATTATAAATTATTGAGTAAATAGGTGACTTAATTAAAAATCTTCAATTAGATCATATAATTGAAACACATATTGAAGCATGATAAGAGGCAAATAGGATTCTTGTTTTCCACTTTTCTTTTCCCCTAATATATATCTTGAAATGGATAAGATAAATGCAGTCACAGTTGCTTACATATCTTATCCTTTTGGGTGGCTTCAAAAGAAGATAACTTGAGGGGAAGAATATAATGTAGAAATTCTGACAGGCTTTAAGATCCAGACAAATAAGCTATTTCAGTTCATTTCCTTATCCATCCACCCACCAAAATCATATGTATATTCCTCTTGAGCAATAACTCTGCCAAGAATGTTTTTTTTTCTGGCAGAAGTGATATTTTGTTCAGTTCACTGCCTTGGGAAGCAATTGTTACACTGAGAGAACTGAAGACCAAGCTGGAAATAAGAAAAGTATAAAGTCTTGTAAACAATGGTTGGACTCTAACTATTTAATCAGAAAGTTGAGCAGAGAAGTTGCCAAATGTTAAAGCTGGGAATTTGCTTTGTAGATATTCAACTATTTGGCAAACATCCAGACTATCGCAGAACAACTTCATCTTCTGGATTCCATTCTATTTTTTTCAGGCTACCTATGATCTTTTGAGATGGAGTCAAGGTTGACAGTTTCCAAAGATACATTTTTAGCAGTAATGTTGGTTTTGGTGGTTGTTGCTGCTGCTGCCTAGACCCCAGGTCAGAACCAAACCTCCTGTTTTGACTACATCTTCTTCCCTATTTGCTTATGACTGGGAAAAAAGGACATTAGAGATCCCCTCCACTATACATACACACACTTTATACACATACACACACTCACACACATTTTCTACTGAGAGTAGGAGATGGGTTCTGTTTCCTGAAACTTCTCTTTTTCATGAGGGTGTGTACCAAGGCAAATAACTTGCTGTGTTAACAATAGTGCTCCCAAGCACTCAATTCTGCTGCCTTTTTTGTGGGGAATAAGTATGCTGCTGTTCCTGGCCTTGATTGGCAGTTGCATCACCTTGTTTGCTTCTTTGTTTTAAAATAAGCCTTGTTTTTTTTCCTGGTACCCAGAGATATTGTCAGATAGCTATCAGATTTGGCTATGTGACAAGGTCAGGGAGGAGGGGAAAGGAATTTTGAGTGTAACATGGTTCATAAGGCCACGTTGTATCACATAGAAGATTGGGTCAAGAGCTGGATGTGAAGGCCTTTGCGGTAACATTGCCTATCTTAAAATGAATATATGAATTCGTTATTTTTCTTTTTAAATGACCCAGCACTGTAAATAAACATTTTAGAAGATGATGTCTGTTCATCATCCTGAATGTCTCTATGCCCTTCCCCTTAAAGAACATGGTGTGAAATTAAATCATCATGAGTAGCATATGAGGACTAGTTCATTAACCCAAAGGCTGCAACACTGAAGTCTTTTTTTATAGAGTGACACAAAAGTCTCTAGTGAATTGAAAATGAAGAAAATGAATGGTTTCATGGTAACCATGGAACATAAAATTATTTTAAAACAAAAACAAAATAGCCATTTAATTTGGCTAACCCAAAACCTGTGGGTTGGGGATAATGTAATCCACCTCGATTTCAGCAAAACTTCTCTCATTGACAGTTGGTTAAAACATGGTTTAGATGTCATTTCAATGAGGTGATCATGTAACTGACTAGATAACCAGAATGAGAGAATCAGAACCAATGGCTCTATATTGAGTTGTATCTGCTGTAAGGACAGGCTTTTTAAAGGAATGTGGGAGAAAGAAAACAGAAGAGAACATGATATTACTATTCTGGACATAGAAGATACAGTAGGGAAGGAGAACAGGAACTGTTTTCCATTGCCACAAAACCTACAAAATAATGGTCATAAATCACAGCTACTTCGTTTTCAACTAAATATAAAAACAAAATTCTGATACCAAGATCTGTACAGTAGTAGAATAGTCTATCAAAGTTCACTGTTCTCAACCTACATAAACTTTAAGTTGGTTTTAACGCTCTATTGAGACATCTTTCTATAGCTACCCTAGAAGAGAACTCTTTAGCCTGCAGGGCTCACTTTTTCAAGGTCTCTTTCTTTCTTTTGTTCACATTATGTGAATTGCCTCTTTATTAGGATTCTATTATCTGTCCAATCAGAAGCTAGCACTACACCAAGCATAGTTTCCTCATGGCCTCATTCTCTGTAAGCTTCAAAATAGCTGCTTCATAGGTTTCCCAGGTTTTCTTTCTGTACATGTCTATACACAGATGCTTCCCTCTCTGGTGCCACCGCCTAGGAAAACCTGCCTGGCAGAAGGCTTTGGATGTTGATGATGATCAAGAAAATGCTCATATCATAGTGATCTCCATGTTCTGAATCAATGTAGAAGGCAGCCAGATTCTCCCCTCCCCCATCATCTATCTATCATCTATCACCATATGCCTCCTTTGCAGCTGCCTCCCACAACCTGGGAATGCTTGCAGAGCAGCTGCCTTCCGTGCATGTATCGGAAACTATGCTTGGCACAATACTAGCTTCTGATTGGACAGATAATAGAATCCTAATAAAGAGGCAATTTGCATAATGTGCACCAGAGAAGAATGAGATCTTGAAAAAGTGAGCCCTGCAGGCTAAAGAGCTCTCCTTCTAAGGTGGTATAGAAAGATGTCTCAACAGAGCATTAAACCCAACTGAAGGTTTATGTAGGTTTAGAACATTTATAGCCTTAGGCTTGGTTTGTGGAGCACATTTAAGTAGACTACTGGATTAACCCTTTGGGGTTTTGCAGAATATATTGAATCACAAAATAACATGAACAGGCTGGGATTATGTTAATACAGCCTGCTAAGCCACTGAGGCTAAGATTAACTAAGCTAAGCATGTCGTGTGAATACAACTGCTAAAATTTAACTGACCTGGTCAAATGTGTTGTGTTGGCACAGACATAATGGGGTTACATCTATCTGCCAAAGAGTTGCCAACTTGACTTACCCTGGGTCTGCAGTTTGCAAGATTGAAGTCACACACCAACAATCATAGTAAGAAATTACATTGACAGGCTCTCCCAAATATCGGACCCCATGACCGAGGGAACATCGAGGTCTCCAAGAGTTTATGAAATGCTAGCAGGATCAGGGCCAAGCAAAACTTGGGGAATATGGTGTTTTAAACAGCAAGCACTGTGACAAAGAAGCCACACTTCCTGCTAGAAGGAATGTTTAATTGATGTGATCCAAAGTGCACTCATCTTGCCAGATTTAGTAGGGCAAACAAAACAGAAAAAGCAGTCCTGCAAATAGCTTGTAGCTTCTGAGTGTTCTTCAAGGTAGCCCTACATTCAGCACATTACAATAACCCATTCAGGAGGTGACCAAGAAACAAATGACTGAGCAGTGTCTCCCAATCAGGAAAATCATAACTGGCACACAAGATGGATCTCTGCAAATGCCCTCCTGGCCATAGCTACCATCTATTTCTCAAACAGGAGCCACGGATACAGGAGGACCTCCAAATTGTGCACTTGCTCTGATCAATTTGGGCAATCCCACTGAGAAGCAAGAATGGAAAGTCCCTGGATTGTGGGGGCTAAAACCCACTCTGTCTTGCTAGGGTTAAGCTAAAGCTTGTTTTTTCCTATTCAGACCCCCATAGCCTCCTGGGGCCATGAAGAAACCTCAACAACATCATTTGATCAGCAGAGTAGAGAAGTATAACTGAGTATCATCAGCACACTGGTGATACTTAATTATGTGCTGGTGAATGACCTCACCCAGGAGCTTCATGGAGATGCAGGAATGAGGAAAGAACAGAGGTTAGAAGAGTCTCACACAAAAGTGATCTTCCTGGTGGATTTGGAGATCCAGCAGATCTCCCTCTCTCCTATTGACATCAACTGGAAATGGCCTGGAAGAAGAAGAAATACTGCAATAGTGGGCCTCCCATTCCTTATTCCTTGAGCAAAATCAAGCGGGATACCATGATCAATGATATTAAAAGCAACTAAGGGATCAAGGAAAACAAGGATAAAGATATCACCTCCATCCTACTCTGTCAGAGGTCTTTCCCAACACAAACTCATCCATAGTATTCCTGCATGTCTGTGTCTGTACACATATACCAACATTCATGATGTTAATCCAAGGATATTAGCAAGGCTGACCCAAGTAAGGCATTGAGGGTTCCTCCTTTAAGGGAATGATCTTGTCTTAGTCTCATATGGCCATTTCTTTATTAGTGGAACCCTTGCTTCTACTGAGGGCCACATTTGCTTTTGTGTAGCCTCTGCATGCCAATGGTTGTTCTCTGCCTAGAGTTATTAATTTGAAATGGGCAGCTATACAAATTAAATAAACAAATAAATAAATGGTACCTGGGGCTTCAAAAAAAAATGATTGGGCCTACCCATTATTTGTTTCCTGGCATTCCTCATCATAGTCAGCAGATACAGCCAGCTCATTCAGCTGAAACAGATTGTCCTGGCTAAATTAATTGCTTTTGAAATTACATCAAGGGCCATAAGGAGCTCAAGAGCTACAGGCATGGGCATCCTCAGGAGCTTGCTGCTTTCATCAGAATGATTCATGAAAAAAGGATTGAGAAGCCACCATACTGCCACAATTTCATCCAACAGCTTTGCTGACACTTGTCTTGCTGACACAGGTTGCTACCGCAATATAAGTTTAAATTTGCCAGTAACTGGAGACATATTTGTACAAGAAAAATTACCAGAAACATTCAGACTTTTAAATGTACAGTAGGTTGTTTCTTGCTACATGTTTGATGGTCTAAACCAGGGGTGTCAAACTGCTGGCCCATGGACCAGATACATCATAGCAAAACTGCGCCCACCCCATTGCTGGCAATGGCAAAAAAGTTGTGATACTGTATGTCGCAATACATCACGTGACGTTGTGAGTTTAACACCCCTGGTCTAAACCAATGGTGTCACACCCAATTAGAATTAGGGACTACTAAACTGTACAATAGCAATATGACTTCACAATACTTTACAGCCCTCTCTAAGCAGTTTACAAAGTCAGCACATTGCCCCCAACAACTTGGGTCCTCATTTTACCAACCTCAGAAGGATGGAAGGTTAAGTCAACCGTGAGCTGGTGAAATTTGAACTTCCGAACTGCTGGCAGCCCGCAGTCAGCAGAAATAGCCTGCAGTACTGCATTCTGCACCACCAGGGCTCATATCCTTGTTAAGCAAGAACCACATGGGTTATTAAGTGAGGCCCTCACATGACTACAACTTCCAACTTCCTATTGGCTTCCCTATTGACTTTGCTTGTTGGAAGCCAGCAGAGAAGGTCACAGATCACAACCACATGACCAAGGAATGCTGCAACCACTGTCAGTACAAGGACTGGTTGCTCTTACCACTTATTCAGCACCATAAGTATGAATAGTCGCTGAATGAGTGGTCATTAAACAAAGACCACCTGTAATATAAGCCTACTAGTCACTGATAACTGTAGCCAGTATTTTGTAAGCATTTATTTTTCCTTTGGTTGGATTTTGATATTGTAATGAAAAAATTGGGAGAAGAAAAAACAAAGAAAAAAGTTATTCAAAAAGCATTTAAAATGTTCCTTTGCTTTCTTCCTCCCCACCCCCCCTTTTTTTCCTTCTCTGGATGTGTTTTGAACATATTTAAACTTTATTATTACTTTCCAAAATTAAATTTTTATAAAGTTAATAACAATCACAGATCTTGTGCAGTCTGAAAGTCAACATATATTAAACTGAACTCTTTTGGAGACAGAAGAGAAATGAATTCAATCTCTTTTGGAGAAAGGTGCTCTGTTTCAAGGCCTTGCGAACGTCTGACAGGGTTGGAGCCATCCGAATCATGCCCAATATGGTGTGTCTACCTCAGGAGAATGAATAGTTCTCATTTTCCATCTTTTTTCATCACCGACTCCAAATTGCCTTCTTTGGCTGAAAAGGAAAGAGGTCCTTTGTGAAGGGATCAGGCAAATTGTCATTTAAAAAAAAACATTTGAGTGGAACATTTTTCTGAATAAATATGCATGGGGTTGAGCTGTTAATTAAGCAGTGAGAAATATTATTTCCAGCTCTCTGACAATCTATGTGTAAGAAGAAGAGGCATCCATAGCATTAAAAATGAGAAATATTGGAGAAGTTACTTAGAGTAGCCCTGGTTGCTTCTTGCTGGAGTAGGGTGAGGTGCGAAGGTGTTTATGGGTTATTAGGTTACTGCCAGCTGTGACTTATTCAAAAATAAATAAATGTAAAGCAATAAATTACTTAAAAGTAGATGAATAATGCAGCCCTTTGGTTTTATAATGTATTGTTATTTGAATTGGATATATAAGTGAATCAGACAAAATATGTATTTATGCATTATTTTTTAAAAACAAATCTGGTACAGTTTTTAATGAGATGCAGGAAAAAATAAACCATAACTTCAATCTTTTATTTCCAGACTGTTTGTGACACACTTTCAGCATACCCTGCATTGAAATGATTCATGTTAAGCATAGGCAGTGCATAGAAAGGAGCTTAATCAACAGTTTCAGAAATAAGTAGTGCCTTAACTCAAAAAAGGCTGATGCATCAATGAGTATAATTTGCTATGAACGCAGTTACCATTTAAGGCACATTCACAATATGGCAAGATGTGTTGTGATATCCCAGTGAATTTTTATTTTGGATTGCTGAAAGTCCTTGCTTATAAATTCCTCTTGGATGCTTGGAACCAAATAAATTTTCAGCAAGGCATAATGGCTCATTGTCAGGCAACATGGTCAGCAATCAGTTGAGACAAATGGACTGGGAAGAATACATTGGTAGTTGAAGATGGTGGGAAAAAGCTTGTTCTTCAACTTCCCTCCACTCTGTAAATGGAAATTGTCCCAAGGTCCTGTGGTAATACAGGAGTTTTGACAATGTCCTCAAATACAATAACTTCTAAGATACCATACACCAGGGGTCTTCAAACTTGGCCCTTTTATGACTTGTGGACATGCTGGCTGAGGAATTCTGGGAGTTGAAGTCCACAAGTCATAAAAGGGCCAAGTTTGAAGACCACTGCCATATGCGGACATTTTCTTGCAAGACCTCCATACATATTGGTTAAATATGTTCATGGAAGCTATAGATATGTACCAAGAGGGCTCAACATTTACTCTAGCTCTAATAATTGCTTTGTGTTAGAGTTTGGAAAGAGTATTTCACGAACCAACTTGCATTATTTGGGAAGATTCGATGCCATGCACTACTCTCCTATGTTCCTATGTTGTCTAATGAATTATAGGTAGTCCTTGAATTATAACAATTTGCTTAGTGACTGTTTGAAGTTACTTCAGCACTGAAAAAAGTAACTTATGACTATTTTTCCCATGACAGTTGCAGCATCCCCATGGTCACATAATCAAAATTCAGACACTTGGCAACTGACTCATATTTATGATGATTGCAGTGTTCCAGGATTATGTGATCACGTTTTGCGACTTTCTGACAAGCAGAGTCAATGGGGAAACCAGTTTCAATTAACAACTGTGTTAATCACTTAACAACTGCAGTGATTCATTGAACAACTGTGACAAAGAAGGCCATAAAATGGGCAAAACTCACTTAACAACTCTCTCGCTTAGCAAATGAAAATTTGGGCTCAATTATGATTGTAAGTCGATAACTAACTGTAATCTCTTTGCAATGGCAGCAACACAAAAGGACTCTATTTGTACAATATCTCTTTTCATGTCTAAAAGTTTTGTATCTGTGTCTATGTTATCACTACTGCCACATGCAGTCTGTCTCCCGTCTGCTATATTCCAGGGGATCAAACATAATAAAACTCTCATTTCAGTCAAGAGAAACCCAATATGTGGCATGTACAACGAGAGACAAAAAAATAATAATAAAGGAACAAGCAAATAAATATGTAGGCTCTTGTATTTTCAAATAACAATTTGCTGTTTAGTTTCTGAGTTTCTTTTGGTGCCTGCTAGGGGTTTTCTGTATATTTTTGCTCTGTGATTTGTTTCCATCTGTCACAAAGCCCTGGAGGGTAGCTGCCTCCAAAGATGTTTATGGGACACCGTACACCCACACAGACATCTCTCTCTCTCTCTCTCTCTCTCTCTCTCTCTCTCTCTCTCTCTCTCTCTCTCTCTCTCTCTCTCTCTCTCTCTCTCTCTCTCTCTCTCTCTCTCTCTCTCTCTCTCATTAGTTCTGTATAATTTTTTAAAAAATTCTCTTAAAGCTGAAATTAAGCTGTTTGGTCTGTCATGATTCCTAAGAATATATCAACATCCATATGTCTATGAATGAGTATATGATAAAGTTGCTAGGGTTTTTTTCATTCCCCATCTCTCATGCAGGGGCATTTGGCACCAGGCATTGGCAACTTTCACTGAATTACTTCGTTGCTTATATAAAAAAAATGTATATATTTATGTCTAAATTATATTAAATGAATCTTGGGAGTTTCTGGTGTATAAGGTGGAAGATCAAAAGGTGGTATCTCAAAAGATGGGATTTGAAAGAGCTGTGGTTGCACAGAGGTTAGAATACAGTACTGTAGGCTTCTTGTGCTGACTGCCAGCTGCCAGCAGTTCAATAGTTCAATTCTCACCGGCTCAAGGTTGACTCAGCCTTCCAGCCTTCCAGCCTTCCGAGGTCGGTAAAATGAGGATTCAGATTGTTGGGGGCAATAGGCTGACTCTGTAAACCGCTTAAAGAGGGCTGTAAAGCACTGTGAATAGGTATATAAGTCTAAGTGCTATTGCTATTTCGGCAAACATATTCTTTACCTCTCCAGAAGCAAGGATTAAGACAAACAAGTAAAAAAATGCAGAAAAGCATATTATGGCTAAATATTAGCGTAAAAAAAAAGAGCTCATTTAAAGATGGTTTCCTTTCCCATTTATGGACTCTCATTCACTGAAAGTATTTAAGCAAAACTTGACCAGTTGTCTATTTGGTTAAAAAAAATGCAGGAAAACCACATGCTTTTTAAACCACAGCTCACAGAAGTCCAAGTTGCACTGCCAAAGGTGTTTGATGCTGGGAGTTGAAACCCAGCAACATTGGGAAGATAGTTACTGCCCCACTTGTACCATCATAAGCTCCTGCTATGCAGAGCAGGGAACACACTTTCCAATTCTACAGTTTAGTGATGATAATGGTAATTATGACATTTTCAATTATCCTAATAATCTAATAGTTGATTGAGTAAATGTACCATACCCATCTCGGGGTGCTGATGTACTGTGTCGACATTTGCAAAAATTCCAAAATTATTTATATTTATAAGTGATATAATAAACTGCTCGGAAACCAAAGTCTAAGCTCTAAAGTGTCACAAAGGAACTCTGACCAAAGAAATTCTTTTTATTTCTCGAGGACAATTTAAAACAACTTTTCCGATTAGCTGGCATTTCATTCATCTCTGGGAAACATTCTTTCGTTACTGCTTCAAGGAGACTTACTTGAAGTAACCCTTGCTTTCGGTTCATTATAGTTTCAAACCATGTCCCATTTCTCTCAGATATTTTTTTTTTAAAAAAAAACATCTGATCAATGCTTATGTGAAAATGCCCGGGCCATATTTATTTCCCTGGAAGGGGTTACCATGTTATGTGTTCACATTTCCTAAAGAAACTAAAAAGCTTCAGACGTGGAGGAAATGTATTTATTTATTTACAAATTTATTTTTAAAAATAAAGATAAGATGAGATGAGTTTGGCTGAGAGAGAATATTTGGCCCCAAATCACCCAGCTGGCTTTCATGGCTAAGGGGGTGGGGGTGGGGACACAACTTTTCATAGTCAGTTCATTCACAAGGAATCTGGTGGCACCTTTCCTGACTAACAATTTACATTAAAAGCCAGAAGCCTTTGTGAACTACAGATCATTTTGTCAGACACACAGAGTGGCTAAAGTAGCTTATGAAAGTATGTGTTTTTTAATTAAAGCGTTTTAATAAAAAAAAAAAAAAGGTGCTTCAGACTCCTCCTGATGTTTGGTTATCCAGCACAGCTCTTGTCCTATAATGGCTAACTCATTGTAACCAATATGTATTCAGAAAGAAAAAAGAAGGTAGAAAATTTCCATCTGCATGCCATTTCAGACCCCTCAAGATAATACTGCTCATTTGGACCCATTTAATTTGGGCTTTTAGTTTGGATATGGATCTGGAACTGCAGAAATCACCTTGATAGATGATATACAATGATTACAGCTTCAGTAATTCTCTTGCAAGTCTGAACACCTTTTGATGGCATTGCCAATAGTTCCCTTCTAGACTTCCTGGTTAGATTGGACCTTGAAGTCCTAGATCTTCCTATCACGTTCTGTCTAGAAGGTCTGGTTGACCAATAGAAAATCAGCTTTAATAAGGAAGTGTTTGTATTATTAATCTGCAGTTAAGGCCTTTGCTATCATGCTGTCCTACATTACTTTAATTTTTGTATTCACTTCTCTTTGTTCTCAGATAAACAGTGATTTGATTTACTAAATATATTCTGCTATCTTTAAAAGATGTGTTACAGTGTTCTACTTTGTTCCCTATATTATTTTATATACATAGGAAATTGATGGTTGCTATTGGTCATGATCCTTAAGGGCACATTTGATAGTAACTGAATGTTGTCAAACTCTAATTATGACCTTGATAGGAAGGAACAAGCTGGGATTAAATTCCTACAAGGCAGAAACTGCTATCCAATAGAAAACATATTTTGAGGTGAATGAAATTCAGCCTACTCTGAAACATCATATTTGTGGCTAAGAGTATTCTTTAAGAATTGATAACCTCAAGAATGGTTTATTGCAAAGTCCTATATGAGGAATTACCCTTGACATGTGTCCAGAAACTGCAGCTAGTGTAATATACTATGGTTAGATTGCAGAAAGTGGCAATTTACATGTATTCTATTTTGAAGAAGTTGCATTGGCTCTGTTTGTCATCAAGCAATATTTAAGATACTGTACTTGTGATATGACAAAGCTGTGTATGACAAATGTTCCATTATTGCACTTTCCCATCAAATATGATTTAGGGCGGGGGCCCTCTTGTGGGCATCACATCTTCCAGTGACTGTTTAGTGACAATCTGTGTGAGGGCAGTTGTAATTCATGTGCTCTGATTCTGGAATTCTCTTTCTGTTCAGGTATAGTTAGTAATAAGCTTTACACCTTTTTGCATCAGCCTACATGTTTTCTGGTCAGCTAGTACTTTTGTATGTGCTTGTCTAGTTGCATATAAACAGTTTTAAAGTATTTATTATTTAAAATATATGTTCTTACAGGCTTCTGTTGAACATTCATTATGGTACTTATAACTAGTTTTAAATTAAGGGTTATTGATTTTTATTTTAAACTGAATTGCTTCCCTGTTTTGAGATTCTTAAAAATAGTGAAAATGAAAAATATAAAATGTATGAACTTTGTTGTTTTTTTTAATAAAAAAAACAATTTCCTCCCACAATTCCTCCATTTATTTTTACAATACCAGTATTTAGTCTACAAAGAGCATAAGTGTACAATTTTAGATTCAAAAGGGCAAAACTAAAGCAAGATGTAAGATCTGCTGAAGATTAAATTGCAGAACAACTGCACATTCTAGCTATTAATGCCATGGTTTCTTTTTTATAATAATACTTTAACAAACCTGGGTTATGTGCATTAACATAGATATACATAAGTATCCACCATGACATTCCCTTTTAGATTAAGCAACATTAGGCAAAGCACAGAAAAGAGTAAGAAGTAGTAAACCAAAGAAACTGAAGGCATGAGATTAGAAAAAATTACTTTTTTTATATTATAAGTGACAATTCAGCTGGCATTTGGCCCTTAGGACAGTATACCCATACGATGGCTTAGATTTTAACTGATGATTTTCACTATCTGCACATGATTGATTATAACTGGTTCATATTCTAACTTTGTGTACATTGCTCGCAGTCCATTTGGATTAGGGCTGGCTATAAATATTATAAGAATAATTATATAAATAAATACATCTTCTATATCTATAGTTGTCTGCAGATTGTCAAGCCCAGAAACCAAGAATGACATGTGGTGATTTTTCCTTTTTCCCCTCTCACTTGAAACAACTTTATGAAAAAATCAAGAAAAACTAAATGCAAAATAACAGCAAAAAAAAGGGGGGGGGAAGAGAGGGGATTCAAATGGGAAAAATGTTAAAATGTTGACTCTTCCAAGCAGATTTCTTTATTATTTTATACCTATAGACAGAATCTTGTCAAACTGAAGCACTCTGCTATCTACAGCAGTGTTTCTCAACCTTGACAATTTTAAGGCATGTGGACTTCAACTCCCAGAATTCCACAGCCAGCAATGCTGGCTGTGGAATTCTGGGAGTTGAAGTCCACATGCCTTAAAATTGTCAAGGTTGAGAAACACTGAAGCAAGAGAACTATTAGGGAGGGTCTGTCGTCACTCTTTTTCTCTCGCACAGACTCTCTCAACTGAGCTGCCTTTTATCCCTCTGGAAACGCAACCTGCCCTCCTGGGAATACAGACTACTATATTCCATTGCACAGATGGACCTACAGATATTGACTTCCACCTTTGATGAATCAAAGTTGTAGCTTTGATTTACATTACACTATACTTTTTAGTAGGCCAGAGGAAATTATCAGCCTTAGTTGCACCTAAGCCACATGTTGCTTTTCTCTCTAGCAAGGACAGTACTGAACACTGTTGCCCATATTTCACCAACTAGCAGATATATGCAGTGTACCAGCACATACTTAAGATATTGTGATGTACTGTACGTGAAGACACATCAGCATCACTTTTAAAAAAAATAAAAATATCAATGTGGAGCTTCTGGATCCACATTGGAATCAGAAAGCGGAGGAAAAGGGAGAGATAAGGTAATAGTAATAGTAGTAAAGTTGGAAGGGACCTTGGAGGTCATCTAGTCCAACCCCCTGCTCAGGCAGGAAACCCTACACCATTTCGGACAAATGGCTGTCTGAAAGAAATGCCAAGGTAAGAGCCTTGGCATTTCTTCTCTCCCAAAATGTGATAAGAATACAGCCCTCCTCAGCCTCTGATCTGAAAATATCAACGATGAGATATGGAGAGTCTATCTCTCCCCTAGATTGCACCTTTCCTGCTGGAGTCATGGTTTTAATGTTGCCAATTGTCCCTTCAAACGACATAATTCCTATGGCATGTAGTTAAAACCATAAAGTTATACATGGTAAAAGAAGTCAAGTCTGTCCTCTGTAAAGAAATGTCCTTTTCTTCAGGGTTTTTTTCCCCATTATTTGTCCCATATTTTAATATTTCCTGTCACACTCATATCCCATGCTAAATAATTCAGGCAGGGGGACAGGATGCTGTCACTCTACAGTTTTCTAAGTACGTGGAATAGGTTAAATGGGCAGGGGACAGGCAAAAGTCAATATTACTTTGTGCATGGCTGAATTGGAATTTGAATTCACCTTTTCTTGGTCCTGATCTCATTTTAGTTTTGTAATTTATGCTGAGGGTATCGGAGAGGAACATTTGACAGCCTAATGTTAAATTCTTAAGAATGAATAGGTAGCATTCGCTGAATATTCTTGTTCACCTCTTAGTCACTCTACCTATTTCTCTCTCTGTGTCTCTCCTCCTTCTCACCCCCCCCCGTTAAAATGCATTACTTTTTTTGCCTTTAGCGAAAGAAATTCTTTTTGATCTTTAAATAGCTGCACAAGGTGAAATGGCAGGGTAATGCTAAAAATATATTATGGAGACATGAATAGTGACTCTTGTGGCTAAGGTTATGTTAAGAATTGAACTTTGAGTGGGGGCTTAAATCTTTCTGTTTCATATGATGCTGATTGAATTTAGCCTCCAAATTTAGCAAAGGGGAGTTGAGGGAACAGTTGCGTTTGCCGTTCAATTATATTCTTGCACTGGTTGCTTTCTGGAAGAAACCTTTGTCCAATGGCTCCATTTAAAACTCCCAGTTTGTCCCATTTCATACCACTACAAGGAGATGCTCCTTTCTGACTAAAGGATAAAGCTGTGACTGGGGAACGGCACACAGGCTACAACACTTCTGTGCTCTTAAGGAATTAAATATATCTAAACCTACATTTATTTATTTATTTAGAACAGGAGTTCTCAAACCCTTCAACTCATCAACCCCTTCATGAAGTTTCATATTGTTCATCAACCTCCAAACATTTATTATATGAAAATCATTTAATAAATATCATTTTATCTAATAGTACTATGAATAATAACAACAATAACAGCAACATAGGCCCATTTGGTAGTCCCATCAGCCTTTGGGGGTTAATATTGATCATTCTGGAGAACCTGATTTAGAACATTTATCTGGCTACCTATCAGATTGTACAGCAATGATGAACATGAGCGAAATAGGGAAAAACAAGGACATCAGCCTAGCACCAAACGTAGATTAGTTCACTCTGTTGTGTTCCCTGTATGTTCACTCTGTTGTGTTCCCTATGGTTGTGAAAGTTGGACCTTAAAAGAACCAAACCCAGAAAGAAAATCAACTCATTTGAGCTGTGGTGTCGAAGAAGGCTCCTATGTATTCCTTGGACCAGCAAGGAACTATGTCCAACTTTCTCAAGCAACTACTGGAACACATAACACCAGACATCACTGGGAGGCAAAAATCACAAAACTGCATCCCACTTATTTTGGCTATGTCATGCGAGGGAATTCATTGGAGAAAGCAATTCTGTTAGGAAGAGTTTATGGTAAAGGGAAACCAGGAAGCCAAAGAACATGATGGCTGGAAACCATCAAAGCTGACACCAACCACAGACAAAAAAAATCTAAAAGAAGGTAGTGTAAGACAGAAAGATGTAGAGAGACCTGGCCATAGAATTGAACTGAATAGATAACTTCTTCTTCTTCTTCTTCTTCTTCTTCTTCTTCTTCTTCTTCTTCTTCTTCTTCTTCTTCTTCTTCTTCTTCTTCTTCTTCTTCTTCTTCTTCTTCTTCTTCTTCTTCTTCTTCTTCTTCTTCTTCTTCTTCTTCTTCTTCTTCTTCTTCTTCTTCTTCTTCTTCTTCTTCTTCCCCTCCTCCTCCATCATCATCATCATCATCATCGCTACCTAACATGACTCTGGTTGGAGTATACGAAATAATTAAACATTCAAATAAAACAATACATACCATTATAATTAAAGTGACCATTTATGAAAATAAATGCAAGATCAATCCAAATTTATTTCTCCTTCATAATATACATTCCTAATATATTTAATAATACTAGGCATTTATAGATACTATGTTTCAGTCTGAATGGAGGACTGCATAATGACATTTGGGGCAAGGTAAAATGAGCACATTTGCATCCCAGTCTTCATTTCTGCAGGACAGCAGGAATTATGTCAGTTTGCAAAGGATTAATTCCATCAGTCTTCATAGTTCTTAGACTCAAAACCCAGCAATGGAAAATTAAGCAGATATGATAGAGATGTTTGAAGAGTAGTCACAGTGAACTTTAGTTTTCTCAGATAAAGAATCTGTTTAAAGTGAGCACCCTGCCAGGTTCAAACAGAGCAGGGAAATTATAATAATTGGCATTTGATGTGTAGAGCACTAAATATTTGTGTGAAGTGGCTACCCCATTATCCTTGTACCTTTAACCAAGGGAGGACTTCTCCCTCTGAAATTGCTCTTACCAAGCTAAAGTAGCCTATATAATACTGTTTGGGGAACTGGTCTCTTTTGTGTGCTTCTTCTTCCAGTAATGGAACTCATGAGCACAGTCGATAATCACAGTAACCTCATCTGTCAAGCACTGTAATCTCAGCCACTAGCTTTATACAGCATTTCTCTGTATTCTCCACTCAAATTATCAGTTGTTATGCAGAAGTATGCCCATTACCTGCAGCTTGACAAACGTAAGAAAGATTTAAGTAAATCAGCGAGGAGAGCAGAAAGAATGTCTTGGGCAATGGCTCTTAGAACACAGAGCTGTAAATCATACAACAATTTCAAACTGGACATGAAAAATGACAGGCTGAATGGAAAGTTACTTGGGGCTATTATTGGAAACGCAGCATCAAGCTCTGTAGCTGAGTAAAACAAAGTCACTGCTTTTTTTCTATGCTGTTACTTTAGCTTGAACTTTGGAGACTTTGTTTGACTGAAGCAAAATTATCCAGCTATATCAACCTGATTGGATCTACTTCAAGCTGTCCACAAAGACTGCCTTCCTGCTTTTGGCTGTCTGCCTTGGGGAATCATACAGTAAATGGAGGTCTTGCTTAGAATAGGGCAGTGTTAGATAATTTATGAATAGCCCATATTTATCAATGATTCTCAGCTTTGTAGTAAAAAAAAAAATAAATATGCATGGACCTTGGGGGGGGGAGGGAGAGAGAGAGAGAAAAAAAAAAAACAATTTGTAGGCAGCATTATATGAAATGTCAAGGAGAGATTATTGTGTGAGAATCTTAGGATGACCTCATATTCTCATCATCCTGTATGAACTGAGTGTCTGCCCCCAGAACACACCTCATAATCCTCTGCAGTTTATTTTTGCAGAGGTCTAGAAAGACCTGTGTCACTTGCATCCTTGGATAACTGGCAACGACCATCGGAATAGACTGAGTATAACACCTGTTTTATCTTCTTGTTTAAAAAGTGCATGGCTTTGAAACATAACTAATTAAATTGTTACTCCAGGGGTGATATTTTGGACTTGATAATTTTAGGCTTTGAACTGTAAAATTGACAAGATCACAATAGTCTGCAGTTCATAAAGTATTTTTTTTTAAAAATAATGTGTTTGTTTATAACTAAAACAGTGAATAGATGCCTACTGTGCATTAGGGATTTACTGCTGCCTATCATTATCATTTAAACCAACTGATGTCCAGATTTTTCTACATTTGGATCAGAATGCAGGATTAGATGGCATTTTGTCGGTACAGGGTGATGTAGAAAGATTCCTTGAATCAAGAAAGGTCAAAGTTACTAGCCTAATGTTTCCAATGTACTATTTTGACTGCTGTGATCAGTGTGACCCAGACAGTGTCAAAGGAATTAGTGCTATTGGATGATGACACTGAGCTATTGGAAACCTTTAAATACCCTGAAGTGCTGTTTTCAAACTCAGTTTGTCTTGGAGCCTTCAACAAGAAAAGTTGCATTCTATTAATAAGTAGCACATAGGTTCCAGTAGAAGACTGCCCCACTCATGCTCTATACCAAAGAAATGGAGGCTAAGACAAATATATAAGGTCAGCTGTTACTGTGTAGAGCATGCAGTCTACCTAATTTGGAATCCTGAAAGAAGTTTGTGGACAACCCAAATGGGTGTTTAATGTATATTTTTCCAGTTCATTAGATGACCAGAAAAGTGTGCTAATGTAAGTTTTGCTGCTCCAGGGGCCAGGCTTTAATCTGTTTTAGAGTTTTGATGCAAGAGAAACTTGAGGAAAGAAATTATTGGATTCACTAACTTCATTTCCTCTCCCCTTGAATGTTATCAGATTCCTACCTGCCAACAGAGAAAACATTCACAAATCATTCTCCTTCACATGGTCGTCTGCTTTCATTTATCCAACTCTGCCCACCATATATGAAGGAAACCAATTGGTGTTTGGCCTCCCAGCAGTTTCGGAAACTGTTTATTCTTTCTTTTCAAGAATCTAAGGGTCAAAGGACATACCATGCTAAATGGAAGTTGTGCAGCTGATTTTGTTAATTTAATGTTAATTAGAGTAAATGTACAGTCTTAGGCCAGATAGAGACAACTGCACAAAATATTTTTGTGGAAGGAACCTTTCTTCTTCAACTCTGATATTGCTGGAGCAATATTTTTAAATGAAAAAATAATTTCATATTTTTAGATGAAAAACCCATGTAATAATAAATATCGTCCTATTTCCCGTATTTTCCAATCCTTTCCGGCGTTTGTTAACATATTCACAAGAAATTCTAAGAGGCTCATTCTATTTTGAAAATAGCTTCCTTTGGAGAATAAATATAGATGAGGAAAAATAATTATTGTGTGTATGAATGAATGAATGACTTAATGCAAACCTGGTTTAATTGTCAGGTTGCTTGAATTCTGCTTATCTGTTTCTTGCTTGTCCTATTCACTTGCTGCAGATTGTTTGTGGAAATACAAGCTTCTGATTTGCCTGTGAAAACTACTTTACCTGGGACATCACAGGCAGTCTGGCACATTTAGTTTTCCTTCTTTATGTGCAGAAAGTGCCAGTGATGATCTATGACTCAAGCATCCATCTTCTTCAGTGTTTCTGTAATACTTCATTGATTGGAAGGCTATTGGGTAGTAACTATCCAAACTGAAATGTGTGTTTGTGTGTGCATCGTTTCTCATGATTGTCATCGTGAGTGACAGTGCAGAAATGTGAATGATGCCATTTGTTCCAGTTTAATGTTCTCTATAATGAACTATACTTCATGATAATAATAGTTGGGAACATTGATTTTGTTTTCTGTTACTTATCACGATCTCAAACACATTGCTTTGCATTATTGACTTTCTCAGCTAGTTTCAGGCCTCATCTCTTTAGAAGATGTGCAAAATCAATGCTGGTGTGAAAAGGATGTGCTTGGTTAGATATCTATATGGGTTTGTACCACCACAAAAATCACTGAATGTGTCATGTTGTAGAATTGCTGAGTGGGTCTGCTAACAGAGAGAGCAATGCTAGTGCTGGTTATCAGCAGTGGGATGGAGAAACTTAATTATTTCTCTAGGGTCAAACCTCCTGGATGGTTGTCTGAATTTTTAAAAAGACAATTAGCTTTTCAGATTGTTAAGCTGGTGGTTGCAACAGGACACTGATTAGATTGGAGACATAGCTTTGGAACATCTTGTCCCACTGAGTGGGGTCAACCCCAACCCTCCTGGTCTCCTGCAAGAGCTTAAACTTCTCGCTCTGCCAGTTGGCATGAGGCTCCAATGGAGAGGTTTCACATTGGGAGTGGATTTATAACAGTTCCCCTCCCCCCCCTCATTCATTCTACTTCCTCACTCCCCATCTTTTAGTTAGGGCTGAATATTTGGATTTTTATACTATGTTATTTATGTTGTCTATAGGTTTTGTATAGTTTTATCTTTTTAATATTGTAAGCCACCCAGAGTTACGCTGTGGTAAGATGGATGGCCAATTAATTTAATAATAAACAAACAAACAAACACCCAGGAATACAGACCAGAATTCCTTATTTCTATTAGTGAAGTCCAGTTGTCAAAGCTAGGTTATGCTAAAACTGCTTTTATTACTATTCCCCCCCCCCCCCCGATTGTGTTCAAGATCATAATCTGAGTTTTTGCAGACAGTAACAATTTGTCAGCCGTTCAAAGTAAGTCAGGTCAAAAACACGCACTGCAGGGATTGCAAGAATGTGTTAATTGTTGCAGAGTAAAATCCTAAAATCCTGGCAATCTGTTTCTGCCTTTCTCTTATACCAAATAAAATCAAGATGGGGTTATTCTGATTTTTTTTTTTTTTACTTTCTCAGGATTAAATAATATTTTATGAAACTCTACCTTTAATGGTTCATTCTTCCTTCCCCATTCCCAATGCCAGGTCAACAGTCCTTCACATTATTAGATATAAGTTTAATGAATAAACATGCAAGTAAATACATTTATATCCATGTGTTATTCTGTTTATTTGTACAGGGATCAATGAAAACCCTACCTCTAAAATTTGTGCCATTCAGGCCAATGTTTCATTCATCCAGAACATGCAGTAGAATTTGTCTTTCAAACAATATATTAGTTTGGAATTCTTCCTGTGGGTTTTGTTAAGGTAGTTCCATTTAGGCATCAGTGAATTTATCTTAAAAGGTACATGTTGGCTAACCTAATTCCAGTTAAGAAGAAATTAAACACAACTAAGATAATCAAGCTGAAACATTATGTAAATCCTTCCATTCTAAACTAAAAATAAACATATAAAAGCATTTTCTACTTTCGCCCTTTGCTAGCTGTACTAGTTATTGTATGAGCAATACAATGAGCAATACAATTTTTTTACTTAGGAATTGCTTTAAAAAATAAGATACTCAAACTTGGTATCCCTTCTACCATTTTATTCTGTTTCAAATATAGAAAAAGCTTTGGTGCACCAATGGGATCAATAGGAGAACTTTTTGGGAGCTATATCTTAGTTAAATCAAGCATACGAAGTAATAATTATTTGTGATCGAAGACATTGACATTTTAAAATTATGTCCAAATTTGATTGTTTCACATGGACAATTCAGATGAAAAAGCATTTATCCTGTAAAGATTTGAAATGGATAAAGATCTCTCAGACCTTTATATCACATTTTGAATTAGTATGACTACACATGATGGGGTTTTAAAAAAAGGAATAAGAGGCTTAAAAAAAATCTTAAAGAACCCTGTTAGCTACAGAGTTTATTGGCAAAAGGAGTTCCTAAAATGACAAAGCATAATTGAATGTGTTAAGTATTTTAAAAAGATTCTGAGTAAGTAAAAGAATCAGTCATTCAAAGAAACAAGCAATTTGATTTTGCACATAACTAAAAAAGTCATTTTTATGTACTTTTGGGAATTATATATTTGGGACTAATATAACAATAATAGTCAATGCAAATTGCCCCTGGTGCCACTGTTTACCCAGGACAACATCAATAAGTAATTCCACCTCCAGCTCTCAAAAGCACTTCGATAGACAGATCTTTGTACATTTTCAACATGAGTGAAGGAGGTATTCTTACTTTTGAAGGAAAGTTATTCCAAAATAGCTCCTCTTCAAGAAATCTTCCCTCTGAGCATTCTTTGCGAAACTTCCTGATTTTGGAGGTGGACAATGCCATCAGTGGGCATTCTTTATTTGCTTATGTTGGATGAACAGATTCTAACCAGACTAGTCTGCCTTGAAGATAACTAGTTCCCAAGCCTAATAGAACGGTATAATTAACAACTATCACCTTGAATTGCACATGGAAACAAACCATTAGCCAAGGGAACTCATAAACAACAATGTAATAGGGTGATAAGAGATCTGGCTCATTAAAGGTGCAGCTGCATTCTGCACCAGCTGAAGTTTCCAAAATTGTCTTCAGAGGCAGCCACACCTAGAGCCAAATACACTAGTGCAGTGGTCTGCAACCTTGACAACTTTAAGACTTGTGGACTGAATTCCTCAGCCCGCTAGTGCAATCAAGAGGTGACAAAGGCCTAAGTGGCTGTAGTCAGTAGTTCTGGTTTAGAAAGGACTGTAACTGGTACGCCAATCAAAGCTTGGCAAAGGCTGTCCAGATCAGGTCTTCACCTCCCCTTCAGAAAGAGCTGTGAGTTCATGAAACGTCTCAGCTTGCATTCCTGCTCTGTTACCAAACTTAAAGTTGGTAGAGTTCTGGAATTATGCCAGTTTGTTACTGGGTCCAAGTCAAGATGCTGATTTTAACTTTTACAGCTCTTCATTGCATGGGAATGGTCTATCTGGGGGACTACCTCTCCCTGCTTGTTTCAGTCCATCTTATCAAATCCTGTAGAAAAGACATGCCTTCAGATATAATTGACTAAAGATCTACTTTTGGTGGGTCCCAGGAGTCTTCTCTTCTCTGACTTAGAGCCCGTCTTATGGAACATCCTTCCCCCTGAAACCAGATTGGCCCGATTCCTTTCAATATTCTGGAAGGCTCTCAAGACTTGATTATATGACCAGGCTTGAGGCTCACATGAAACTGCAGACTTGCTTAGATGACAATAATAATTGCCATCTCTTATGGTTTGTACGGTATGTTGAGTTTTTAGGATATTTATTAAATTATATAATTCTAATTATGTAATATTATATTTTTATATTTGTAATTAGTGTTTTTATATTTTCTGTTTTATTTATTGCTATGTGCCACCCAGGATTGACTTTTGCAATATAAATTTGATTAATAAATACATAAGTAAAAATTAAATTATCTGGCTTCTGAATTAATAACTCATCCATCTTTCTTGAGATGAGTTTGAGCCTGTTTCTCCCCATCCATGCCTCAGTAGCCTCCAAGCATCAGGACAGAACTGTAGCCACAAGTCCTATTTGGCCTGCCATGGAGACATACACTATAGCTGGTTGTCATCTGTATATTTATGACAGTTCACCTTATGTAAATGATTTTCCCAAAGATTTCATGTGGATATTAAACAAAAGCCTATAGCTTTGTACTTGTGTGCCTGAGGATCTGATCATTCCTTCTCTACAATTATCAACTGAAATTACCCACAGTGTGTAAATGCATTGTTTGTTGTGGTATCAAAAGGTCATGGTAATTGTAAGATTATTGGTTCAAGACATTTGGAGACCATCTGGTTGAGGAAGGCTGCTAAATGTTGTTACAAAGAGGATATCCCTGGCTGATATTTAGGCTGGAATGGGAAACATCATCAAGTTAGTCTAGACTTCTGGCAACTAGATGGACAAGTCTATGCAGTTTTAGGACTGCAAAACATTCTAAGTAAACTAAAAGACTCAGCAGTCCCAGAAGAAAAAAAAAAATCAGGAGTCATCTACAACATACAGTGTAAGCAGCCACTTTGTAGGACAAACAGGCAGAAGACTAGCAGAATGCATCCATGAATGTCATGATGATTTTTTTTAAATTTTACAATGGACAAACTTAACCATAGTTCCAATGGGAAACTGTGACTGTCCTAAACCAAGCCAAATACAAAAATGCTATAGAATTCCTGGAAGCTTGGCACTTTGGCAAATTGGCCATCTGTAGGCACATAGAAATAAACAACGTGTACATACCATGCAAAAAAGACAACCAACCAACCAAAAAGGGAACAAAAAGACAAAAACACCTCACCAACAGCAATCAACACCCAGCTGAGCATAAATTAATACCAAGATTAACATTAGACCAATAATCAAAAAGTAAACAATATCCCAATCAAGGAACTGTCCAACCAGCTAACATTAAACAACCCAACCAAGACCATTCCCACTAACACTGACACAGGGCAAGCCACTAGAAAGAAATTGAGAGCAAACCCCACTCCCTACTAGCACTGCTGATATTACCTACATTGTGTAAGGAATCATCTGCAAGAAAACAATCAAGCTCAGGGACCACCAAGGACCCTTCAGTTTTAGGAGTCTCCAGATAAGCTCAAAATCTACCTAGGACAGTGGTTCTCAACCTTTCTAATGCCACGACCCCATAATACAGTTCCCCATGTTGTGGTGACCCCCAACCACTTATACATCACCGGGTGCCAGGGGCATGGCCAAAGAAAAGGGGGGAAAATGGCGGACAGCCTTGTTTGGCGACCCCCGTGAAATGGTTGTTCGACCCCAAATGGGGTCCCGACCCACAGGTTGAGAACCACTGACCTAGGAGCTGAAAAGCCAATATCTAATCATCAGATATTTTTCTATATGTGTATTAAACTATTTTACCAGCCCTATTGGAAATACATCTTCAATTTTGTGCATCATTACTTCTAATGTCTCACTTACCATGAGGACTTTTGAAAATTTAGCCCACATTTCAAATGTCTTAAATATAAATCAGTGGGCCCTTAAAATAGCTCCATCATTCACATCTGCCCATGCTGTCCAGATTCCCCACTTCCACTCCCAGCTTATTTCTCTTCAGTTGCATAAATTGAAAACAAGGACTTGGCTTGTTCTATTTGCTATTCAGTTTAGGTTGTTTAAATTTTCATGTCACGGTCATATTTGTGATATACACCAGAAGCTGATCTGAACTGAATCCTGAAATCCTTCTGAGCTAAAACCAATTTGTATAGAAATTGCTGTATAAAGTTAAAAGAGAGTTTACAATATACAGAAGCTGCAAGAAGGATTATATAGGTGTTTGGCTCAAAAGTGATTGAATGTGAGAAATAACACACGAGCAATATCCATAGTTTATATGGAAATAGCTAGAATGTTACTTGTTATTTATTCATGATCGTGTATTTCCAATCATATTCTTAAAATTGTTAATAGAGTCACAATGCACAAAGAAATTACTATAAATCCGTGAAAAATATATTTAACACAAATCCAAGAACTATGCAATGAGAATCCTTCATAATCATTCAAGGGACAATGATGAATAGCTAGAATTAGAGTTTTTCCTCCTTTGTGATTGGCAGTTGATATAGTTTTATATCATGCCAGTTGTTAAAATAATTAAATGTTTTTTAAAAAACATTTCCCCAGATTTGAATAACTAGTATGAAACCCATAGAGACACATTTTTAGTCAGCAATATGAAAACATGAAAATCACACAGCAAAAAAAAAGTATGTATGGCTCTTTAAGTCTTCTTAGGAATTGTTAAGATAAATTCATGTTGGTATACCATTTCTAAAAAATGAAGATTGAAAGAAAAGAAATGATGAAAAGAAGACAAGTGTTTAGGAAATGTATTATAGGTACCGGTATCTGCAGCAAACTGAGATTATATCAAAATGTTGACACATAATGATAACATTATGCCCTGAATCCTGCCCTTATAGGCTTGTCCTGAAATATGATGCTACTTTATAACATACACTTATGACATATGTGTTACAACATACTCCACTTTCCTCTGAGGATGTCTACAACAGCACCTGTTGTCACTAGAAGATCACATCTGGTATCACTTCAAGAGAGATCAGGAAGTAGATAATTGAGAAAAAACAGATCTGCAAGGGTTCCATCCAATCAGATCAGATCAATGTTTCTCAACCTCAACAACTTAAAGATATGCAGTATACAATTTCCAAATTCTGGTTGGGGAATTCTGGGAGTTGACGTCTACACACCTTAAAGTTGCTGAAATTGAGAAGCACTGGGTCAGATAAAAACCGACTAATAATTTCATGTGGTGTAAAGCTAAGTTGCTAAATTCTGTATGAATTTAGTCTCCACTTCTAACTCTGAGGGTAAATTATTTGCCCAAATCTGCTGCTGCTTTTTTCATGAAAATTTAGATAATGCAAAAGTTACTGCAAATATATAAACTGGTTCAAAAAACGCTTAAGCACATATCTAGATCATACTTACTAAAAATATTCTGAACCTGCAAAACACAACTTGGGTTCTATATTGAAAGACGCACAGAAGATATTCCAGAATGTATTACCTGCATTGAATTTTAAATTAATACTGTTCTGAAGTCACCTTTGCAATGTTTAGAAGGCCTTCCTTTGAGAAAGAGTTTTTTCCCCTGCCCTATGCCCTGTATGTTTGGAAATTTCTTTTAAATTTATCCAGTGGAGTTCTTGACATTACTTCATTGTTTGAAATAGCAAAGAATACTACTATCCATTTGCACTTTTCACTTGAACATTTCTCTATCACTCTACAACTTGGGTGCCCTTCTTTCTAATCAGATAATGTCCATTTGGAAAAGTTCTCGTCATGTTTTGCTAACATAACTTTCGAAATTCTACCCAGTGCAATCACTGCATAAAGAAGGAAATGTATTATGCAACATAGCAGTTTGTTGTTGTTCATGTCAGCCAATGGCAGAATTTATTTAATGCATCTTTGGGTGAGCCAATGTTACCATCCTTCTTTAGGCTATGGATATACAATCCCTGGTAGACTATCAGATGCTGTGCTGCCATCTGAAATATTTTCATTGTTTTCATCTTTATGGATACAGTTTATTTTGGTTTTCTTACATTTCTGTATAGAAATATTACTGCTTAGGAAAAAAAGTTTTCAGACTGCCTGATGGAAGGATTGGCTTTCTGCATGTAAAATCTTGAGGCATGAACATCAATAAATGATTATGCTATATAGTTGTAGAGAAAATGTTTGATTCTATGCTCATGATTAAGCTGGAATTTGAAATGTGGTCGTTTTGATCCGTCACACCTCTGTAATATCTTACAATGTATATTCACCCCAGCATGTATTTATTATTTCCTTTTTACTTTTTCAATGCATGCCAGCTGACTTATGACCATTATTTTATGATTTGGAAGGCTTGTCAGGAGAAATGGTGGAGACTCAATTTTGCTGAGTGATATACTAAAATCTCCCTTGGTCCATAGGTAAATTCTTATCTCTAATACAAAAAGGCTTTATCCAGTGCAGAAGATAGCATTTTATTGCATTTGTTGTGCTGCATTTTTGAAGAAGCGTAACCCTTACAAATAAGAGATTTATATAAGGACATGACAATAGAGGAAAAGCTGATTTAGAAAAATCTGGGGAGGAAGAAAGCCCAGCATTCTCTCCACTTACATCCTGCTGGTCTTTTCTAAGTTATTCTCAGTTTTATATGTTTTTTTAAAAAAATTTACAGCATATGCCTAGGTATTTTTACACTGATGTTTATATTCTTGTATCTTTTGTCAAAACAGACAATAGTTCTCTAGCTACTTTGTGAATATTCTAAACAAATCTACATGCCATCTGTCAAACAGATTTCTGTAGCACAGTTCTTATTATTCCTTATGGCAGAGTTTTTCCAAATAATAAAACCAACTAAAGTGGATTTTTTTTCTTCTAAGTCAACTTATATATATTCTTGCCTGCATATATCAACTTCAAACAGCATAAATGATATCAATAAAGCAAGTGTTAGTGTTGGTTTTTTTCTATCCAAAGCCTGCATTAAACAGCGTGCAAAAAAACAAACAAACATGAAAAAAATGGGTGTTACAATTTTTTTCTAATATAAGAGACTATATGTAACTCAGGGTTGAACTTTGAGACTTGGTGCTCTCTAAGTGTGGTTGCTTGTAGACATCTCATTATCTAAGTAAGTAACATCAGTGCTAGTGAGTGTGGAGTGTGTTTTCTGCTTATAAACAGTAGCCAGTGCCATTGTTGGTAGGTATGGTTTTCTTCTTAATAGTTCCTTGATTAGTTTATTGTTTTCTGCTTGATTGTTTGTCTGGTATTAATCCCTGCTTATCTGGGTCTAGAAAGACAGACCAGAAAAACACTGAATCAGAGCCAATACAAAGCAGAGGACAAAACAGCCCTCAAAAACCTAAAGAAGGACTAAACCATTAGTATCATCCCAGGAGACAAAGGCCAAACCACAGTTATCATGGACAGAACACAATACATACAAAAATCCAAAGAATTACTGGAAGACAAATAAATCTATACTCAAGTAAACACCAACTCAATACAGGAACTGGACAATCTGACCAAGAGATTCCTTGAAGACCTAATTAAGAAAGGTCATATCACAAAAGAAGAACATTGGCAGATGAAAGGCAGTGGAGCCATTCTCTCACACTTCTATGGATGCCCAAAAATACACAAGGCCAACATACCTCTTCATCCAATATTATTGTTACTAGGTACTCCAACATGAGCCAAGGTGGCGCAGCAGTTAGAGTGCAGTACTGCAGGCCACTTTAGCTGACTGTGTTCAGCAGGTCAGCGGTTCAAATCTCACCGGCTCAAGGTTGACTCAGCCTTCCATCCTTCCGAGGTAGGTAAACTGAGGACCCAGATTGTTGGGGGCAATGTAAATATATATATATATACATTGCTTACTGGTGTACACCACTTAGAGAGTGCTTGCACTTAAAGCGGTATATAAGTCTCATAAATAAATAAATAAATAAATACAACAGAGCCAAAAACTTACAAAAAAGCTTGGATATCTCACAGAGTGAAACAAATATTGTACCATCTCCTCACTACAGTGCTTCCCGAAAATAAAAAAATAATGAAAGATTCAATGGTACCAGTACACATTGCATTGAATCTGTTCAAATAAGGTAAGATCGAAATATTCAGAAACATGGACCTCCTCATCCCCTGCCTCACTACTTACTTTCAGTTTGATGGACAAATATATCAGCACAACAGAAGAACACCCATAGGATCATCATTCTTAGAACTCAGCAGCAACTTTAATTCAATGTCTAGAAACCACATACAGTCACACATACAATAAAGGTCTGTAACCTGGTATATGGAAGACGCATTTGTCATAATGAAAAAGGAGCAACTATAGAAGACACATGAAACAATATATTCAAAGAAATAAATTCACAGGAGAAGAAAACAACAACACACTACTCCTCCTGGATGTCATCAGCAGAAGAGGAAATGATGGAAAATTAGAAATGCAATATATTAAAAAACAACCCATACTAAATAAGTATTCAAATAACAGTCCAACCTCCCATTGAGAGGAACTGTGTAAGCACATTATTTAGACACACATTAATACACTACAGCAACCCAGAACCCCAGAAAAAGGAAACAGTGCCAAGGACTTCACATATTTTCCTTCCCTTTCTTTTCTTTTAAAAAAGGCTTTAGGGACTTTTCATTTTAAATACCTACATCATATAGTTTAATGTAATTAAAAGACTAACTTTAAGTCTGTAGGACTTCAATATCCATTAGCTTGCACTGTTAACATAATAGTCAAGATTCTTAGTGCATAGTTACCATTTGGTAGTCATAGCTGCAATGGGTTTCAGATAAAATATTTCCTGCTTAAGAGTTTTTACACTTACACATTTTGCTTGGAAGTACCGATTTCCCTGGGAACACTGGACTGATAATCTCAACACCATCTTGTAACAATCCATAAATTAATGTTGAACTTCATGAGCAATTACTTGAATTTTAAATACCAAAGTCATCATTAGGAGAGCATTAAGTTAAAAAAAGTATTATGGATAATGAACTACCACTGAATGCTGGCTAGTGTTTTTGTAATGTTAATAAAAAAATGTACAGTTCCACATTAAAAGAAGAGGTAAATAGGGATAAAAGGAAAAATAAAGACCACCTAATTAGCTTTGTTCATCTTTAGTAATCACCTGAAGAACTAGAAGAATAGATCAGAAAACTGCAGGAACTCAGCAAATTCCTTAAATGGGAGTGAAGAACTTTGATAAGATCCAACTTTGTGGTAAGCATTTTAATGGACTTTTAATTAGCTTTTCTGGAAAGCTTACTGATGATATGCTGGAATAATGATCCCATATGCTTGAAAAAGTCTAGTCATTAGCCAGCATGGTGGCTGAACATACTAATGCATTTGCCTCTTAGACATTTTAGGAATAGCTTCTGCTAGTGAGGTCACATTTCATGTCATTAAATCACATGCTGTGGTCTCTTTGCTGACTCATTTTCTTAGTCAAGGTGCAAATGCCAATCCCCAAATGAGTGTCTCAGAATGGGTTGGCCAAAGTCCACATTTCTACTTAGGGCACTTCTCGCAATGAATCTTCTTCACAGAAATCAAGAGAAGAATGGCTTAAATGTGATGCTTCATCTCAAGAAAAGTACAGAGAGTATGAAAACACCTTGATAAATAACTTGTTCTTTTTTCACCTTCCCTTCACTTTCCAGAGAGAATTTATATACTGTATTTAGACTCAAACTTTACTTGTGCCACCACTTAAAATGACACATCAAAAATGTGGAAGATCTAGTTTGTACTGCATTTTGAGCTAGCCCTCATATCAGCTGTTTGAAATAACATGAGATATTTGAGGTACAATTTCTACAAGTTCAATGAAAACGCATTAGATGTCTCTTGGACCAAGGTGCACACTAGAGTGTAATTGGCAGCTGTTTTGCCCTCTTCCTTCAGGTTCTGACATAATTGTTGGTTTAAAGCATGGGTGTCAAACTTGCCGTGTCACATGATGTGTCGCGACATAGCACGACTTTTTTTGCATTGCCGGAACTGGGGTGGGTGTGGCCTTTGTACAATGCAACCGGCCCATGGGTTTGCAGTTTGACACCCCTGGTTTAAAGGGTAAGTATATGGACAATAATTTTAACATGCTAATGTGAGAGAACACACATATTTAGAAATATAGTCATACTTTAAATAATTCATTTAAAAAAAAATCTGAAGCCTTCCAACCAAAAAAATCCCAATAGTATATGTCTGTAAAAAAGAATATTAGTCATAATAGAATGATCACTGAGTGAGGAACAGGAATGACCAGATGGGGCTGTCAGCCAGCAACATTACTCTTGCCACGATATTAACTTGGGTGATGAGGATCCTGAATAGCCTCCAGGAAACTGCAGCATAATAGAAAAATATAATAAAAGCTGTGCAATAGTGTTTCATTTGCACATTTGGAAAACTATCGATTATACTCGATTCATGCAACATCACATTATATACTGTACACTGCATTCAAGTCTTACATATTATTTCATTGACTCTAGTTTCTTAATGGATCTGTTCTTTCTATCTACTCTAGCATTCTCATTATCACAACTTAATTTTTTTAAAAAAAAAAAAATCATGGTGTTTTTTTCATCTAGTGCGATCATCTTCCTTCCAGAGTCCTTGATTGAGTTTCCTGCCCCTTTTATACCTTCACCACCATTAATCTCCTTTCTTTCCATTTCTTTCCTGCTATGCACCTTTTGCTATTTCTATTTCTATTATCTAATCTACCGTTGAAGATATTAGTAATGGCAGAGACAAATTAGGATGTGCTAATGAGGAAAAGAAGCCATTTTAAGATCATTCTTAAGAGCAGGAATATGAGAAAAACAGAACAATTGCAGAATATCTCAATTGTTCTCACATGAGCCATTACGTTGTCCCATATAAGTTCCTTATTCATGCTTCCTATCTCTTTATTCTTATCTTCCTATTGTGCGGTTACAAATCATTATCATCAAGGGCTAAAAATACACTGTAATGGGTTCTAGGGTGCAGATAGTTGGTAGCAATCTGATCCCAGACTGATGTGGTTTGTTCTAATAATCTTCTATTCTAGAGTGTTGTTATTTGTTTATTTAATTTCTACAGCTGCGTGTATCACCTTGGTGACTCTGGGTGACTCACAACAATTAAAATAATGCCCAAACCACAAAACAATTAATTAAAATGTATAAACATACAAACCCTCATTAAAATAAAGAAATTACCAAAGTGGCAACCTCCAGTTAGGACATCAACATGGCCATTGAAGAATCTCTTCACTGTCACCAGACCCCTTCCAAAATATGGGAGACCCATATTTTCAGGGTTTCCCTAAAGCAGTGGTTCTCAATCTTTTTAATGCCGTGACCCCCAACCGGTCGTAAGTCAAGGACTACTCAACCAGTCGTAAGTCGAAGACTACTCAACTGGTGCAGCACCGTTTGCAGAATGGGACTTTTGGCGGGCTCAGCAGGGCAGAGACAGCCTGGACAATTCCTATTGGCTTTTCAAAGCCAATAGAATTAGGCTCTATTCAAGAGAGTCTATTCTATTGGCTTTCAAAAGCCAATAGAATAAAAGGGAGTAGCACAGCTAAGGAAAAGGGGAAAAAAATGGCGGACTGCGTTGTTTGGTGACCCCCGTGAAATGGTTGTTTGACCCTAAATGGGATCCCGACCCAGAGGTTGAGAACCACTGCCCTAAAGGTTGGGGCTAATCTACTGTAAGTCTAGGGCAAGAATGAGTATCATGGCAGAAAATGTTCTCCTTCTGGGTCCCATCAGATGACATTCCTCATAAACACGACCTGCAGGATGCCTCTCCCACCATACATGACAGAAGGAGTGGATATAATCAGGAAGAGATAATTCCTCAAGTATCCTGATTTATCATGGAATTTTTGGCAAAATAGTATGACTGGAGCACTTCAGTCTCCAAATGTAAATAATCTAATTTTAACATGTATATTTTCAGAGTGCTGTTTTGAGGTTGAGGTTTTGAGTAATATTCAAATATTACTACCATCATCCTAGAATTTTAAAAAGTCCTTAGTTTAAAAAGAAGCATGCCAAGAGATCATTTAATTAAATAGCGCAAAATATTCAAACTTATTCAAGTGAAAGTGAAATAAACAAGCAAGTGACAGAAGTTATGAGATTTTGTTGATTATAAAATCAAAATTAATTACTTTGTAAAAAAAAGTTATTTTTTAAATTACTGTCATCAGCACCTTGTGGGTGGATTTTGTATGGGATATTGATCTAGTTTGCTCGAACTAGTGATCCCTAAAATCTCTTGCCTTTATATTACATTGAACTGATTTTTTTTTTTTTAATTAGAGAGATCTAAAACTAAAATAGCACAAGGACAGTTTCTTATACATAGGATAGACAAAGATAAAAACACACCATCATATTTGATGGAGAAACATGAGATTTAATTTCAGTAAGGAAGAATGGAATTTTTCACCATGATCCTTGGCCTTATTGTACAATTGTTATTACTCTATAATTTCTAATGGTACTTGGGGTCCTCCATTGACCTTGAGTGGTTGGGGATTCAGGAAATATAACGACAGCACTTCTTAAGGCAATTGTTGAAATATAAGAAGAAGTTCAACTGAATAAATAATAGAATTTAGTTTCCTGACAAAATGATGCCTTTAATCAATTAAAGTTTAGCTTTAGAAAGGAACTGGATGGCCCTCTGGGGGATCTTGGTGGAGCTGGTCGGCAACAATGAAGGTAGAATGCTGGGCTAAATACTTGCATGTTCTTATTCCTTAGATTCTGTTGCTTTTTATGATCCTTGTTTATCTTCCTGTAACTTTTTGTTATTTACACATGTATTTTTTATTTTATGTATTCAACAACATTTATATGGCTGCCCAAGTCATGCACAGATGATTCTGGGATTAAAAATCCACAACATCAAAACCACAAGAGCTGAGGTGGCGCAGCAGTTAGAGTGCAGTACTGCAGGCCACTTTAGCTGACTGTGTTCAGCAGGTCAGCGGTTCAAATCTCACCGGCTCAAGGTTGACTCAGCCTTCCATCCTTCCGGGGTAGGTAAAATGAGGACCCAGATTGTTGGGGGCAATGTAAATATATATATATATATATATATACATTGCTTACTGGTGTACACCACTTAGAGAGTGCTTGCACTTAAAGCGGTATATAAGTCTCATAAATAAATAAATAAATAAAACCTTTTACCCTTATCCCCATGGCTGAATCAATCCACCCACTTGATCAGCTCCATCTCCATTCAGAATGCCCAGGCCTACTGACAAAACCACATCTTCAGGGCCTTTCAGAAAAGCAACAAAGTGGGTGGGAATGATGTTCCACAGGGAAGGTGTCACCACTGAAAGGATCTTTTTCATAAATCCTCCAGCTGTTCACCCCTAGTAGGTGGGATCAGGTAGAAATCTTTCTTGTGAGGATATTAGAATTGTAAGAATCCATGGATATTAATCACTGAATAAAGATGCAATTGAATTTTTATGCCTAAATGCAGCTTTTGTTCCCCTGAAAATTTTATCTAGTTTCATAGAGGTGAATTCATACAAATAGAACAGAGTAGTTTTGTGACTGATGTTCAGGCACCATTCCACAGGGAATGTCTTCAAATGTTTCAGTATATCTCCTTCTAAGATAACTTATGAATATATGTGTTCAATTGTTCATAAGATATGGAAACTTACAAGCAGTAATAGCTATCAAAATGGAAGAAAAGAAGGATGAAATAAAAGTAGGTCTCTTGCAACAGCCTTTCTTCCATTTGAAATTATCAGGGGTGATGAATCCCAATTCTTCACACAACAGCAGTTTAAAGACTTCTTTCTTATAATTTCAATCTATTTTTGTCAGTCAGGAAAAGAAAGAAAATTCAGCAAAATGCCATGAGAAATACAATGTCTTGCCTGGATTTACACCTTTACTTCATTTCATCCACGTAAAAATTCTGTTGGATTCAGTTGGATTTATTTCCAATGAAAATATGTTGAAAGACTGTGTAGTTTTCTAGCTGCAAAAATTAAAATAATGATCAGAAGTTAAAATTAAGTCTACAGCCTATATCCACACATTCTTAGAGAGAAATTAAATTCATTTAGTCTGAGTCATTGCCGGAATGAAAGTAATGTTCTTGATCTAAGCTATTTCTCCAATAAGAAATGGCATGTCTAGATTTGTATTTCTCTCTTTTCTGCGATATGACTTGCAATAGCTGGAAATGATGGACACTGCATGATTTGGTGATATTCCCCCTGGAAAATGCCTGTCCATAAACCAATTAATGAGTTATAGGCATGATGGTCATCCATATAGGTAATTTTTTCATCTGTGACAGCTGCAATATTGATAATATTTTTCACTGTAATGTTAATGACAATCTTCATTGAATAATTAATTGCAATGTAATTTAATATGAGCTACCCATGGTCTGGAGGTTGAGAAATATTCTTCATCTCAGTTAACTGTTTCACAACACAAAGCCTGTTCCATTTTGCAAAACCTAAGGGAGCCATGAATCCTGAGGTCAACAGGAGCAACAGAGAATTGCCAGGGAATAGGGGTGGAAGAAGAGAGAAAACAGATAGAAGCAGTTGTGTTGGAGGCTGTATAAAGAGCTTAGATGTACTTTCATGGTTCCATAGGTGGGCAGAACATAGATAGATCACTATGGGAAAAAAAAATCTTTATATCCCCAAACCGTTCTGTAAAACTTGTAATTCACTAAGTTCAACTGAAGTCGTCTGCTTTTATTTCTTCTTTTTGGAAATATTCTGTATTTGAAAAAGTGTCCAATTCAAAAGCAATGATCAGTTAATAAGGATGAGGGGAAACATGAAGTTTCAACAGGCAGAACCTCTACAACAGACTGAGCAGCTACCTGAACCACTTGATCACATTTTCCCCACCATGCTGATTCTATTTAAATAGCAATCCTTATTTTGATATCTAGCAATATAAATTTTAGGAAACTCTACCCGGTTGTTTTTGTCGTTGTTCTTTTATAGTGGGAAAGTGATACATTTGGCTGCCCTTAATCCTAGGCACATCCCTAATTCATGCATAATGAATGATGCAATTTAGCCAAGGCATACAGTATATATATATGCCATTTGGCCAGGCTATTTCTGCAAAGAGAACAAAGTGGGCAGCAGTGCTCATAACTATCAAAATAGATCCCTGGGCCTGTGGCAAAAACAGCCATATCTGATCTGCTTTAATTTAATTAGCAGGATACAAATCCTACAGGCTGGGTGATCTGATTTGAGATCCACACGTTTCTCCCTAGACTCCCTTTGTCCAACTCAAAGCAGACAAATATGTTTGAAAGCTTCTTTAAAATTAAATGAAAGTGGTTTGGGAATATAGTGTGAGTTTTGCTCAAAGGGGAAGTGTTCCTGAGTTGTTTGCCTGTTTTTCTTTCTATTTTTCTTTTCAACTATACACCAACCCGCTTTTGTCTTGGATGACGATAATGCTCTGACAAATCATATGCTCTCAGTTAAGGACAAATGAAAACATTGCAAATCTCTAAAAACACAATTTGCAAGACTGAGCTGGAGTAGATGAAGCTGTTTAACAAGATTTCTATTGTTGACAGGTGTGTGTGTGTGTGTGTGTGTGTGTGGAGAGTGGATTGTATTTATTTTTATTTGCTTCAGTACTGACACATCTTAAGTAATGATTAGAAAAGACCGTGTACAATCCTGTCCATTTGGGTATCTCAAATTTCATGGGAATTACAATTTTCTTGTCTTTTGTATGGTACAATAATTTGTTCACATTAGGCATCATATTCAATAAGACATCCTTACTGGAAAAAAATAGCTAATATTATTCAAAGTTGGCTTTGGTTCCACATCAGAGATTGTTTATCATGTTGTCAGGTACACTAATCAAGTTGCACATTGTTCTTGCAATAGGCACACTCCTGGTGCAAATTGGTACACATTATCTCTACTTACTGTTCTTGTGAGAATAAATCAGAGGATCTCTTTAGGTGTCATTCTGAAAGTGGGATATAAATGTGTCAAATGCATATGTGAAAACCAAAAGGAGTTCCAAAATGCTAGCTGATTTTCAGTGCCTTTTATAAAAAATACTTTTCGGCACAGACAACAGAGTACGCCGTTCTGTTCATCTGTGATTTTTGTCACACAAGATTGCAATCTGGCATTTGGTTAAATTTGGCATCCAGAGAATATCAGCTTTCATATTGTTAAAAACAAGTTTCTCTCCTTTGAGGGAAAGAGAGTGAGACAAAGAAAAAGAGGGCAAATGAGCTTGACAAGGTGGTGATCTTATATTTTTTGCTCAATAAACCAGATTGTTTAAAAGCTGAAATTTTACAAAGGGAGTATAATAATGGAAATAAATACTGCAATTTCGCATTATTTATGTCATCTTGCCATCAGCCTGGTGCCTTAACAATTGTGCTGGAAGTATGATTTCTCAATCAGCATGAACTCTGCAGCCCCAACATTTCTAAAGGGTACACCGTAGAAAAAGGTCAATTGTCCGAATTGTGTGCCATACTGAACACACACACACACATACTCAAAATGTGTGTGTGTGTGTGTGTGTGTCAGTTGAACCATTTTATAATGATCTTATTTTTCAAAATACTGAAAGTTGCAGTTTCTTGCTAGGTTTTTTTAGAATACTGCAAAGCCAAGAGAATCAATAGGAACTCTTTAACTATCTCGAACATTTGAAATTGAAATTATTTGCTTGATGTAAAATTTGCTCAAATTTTGGGTATAGAGTCATGGTCTAATTACCTTTTGTTATTTAATGTTCATAAGTGTTCTCTCTGCAATTTGATTTTGTTTTTTCATTTTATCCTATAATACAGGACCACGAGACCAAAATAGTTAGTGGAATTATAACATCATTTTGTGATTTGAAAAACTATTTAAAAATGTACCAAGCAACTTGTGACAACTTCTTAAAAGTAAAAAAAAAAACGTTATCTCTGGAAGATCAGTCTCATGCTTAAAAAGAGATTTTAAAATCCATAGGCATTGAGCCACATCTCAGAGATAAGTTGTAGCTTATGGTTCATTTTTATTACAAATATGTTGTCTTTGCCAGGAAAACTTTTTTATATTCCACATTTGTCTTCACAACAAACTTGAGAAAAAGTACATTATGATCCTCCTTCCTTTTGCTATAATAGTAGGTTTTATAGATATGACAAAAATGTGTGCAAAGAATATGTGATGAAGGTAGAACAGGAACATGCTTACTGACTCTATTCCGTGACCATCACTTGTGAAAATAAAGTCCCAGTTATATTTAGACACATAAACTCTGTTCAAATGGCACAATCATGTTGAAATTCCAAACTGATTGTAATTATAATTTGTCTGCCAGTAATAGAGATTCCAGTGTGATTTAACTCCCAGATCAGGAGTCGTCAACAGGATTTCTTAGGCATCATTTTCAAGATGTTGTCTAATAAAACTTTGTTTCTAATATCTTACAATCATTGATGCTTGTATATGGATACATGCTCAAATGAGGTGGCAACTAACAAATTATCCCTACCCCCAGGCCGCCCATTATTTTAGTTTTTAGCTTTTTTATTCAATTTTTCTCATTTTAATTATTTTTTAGTATTTTTATTATATTATATTTAGTATTATTTATATACTGTATATAAGACAATATATAATATTTATATACAGTATTTTATTATAAGCCACCCAGAGCTGCTGTATCAGTGAGATGGGCAACACAGAAATTAAATAAATGAATAAATAAGAATGCTTAGCAAGATTATCTTTTGATTACCATAAACATAAATTTGAATAATTTTAATATTATTTTATTGCAATGTAATTTTTAATTTATTTTTCATTGTAGTATTTCTTATAGCTGTTACATCTGTCTGTGTCTATGTATAGGTCCACATCTATATCTCGCTTACACTCTGTCATTTTAGTTCTGCTTCACCAAGCGATGCCCGGACAGATGTGATATCTTTTGGTAAGGGCCAGGAGGCACTGGAGAGGGATTTCAAAATATATTATGAAAAATTAGTTTTCTCAGGAGGAAGTGGCAAGAATATCTCTTTGGGTAGATCTGGAATAGATTTATCAGCCTTGGAATGATAGACTGAATAGAGGTGATAAAAACCAACTTTAAAAGAGAAGAAGAAGAAGAGGAAGAAGAAGAAAAGATGATGATGATAATGATAATGATAATGATGATGATGATGATGATGATGATGATAATAATAATAATAATAATAATAATAATAATAATACAAGCAGCGGCACGACAAAGTAGCAACAATGGTGCATTGGAAGATCTGCAAAAAATATCATTTGCCTGTAAGCAAAAACTGGTGGGATCATAAAATAGAGAAAGTCATAGAAAATGATAAAATTAAACTGCTCTGGGACTTCAGAATTCAAACAGACAAGCACCTGCAACATAACACCCCAGACTTAACAATTGTCGATAAGAAAGACAAAAAAGTCTGGATAGTGGTGGCAGTGCCTGGAGACAGCAGAATAGACGAGAAAGAACTGGAGAAGATAACAAAATACAAAGACCTACAAATAGAAATAGAAAGACTGTGGCAAAGGCAAGCAAGGGTAGTACCGATAGTAATAGGCGCCTTGGGTGCAATCCCAAAACAACTGGAGCACCACTTGAACATCATCGGCATTGACAAATTTGCCATTAGTCAATTGCAAAAGGTGGCCTTACTAGGAACTTCTTCCATCCTGCGACGATATCTGTAATATCAACAAACATCCACATCTGACTATCTCAGGTCCTTGGGAAGGACTCGATAGGTAGACAAACTGCCAAATCCAGTCTGAACATCTGGCTGACTGTGCGATGATCCATAATAATAAAAGTTGGAAGGGACCTTGGAGGTCATCTAGTCCAACCCCCTGCTCAGACAGGAAACCCTATACCATTTTGGACAAATTGTTGTCAAGTATCTTCTTAAAAACTTCCAGTGGGAAACATAAGTAACACAAGAGACACAAGAGGAGAGAAGTCATCCTTCTCAATATATCAGATGAGATTTCAGAACAATTTAAGATAGTGCTTAGTATCTATCAAGCCGTTCATGGCAGAGGGCCTGGTTCCTTGAGGGATCCCCTATCTCCAATAGATTAAGTCTGTCCAGTAAGATAAGGCAGAATGGATATATTCCAGAACACATATCACAACGAACATTAACTACCAAGATTTAAGCACATTACTTTATACTGTGTATATTTAAACCTGAGTAAGGATATATGGTAAATAATCAAAATGCATAAACAGTTAAGAGATCTAGTACTATTTTTATTGATATTTACTGATATTTTTATTCATCACTCTGTAAGATTTTTAAAGCTGAAGGATTTCCTATTATTACTCTTTTTTCCCCAAAGTGGGCAGCCATACCACATACAAACAAACATTAACAAAAGCAATTATTCTACCATATCAAGCCATATCTTTTCTTCATTGCCTGAATGCATAAAATTGTGCTCTCCTTTGCTGAGAGAAGAAACAAGGATCATTTAGTACTAAGATGCTTGTTTAATCCACCAAACAGTGCATCTGAAATTTACCTTAAAGCGCTCATTTTTCAGAGCAGAAGCATACAGTATGTTCAAATAATTTTCAACTTTCTTAAAATCTAACCTGAATCATGGCACTAGAGTTCTCAAATGACTTTACAAAAATAAAAGGGGGGAGAGTGTCATTACATCATCCTAAGTATTTTTGTGTAGTCACCACAGTAAACTTAGGGAAAGCTGTTTTCCAATTTAAATCATTATTAATGGGGAACAACACAGAGCCAGTTAGCAAACTCCTTTACTGTATGCCTATACAAATACAAGTAGATTCAGATGAAGACGACTGTAATCTGATTTTCACTGTGCAACTTTTAAAAGTTGAAATCCATTTTATTCTATAATCTTCTACAGCAGGGGTCCCAAGCTCTGTAGCTCATCAATCCCTTCATGAAGTTTCAGATTATTCATCAATTCCTAAACATTTATTATATGAAAATTATACAACAAATAATTTACTACTATTACTACTACTAATGCCATATAACACCCTTGACTTAACAGTTGTTGATAAAAAAGAGAAAAAAGTCTAGATAGTGGATGTGGCAGTGCCTGGAGACAGCAGAATAAAAGAGAAAGAACTGGAGAAGAGAACAAAATACAAAGACCTACAAATAGAAATAGAACGACTGTGGCAAAGAAAAGCAAGGGTAGTACCAGTGGTGGGATTTAGCCGGTTCACATCGGTTTGGCAGAAACAATACCGATTTTTTTTTGTTGAGTTCGGCAAACCGGTTATGATAAATCTGTGTTTTACGGAACACGTCTGGTTTTCGTTCAACTTCCTTCCAGGCTGGGAAAAAAAACCCACCCTCCTCAAAAGTCCAAGAGAGGAATGACGAAAACCAAACAGGCTGCTGCTTCGAGTAAGCTGGTTTGACCCTGGAGACTAAGGCTCCTAAGGGCTGCTTGATAAATTTTGTTGCTGGGTGGTGCTATGTGAAACCAACCACCTTGCATCAGTTTTTCAGCTCTTCCTCTTCTTCAGGCAGTTTACTCCGCCCTTCCCTGCTTTACTTTTAGCATACAGTCTATGCCTTTATGTATTCTGAAGTTATTCTTCCGGCAGAGAACCGGTTATTAAATTATTTGAATCCCACCATTGGGTATTACCAATAGTAATAGGCACCTTGAGTACAATCCCAAAACAACTGGAGCACCACTTGAATACCATCACCACTGATGAATTTGCTATCAGTCAATTGCAAAAGGCAGCTTTACTTGGAACAGCTTCCATCCTGCGACGATATCTGTAACACCATCAAACATCCACATCTGCCTATCCCAGGTCCTGGGTAAGGACTTGATAGAGAGACAAAAATGCCACACCCAGTCTGGTTAACAATAACAACAACAATGGATATTGATTAACAATAACAACAACAATGGATAATCCTGTTAACCCTTGGGAGTCTATATTGTCCATTTTGGAGAACCTGCTCTATAATGATGATCAGATATCATCCCTGATTTTTGTATTCATGGAAAAATTTAGTTTGTTTGATTGGATTTCATTAAGGTGATGACCTCTAGTGAAAATGATGACATTAGATGAAATCAAAGCTGTTAGATTATAAACCATCATCATTTTCGTTATTAATTAAATTTGTATCATTTGTCTCTCAATGACTCTAGGCTTTTCACAAGTAAAGAACAATAAAATAAATAAAGCAATATAATAATAAACAAGAAAAAGGAATAAAAGACACCAAACTGGATAAGAACAAAAAAAACCATGCTCTTTAAGAAACCCTCAGTCACCTTTGCCAAAGACTTGGGCAAAGAGCCATGTCTTCAAGGCCCTTTGAAACAATACAGTAACAGGGTGGTGTGTACTTAATACAAGCAAGTTAGCATTTCATTATTTATTCATCACATAATGAATTGCTAGGTCTCTAACTTGTCTAATATTTCCAGGGTACCAAATTCAAAAAAGAGAAAGATGGACTCATACAGATGTAGATACATTCTCTGTTTGCTAAACTATTGTTTCAACTTTGTTACACTTAATTTAGCACATCATGATTACAAATCATGCATTCTGCCCCTGAGTTTTATGAGATTTTCATTTTACTAAGAAATAAAATTTCATTATTCCCATTTGATTTTTCTTTCTTTCTCTTAGTTTCTTTGTTCCCCATAAATTCAGATCTTATGTAGATGTCTTGGTAGCCAACCTGTAATGGGCTCCAAATTGAGAAGAATAAAATAGATTCCTAAAATCATGTCTGATGTTTCAACAACATTTTTTTAAGGTAGATGTATGTACTCAGAATTGCATTGTAATTTTTTTTTTTGTAACAATAAGCATAGTTTTATTTACTCCAGTTATGTGTCCAGGTATCCCTTGTGCTCAACTGCATACTTAAAAGCTTTGTTTTGCTGCACAATACAAACAGCTATTTTGGTTCTGTTTGAGAAAGTCTGGCAAGAAAAAGTACTTGCTTTAGTTTTATTTTGAATTTTCTCAAAATTTGTGATGGGAAAAATGCTGTCTCACATACCTGAATGTTTCAGAGCACTAGTTTCCAGTTTCTCAATGATTATCCACTCAGAACACCTAAGGCTGCCAATTCCTATTTATAGCCTATAGAAACAGCCTTGGAAAAACAGATTTGAATCAATAACAAAATAATAAAATTGGAAGGGACCTTGGAGGTCTTCTAGTCTAATCCCCTACTCAAGCAGGAGACACTGTACCATTTCAGACAAATGGCTTTCCTGTCTCGTCTCAAAAGCTTGCAGTGATGGAGTACCCACAACTTTTGAAGGCAAGTTGTTCTATTGGTTAATTGTTCTCACTGAGGAAGTTTCTCCTTAGTTCTAGGTTGCTTCTCTCCTTGATTAGTTTCCAGTCATTGTTTCTTGTCTTACCTTCTGGTGGTCTGGAAAATAGATTGACGCCCTTTTCTCTGAAGCTAAACCTATGACCAGCTACTCAAACTGCCATTGTTCAGATATGTTGAATCACAGTTCCCAAAATTCCTATCAGCATGGTAAAATAGCCTCTTTATCATCAATGATGGAAGTTGTTGTCCTATACCTTTGGACTGTGTTACAGACCAGGAGTTGGGGACCCCTGCTCTATATAATAAGCAGTCTCATAAACTCTCTTAATTCTTCTCCACCCACAATTACCAAGATTTGTATTAGCTCCTGCTACACATTGGTTTTATTGCATTATGTACTTTTGTTTAAATTCTAGAACTAAACACTAAAAATCACAGGACCTTTGTTGTCCCACATAAGGCCTAGATGACAAATGTTTATATATTCTATGGCTTGCATGTCTTTGTTTGATTATGATCTTAGCTGTGAAAAGATTTCCAGCTGTTATTTCTCAGTTTATGGGCTATTTTCTTACGTTTATCTCCATTCTGACTCTTTCATTGGAATAACTGTTCAAAACACCGATTGGCTTTGGCTGCAGGATATTTTCACAAATAGTTTTGATGTATTTGTTCTGTTTAGCTTCTCCTGAGGCCTTATTAAATTTTCCACGAGAAGCTCCTTCTCTCTCTGGTCAGCTGAAACACAAATAGCAAAGGGCAGCCTTATTGACTGGGGTCCTGAGAACAAGCAAAAAGATTTACGTAAGTGTTTCTTTCACTTTGGACAAAGGCAATGATAGTAGAAGTGTGCTGCCTATCATCGTTGGATGATATGAAGCAGAAAGAACATTTCCAAAAGCTCTGATTCATTACAAGCAAAATAATACTACAAGGGAGATATTGCTCAAACTATGTATTGATTGCTAAGTGGCTCCAAATTTTATGGCATCTATTGCATCAAAAGTAGAATGCTTTCAATATGCTGGTTGTATAAAGCCCTTCATGGCATAGACACCTGGATACATGAAATAATAGTAACAATAATAATATAACTTTTCATGAAATCATAGCATTAAAAGGAAACACAAAAGTTCTCAGGTCTAATTGATCAATGCAAGAATCCTAATATTGTGGATGAGTATCTATCCAGCCTCTGATTCATTGTGATCCTATGGGTCAATGGTCAGTGGTTACAGTTGGTATACACTTTTACTACTATGTTCTTCTGATTATCATCCATCAGTTGGATTCAGATGCACAAAATTGTTCATATTGGTTGCCATGTAGTTCTGACTAAGATCATCTCTCACTAATGTCTCAGACTATTTTCCAGAAGAGTGTAAGTGTTTCTGTTCAGGTCATTTCACAAGTAGAGAGTCACCTGTCATTAGATGCTTGGTAGTAGGATTGGAAAATTATTTTAAGGGTTCCCGCAACAACAACAACAACAACAACAACAACAACAAAATTGGAAGGGACCTTGGAGGTCATCTAGTCCAATCCCCTGCTCAGGCAGGAAACCCTATATCATTTTGGACAAATGGCTGTCCAGTCTCTTCTTAAAAACCTCCAGTGTTGGAGCATTCACTGCTTCTGGAGGCAGGTTGTTCCACTGGTTAATTGTTCTAACTGTCAGGAAGTTTCTCCTTAGTTCTAGGTTTCTTCTCTCCTTGCTTAGTTTCCAACAATTGCTTCTTGTCCTGCCTTCAGGCGCCTTGGAAAATACTGTATTAGTTCAAAGCTTATTTTGAATTGAACTGGATGTGAGAGTAATGGATACACACTCACCATCTTTCAAAGTTGGATATGTAAAATAATTCTTGAGCCCCACTAACTTTGTAGAGAGGTGTAGACATAAACTGAACTCTTCCCTTCTAAATTTTCGGGAAATCATTCCTGAATAGCTATATCTCTATCCAAACCCTTTTACATTACAAAACATTAGCAAACACAACATCACACAAACGCACACAGAGGCATACAAGATGCCAGGAAAATGTCAGACCCAGACTTTAAATTAAAGTAAAACTGGACAATTTTTCCAGGTTACTTTGCTGTTCTTTCTCACTAGTTGGCAGTGACTGATTTATTTCTATTTACTGTGAATAGAAATAGGTGGTTTTTACCTAATGTAGTTTGATTATTTATTTAGTACATTTATACTGGGTGTAAGTACATGAACCTGGGTGGTCATGATCTTAAAATGTACAAAAGCTGGAAAAAAATTCAAAAGAGCAGAACCAATTACTCAATATAACCAAAAAATGGACTCTTTCCCCAATGATTATAATTATATCCTGTAATGCTTTGTCTCATCTGACCAAGCCCTGCACATCCCTAGCCTGCTGAGAAAGATTCACCCTTGGTCTATTGTCAGCTTGAATTCACCACTTCTTTCAATTTAAACGTGGAAGAAGACAAGTTTGGTTTCTTTCAAACATCCATGGTTTTCTGAATTTGACTTGATTACCATATGTTAAAGCTGCACTTCCTCCCAACCCATTTCGGCAGATGCTCTAAAGGAGGACTTTGGGTGTCCTGGCCTTTGATCTTTTAAAAAAGTTCATCCTGCCAGAATTAAATTGAAGTTCAGCAGTGCAGTTAAGCACATGGCTAATTTTAAAAGCCACATTTCAAATACGCTTCAACACATTTGTAAAGCAAAAAATGAAAAGCAGTTTAATTGCATTATGTGTGAGATGAAGTCTAAACTCAGCTCAGCATATGGTGACGGACCTCACACATTCGTTGTGCTTTACATTCTTTACATTATTTCACTAGGAAACAAAAGAGCAACTACAAAATATTTCAGGCAAAGCAGCTGATCATCTTGCATTACAAATGAGCTATGTCAGTTCTAAACTGTTGTTCTGCTGTCAATGTCATTATGGCAGCAGGCACAGCCCTAGCCAGTCTTGTTGAACTTGGGAAACTAAGCAAGATAGTACTTGGATGGAGATGTTTGTAGACTGGATTAGAACAATGTTTCTCAAACTTAGCAACTTTAAGATGTGTGGACTTCAACTCTCAGAATTGCTGGAATTGTCAAGGTTGAGAAACACTGGATCACAGAATCAAAGCAACATCCCAGAAGACGCCAATGGCAAACCAACTTTGGGAACACACCATGGAAATGTCCATGAAGACACCATTAATCAAGCTTGATTTAAGGCAAGTGTACTGTCATCCACAAGGTAAAGTGGGGGAAATTAAAAAAAGCGAGAATGGTATTATATTAACACAATCAAAACTCTGCCTTTTTGTGGGTGCATGCAGGATCAATGCATATACAAAAGGGGAATGGGATTAATTTATACCTTTTTTATCCCCTAACACTGCTGATTGTCAAGGCTATTGCTGTTGTTTGTGTTATTATTAGTATGAATATTACTACCACTGTAACTGTGGCCATGGTGGTGCAGCAGTTAGAACGCAGTACTGCAGGCTGCCTGTTGACTACCAGGACTTCAGCAGTTTGAGTCTCACCGGCTCAAGGTTGACTCAGCTTTCTATCCTTCCGAGGCCGGTAAAATAAGGACCCAGATTGTTGGAGGTAATAGGCCAGTGATGGCGAACCTTTTAGAGACCAAGTGCCCAAACTGCAACCCAAAACCCACTTATGCATCGTCAGGTGCCGGGTGGGTGTGGCCATTGGGTGGGTGTGGCCAATTGGGTAGGTGTGGCCCATTGGGTGGGCATGGCTGCAGTGGTAATGGCAGACTGGGTGGGACTAAAAAGTTCAATCAATTGATTCCAACTTTGCAAGATCTTTTTTTCCCCACGAGAAGTTGAAATTGATTGATTGAACCTTTTTTTTTTTTTGCACACAGCGGCGGAGGCCTAAAGCAAAAAGGTTTTATAAAACCCAGCTGAAGGCCTAGGACTGGGACAACAGCACGCATGCCCACAGAGAGGCCTCTGAGTGCCGCCTCTGGCACCCGTGCCATAGGTTCACCACCACTGTAATAGGCTGACTCTGTAAACTGCTTAGAGAGGGCTGTAAAGCACTGTGAAGCGGTATGTAAGTCTAAGTCCCCTCATTATTGCTATGGCTGCTACTACTAATATAACAGTTGCACTTAGGTGGTTCTGAAGAAATTATAGTATGGGAAATGGCAAGTCACTTTATTAAAGAAGAAAGTGAGAGCAGCTACCCTTGAAGAGTGCACAGTACACAAACAAATACACAAATGAGACACAACATTGCAGTTCAAGAACAAGCTTCTAGCCAAGGAAAACATGAGCAAATGCAGCCTTTAAGAGTAAAATGAGCAAATGCAGCCTTTAAGAGTAAAATGTTTTTTGAACACAGCCTCCCTATATCACTAGAGCAGTGGTTCTCAACCTTTCTAATGCCGCGACCCCATAATACAGTTCCTCATGTTGTGGTGACCCCCAACCACTTATACATCACTGGGTGCCAGGGGCGTGGCCAAAGAAAAGGGGGGAAAAATGGTGGACAGCCTTGTTTGGTGACCCCCGTGAAATGGTCGTTCGACCCCAAATGGGGTCCCGACCCACAGGTTGAGAACCACTGCACTAGAGGTTCAAGTATCTCTCAATTCCCCACTTCTCCCCCACCCTCAAAACTTGGGAGGGTGAAAATAGGTCCTGGCACATAAAGGGGGTCTGCCTTTTTGGCAGGCATGCTTTGTCAAAATGTAATGAATTTAATTTAATTAAGATACACTTTTAAAAATGTTCTGCAGTTTTTCTTCAGCCAGGGCTATAGTGCCACACGGATATCACCAACGGCTTAGATCTGGAGTTGATAAAGGAGATAATAAACTTAATTGGAATATAGGAAATTAACATACTCTTCGCTGTGATTAAAACACCAACTCAGAAACGCTAAATATATAAGACATTTATTTTATGGCCATGTGGAATAAATACTCTTAGAAGCCTTCTTCTTTTTTTAAAAAAAAAGATCATCTAGCTTTTTAAACTGTACAAGCGTTTGCTTCCTTATGAATCACATTTATGGTTTTAGTCAGTTTTCTTTCTTCATTTGCCCATTTGAAAGAAGTGGGATGTGGAACAGTAACTTATCTCAACTAAGAATCTTTTTCTTTCTTTCCACAGTCAAAATTTTACTTGCACCTGATTTTTAATGAATCAAATAAAACCTGCTTTCTCCTTAGAGAAAATGGCTTAAAATCCATTAAGCACAGACATGCCAGACATGTTTTTGAAGTGTCTCTTGCAGGTTAATGTATTAGCTAATAAATCTTTGTAAGAGTGTAGTGTGGAATAACAATAGACTCCTTCAGTTCAGTTCTGAACATATTTACATGGAAGTCAGTCCTATACATTTCAAGAGCACATAACTTAGGCAAACCTCTAGGACACGAGTTTATTGCTTTTTTTCTTCTTCCAGTGGTTTTAACTTTGAAATTACTAATGGTCATTTCAAATTATTTTACAAGTTTGTGAGCTCTCTGGAGGTCAATTTTGAAGGACCTTTGGAGGATGTATGGGCAGGAAATGAACAAAATTTAAATACCAATTAATTTAAAATCTAATGAACATTGATGGAATGTAGGTAATTTAACGAACAAAGAAAATATGGTGAAAACTATTGGAAGAGCTTGGAGACCAGCTTTAAGAATAGTTTGTAAATCTGGAGCTTCAGATTATTTAACTCACCATTCTATATCAAAATTGTGGTCCTATTTTATGACCCAAACTATGTACACCAAACAGCCATTTCTAGCTGAATTCAGTTATAGGATGCTTACCACATAAGTAGCAGAAAATTACTTTTTCTAGTGGTAACATGGCTGTCAAATCCATTCAATTTAATTTGTGATATATGAGAGTATCAAATCATTTATCAAAATGTTCATCTTGCATATTTGGATGCCCAATCTAGATTTAAATATGTCTGGGGAAGGCCCAAATAAATTGACTCGAAGTTTTCTCTCAGGCTGCTGTGTGATTGAATTTTTGAATTTTATAAGTCTTTACGTTTTGAAATAGCCCTTTGGAGAAAGCCTCATGTTGATAATTGTCCCTTTCTTTTATAGACTTTCTAGGCTGCTCCTCTGCACAACACCAAATGATAAAATCCTTTTTATGGTGGCCTTTGTGCATCACTAATTTCATCTAATTAATCTAGATCCAGATATGTTAGACTTACTAAAGCTAAATTCTAAAGCCTCTCATGAAAGGAGCTTTAAAATTAACAAGGTGACCCAATAAAGTAGGGGTCCCCAACCTTAGCAACTTTAAGACCTGTGGACTTCAACTCCCAGAATTCCCCAGCCAGCACCCCTGCAATAAAGTGTTCTATCTCTGGTGTGACATAATGTGACGCAATAGGAAGCAAATGTGTTTTTTTCTCTCTCTCCAATTCTGTGGACTATGGTTCGGGTTGTCTTATATGCACCATTAAAAATAAGCAAGAATTTCAAATGACTGCAGATACATTGAAGGGTTAATGGTGAGATTAGACTTCGCCAGCATCATAGAAGAGGTTGTTCCTCTTCTAGTAAATATGACATTCTAAATGTGACTTAGGGTACTTTTATTTCTTCTCTGAATCTATTCTTTCCTGTCTCAGCTCCTTGCATCCAATTTTGTTTTCCCTTTTTTCTTCCTTTTCCTTTAACCCCATTATTTCTACCCCTTTTTCCTTTTGCTATTCCTGCAAAAAGGAGGGAGGGGGGAAGAGGGGAGAGCTTTAGGTATGTGTATCTCTGTGTGATTGTAATGTGTTCTTTCTGAGTGTTCAGTGGTTTGAGCATATCTTGCAAAGGCACAGAGAGGATCGTTTAGTCTTATAAACCACATGTTTTATTTTAAAGACTATTTATTAGATTTTTTTTCATCCTTTTTTTCCATAAATAATCCAAGGTGAAGAACATGCCTCCCTCCTCCCCTATTTTTCCTACAATGGCAACTCTCTGAGGAGGGTTGGGCTGAGAGAGATTAACTGGCCAAGTTATCCAGCAGGCTTTCATGCCTAAGGCAGGACTAGAATTCACAGTTTTCCGGTTTCTAGCCTGGTGCCTTAACTATTACAAGAAAAAGTCTCCCAACAATGAATTATTAACAATGAATGTTAATAAGTAGTTATTAATAAGGGGTATTTTGGTTCTGGCCCTGTCTTGTTTTCTTTGGAATGCTGCTTTTTGAGAAGAGAAAAGATATTTATACAAACACACAGAAATATAATTATTGTGGAAGGAAGGAAATTTCTAGGATTAATTTCAGGGGCATTGGCAGCCACAAGAAAGTAAAATGAGGAAGCTGGATGCTGTGCATTTATTTGTGCTTATAATTTTCCCCTTTTGGGTGGAGGAATTAAATTCAGAGCTGTCTTCTTTATAGAAAGCACAAAGAAAGAATTTGGGAGGTATGGATGAACCTATATAAAGACTGCTTAGATTTAAGATAGAGACCATGTACCTGCTTCAGGTATGGCAGGTATAATAATAATAATAGTAATAGTAATAGTAATAATAATAATAATAATAAGAATAATAATAATAATAATAAGAATAAGAAGAAGAAGAAGAAGAAGAAGAACAACAACAACAACATCCAGAATCAGAAATAACAGAACAGAGACTAGCAGATCAACGCCGATTTATAACACGAAATAAAATATTCACAGAAACAGAATTGGACGAACTGCAAAGGTTTACCCAGGGCAAAGAAATCAAAGCCTTACCAGAAGTAATTCAGAATGTAGAGGCAAACCAGGGGGAGTTGGAAGTGAAGGAATCTAGCAGAGATATACAACTGTTCTCATCAGTTGGAAACCAGGCACCTCTTCCTCAGGAAGAACAAAACCCTCTAACTAACGAATAAAGAATTGAAACAAGATAACTGAGTTCATCTAGAACATGCACAAAAACACAGGAAAATGCTTACCTGCATTGAAGCTTGTTCCAAAGAAACAGCTAGCACAGCATTAAAGATGCAATATTGCAGATAGCAGTATAAGCACCTAATTTCTCGCAGAGAACAAACCAACTAATGTACAGCACAGCTGCAGTATAACAGAATCACCTGGATGCAAAATCAACAAAGAAGAAAAACAAACAACCAGTGCACCACAAAAATGGAAGGTTAGACTAGAAATAAGATCAGCAAGTTAAGATCACATGCAAGCAAGCTAGAACAGATGAAAGAAAAGAAGCTGAAGAACAAGAAGACCAAAGAATACCTAATCAAGAAATACCACTTAGAAAACAGGAAGATCAAGGAAGCACTGGAAATAATAAAGCAACAAATAACAGCTATAGCCAGGAAAATCAGTAGATATGAAGCTCGAATTGCAAACTATATGCAGAACCTCCAATTTCAATCCAATCAGAAACGTTTCTACCAATCCATCAATGGAGAAACTGCAAGGATCAGTCAGTACCTGACAAGGAAGAAACAGTGCAGTTCTGGAAGCAGATATGGGATAACCCAAAGAAATACAACAAGGATGCGGCTTGGTTAAAAGAGGTGGATGCAAATAAAACAGAAGTTGAAATGAAAGAACTAGTAATAACAACACAAATGGTAGAAAAAAGAGCAAGGAAAATCAAAAATTGGTCAGCACCAGTGAAGATGAACTGCATGGGTTTTGGCTGAAACATCTAACTGTTATACACCCACTCATTGCCAAACAGTTCAACAATGTACTACAAGGAGGAGAAATTGAAAAGTGGCTAACAACTGGGAAAACCTACCTAATAATGAAAATCCAGCAAAAGGGGCAACACCAGGTAACTACAGGCCAATACCTGCTTACCAACAACTTTCAAATTACTAACTGGTGTAGTAGCTGATGCAGTGCAACAGCATCTAGTTGAAAACAATCTCTTTCCACCTGAGCAGAAAGGAAACCGCCCCAATAGCAGAGGAACAAAAGATCAACTCCTAATAGACAAAATGATCTTGGAAAACTGCAAGAGAAGGAAGACCAACCTGAATGTGGCATGGATTGACTACAAAAAGGCATTTGACTCTCTGCCACATGATTGGATAATAAAGTGCCTAGAAATAACAGGAGTCAGTAGAAACATCAGAAAATTTGTGCAAAGATCGATGGCACAATGGAAGACACAGTTGCAGATCAATGGTGAGAGGCTGGGAGAGGTTAATATCAAGAGAGGAATATTTCAAGGAGATTCATTATCACCATTACTATTTGTTATTGCACTGTTTCCTCTGTCAACAATACTGAATAACTCAGGACAAACATCAAACATCAAAAACATCTGCCAGACTATCCCACCTCCTTTATATGGATGATCTGAAGCTGTATGGAAAAACATCATCTGAAATAGAATCGCTGCTCAACACTGTCCGTATATATATCCAAGATATTGTAATGGAGTTTGGCTTGGACAAATGTGCCACACTTACTATCAAACAAGGAAAAATAGTGAAAACTGAAGGAATCAAGATGCCCCACGAAAAAAACATTAAGAGTCTGGATGAGGAAGAATACTACAAATACTTGGGTATCCTTCAAGCTGACAACATCAAGCACACTGAAGTCAAGAAAAAGATTAGAGGTGAATACATCAAGAGAGTGAAGAAGATCTTAACATCCAAACTCAATGGAGGAAATACCATAAAGGCAATCAACACCTGGGCAATCCCAGTCATTAGATACCCAGCTGGAATAGTGGACTGGACTCAAGCAGAACTAAAAGCAATGGATAGGCAGACCAGACAAATAATGACAATGAATCACGCCCTTCATCCACGCATGACAGTGATACTTTATATCTTACAGGCAAATAGGTTGGCGTGGAATGCTACAAGTACATCAGATGGTTGAAGAAGAAAAAATGGCTTTGGAAAAATATCTGAAGAACAATGATGAAGATGCACTGAAATTAGTATATCAGGAAGGCTTACTAACTACTGGAGAGACCAAACTGGCCTACAAGAAAGACCAATTGAAGAACAGAATAGAGGCATGGGAAGACAAAGCACTACATGGCCAATACGTGAAAAAAATAGCTGGGAAAGCAGATAATAACAAGACCTGGCAATGGCTAAGACCAGGAAAATTGAAGAAAGAGACCGAAGGACTAATTCTGGCTGCACAAGACCAAGCCTTAAGGACAAATGCATACAAAGTCAAAATTGAGAAGACAGCAACAGACAGTAAGTGCCGCCTATGCCAAGAAACTGAAGAAACAGTGGACCACTTGGTAAGCTGTTGCAAGAAGATTGCACAGACTGATTACAAGCATCGGCATGACAAAGTAGCAACAATGGTGCATTGGAAGATCTGCAAAAAATATCATTTGCCTGTAAGCAAAAACTGGTGGGATCATAAAATAGAGACAGTCATAGAAAATGATAAAATTAAACTGCTCTGGGACTTCAGAATTCAAACAGACAAGCACCTGCAACATAACACCCCAGACTTAAAAATTGTCGATCAGAAAGACAAAAAAGTCTGGATAGTGGACGTGCAGTGCCTGGAGACAGCGGAATAGACAAGAAAGAACTGGAGAAGATAACAAAATACAAAGACCTACAAATAGAAATAGAAAGACTGTGGCAAAAGCAAACAAGGGTAGTACCAATAGTAATAGGCTCCTTGGGTGCAATCCCAAAACAACTGGAGCACCACTTGAACACCATTGGCAGTGACAAATTCGCTATTAGTCAATTGCAAAAGGCGGCCTTATTAGGAACTGCTTCCATCCTGCGACGATATCTGTAATACCATCAAACATCCACATCTGCCTATCCCAGGTCCTGGGTAAGGACTCAATAGGTAGACAAAATGCCAAATCCAGTCTGAACATCTGGCTGACTGTGCGATGATCGATAATAATATAAAATTGGAAGGGACCTTGGAGGTCATCTAATCCAACCCCCTGCTCAGGCAGGAAACCCTATACCATTTTGGACAAATGGCTGTCCAGTTTCTTTTTAAAAACTTCCAGTGTTGGAGCATTCACCACTTCTGGAGGCAGGTTGTTCCACTGGTTAATTGTTCTAACTGTCAGGAAGTTTATCCTTAGTTCTAAGTTGCTTCTCTCCTTGATTAATTTCCATCCATTGCTTCTTGTCCTGCCTTCAGGCGCTTTGGAAAATACATTAGGATTGCTATATTATGCAGCACTGAGTGCAACTTTTGGGAGTCACATTTCAATTGACCAGATCAGAGTAAATGAAAAGTGGCAAATACAGTCAATATTATCTGATTTTGCTGGGTTGGTAAATATGGTTCTACCATCTTCGCTACACTTTGCCAAGCTTGCTGGCTTCCTGCCATAAACAGAGGGAGGAGAGATAGAAGAAATTCAGGAAGCTGTGCAGGTAGAAAGAAGAAGGATGTAAGGGGAGAGGGAAGACACTGACAGGAACCAGAAGTGCTAAACACAAGATTGCACCGCCTCAAGAACACCTGGCTTGGGAAAGAATGTGAAACCTCCTCAAGATGTGCCTACAATCAAAGCAGTTCTCAAAACATCAAAACGGGATGCTACTGGAAACTGACAGTCCGGTTGGGGGCAGGGCCACAAACATCTAATCCTTAGTAAAAGAACCTATCACTTCAACCAAATGGAGTCAAGGATCTTTCTTTCCTAGGGACTTAGCTGGGGTAGGTCTGACACTGCACTTCTGCAATTCTCTTGAACATTTCAAACTCTCCTTATTTCATTCCATGCAAAAAAATAATTGTTTGCACACTCGATCCCCACAAACACCTTCTTCATGTTAAGTAATTTACTTGGCTGCATGTAAAATTTCTCAGTGGTTCTTCTGAAGGGGAGCTGAAAAGGCTTCAAGTGACCTTTCCCCTTGGACAACCTGAAACGCAGGAGTTTGGAGTAGTGAGGGGGCAGGATTTCCTGCAAATAGTAAAATGAACTGTTCACAAGCTCTTTAGAGCCAACATTCTTTCTTTTTCTTTTAAGAAAGCTTAGTTCTAGATTCAGATACACTGCAGCCGAGCCAGAAATAAATTGACTCAGCTGTTGAAATTGCTGATGTTGTCAGATCACTGAGATCCAAAAACTGCTTTGGAACTTGAAGGAAAGAATTTTTGTATGGAAATGTCCTGACTATTGCTAGATTTAAGATACGTTATTCATGGATAAGCATCTATAAGTTTGCAGCTTCCTGGCACTGATTTAAACAAGCTTACTCTATTTATAATAAAATTGTCCTCCAACACTCCCACCCCCCCCCCATCTGTATAAAACTAAGATGCTTGGATAAATTGTTCTTTGCAGTGTAATCTTACAGCTGGCTATTCAGATGTGAGTCCAGTTAAGTTCATGAAGTCATATTCTAAACAAGGGGATTGTAGAAGAGCAGTCTTCCTCAATTATATTTTCCAGCACAGCAGAATTAGATAATACTGACTGTATTTGCCACTTTTCATCAGTTCTTAAAATGACAAAGAATTCTTCTCCTCCCCTTTCCCTCTTCTGTCCATTGGCTGAAGAAAGGGGCACAAAATAATAAAAATTGACATATGTGACAATTTGTGACAATTTATGTCTCATAGGGTTTGCATTGGAACTTTATCAAGCTTTTTCTCAAGAAATTGAGAAATTTCAGTTCCATTCCTGGCCATCGCGCAAGCAAATAATAAAGTCTTGTGGTCCTAATACAAAAGGAATAGTTGACTGCACAAGTTCATGCAATGGAGATTCTACTCTTTCACCACATACCAAGAACAAGCCACTAAACTCATTTTCTTGATAATCTGTTGAGTGAGGTTTTGCTTGTCTTATTGTCTTATTTTCTGCAATAGTTCCATCCGGAGAACTATTTTGGTTGCTTAGGGTTTTCCCTAATCTCACTCTCCATCTAGAGCAGTGGTTCTCAACCTTTCTAATGCCGTGACCCCATAATACAATTCCCCATGTTGTGGTGACCCCCAAGTGGGTGTGGCCACCAATAAGAGGGAGTAGGACAGCTAGGGAAAAGGGAAAAAAATGGTGGACAGCGTGGTTTGGCGACCCCCGTGAAATGGTCATTCAACCCCAAATGGGGTCCCGACCCGCAGGTTGAGAACCACTGATCTAGAGAAAAAAATCCTTCAGTTTCCTGGAGGTCTTTCACCCTTTCACCCTTTCTTCAAGTCAACCCCACTAGCATTTTTTTTTTACCATAGTTGCTGTAGTTGCATTGTTGTTGGCTCTTTAGTTTTGGTCAATAAAGGTAAAGGATTCCCTTGTCCAGTCAAGGAGCATTTCTTAGCCAAGGGAGCCAGCATTGTCTGAAGACATGTGGTCAGTATGACTATATGCCGAGGCACACAGAACACTGTTACCTTCCCACCAAAGGGCATTTATCTACTCACCTTTGCAAGCTTTTAAACTGCTAAGTTGGCAGGAGCTGGGGCAAGTAATGGTTGCTCACCCCATTGCACGGCGCTCACATCTTGAACCTGGGCTGTCAGCTTTCCAGCTGACAAGCTCAGATCTTTAACTATTGAGTGATTGTTTTCCCTAGTTTTGGTTGATAGCAAATCAGGCCCTGAAAAGCAAAGTTTGGGGAAACTCCGTTGTTCAGGGCTGTTTAGTACTGTTGCGTCCTTGGCGGGAAAACAGACACGAGAAGCAGCTGGAGTTCTCAGGTTCTTTTATTCAGCGTTCAGCTTACAGGAAGATGGCTTCAGCTCAGCCCAAACGCCTCACAGCCTCTTATATAGGCAACTCCCGGGTAAATGGGTTACTTTTCCCGCGCCAGCACCCGCGCATGCGCACGGCGCCGGCGACAGCCTGTCTGGTCCCGGGCAGCTTTGCACCTGCCCGGGACTGCCTGCAAACGCCCGAGCCGTTTGCAAGGCTCGGGACATAACACCCCTTTCCCCCGGGCTAAAACTACTATCAACATACAACATTTATTTTACACGACAATTTGCTCCCCAGTGTTCCCACTGTTTACTGGCTTTTGTCTTGCCAACATGTTATGTAATCTTCTAGGTACTTAGGAGATTTCTTTGCTCTCTGTGACCTTCTTAGCTCTGGGTTACTGGCATAAGTCCCCTGACTGGAGGGAGGCATGAGCCTGTTCTCTCTACTGTGCCCTGGTGTCTTCCAAGGACTGTGCCCCGATGCCTGGCCTGCTTGCTTGCCCCCCGGGCTCGTCAGGCCAGGGCTTCTGTTGCTTTGTGACCTGGTTGTCCTACCTAGCTGTAGACCCTCAGGCCCCTTGAAGTGATAGCCACTGCTGGGCTTCTCTGTAGAACCCCCTAGGTCAGTCCAAGACCTGTCAGGAGGCTGTCTATTCCCTGAACCCCATTCTGTGTTTGGGCTCGTGTGGGTTTCTGTACTCTCCCAAAACTCAGGTGTCCCCTGAGTTGTGCTCGGGGTGTTGTAGTCGGGACTTGGTTCCTCGACTAGCTCTGTGTATGTTTGACCCCCTGTAGGATTTGGGGTAAGGTCAGGCCAACCTTGGGCATTGTGTGCCAGCTCTCTTGCGGGGAATGATTTGTTGGGATGCCCCCGGGTATCCTCCGTTGCTGGAGTGCTGTGTGCTGTGTGTGGAAAGTGAATATGCCCCCGGGGTAACTCCCTGGCTGGAGTAGGCGTGAGTGCCTGTTGTGTGGGTAAGCTCCAAGACTTCCTTTTCGGAGCAATTGCAGAATCTTGGGACGAGCCGTTTGTGGCTCCCTCAGTGGCGATGGGCAGTAGCTCTTGCCCTTCCCTTTGCTCCAAAGGGTCCCCCTCCCCCCCTGGAAAAGACCCAGGAGTTTCAGCAGAAAAGTCCCGCCTAGAGCGGAGTTGGTCGATGTGCCGACGCAGGACACGACCGTTGTCCAGGGCAACCTCGTAGGAGAGAGGACCTGTGATCCTGGACACAGAAGCGGGGACCCATGTATGACCAGGCCCGTAATTGCGAGCCCAAACCGGGGCACCCACAAGTAGTTGTCTAGGTGCCCTAGGATGTGAGGTAGATGAAGGCAGTCTGTCCGGATGCAACCGGTCAAGTCTAGTAGTAAGTTGGCGCCCCCAACGAAGTTCAGCTGGACTTCTCCCTGTAGAAGTGGACGGTGTGGTGCGATAAGAAAGGAGAAAGTCAGCCAACCTGTGATGCCAGTCCCCGTAGGTGAGTCTCTTCAAGGCGTCCTTTGCGATGCGCACCATGCGTTCAGCCATACCGTTGGTGGATGGGTGAAAAGGCGCAGATGTGGCATGACGAATCAGGTTTGCCTGTAAGAAAGCTTGGAATTCGGAGGAGGTGAATTGAGGGCCGTTGTCAGACACAATGACATCTGGCAGCCCGTGTGCAGCAAAAATCCCCCTCAGTACCTGAATAGTCTTTGCAGTGGTGGTGGACGAGACAGGCACAACCTCAAGCCATTTTGAATGGCTGTCAACAAGGACCAAGAAGAACTGGCCCTGAAAGGGCCCAGCGTAGTCAATGTGTGCACCCTAGACCATGGGGACTGTGTTTCCTCCCATTTATGCACAGGAGCTTGGGGCATCTCTGGGCGAGATCGTTGGCACATGTGGCATGCGTGTACCTTAGCCTCAATATCTTTATCTAAAGCAGGCCACCACAAGTGGCTGCGTGCAAGAGCCTTCATGCGAACAATGCCAGGATGACCCTCGTGGAGGGATTCTAAGACCCTAGTCCTCATTGAGGTGGGAATGACAACTCTGTTTCCCCAAAGCAAACAACCCTGAGAAAGGGACATTCGTTCCTTTTGGACCAGAAACTCTGAAACTCAGGACTAGGGCAGTGCTCAGGCCACCCGGACAGGACCCAGGAGCGGACACGTGAAAGTGTGTGATCTGTACCTGTTTCAGCGGTAACATCCCTGGCACTAAGAGGGAGCTCGGGCAAGGCTTGGATTGATAGAATGTTGACAGCTGGCGCGGGGTCAGCTTCTACTACTGGCAGAGGCAATCTACTGAGGCCATCAGCATGGCCCATTTCTTTCCCAGGCTTGTTGAGTAATGAAAAATCATATGCAGACAAGAAAATAGACCACCTAAGCATTCTAGAAATGATGTGGGGAGTCTGCTTAAGTGTGGTAAACAGTCCCAGCAGAGGCTTATGGTCAGTGAAGACCGTGAAAGGCCTGCCATATAGAAAATCGTGGAATTTTTTAATTCCAGCAACAACAGCCAGAGCCTCCCTGTCTATCTGAGCGTAGTTGCGCTCGGCAGAAGACAGTGTTCTGGAGTAGTATGCAATAGGAAACTGAGTTCCATCAGACATGAGGTGACTCAGGACAGCTCCAACCCCGTAGGGGGATGCATCACAAGCGATGCACACAGGAGAGACTCGTGAAAGTGCAAGAACACTTGTTAGAATGAGCAAGGCTTGATTTCTTTAAAGAAATATCATGTGCTTGTGACCACAGCCACACAGGCTTGTTTGTCTAGTAGCCTGTGAAGAGGTCAGCTTCACTAGCCTATGTGGAAGAAACGAATTGTAGAAATTCAGGAGGCCTAGGAAGGCCTGAAGTTCGGCCTTAGACTTTGGACTGGGTGCTTCTAAAATAGCAGTTAGTTTTGATTCAGCAGGATGAATCCCAGCAGCATCAATTTTGAATCCCAGAAATTCAGTAGAAGGCACCCCAATCTGGCATTTGTCTTTTCTGAGCTTGAGGCCTGATTTCCTGAATCTTAACAGGACAGCCCTAAGCCTTTCAGCTAGAATGTGTTTGGAGTCTCCTGCAATCAAGACATCGTCAAAGTAGGGGCAGACCCCAGACACCCTGTGTCTAGTTCCAAGATAATGGAACCCCTTGTAGCTTCACGTTAGTGACAGCTTTTTCTTCATGGGCTTGTGTTGTGTGCCTGTTCTACAGATGCTTCTTCGCGACGCGCAAAACCCTACCCTATTCGGGCTGGGGAATCTGGTACCTTTCAGGCGTTCTTCTTGGGGTTGTGCCTTTCGTCGGCTCAGACACACAGCTGCAATATGCCCTTGTTTGCCGCATGCCCGGCAGGTAGCGGAGCGGAACTTGCAGTCGGTTCTCCTGTGGCGAACTCCACAGCCGATGCACTTGAGCAGAGCCGAAGAGCTTCCCTTCTGGTTCTCTTCCTTCGCGGGGTGTAGACGGTCGACTTCCTCGTCCGGATCCTCCTCGGAGTTTCGTCGGACGTCTTCCTGGTGAACGGACGCACCCTCTGCACTGCTTCTGATCGGCCGCATGTTCTTGACGGCGCCGCCTGCTGCTTCTTCCGCGGTGGCTTCCCTTAAAGCGTCTTGGAAGGATAATTCTTCCTTAGCGAAAAGTCTCTGTTGTAGCTCTCGATGCCTCAACCCGCACACGAATCGGTCCCTCAGTCGTTCCTCGAGGTCCTTGAACTCGCAGGGCTTGGCGGCCTTCCGTAACGCGGCGATGTATTCCTTGGCTGACTCACCGGACCGTTGATCCCTCTGCTCGAAGGTGTGGCGCCATGAGATAACGGACACCTTGGGGTGGAAGTGCTCTTTCAGCAGCTTCTTCAGGTCTGCGTAGCTTACAGACTCTACTGGAACAGGTGCTACAAGATTTTCTGCGATTTCGAAGGCGTCTTGGCCGCAAACGCAAAGCAGGGTGGCGGCCTTCAAGCTATCTTCCCTCACTTGGTTTGCCTTGAAGTAGTTCTCCATTCTGGATACGTAGGACTCCCACCGCTCTGGATGTGAGACGTCGAATTCCGAAAGCCTTCCGATTTTCGCCATCTTCGGATCTTCAGGAGACGGGTCTATCAGCCAGCCTACCCCCGAATGCGCACTGGATTGGCGGGCAGCTGCTGAGTCAACACCGTTCCTCTTCCGCCGCTCAGGACTCCTTGGGTAAGCTTACACTTTTTCCTTTCCAGGTAGTGCAAGGCATCCCACCTTCGTCGCCAGTGTTGCGTCCTTGGCGGGAAACAGACACGAGAAGCAGCTGGAGTTCTCAGGTTCTTTTATTCAGCGTTCAGCTTACAGGAAGATGGCTTCAGCTCAGCCCAAACGCCTCACAGCCTCTTATATAGGCAACTCCCGGGTAAATGGGTTACTTTTCCCGCGCCAGCACACGCGCATGCGCACGGCGCTGGCGACAGCCTGTCTGGTCCCGGGCAGCTTTGCACCTGCCCGGGACTGCCTGCAAACGCCCGAGCCGTTTGCAAGGCTCGGGACATAACAAGTACCATGCTAAGAGTCCCATGCAGGAGGAAGCCAGTTAATAGCCAGTTCAGATGTGATGATTTTTGGGATCATTACAGCTTTTTATGATTCTGATTACACAGTCTGTTAAAAAAGACATTTATAATACATGAAAGCATTTATGCATGCCGCCAGTTTTCTGAGTGTATGTGTATTCTGTCAGCTGTCAGGCTTCCAAATAAACTGTGACTAAACAAAAGTATTGCCAGTGGATCTGCCAACAAAATTGGCAGAAGATTTGCTCATACATAGCCCACCTTCCTCACTGAAAAGAAATACAATTAGAGCTTTTGAAATATGTAAACTATTTTTACTATGCAACAGGTTAATCCCACTTTAGTAGGACTACTCCACAATAAATATTGTTGATGAAAGTTGCAGCATCAAGTGGTGGTGAGTTGCCACAAGGGGGAGGGAAGTTTCAAATTTCTTAGACTAAAGTCTAAAACACGCATTGATCTACTCTGTATCTCTCTGTGAATTCATGAGATGCTCAAAGACATTTCAGACTGAAAAGAAAGTAACCACATCACTAAAATTTGCAGCACTTCAAAAGGTGTACCAAAAAATTAACCCGAGGGGCTTTGTCAAAGTGCTCCCTTTTTGTTTCACCTATATGCTAAGTCAGGTTGGCTTAGCCATGTTTTGATGAAGGAATCACAATTGTCATTTTGTGCAGGATTTGCACAAAAGGCTAAATAAAAAAAATCATCATTTTTCTAAACCACAGTGGTTAGGTTCATACAACTGTAAGCCACAACCAAACATATTATAGCTTAGCACAGTGGTTCTCAACCTTTTTAATGCCGCGACCCCCAACTGGTCGTAAGTCGAGGACTACTCAACCAGTCGTAAGTCGAGGACTACTCAACTGGTGCAGCACCTTTTGCAGAATGGGACTTTTGGCAGGCTCAGCAGGGCAGAGACAGCCTGGACAATTCCTATTGGCTTTTGAAAGCCAATAGAATTAGACTCTATTCAAGAGAGTCTATTCTATTGGCTTTCAAAAGCCAATTGAATAAAAGGGAGTAGCACAGCTAAGGAAAAGGGGAAAAAATGGCGGACTGCGTTGTTTGGCGACCCCCATGAAATGGTCGTTCGACCCCAAATGGGGTCCCGACCCACAGGTTGAAAACCGCTGGCTTAGCATGATGCATCTTTCTTGTCATTCTCTGAGCAAAACAGATATTCATAGAAAAAAGTACCCACCTTTCTAGCTTATAGTGGATTACATAATAGGCCTTCTCTAATTTGATCTTTATGGCAACAATTATTCTGGTCAGTGAGATGGTGACTTGTCTAAATTAATTCTTTCAACTTCCAAGAGTATTTGGAACGTAAAATTGGATTCTTCCAATCCTAGTTCAGTATCCTGAATTTTGCACCATACTAATTCCTACCATTCTCTCAGATTCTAATTAATTTTACTCTGTAATTTTTTGACCCTCTCCAACTCTTTACCTATTGTTTTTACTGTTAGAGATTATCTGATGCCATTTGATCTTAGAAGAGAAACAGTATGTTGTCCTGGAGATGTAAAAATTCTTTTTACTTTTGTACTATAGAGAGACACAGTATGTCAGACTCCCGAATAAACTTTCAGTTTTAAAGGTTCAACACAAATCTCCTCAATGCTATTATGTTACAGGTAGTCCTCGACTTATCTGGAAAAAGTGAATTACAACCGAGTTCTGAAGATCTGACAATTCCCCTCCCCCGTCCACATATCATGTGATCACACTTTGGGCATTTGGGCGGCATATAAATAAAATTAAATACAATAAATTAAATACAAATTTGGCAACATGATTGCTTTATGGCTATTTGCAGCATCCCGCGCTCCCATGACTGCATTTTACTTTTGCTAAAAACCAGAAGTTACTTTCAGGGAAACCACATCATGTGAACAATGGGTTTGCTTAATGACTGTTTGGTGTTTGTTTTGTGACTGTCAAGTTTATTTTATGACTGCCACATTCGCTTAATGACCGACTCAAAAAAGTTTATAAAATTGGGTCGCTCATATGACCGACCCAATTTACGACTGTCACAACATATGACTGCAATGGGCAGACTCCATTACAACATATGTTGAATTCTGTGTGAAGGAATGATCCCCCTACTTTTTTTTGTTATTTCCTTTTAATTATTCAGCCCAAGATTATTTTTCAAAATAAACTTATCAGGTAATAATACATTTCTTTGGTATATGCTTTGAGGCCCTGATATAAGTCCATGACTGGCTGAGGAATCCTGGGAGTTGATGTTCAAGTATCTTAAAGTTGCTAAAGTTGAGAAGCATTGGCCTAATGGTCTATCCAAGTTTGATCAAGGCAGACCACAGTTTTGAGCAGCTCATCCTGTCCTAGGAGAGAGCAGCAGGAAAATAATACGAAAGCAAGCACTATGAATAGTTGTAGAGGAATCAAGTTTGGGGCTTTTATTATTTTGAACACAGTATTTTATTGTCAACAATTGCACAAGTGCTCCAGGCAAGAGTCCTTGTTATCTGGAACAGTGTTTTAATTTTAAAAACTTCTGCAAAACTGAAATTTAACCTCTATTCTTTTGCCAGTCAATGATTTATTTTGAAAAAAAAAACTGCCTAAGTGCTCAGACAAGAGCCTTTATATCCTTCCTACAATAGTATGTTATTTCCGAAATAAAATTGCAGCTGCAGAGCTGGAATTACGCTCTTTTCTTATCCTGCAATTTTATTTCATATCCAAAAAAAGTATTTATATTTATTTTATTTTCAAAAACTGACAAACTGCTCCAGCCAAGAGCCTTTCTTTTCCTGAGCAGTATTTTATTTTACAGAACTGCTTAAGTGCTATAGGCAGGTTCCTTTCTTATCTAAACCAATAGTTTATTTTTTAATATATTGTACTACTATGCCCTCACAAATCCAAGCAGAAACATAGAAAGCTGTGTTCAGTTTCTCATATTCTGTATGAGGCAGGGGAGTTATAAAGCCACTTGGAAAAGAAGCCTATATGCTTTTTGTCAAATATGCCCGTTTAACTTCTCAATGACCATGATGAGGCAGAGAAATTCTGCCAAGTATAGGACAAGTCTAAATTATTTAAAATTCTTCTGAAAACTTAGTCCAAACCACCTAATCAGTAACATCCAGTGCAGTGAAGGCAGAACTATTTGTTCATTTTTTCATTTGTTATGAACAACGATAGTTTTGATAAATTAGGAAGCAGAATGTTCTCAGACTGTGAAATGGTGAAAGAAATATACCTACAGAAATACAAGAGCTTATCTTTTGGATAAAAAAAAAAAAAAAGACAGGCAGAGCCATCCCAAAATCAGCCATTAAGTCAAATTTTGGATATTAGAGAAAAACAAAGAACTTCTGAGGATACTTAGGATATTATTTTTTTGTTTGAGTGCAGGGGAAGATTGTACTCAGTCATTATTTAAATGTATTTCTTGGTTTGGGGTAAGTGCCGAACACCACTTCAATTCCAGTTAAAAATTCCTAGTTTGGGTGTATCCCTTTAGGGCTCTAGAGCAGTGTTTCTCAACCTTGACAATTTTAAGACATGTGGACTCCAACTCCCAGAATTCCATAGCTGCTGGCTGTGGAATTCTGGGAGTTGAAGTCCACATGCCTTAAAATTGTCAAGGTTGAGAAACACTGCTCTAGAGGTAGGCAATTTACATTCGGTGGCAGGAGAAGTGGAGGAAGGAAAGAAGGGTTCTATTTCTGATCCTCTTATCTTGGCAAATTTGAGTCTGATTTAGTTTAATTCTATTTTCTAATTTCCTAACTCCAAAATCAAAAACACTTTACATTTAAAAAATGACATACTGGAAAATTACACCTGGGTTATTCATGTCCTGCTTGAGGACATCATGGTGGTATCTGCCAGACCATACTGGGAAACACAGTGAAACATTACAGAGAATAGAAACAGACAGAATAATCTGGGCATGGGGAAATAGAGGTAGGGAATGGCTTGAAAGGTCAGAAATGGACCAGAAAGTGATGACCAGGGAGTGATGAAGACTATCCAGGAATGTTTCAGGACCCTTCAATATGACCTATGTATCATAGCAGAAACCCTTGTTATTTCCAAGATTACAGCAATCTCTAAGAACATTTTTGACATCTTCCCAAATTCCCAATCTGCCTTGTGTGGAACTATCTTTGCTATAAAATTATTAAGTTCTTATAAAACTGGCATATATCTGACATGAAAATAAACCAGACTTATGGAGAACTGCACCCAAGCTATGTGCCCTTTGGCAGTGAAAGTTAAAACTATTGTTCAGAACGCCAGTCAAGTATCTGGGCATCACGTTAGAAGTGCTGAAATAACTTGATTTAATGGATGTTTTTAAATATATCCCTATAAATATCTACATGCATATATGTACGTCAGACATCAATAGTAAAGGAAGAGATCCTGAATATATTCTTCAGAAGGAATGTGAAATAAACAAATCAAAATAAACATGGAAATTAAGAAGTTCAGATCACAGGAAAGAAAATTATATAGTTTATTTCTTGGCACTTCATCTAAATAATGATTCTGAGCTTTAATGTAATGCAAACTCCACCCACTGCCTGTGAGAAAATTTCAACAGGGTTAAAAGATCTGTGCATGACTCAGGTGGCAAAAAACCCCAACAATTCATAATATGCAGTGAGATGGGTGTTGCAGCTGAAAAGTTTATGAAGATTGCTGGTTCTGGCTATACTTTTCTCTTATGCTCCCTCATCCCTTGGGCAATGAATCCCAGACAATTTTGAAATAATTAAGAATCAAATGTTAAAAGATTCTTTTCACAGAGACATAGATATTCATTATTAAGTCTCTGTATTTTAGTTTTGGTACTGGAACTCAATCATCATGATCAAAGGATTGTATTGACAAAAGTGTATCCTGATCTAATCCTACACATTTAACAAGTGGGAATGGCAAGTATTGGTTTTGGTGACTAAAAAAAGAGGATTTAAAAGTGATGATAATTCCAAGGATTTCCTTCAGATGAGATTTGCTTTCCCTTAGCTTTTGTTAATGAACATAATTAAAATGAAATAAAGATGTAATATTGACAATTGTAACACAATCTACTGTGTCATAAACCTTGGGAGAAAGTGCTCTAAAAAGCAGTTTAATTCAGAAGATGGAGTAATGTTGCTTACTCTGTAGTTGTGTGGCCAATAAATTTAAATAAATAATGATAGGGAAATAATGGGGAAAAAAGAAAGAAAGAAAGAATGAATGAAGGAAGGAAGGAAGGAAAGAAGGAAGGAAGGAAGGAAGAAAGAAAGAAAGAAAGAAAGAAAGAAAGAAAGAAAGAAAGAAAGAAAGAGAAAGGAAAAGAAAATTTACAAATAGTATAAGCAAATTTAATAAGAGCATCCAGAAGCTCCAGTTGGTGCACAATGCAGCAGCCCACATGATTTTGTGTAGACCTCAGTGTGCATTTGGATCACCTCTCCTGTGGGAGCTGCATTGGTTGATGTTTTGTTTCCAGGTGCAATTCAATTGCCACCTTTAAAGCCCTTCATCCCTTGAGACCAGGTTATCTGATGGACCGTCTTTTACCGGTCACATCTCTCTGACCCACTAGAGTGGGGAGGCAAGGAATGTTGTGAGTCCTGTCCCCTAAGGAGATACATCTAGAAGAAAGGTCTTTTCAGTGGTGGCTCCCTCTCTCTGGAACATCATCCTCCCAGAGATTAGACTACCCCCACTCTAACACTCTTTCGGAAGGTGCTGAAGACCTGGTACTGCCAGACAGCCCGGAGAACCCAGAGTGGGATGGAGCCCATTAAATGGCTAGTTTGAATGTGTGTTGTCACTGGGATTGGGGGTGGGGGGTTATTATTTTATTATTTTTCTTCTTGTTATTTTTTATTCTTTTATATGGTGTTTTTTTATCTGTGTAAGCCACCTTGAGTCGCTATGTGCGAGTAAGCGGCAATATAAATTTTCTAAATAATAAATAAATAAATAGAAATTCCTATATACATAATTCACTTCTTCCCATAATCCTTTCTCTTCATTCACAAACAAACAAATTGTAAATAAATGATGATGATTTACTAATGAATGACACTGCATTGTCTGCATTTTGGGGCTGGGGATGCGGGTTTGGGCTGTCCTCCAGCTAGCATCCTTTCCCAGTGACGGTGCGATTTGGTGGTGCAGTAATATGTTAAAGAATATGAAAATGTTAAAGATTATTGTAACCTGGGTTATTTTATCCCATATAAAACCAGCTATCTAAAGAAGCAGAGGATTCTCTCTTGCTTTTTTGTCAGAATCTAAACAGCCATTTGCCTGGGATACAATAATTAATTGTCTCTGCTGAGGAGGAAATTGGACATATGTCCATGTTGGGATTATTTCTTTAGTGAAAGTTATATAAATGTTATAAATGAGTGGCTGAAAAGTGTTCCTTACTTTAGAATATTGCTTGCTTTTGAACAGAGGCACTGGGTATTAAAGAAAAGGAAAATAAAGGATGGGAAGCCATTAGTGCTAGACTTCACCCATATTAGCATCTATCTTTTATCTTTATAAATGACAACATCAGCAAAATCTCCTTAGTAATTAAATGTCAAGCAAAGACAACATTTTCTCAATGCAAATAATAAAAATATAGCTGTATCTCTTAAAATTAGGTAAACCCCAAAATTTTAAAAGTTTGTTTTGTTTCCTGGTGCTTTAATGTTCATTACAAAGGTTTAATGTTCATTATTTAGGTTTTCCATGCCTATTGAAATCACTGGAAACTCCAGAATTTTAAGATCTTTCTAGGATCTGGTGAGAAGAGATAGCTGTGAATGAGATTTTCTTTGATTGTTTCATGCACTTTATGGTTATGTCATCATTTTCTCTCATCCTTCCTAATCCAATTGTGTTTAGGCTACTGTCACGTGCAGTGACCTGTTTACCTGAAAATTCAGTTTATAAGTTGAACACTTTCAAAATTTATTGTTCCCTTAGTTGAAATTGTTCCTCAAAGTTATGCATTTATATAGGATTTGTGCACTGGCATTCAAACTGGATGCTCCATGAAGCCTGTCTGATTCTTTGATTGAAAATTCTAAATAGCTACTAGACAACCTGTGGAGTTATCATTTCAGAAATATTTCCTTACTTTTAAACAGAGAACAGAATGAGCACAGGTGCACAAAAAGGCAGTGGGACCAGGAGCAACTTCTGATTTCCTGTTGGCTTCCCCACTTACTTTCCTTGTAAGAAGTTGACAGGGAGCATTGGAAATCAGATGACTGTAGCTGATCATAGAAATGTGGTGATGCAAAAGTCGGGCAGCATTGAAGCAGCCACAACTTTGTCAACTTTCAGTCCCATGGTAGTCATGGGTCTTGGATTTTGGATGCATTTGTAAATTAGCCCATTTGAGGGAGTGATTCAAAAATTGCTGCTTTGTGTGGCATCATATCACCAAACTGAAGGTTACAAACAATCAAAGAGACACAAGAGATTTAGTAGTATATAGATGAAAGAGAACTTATTGAAAGTGTCACACCAATATTGAGATTATAGTTTCATCATAGATGCTTTTTGCTATCTCATACATATTCTAATTTTTGAACATGAAATAATTAATTCCTGCAGTTTTTAATTTAAATAAACCTTTGGTGTTGATATGTTTCTTGAATATTGCTGTAAGAAGATTTTTGGGGGGGGGTTGTTGTCATCTATTTTTTAGGAACAAAGACTTGGTGAGAGCAGATCATGAGCACAAAGTATTCTGAGTAACTTATCTCCTCTCTTTTCACGTACAGTTTCAATGAAACTTACCTACTGATGTCAGATGTCACATTGTCATTACATTATTGTGTCATGTGTATGAAGTAATGATACACATATCATTTTGATGTCATCATGACTTGTTACAGTCATTTTTATTGTTTGTTATTGTCACTAACATGTTAGTACTTTTAATACAGTTGTATTACTACAACTTTTAATAAACTGTATTTTAATAATGAAAGGCAGAAATTTAATGCTTCTTATTCTGCTCTTGACAGCTTGTAATTTTTAAGAATTAATTTTAGTTTGGAAACAACTAAAACAGATGTGGTGCTGTTCAGATACCTTATGATCTAGAATTCACTCATTTATTGCATTTTTATGTCTTATCTGACCAAGATTTTCTTTTCTTCAATAAGAATCGAAGAAAACATGAATTAATGTCAGATCATTCAGTTTTCCTTTGTATCAGCTCATGATTGGCTTTTTTCTATGCTTTATGATTTATAGTTGGAATAGATCACTGTTTGCTTGGATGCTGTGGCTGGCATAAAAACTGCCATTCCAAAAATAAATGCTTGCCATTGTTTGACCAATGCCAAAAATTCTCAGCCTAATGCAAAGAGGCATATTTTACAATAGCAAATAAAGATCAGCTAAAGAAAACATGCTGGTCTTTGCAGATGGGCAGGAATTCTTCTGCTTTTAGTAGGCAGTCTGGCATTCTTACTAGGTATCCCAACAGATGAAGGAATTAAGGGGTACAGAAAGGGCTGGGAAGCTGTTTGCCGCCAGTGGACCACAAAGTGCCTGCTTCTGCTCTAGGCAATCCTAATAGTAAATGTGACTAGTAACTTTATTCCCACCTAGTCTAATCCAACATATAAAGTATCTGTGAATTTAGTGAATCGGGAATAGAGTAGAAGGACCTTTTCATGCTGATTTTGCCTATTTTATCTAGACAAGCTACGATGGTCACACCTTTTCAAGCAGAGGGCAAGGTTTAAACAATTTTAAATTGCTGTTCATGGAAACACTTATCAATTCTTGAAAGGAAGGTGTGAGCCTGTTGAGGCAGAGGAGAGAGAAGAAGGAGGTGGGAAACCCTTTGATAGAATCAGAGTGACTTAGAATGCAGTGGTTCACACTTTGATCTTACTACAAATAGAATAAATTCATATAGAGGTTACCCAGATCTGTGTCCTTTCCCATTTTGTTCAAGAGCTCAGACCATAATCAGGAAATAAATCTAGTTGTCGCCACTGTGACAGTTTTTTAAGTCTAAATCCTGAACAACTTAATTGGGGGGAATGATCCAGTTTGAAGATTCATAGTCTGCATGACATCCTTGTGCAATAAATTCTTTCAGGAAAGACCATGAATAAAATGAATATATTTCTGGAATAGTGATGGATTTCAGAAGATGCCTTGTTAAGGCATTGTATACCTTCCTATTCTTCCTTGTTGTAAGAGAAGAAATTCAGTGTTTGAATATTTTAAGCATGCCATAAAACGTAGTTCTAGAGACCTCTTTTTAAATGCGAGTGACCCTCCATTTAGCAGGCGCCCAAAGTATATCAAACTGATGGCAAAAATAAATCATGAAAGGACAAAGTTCTGTCTCGTGCAATTTTATATTGCATGTTAATAAATGTATTAAGATATCTTTATTCCAAAATTAATAACACTGACATTTTTCCTTTTTCCTTTTTTCTAAGAGCTTAAGATGCTTAGGAGGTGTCCTTTCATCTCATCCTCACACAGGCAACCTTTTAAGGGAGCTGGGTTGAGAGAAAGTCACTAGTAGCCCAGAATAATCTTAAGAGGTTCTGTTGATGGACTTGTCCAAGTCTAGCACTTTAATTATTACATCCCACTGGTTTTCATAAGATTTCTAAAATAGGACCACAGAAATAATTAAAATTCTGTCTTGATGAGACATTCAGAAGGATTGCCCAAAATGCTGTATAATAGAAATTAAAAAGAAGACATTTCCCAACATAGGCAGGCAATGATGAAAAGTTTTGTCTGTTGAATATATATATATATATGTAGGTCTTTGGTTGTTCGGGTTTTCTCCCACGTAAAATTGGAAGTGTCTTGGCGACGTTTCGACGAAGTCCCATTCGTCATCTTCAGGCTGGTGCTTTCAGCTTCGTGCCTCGAGCAGCAATGTGTGGTCTTAGCTGTTTCTTCCTTTTAACTGCCAGTGGGGGTATGAACTGATTGGGTGGGAGCTTGGCTGTGTTCTGATTGGGTGGAGGTGTGTTCTGATTGGTTAGGGGCGTGGCTGTGCTCTGATTGGCTGGGGGGTTGGCTGTGCTCTGATTGGCTGGGGGGTTGGCTGTGCTCTGATTGGCTGGGGGAGTGTTCTGTTTGGTTGTGCTCAGGTTAGTCTGAGTTGCAGAGGGATTCAAGATTTTGGGCTGCCCTGCCATTCCTTGGCTTCGCGTTCGTGGTCGTGCTTCCTCTTCATGGAGGGTGTCAGTTTGCTTCATGTATGGATTGGGGGGGTTTAAAGTGGCTAATGATGCAGCTGTGGTCTGGCTTCTGGTTTGTGGTCGTGCCTCATAGTCAGTGTGGCTTTGGGTTTGTTTTTTGCGTGGATGTTTGGTGGTGACCTCCTGTGTGGTTTTTGTGAGTGTGGGTCTGGTATCATTTTTTGTGTTAGGGAGTCGTTTGTCAATGAGGGCGGGTTTCCAAATGGCTGGTAGGCGGGAGGTATCATCTCGCTTGTTCATGCTGTGTGGGCGTTTTTCTATCTCGATGGCTTCTCTGATTATTCTGTTATTAAAATGTTCACTTTTGGCAATGGTTCTGGTATTTTTAAAGTCAATTTCATGTCCTGTAGCTTTAAGGTGTTGGCGTGAACAAGCGAGATGATACCTCCCGCCTACCAGCCATTTGGAAACCCGCCCTCATTGACAAACGACTCCCTAACACAAAAGATGATACCAGACCCACACTCACAAAAACCACACAGGAGGTCACCACCAAACATCCACGCAAAAAACAAACCCAAAGCCACACTGACTATGAGGCACGACCACAAACCAGAAGCCAGACCACAGCTGCATCATTAGCCACTTTAAACCCCCCCAATCCATACATGAAGCAAACTGACACCCTCCATGAAGATGAGCACGACCACGAACGCGAAGCGAAGCCAAGGAATGGCAGGGCAGCCCAAAATCTTGAATCCCTCTGCAACTCAGACTAACCTGAGCACAACCAAACAGAACACTCCCCCAGCCAATCAGAGCACAGCCAACCCCCCAGCCAATCAGAGCACAGCCAACCCCCCAGCCAATCAGAGCACAGCCAAGCCCCTAACCAATCAGAACACACCTCCACCCAATCAGAACACAGCCAAGCTCCCACCCAATCAGTTCATACCCCCACTGGCAGTTAAAAGGAAGAAACAGCTAAGACCACACATTGCTGCTCGAAGCACGAAGCTGAAAGCACCAGCCTGAAGATGACGAATGGGACTTCGTCGAAACGTTGCCAAGACACTTCCAATTTTACGTGGGAGAAAACCCGAACAACAAAGACCTACATACAGATCCCGCGAAAACCTCAGAAAATATATATATATATATATATATATATATATATATATATATATATATATGTAGGTCTTTGGTTGTTCGGGTTTTCTCCCGCGTAAAATTGGAATGTCTTGGCAACGTTTCGACGAAGTCTCATTCGTCATCTTCAGGCTGGTGTTTTTCAGCTTCGTGCTTTGAGCACGAAGCTGAAAACACCAGCCTGAAGATGACGAATGAGACTTCGTCGAAACGTTGCCAAGACATTTCCAATTTTACGTGGGAGAAAACCTGAACAACCAAAGACCTACATACAAATACCCGCGAAAACCTCAGAAAACATATATATATATATATATATATATATGTTCCGGAGTTGTTGACATCTCATCTTACAAGCTGGATAAGATGTACAGTGTATTGAAAATTAGTTCAGGATAAGAAATCCAGCTTGTTCAATTAAGTATACCAATTAGTGTTCAGTAATAAAATAATAAATAAAGTAATAATGTGGGCAGCAGAAAAGGCTATATAAATGCAAAGTGATTTCGAAATAAGGAGGAATTGGGGAGCAGATTGAAAAAAATAGAATATTAAGTTAGAACATACCACATATATTCAAAAAGGGTGGTGGTGGACTCATCTTTAAGGAATATTATACTAGGTATTTAAAATATATAAAATAATAATGCATTAAGTGAGCGGCTCCCAACCTTTTCTATACCCCGCATCCCTACAACGCTTCTGATATATTCTCGCACCCCTTACGAAAGTTCAAAATAACAGCAACGAATTATGCATATACACCATAATTTTGAAAACCCAAGTTTTTGCAGCCCCTAGAATATCATCTCGCACCCCCCTGTTGGGAACCCCTGCATTAAGTGAATGCATATTTACCTTTCAGTTCTATTAACATTCCTTCATGTAGTCAGTGGAACGCAGATCTAAATATCTCATACTAGAAGGGAATGACCTTCCATCTGTCTGCCCAGAAGAGCTTTTGTAAGAATGCGGTAGTATAACGTTCTGTTATTCCAAGTCAAGTCAAACCTCCTTTGAGTTGAACTTAATTCCTAGTGAGTTCACAAAAACACTGATGTTGTTTTCTTGGTAACAGTATGGGAATAGTTTGACATTATCCTATCCCCTGAGGAGAGGCAGGACCCAATTCTTCAGGCCTTCAGGAAGAGCCTGAAGACCTGGCTCTGCCAGCTGACATGGGGATCTATGAGTGGTAGGCAACTCTGGGGGTGGTTGGTGGCTTGAGGGTGCCTCCTCTGCTTTTTAAAAATTTTAAAGTTTTTCTTTTAATTTTGTTTTTAAATCTGTTCCTAATGCTACTTTTTTGTATGGTATTATGGCTTTTATTTATAAACTGCCAGAAACTGAGATGGGCGGTTTATAAATTTGATAAATAAATAAATAAATAAATAAAATTTTGTCTGACTTCAGCTCTCAGAAATCCCCAGCCAGCCAAGGAATTCCGGGAACTGAAGTCTGCTCATTATAAGTTGCCATGGTTGAGAAGCACTAATTTATAGCATGGGAAAGCACTTTAAAATGGAAAAGACACAACCTGTTTATTCTTTTCCATTATTTATGGCCTGGAGTCCTTGTCATTCATAACCAACAGTGTGGGAGCAGCTTTCTCCATGTTGTTGGATATAAGAAGGCCAAATTTGTAGTTTGTAGCCAGTGTGTACTGAAAGATAAATATAAAAGAAAGACTATAGACGTTTAGCTTCAGGCTGTGTTCAAAGAAGGTGGAGTCTCTAGTTGTTTGAAGTCACTGGCAAATTTGCTTTGTACATTAATACAGTTGGACTGTTCCAAGTTTTCATCTTTCAGGTAGCCAAACAGTTCCTCATGCTTTGCACATAGTGTTATAAATTAATAATAAAGAATTATAATTGTTATAATAATGCAATAAAAGTGTAATATGTAATGTAATTATTGCAACTTAATATCAATTATTAGTATTATTAGTAATATGTGCAAAGAGAAACATTTGCAAGAGGACGATAAAAACAGGCTTAATGAAAGACATATCATCTTGCCAACAATCTAAAATATAAAAACTTAACTAATGTTTATTTAAAAAATAAAGCAGAGCAGTAGAATAGGCAATCTAAAAAACACCCTACAGGGAGCCTTCAAGTTAGTTAGCAGTTGGGACTGGAATTTCCATCTCTAAGCAGGAGCCCTGGTGGCGCAGTGGTTAGAATGCAGTATTGCAGGTAAACTCTACATTCCCACTGCCAGCAGCTCGATCCTGAGGGGCTCAAGGTTAACTCAGCCTTCCATCCTTCTGAGATCAGTAAAATGTGGAGCCAGATTGTTGGAGGCAATATGCTGACTCTGTAAAGTGCCCAGAGAGTCTGTAAAGCACCATGGAGTGGTGTATAAGTCTAAGTGCTATTGTTATAAAGCACAATGTTATCAATTAATGATAGCAATTCCTGCTGTTCTCATTGCAGTCATTAAATGAAGATTGTGGATCATTAAGTCAGCGGGAAGCAAACAGGCCTGCAGGCAGGTGGTAGTTGCTGTCAGGTAGGATAGGGAATGGGAAGCTATACATGTGACGAGGGAGGCATGGCTGCAAGTGTGATGGGGCTTGGGTGGCTGCTGATGGGAGAGGGTGCACAAGAGTATGTGAATGGCAGAGGAGTGTACACAAGTGGCAGGAAGGGTACAAGAGTTGCAGGCAAAGTGCAGTATAAGCATGATAGGGTTTGAAGTGGTGCTACTGAGTGAGAGTGGGTACACAAGGTTATAGTGAGTGGTGGGGAATGTGCAGAAGTGGTGGATAAGGCATGGCACAAGCCCGGCAGGGTTTAGGATGTCCACCTCTCGGTGGGAGAAGGTGTATGAGAGGCCACATGTGATGGAGAAGGTGTGGAGTGGCAGGAGAGCTGTGGCATGAGTGCAGTGAGAACCAGAGTGGTTGTACAAGAGTGTGCAGGTAGCCAGCAAGATGCAGTGTGAGATGGGCGAGGGTGCCTGAGACTTATCTGAGCAATTTGCAATCTTTCTTGTTAGTTTTCCCATTAACTTTGTTTGTGGAAAGCCAGAAGGAAAAGTCACAAAATATAATTATATGATCACAGGATGTGCAACTGTCATAAGTGAGAGCTAGTTGCTAAGTGCCCAGATGGTGATCACATGACCACAGGGGTACTGGGATAGTCAGAGTCTCAGGAAACCATCATAATTACATCTCATTCAGTGCTATTGTAATTTCGAAGCTATAGGGCATCGTACACCAAAACAATAAGAAATAAAGATAGTTTTTTCCCTCATGCCATCACTCTGCCAAACAACTAATTCCCACAATACTGTCTTATGCCCTAGGACATCAAAGCATATAATAGGGCTATATTATCCTTCTCATCTTTCCTAATACCTAGCCCTTTAGAATCTTATAACTATCACTTTGTTGTTTGTATCTTATGATTTATGTTGATTGTTTTTATTTAGTATTTTATGACTATCACTGTTGTATCTTATAATTTATGATTGTATTTTATGATTATGATCATGATTTATTATTGTTGCTTGTATGTGCACTGAGAGCTTATGCACTTGTGTGTCCAATCACACTTGGCTAATAAAGAATTCTATTCTATTCTATTCTATTCTATTCTATTCTATTCTATTCTATTCTATTCTATTCTATTCTATTCTATTCTATAAATGTCTGCTGAATGAGTGCTCATTCCATTCCATTATGAAAATGCCTGTTGAACGAATGCTTATCTCTGTGTTATTCAGACCTGAAACCAGACTGAAGTGGATCTAGGCAACTGTTTTTTTACAAACATGCTTCTAGTTGAATAATCATTATTTTTATAGCACCTTGACCCACAGATAATATTTATAACCAGATGATATTTGTCCAAACCATCAGTGAGTATTATGACTGAATTAGAATAGATAGAATTAAAATTCATAAGACATTTGGTCCTAATAAGAATGAACCTGAAGTCTTCCCAATGTTGCAGGAAGTATAGAAAGAGCAGAGTTTACATTATGAAATACATTTCACCCTTGCTATTCTTCTCCACTCTCAAATGCCTATGCTAAAAAAGTTTGCAGAACAGCAAAGAACAAAAAATTAAATTGGTTTCTACAAACATTAGGCTTTGTCAACCATGAACTAACCACTTAATCATTTAAAATGAAGATCAGAAAGCCACATTCATAACAGCCATTTTGCACCTGTAGCTAAGAAGAGTCAAAAATTTACTGAGTAAATCAATAACATATCACTTTGCTCCAAGGCCTCTGTGTACTGGTCCCTGAAATTCTCTTTTTGCTAAGATTTAGTCAAATAAAAGTAGATGGCTCTCTATTGTAAGCAGCCTTAAACATGTGTATTTATGAATATGGCAATGTTTGTTTGGTAAAGAATTTATGAATGTAAAGATAACAAAAACACAGTTTTCTGTTTGAGGAACACAAATATTTTAATTTCTCCCCTACCATCTTCATAAAACAGAACTATTCATGGCTAATATCTGGAGACAGTCCTCAAGACAAATATAGTTTATGAATTTGATCATTTTAGTTTTGGCAGGTGGTTATACGTATATTGAACTTTTATAGGAGTTATAAACTTAAGAAAATAAAAGGGAAGTCAGACCATTGATCAGAAAATAGATAATTTGGAATCTGTCAATGAATTGTGTAAAACATGCTGGTGTTATAAAAATTGAGCAATCCTCATTCAATATTTAAGCACTTATTCCAAGACTGGCAATAATCATACAAAAATGCTCCAAGTCACCCATGTCCTTTCTAAGTGGCATACATGGTTCCAAAAAAATAAATCACACAACTGTCAAGGAATATTAGATATGTTCACTGTCTTGAGTTGTTTATAAAAATGACAAAGGCAAGAGATTGAATAAACAAACAAATCTAAAACAAACAAAATGGCTGAAATTTGCAGTATCACCATTTGTGGTTTCAGGTAAAGTATCAAAATGCTGCGCTGAGCAGAACTTGATACTCATAGATGGGAAAGTTTGGAACAAGACAGGATTCTATTGATATTTAAAATATGTATTCAATAAGATACAAAACTCAAAGAATGATATGCCGTGTATCATGCGAGTATTGCAGAAAATTATAAACACCAAAACCTTATTAAAAATAGCTAGATTCTTTTTAAAAAAATGTTGGTCACAGAAATGTTGAATAAAGTTCTGGAAGTGTTTTTTTATTGAATAAGTGTCAAATGATGCTTAGTTAAAATGTGTAAATTTTGAAAGAACTATATGCTTAATCGCATGCAAACATTTATGCACCCTTAGTTTTAAGCAATCCTTCAGTGATTAGAAACTGAAACTTCCTGTATATGGTATAAAGTTGAACATGGCATATTTCTGAAAATTTAAATATACTTACAGGCATTTGTTTACAGATTCCATTTTTAAAAAAGTGAATATGGCACACATGCAGAAATTTGGACATCCTTCCGGTTATTTCAGCACTTTTTTAAAAAACTGTAAAGTTACTAATAAAGGTCCCAAAAATGATTCACTTATTAAGTCTACAGCTAGCTAGGCAAAGACAGTTCTATGGATACTTTAACTTTTCTAATATTTTTGTTTGTGATTGTTGTTTCTATTTGTAACAATCATGGGGCTTTTCTGAGCAGCTGTCTGGGCAGTTGAAAATGAAGGCATTTCACTCTTACAAAGCAGGGGAAGGCTATAGAATTTATTCTAAAGGCTTCAGGCTAGCAATTTCAACTGTGAGAAACATTGTTAACAAATGGAAATGACATGGAACTGTTGAAGGGAAGACAGGATCTGTGAACCAAGAAAAATCTGATTGAACTGCTCTGAAACTGGTCAGAACAGTAAAAAGAACCCAGCAACAATGGCAAATATGCTGAAATTCTAGCTAATCCTGAATTAGTTGTCTGCAACTTCACAGTAGAATGTTGTTTAAACAATTTTATAAATGGGAGAGGAATATATCTAAAGAAGGAAAACCTTTCTCTGACTATCACAAAAATCATTGGCTAAAGCATGCAAAAGTTAGATACACTTGAAACATTTTGGAACAAATTACTCTGAACTGATGAAATAAATTAAAATTTCAGCTGCAAGAAAATCAGATAAAATTTGAGGAAAAAAATAGGTGACATATTTGAAGAAAAGAATATTGTGCAAATATTGATGATAAAGATGTGCCTATTATACATTTGTCAGCCAGTAGCACAGAATTGTACAGGTGGAAGTAAGAATAAATTTAACTAAATAACTGCATATTAAATAAGATAATGTCCCACAGACAATGAATATTGTTAACAGAAGCTAAAAAAGATGAGAGAGTTCAATACAGCAATCTGAGCACACCTCCAAATCAAAGTATTTATAGGAACGTAAGCTAAAGGTTCTGTAATGGAATTCATAATTCTCAGATTTGAAAATTACTTAAAACCATGGGGAAATTTCAAATACACAATGCACATGAGGAATTTTAAAAATATTTCTGAGCTAGAAGAGTTCTGCTAGGAAGAATGAAAAAAAATTCGAATGCAAGAATAGAAGGACATTTAGCCAGCTACAAGAAACTTTTGGAAGCTGTTATTTCTGTCAAAAGAGGCATTACAAAGTCCTTACTGAAAGAGTATTTAAACTTTGGCACCTGCCATATGTAGTATGTTCTTATCTTCAGTCTATAAATAACTACTTCAAATAATAAGTATGCATTCAAATTTGTAAAAATAAAGCATGTGCTTAACTTTGTATCAGGCAGAGGCTGTGTCAGCTTCTGTTGTTTAATTTCTCACTGAAACATAAAATGTTGAAACTTGTAAATAGATCTGTAGTTATAACTAGTACTGAATATTATGTGGATCCCTTTAGATGTTCATGTTTGAAATTGTACATTAATTTTACAATAAGTCCATTTGGTTTTAAGAACACACACATACAAATATAATCTGTAACTATATTCATTTCCACAAACTCCTGCATATAGTGCTGCTCCACTGATTATAACAGATAATGCTAAACGTGCAAGATCAAAATCAGATTTAGCATATTCCTATCTGTGACTCAGTATGATTCTTAGTTGTATATATCCAATGACTAAATTGGAAATTTCAAAAACCTGTTGCTAAAGGAAGCTGAAGGATGACCTTACTTTGAAGCCAAGAAAGCTGTGAAGGACGGGAAAAGGTATTTTTAAATTGCTTCCTTCTTCTCACAGCAGAGCATGGCAATTGTTTACCATTCATTGTGAGACTTTTTTGGGGGGGCAGTCACAGAGTTTTAAAAATGAGAATTGAAGAGGAAGAACATTGCATAATACTCAGGAATATCACATCCTATTGATCCCTTCATTCTCTGTGGAGCTACTCTTCTGGTGATGACATCAAGGGTTTCATGCACTTTAGATTGCTACTGTTTAAAAATGACTTTTGAAAATGCTTAGAGAGTGCTGGAGAAAGAACTCAAAAAGAAGAATGACATCAGGTGGAATTGGTATTGTCATAAGACATTTTGGTGTGGCGAGAACAGAAAAAAAGAAGTAAAATCCAATTCTCACTCGTGGTCTGGCAGTAGTAGAAGTGATGAATTTCTACATGCTTGTGATAGAATGGTAAAGAGCTAAAATGGTTCCTGCTGTTTCTCTCTGACTTCGTTTCTTTTTCACTGTACCAAGAAAATGGCTGCCTGAAAAATTGCAGAGGTTTAAGATATCCAAAGCACTCCTCAAAGGTTCTCAAACCCAGCCAATATTTGAGTTTTCTTTTTTTTAAAATAGTGGGTTAACCTTTAACTATCCAACCCCCCATTCCTATTGAACAAAATTTTGGAAACTCTGATGTGTCACTGGACCCACATCCTGTGTGTCCACAGCAAAGCAGGTAAAGAATTTAGAGTTTCCAGCTGAAACATATTGACCAACCCTTCCATATCAAACCACAGCAAACAGATGTCTATGTCAAACCACAGCAAACCACAACAAACCACAGCAAACAGATGCCCATGTCAAAATTGAACAGTCCTCTTTCAACAGAAGGGGAGGGATATGACATCATCTATCTTCAGTCTACAACACAATTCTTTCAGCAGTTCCAAGAAGATTCCACACCCATTTGCACTATTCAGGTGACCCTGAGGACACAGATAAACCTGCAAGTTGCCTTAATGACTCTCAGAAAGAGTGCTAACAACCAGATGACTGCAAGGAATAGAAATCCTTTTGTTTTCCTTTTGGAAATTAAAGCTAAATAAGAGCTAGAAAAACAGGATATTGACTTAAGAAGGGGACTTTAATTGGAAATACAACTAAGACATGAGTGGGTTAGAAGAGATGTTACAAACTGATACTATTTTTATTATGTATAATGCTAAAAAATTATGATGAGGATGCGCATACTTAACTTTGCATGAATTAATAGTAGTAAGATTTGCTCAGTGTTGGGAAAATGAAAATACCATTGGAAGAAGAGAGGATCAAGAAAGAGGATCAAGAAAACACTGGACTGTGTAGTATTGGACAGATCTATGTTGAGAAAGTTAATATGTATTACTGAGTAACAAATGGACCCAGACAACAAATTGTTTATCAAGCACGTATGACTTGTAATAACAGAAAATTAATATATTTTTTTAAAAAAGGAATATAAATCCTTCCATTCCTCACTATCCAGTCAGAGCTGAAGAAGCTTTTTGGATGAGAAGTGAAATGTCTTCAAAGAAAAACAAGAAAGTCCAGTTGCCTCTTGAAAAAGCACAATCTGGAAGACTGAGACTCTCCATAGACACACAGCAAACAGAGGACTACAGCAATTTGTTAATCCAATCTGAAGAAAATTATGTCCCTCTAGTGATCAATAGTGACATCTGCTATGCTTGAGTTTAAAATCCAGTACAGCTACCAATAAATAGCTCCCTTGACACAAATAATTACAAAACTGATTATGTATTAATATATACAAATTACAAAGTTAAGCACAATGTCAAAAAATAAGAAATGCCATCAAGAATTTATTATCCTCCCATTTGTATTTAATTAGAAAGACTGGAAAGAAGGATCATACTGTTTTTGAATGCCCTTCGAAAAGAATTGGAATAGGAGACTCTATTACATAAAAAAACATTAAAACCTCATTTTATGCATTTACACCTGTATGTATTTATATTTATATCACCCTTTGTTTTTCAATAGATACTGCAGGTATTGAATTAATCTGACATGAGCATTTTCCACAAATATAGGAAGTGTGCAGGTTCACAAATTAGGTGCCAATAAATGTACATATATACTAATTTATACACAGGAAAAGAGTATGATGCCAGTATATGTATGTGTGTGTTTGGTGGCTGCAGAGTTGGAGTGGAATTTCAATTGGAAGCATGTGGGGATTAAATTTTGATCTCGGCAGTTGCGTAGGAATGCGAGGTCATATAAAATGGAAGCTCTTTGGACTTCGAGTTTTTCATAGGTCCTGGTCAGATGCTGGATTTCCTCCCCGTAGAGGTATGATATTTGTTTTCTGAGGTTTTCGCGGGTGTTTGTATGTAGGTCTTTGGTTATTCGGGTTTTCTCCCATGTAAAATTGGAAGTGTCTTGGCGACGTTTCGACAAAGTCCCATTCGTCATCTTCAGGCTGGTGTTTTCGGCTTCGTGTTTGTAGGAGCAATGTGTGATCGTAGCTGTTTCTTCCTTTTAACTGCCAGTGGGGGTATGAACTGATTGGGTGGGAGCTTGGCTGCGTTCTGATTGGGTGGGGGGTTGTCTGTGCTCTGATTGGATGGGGGAGTGTCCCGGAAAAATAAACATATAAATATCCTGAACCAGAATTTCCCCTTTGCCTTCTTGTTCTTATCCAGTCTTCTTGCTGGAATTTGGTATGTCTAGTTTAATGAAAAGAAGAACTAGGACTGACATGATAGCAGTGTTCCAATATCTCAGCGATTGCCACAAAGAAGTCAAGCTATTCTCCAAAGCACCTGAACAGGGGTGTCAAACTCACTGTGTCATGTGACGTGTCGTGACAGATTGTGACTCAAACTCACTGTGTCATGTGACGTGTCGTGACAGATTGTGACTTTTTTCCCATTGCCGGAGCTGGGGTGGGTGCAGCTTCGGCATGATGCATCTGGCCCGCAGGCCTGCAGTTTGACACCCCTGCACCTGAAGATAGGACAAGGAACAAGGGATGGAAACTGATCAAGGAGAGAATCAACCTAGAACTAAAGAGAAATTTCCTGACAGAATAATTAATCAGTGGAACAACCTGCCTCCAAAACTTGTGAATGCTCCAACACTGGAAGTTTTTAAAAAGATAGGCACCGTGGTATAGGGTTTCCTGCCTGAGCAGGGTGTTGGACTAGAAGACCTCCAAGGTTCCTTCCAACTCTGTAATTCTATTCTATTCTATTCTATTCTATTCTATTCTATTCTATTCTATTCTATTCTATTCTATTCTATTCTATTCTATTCTATTCTATTCTATTCCTGAAGGAGAAAGAGAGATTGGGGATTAGAGAGGAGGAGAAGGGAAAGAGAAAGAAAAATGAAAAATATTATTTATTATACAGAAAACTGAGAGTCATGTAGATTTAGGAATGGATAAATCACATTAATTTGTATTATCTGTATCTGTTTTGCATGTGTTCATTTATAAATACATTCTTTCCTTTGAATGTTTGAACAATTAAATGAAATCTGTTGTTAAATAATTAGCCACTAAGTAATGTTATTGTTATATTATTCTGAAATAATGCATTCTCATTTGCATTTTGATAGAGTTTTGAAGCTGAGAATTGCATCACAAAATCTGAAGAATAAATGTGTTTCAATCTGTGCATTACTTGAGGAAAATCAAGTCAAGCTGGTTTGCTTAAAAAGTGAACTGGATGAAATCCTTAAGAATGTCTATGAGAAGTGCTTTAAGCATTTATCTAGCTCATAAATACTGGATATAATCTTACTCCTTCCAGTACTCTATGCTTTGAGTAAATATTAATCAATATAAAGTAAGCAACAGCAACTGGAAATGTAGTTGCATATTCCATTTTTTTTTCAAATAAAAGAAAGATGTTCAGAAGAAATTAAATTCCAAAATTTGACAGATAAAGGATTTTGCAATAACAAATGTACAATGTGTTACTGAAGAATATCAAATGGAATATGAGTTACAAAATGACAAGGATCCTGGACTGTTCATAGTTGCCCTGAAGAAAAGAGAATTTCTGGACGGATATTCTTCTGTTTATAATGAAAGATACAGTTATTTATTTTGCAAATAGGATCAGCCAAATCTTAAGGTATATGTTTCTCCTCCCCACACACACACACACACTCATGGCCAGTAGAACAATTATAGATTTGAAAATGAGACGGCAAAATAACATCAAGAGTAAGAAGAATGCTGCCATTCAGGTCAGTTTAAATTTTTTTGACTCATTTGTATCCCATATTTCAGCCTGAAGGATACCCATAGCAGTTTAGGAAAAATTTTTTAAAAAATGGATATTTTCTCTTTGTTAGGCTTATAGTTTACTAAAGAAGTAGAAGGAAAAGAGACAAGGAGGGGAAAAGGACAAAAATAACATGGATACTAGTTTTTAATGTCTTGTGGCTTCTTTGATACCCAATTGTAAGGGAAATGAACTGTACTCGAAGGCCCAGATGACACCATCGCCCCCTGTAAAGGAATGTAGATCTGGCCCTGGGAATAGAGAAGGATAGGTTGAACTGTTAAGGGGACACATTAAAAAGCTCTGAGAAAGAACAACGTACACAAAAGTCAAAATAATCCTTGATTTTGTTTGGCATATGTGAGAGCAGGGAGAAAACCTGAATGGCTTTCAAGATCTTGTTCTTCTACCCTACAACAATAAAGATCGTTCCTAAATTTTTGCCCTGCTTGTTTCTAGTAACAACAACAACAATACTACTAATAATAATAATAAAGTTGGAAGGGATCTTGGAGGTCATCTAGTCCAACCCCCTGCTCAGGCAGGAAACCCTATACCATTTCAGACAAATGGCTGTCCAGTCTCTTCTTAAAAACTTCCAGTGTTGGAGCATTCACCGCTTCTGGAGGCAGGTTGTTCCACTGGTTAATTGTTCTAACTGTCAGGAAGTTTCTCCTTAGTTCTATGTTGCTTCTCTCCTTGATTAGTTTCCATCCGTTGCTTCTTGTCCTGCCTTCAGGCGCTTTGGAAAATAGCTTGACTCCCTCTTCTTTGTGGCAGCTCCTGAGATATTGGAACACTGCTATCATGTCCCCCCTCGTCCTTCTCTTTGTTAAACTAGACATACCCAATTCCAGCAACCGCTCCTTATATGTTTTAGCCTCCAGTCCCCTAATCATCTTGACCTGGCTTACCTTCAATGGTTGCCAACAGTCTTGAAAGAAGAAGGTTGAGATTGATAGCAAATTTGCTATCTCATTAGGTACGAAGGGATATTTACTTATTGGGATCTTCAAATAGAGGAAGTAAGTTGATTCAGTATTTGTTTTGCCATATACAACTATCTTTGGCATTACTACTGTATTTATGGAGAAATGTGTGACGTTATCCACATTCTCAAGCTTTTTTTTAAAATGGATGAAATAAATCACCCCGTAAATTATGCCTGATTTGCATGAAATACTATATGCACCTAGTTTCTCTGCGTGAACTCACTGAAAGATATTGTTTTAATTCCATGGCCCTTTATAGTGGATATTTGTATTAAATTTTCTCATACTATAATTCTTCCTGTTTTTCTATTACATTCAAGGAATCCTCCTGGGTATAATTTAACATCTGAACATTACTACTGCTGGGAATGAAAGATGAGCATGTATTGCTTGGACTGGGAGGGAGGAATGAACGGAAGTGCTCTTTCCACCGGGGATGCAACTGCTGCCTTTTTGAGAAAAGAGAAATCCAGGACAGAAAAAAAGACCCTTTTTTAGTTAATATACTTAATATATATGGCAAGTTCCAAATTCAATCACTGAATCTCCAGTTGAAACAAGAAGCAGGTGCAGAAGGATGGGAAAGAATCTGGAGAAGTGCCATTATTCAGAAGAAATGGCCCTGGGCTATGTACACTAATGGTCTGATCTGGAACAACGTAGCTTCCTATGTTCTCTTCTTCAGAGGATGCTGTGTAAAATCCTTGAGACTGTAACTCTTTTAAAAACAGAATGCTATTTTTATCCCAAGCATCACAGCTGAGCATAGGAAGTTCATAATCTACAAAGAAAAATTAACTCAGAGGATGGATTTAATCCCATCCAAACACTTTTTAAAAAAAAATATTAAGGAGATACGTCTAAGAACTCCATTCCAAAATCTATTGGTAGCAACTTTAAGTGTTTGTCTCCCATGGTGGCATGAATATAAACATCAGACAGGCTGTTGAAAATAGTTGCTTTTCATTAAAAACTTGCAAAAAAATGGTATCTGAAAAAAAAGAGTGTGTTTTTAGAACACAGAACATAGAATCACAGGGCTGGAAGGGACATTGGAGGTCATCTAGTCTACCCTGTTGCTCAAAGCTGGGCTTTTTAGCCTCCCACTCAATTATTGTCCAGTCTATTTCTGAAAACACCAATGAAGGAGCACCCGCACTTTCTTTTCTTTTTCTTTTTAAAAAAGCTTACTTTAGGGAATTTGTATTTTGATAATATTAGCTTTAGATAAATTCACAAATCATAGAACAATTTGTATTTAAAAGTTTTTGATTAGCAGATATATATAAATTAAGGACAATTGTTTTGAGAAGTTGTTAATGTAAATAATCACAACATTTTTCATTCATTTTTAACTACTGGATTAGAATATTTCTAAGCAGACAGGATTTTTTTAAACTGATTTGCACAATGCAATTATTGATCAATTATTGGTTGATGGGTCACAAATCTTGTAATAAAATAGACACCCCAGTTAACATAGAATTGATTTTTTTTTAGTTATTTCTAAAAGAGTATGGAAGTATATTTTTAAAATGCATATAATGATGGAAAGAAATTCTCCCTTATCCCTTAACTAGAAAGTACTATTATTCTAACGCAGTTATTTTTTCCATTAAAAAGTCAGATATTGTCCCAAAATAATGTATATTTGAGGAGTTGTATTTTTTCCAAAGTCTATAAGATGGCTTCATTAGAGAAAAAAGTATTATGGATAGATGCATACTTATACGTTTATATTGAGGAAAGCTGTTTACATTGTGAAGAATTATGAATGACACTGAATGTGTTTTTTCCAGCAAGATCCAGCCTGAGCTGCAAATGGCTGCTTAAAAACCATTGTCAATATCAAAATTTATTTAGTAGTAGCCATTTTTCTAGGGATTTATCCCTGGGATGGGACTTGTATGCAGTTCCCAGTGGTGTCTGCAAGGGGTAGTGATAGTGTAGTAAATAAAACAAGATGGCAGAAATGATATCATGCTGTTTTGCTCAAATTCTTTCACTTCAGTTTATGCAGATTTTATGTTGGCCTAGGGGTGTTATATGCCTAGTGAATAGTTTTTGGAGGGAGAAAAAAAATCTACTTTTTTCTCTCTTCTTAGATCATCTGACTCCGTATTTTTGTTTCTATCTATTTTTTTCTGAAGTAAAAATCAATTTGGATGTGATTTTATTGTAATACATCATCTCTAAAACTGCAATGATTTCTTTCTTAAATTCACCAGCTTCTAACAGCGAATGAACTTTTTAATGTGAAAGCAGAAGTGACATTTAAGATGATGGCACCTATCTATGACAATTGGTATAATTCTTTCTTTAAAAATGTTTTGCATACTCATGCAGAAAAGGGGAAAAGCCAAACTTCAATTCCATATTAGCCTTAACAAATTTTTGCAGCAGCTTAATTTCCTATGAACAATCATTACATTAACAAAAGTGTCATCTCTTTACTGCTGAATTAATACAACACTGTTCTATTGGAGTCCATTAGAGTTGGGCTTCTTATGTATTGAAGCAAATAAATAAATAGAAATTACAAACAGTTGAAAGTGGAATATCATTTGGATGAATAAGTCTGAAGATGCAGAGGAGATAATTTGAATTCTGAATGATAATTTGAATTCTACTCACCAGGTTTGGTCAATTGTGTGTTTTGGGGAAGACTCACTTCTTTGTCTGCATCACACCTTAATTTTGGCATTTAAATCTGAGCATCCCACTGTGCATTTAGGCCCCAAAAGCATTCATAAGAAAATAGCTCCTTTGAGATGGGGGAAGTGGCAAGTATAGAAAGCAAGTTAGACAATCATGATACATATTCAGGCTCCATTGTAAAGACAAGAAGAAGTAAAATCTATTTTAACTCTGCAACATTTGGAATGATGCAGGCAGATGCCCCCTAACTCCCTGAACTATAAATATGAAGAAAAATTACACTATAATCAGACTTGCAGGATTTTTGTTAATCCCACTAGGCAGAGCAGACCAATAAACCAACTATAATAAAGCAATTTTTACTGGCTATAATAATAGAATTTGAGGGTTTAAGATTATATTGGGGCTACAAATGGACTCTTTGCTGAATCAAATGAATTGAAGTGCTGAATCAGTTCCCGAGGTCTACCTATGGAAGCATCCAGTTTGGAAGTGGGCATGTTCACAGAATCCAATTCACACCTCTAAATAGAAGGGGCCCATCTTTTTATTCACTAACAGGAACAGGAACAAATCTAGCTTTATCTAGCTAGAGCTGGGCATAAGTAGTTCCAACTTACCATCTGCAGATGCAAAATTCTTCCTTGCAGAGAATTTAGCATGTCTGGAACAGGCCATGCAGTGCTTTAGACTTGATTCCAGAAAGATACTTCAGAGTTTGCAGAAGCATGAATCTGTCCTTTAAAGAAGTCACACAATGGCAAGCAAAGGCACAACAACTTTAAGGACCACAGATAGATGCTTGGTTCGTATTCCTGCATACTATGAAGCATTTTTTTTTTTTTTGCAAGTGAAGCCAAAGCTCTAATGGGAACTCCCCTAATATTCCACAGCTGTAACAAGACAACCACATGATAAAATAGCTACAGTGCAAGCATCCTTAATTCAAGATTTGTGATTCCAAGTGATTTAAACTGAATTCAGTTAAATGTTTCCTATTTCTCCTATAAGATTGCTCCTTGTGATTAAGGTGTGGTACCACTGGAAATGCAAGTTCAGCCAGAAGTAAATATTGTGAAAGAATTTCACTACAGTATTAGTGAAAGTAATAATCTGATGAAATTGAAAGTATTGAAAGTAATAATCTGATGAAATTCAGATGATACAATAACCTCTGCAGGAGAAAAAGCAATTGTCAGGTACACATAAATGTCCAATATAGCTTCTAGTCTCATAAATATTGTGAATCCATGTTAGCAAGTCACTTTACACACTATTCTTAGGGGAATTTTAATCAGCACATGTTGTGCAGTGGTCCATATAGAATGTATTTAGCCTGGGGATAGTTCAGCTGATTAAGGCTTTTCTGCTGATATGCTCTCCCGGACAGCAGTACTGAGAAAGAAGGGAAGATACAATCATCTAAAGATCTGAAAGCAATTTAACCAGAATTATGCTGGATTTGAGGGACAATGACTATATGCTCCTAAGTAAATTAATTTTACTTAGAAAACATCACTAACTACAATGGAAACATCTTCCCACACTAGGGGATGCTGCTTGTAGAAGGATGAGAAGTCATTGTTCTTCCCCAAAATAACTCATAGAGCAGTGGTTCTCAACCTTTTTAATGCCGCGACCACCAACCGGTCGTAAGTCGAGGACTACTCAACCAGTCATAAGTCGAGGACTACTCAACTGGTGCAGCACCGTTTGCAGAATGGGACTTTTGGCGGGCTCAGCAGGGCAGAGACAGCCTGGACAATTCCTATTGGCTTTTGAAAGCCGATAGAATTAGACTCTATTCAAGAGAGTCTATTCTGTTGGCTTTCAAAAGCCAATAGAATAAAAGGGAGTAGCACAGCTAAGGAAAAGGGAAAAAAATGGCGGACTGCATTGTTTGGCGACCCCCGTGAAATGGTCGTTCGCTCCCAAATGGGGTCCCGACCCACAGGTTGAGAACCACTGTCATAGAGACCAACTTTTGAATATGCTAAGCTTGATGTGGTCATATATTGCTAATAGATGATAATAGAGAGATTAATGGTGTTGCTGGTGCTTTCACTATGTTAAATATATGTGGGCCAGAGGAAAGTTGCAATGGGAAAATCTAGCCTTTAAGTTCTGCCCTTTCAAAGCCCTTCAAGAACATGGCTTTACATCATGACCTCAGCATGCACATTGTTATGATAAAAAAGTCTTAGTTTGCTGCAGACACCTGTGGACTGATAAATAGAGATCATCTCATATTCTAATGATCATATTACCTCTCTCTTTGTCCTCCTATACAATGGGAATTAAACTAGAAGTCATCATGTCTCATGTAGCCCTCAGTAACACAAGACAGAAAAGGGAACTAATGGGTGTTATTTAAATCTCACAAATCATGTTCAACCCTTAGACTATTATTGTTCTAGACTGCAAAGAGAACTGTTGCATGCTGTATCAGATAATAGGAGATGATAGGAGGGGTTGGTTCCATCCTCTTCTATGTGGTGCAAATCCTGTTTGGAAACTGGTGCAACCTTCATTAATGATTTCATGTCTTGCAGGTGAAGTAGTTTTGAAATGTAATATCATTGCAGGAAGCTGTTCCAGAAAGGCTCACTTACTTACAATTGATGTCCGGCTCTTTGGGGAGCAGGAATAAATGATGCGTCTCTGAAACCTTCATGCTGCCTAATTTTTCAAAGCCATATTAAAGTACCATATGTTCCTTAATCTTGATATGCTTTTGTCATGAAAGAAATGAGGACAGGAAAGGTGGAACAGCACAATGGACCTTGATTCCAGTTGAAAATACCAGTTGGGTTGATGTGTGCAGGATAGAGGGGACCCCACTGTGGTATTATTGTATCAAAAGGATTGTACTTGGATTACTACAAAGATAAGCCTGTCTGACTAATCTGATAGTATTTCTTTTAAGATGAGAGAACAAAAGAGTGAACAGAAGGGGGCTACAAATATTATTTATCTAGACTGTGATGTCTTCTGAAAATGGTACCTTTTTTAAAATGAGTCAGCAGGCATAGCTGTATGATGTGAAGGTAAAAATGCTTGAATGGATCAGGAAGTGGCTTAGGTATTGATCACAGAATGTGCCTGGATGACAAGCAGAGTGAACCATCACAGGACAAATGAATCAAAGTTTTGGGGGACATTTTATATTAGATTGTACATTCAGGGTTTGGAAAAAGAAACAGAAAGCCCTAAAGGCAAGAATTGCCATGTACATTGATTTTGAAAAATGTTGTCATAAACATAGGTAATACATAATCCTATACATTAGCACATAAGGAGAGAGAGAGAGAGAGAGAGAGAGAGAGAGAGAGAGAGAGAGAGAGAGAGAGAGAGTGTCAAGACTCACATTACAGTATAAAATTAATGAAAATTTAGATCTTTCATTTTATTTTTTATTTATTTCCTATTGTATTGGTCACCAACAGGCCTTGCTAGATGGATACCTGCTTCAAGAAAGGAAAGAGGAATAATGGTACTAATTAGTAACAGGGTTAATCCAAGACATTTTGCTGGTGCCTTTATATCATTTGTATCTGAATCTTCTCCAGCTGGGATTAAGGTTCACTTCTTTCATCACCCTTGCTGAGATCAGGTTGGCCAGCAGGCCCAGCCAAAGGGGTTCAAGGACAAAGGTGCAACTTGCCAAATGGTAGAGCTAACTAATCACCAGTAAGCAAGAGAATCTGGGTAGTTGATCACACTGCTCACATGGTAAAGAGATTAAATAAATGCAGATTGTTCAAAATGCCACCGTTTTATTGAATGGGTGGAGCCCAATGTCTGCAGTGATTGCTAAGGTCAAGCAGCCTTCAGTTATTTGCAATACATGTTCTTCTTGGAAGCACTTTTTAAACTATCATATGCCTATTTGGATTATGATTATTATATAATCTGTATCTCAGAATGGAGGGCAATATTGCTAGCCATTTTCCATCCCAATTAGGGAGGCTTGAAGATGAACTTAAAGTCACAGGTTTCCCACTTCTGTCCTAAAACAGATTTCAACATAGAAAACAAGTAGCATTGTGTGATACATCACTTGATCTGTGAATGAAATGCTTCCCCTCTGAACAAACACAAATGTATCTATCACTCAGAAAGCTTTTATTTTCTGGGCTCTTTTTTTGGGCTATGGCTTATCCAGCCATTCATACTCTTATTGGTGTTGTGATATGGCAGTGACCAGCCAATCTTGCAAATAAACCTCTAAAATGTCACAATTTTAATCTGAGAATCACCACAGGGCCCGATTCACAATAAACAAATGCCTACTGTGGTTATTCAAAGCTGCAAGAAAGGACAGAAATACCAGAAGCCTTTTTACTTCCAACAAATGCAGTATTGTGTGATACTCTGCCAGGCAAAGAAAATAAAATGCACACTAAAGGATACACAGATTGATGCTAGGTCCAGTCTTTTAAATGTGGAGTAGAGGTTCCTGTACAGCAAATTATTTTTATGTAAGCAATTAATAATGGGGAAAAAATACAATATCAGAGAAGGGTCCAAGGGAAGAAATTGTTAGCATATTTTATTCATTTATTCTTTTCCAGCTAAATTGATGGGATAGTCTCTGATATCTTTCCAGATTCTGCAGAGATGATGGAGCAGCAAACAAGTTGCATTTAAATAATGAGCAAATCTACCAATTAGTCAAAGCCTAATCTCCATGCCTTAAAAATGATGAAGTGCACTTAATGTGGTCTTGCCAATTTGAAAAGAGCTTTAAAAATTGTGTGTGGGGTGGGTAAGGGAGGAATGACCAAAGACATTGATCTAAATTTTTAGTTACAGATTTAATTGTACATTAATCTAGTGGAGTCTTTTCCGGAGACTCTGACAGTAGGATTCATTCATCAATGTGATGTCACTGAAAGTCTCTCCTCACAGAAGCAAGTGTACCTTTAAGAAATGAGGATGTTAAATTTACTGTACAACTATATACATATCTATATATCTGTTGACGAGTCAACACCCATACCTCAGTAATCTGTTAGGCTACTTGTGATGATGGAAAAGTGATGAATAAAAGATAAAAAAACAATGGAGATTGGCAGAAAAATTGTTTTGCCAATTTTCTTCCCAATTTAGATAAAGACATCAAAATGGGTGGGGACATGGGAATAAAATAGGTACTGGTCCATGAATGCTGCCATGATAATGACTGTGAAATGCCAACTTCATAGATAACATGATGGCATCCCCAAATATTGCTGGGTTTAACTGCTGAGCATTGGGCAATGTTGATAAATGTTCTAAGCATCCACAATGGTTTTAACCTTTTATGGTGTCTGTCTTTTGATCAGAAAGGTTTTCTACAGCAGTATCGTAATGGCTGATTATCAAATTGGCTGATTATTATGGTGTATGTGAACACTGAATTTGTGAATCATACTGGTGATCTAGTATGAATGGATGAGGAGAGGTTGAGGAGAGGAATTTGGGAGAGAATGAAAAGGGAAAGATCATAGGATGTACTGCTTAGAAAAAACACATTTTGCATTTATAAAGTACACATTATCCATCTTGCTGCAGCTAGCCATGCTCACATCAATAGAACGATTCATTCATTTTGTGTGAGTGAAGTCATGTGCAGTTGTAGGCAGAGCAGAAGAAATTCAGTAAGCCACAGATGATAAATTATTAAAAGGCAAATTCTTATTGCAAGAAACTTGGTGTGTTATATCGATCTAAAGATTGGATTCTGGACCCTCTTTTTATGCACAAGCACTTAAATATATTCAAAGGAGTCTGATGCATAATAGATACAATTAGTGCTTTACCAATAATAAGTGATGGCTGCTATCAATTTATTTTTGAGCTTCTTTGAACAGCCTAGGAAGAGAAGATATTATTAGTATTTATCAAACAAATTGCCCTGATAATCAGAATCCCCTGCAAAGAAGAATTGGAAGACTAATTATTTAAAACAGAGCTCTTAAGTGTCTCACAGCAGTGAAGTGTAAATAAGAAAAAAAAATGTTCTTCAAAAACACAAAACATTTAAAAAGGAATATACATAAGGCAAAATAGTAAGCAAGCATCTTTTAAATAAAAAAAAGTGATTAAAAAACAGAAAACAAAAACTATTCACCAAAAGGCTTCCTAAAAAGAAGGACCTTCATCAGGTTCTAGAAAGCTGTCAGTAAAGAGCTGAGGAGGGCTTCTATTGGAAGAGAATTGCAGAGATTAAATGCACTGTCCCCCCAAAATCCTCTCCCTGTCCCAGTCATGTCCAATTTTAGGGTGCGGGACTCACCTCTTGTTTCCTGGCTAGGAGGGAGCTAGCATTGTCCGGAGTCATGTGGCCAGCATGGTTATATGCTAAAGACGCATGGAATAGGAAGTGGGAAGGTAGAGAGTAGATCTATTAATCTATTCACATTTGCATGTTTTTGAACTGCTAGGTGGGCAGGAGCTGGGGCAAGGAATGGGAACTCACCCCTTTGTGCAGTGCTCAGGTCTCAAACCTGGGTGTCAGTTTTCCAGCTGACAAGCTCAGCATCTTGAGCCATTGTACCCCCTTGTCCCATTAATTCTAGTGAAACAGATTTCAGATATTGCAGGGACAAATGAAGTGCCCCTTGAACACATTCTCTTTAGGCAGGTATGTACAAGATAAACAGCTTCATCCTAAATTACAGATTGGTTCCTCCTCCTCCTCCTCCTCCTCCTCCTCCTCCTCCTCCACCCCCCCCATCTTTCAATCAACTCTGGGCTGTTCTCAATCAAGATAAAAATATCATGAAAATGGCAAGGTAATCAATCTAGGTTTAGTGCAAATGGTGGCTTAATTATGTTTAAGATCTCTTTCATTCTGTTTTCCTATTCTTTGCCAACATTGAAACAATTATGATTTCTTATACTGGATCTTTTTTTGTTGTTGAATGCAACTGAAGTAGCACTATGAGATACATAAGAAAAGACCCCTCCCTCTCAAAAGAAGAGGACGTTGATACATTGAAAAAAAACCATATGTGGTTAGCACAACATCTGTTCTCATGGTAAATACACTGCATTTTTACCGATTCTGATTTTGCTTCAATGGCTGAAAGAGCACACTGTCTACGTATATAATGCTTTGGGCAAGTGCTTGAATTAATAAGAATTTGGGTCCTTCCTGTCTCATTGTTTCTGACAGTTCTTCCAAACTCTGTTTTTGATTGGTCACTGGCAATAGTAAGGTTCCCAAGGCATGGAAATCAGGCTTCTTGTTGGTTTAAATGCTACTCACTGGATAGTTTTTGTATGTTTGTTTTTGTTCCTATTCACAACCAATGTTATAGATATTTTAAGTTATTCTGGGTACCGAAATCCAGACATTTTAAAGTTCTGAAATCGAGAAACACTGTCCTAAATCTTCCTGCCTGCTTTGTAATTGAATTCCATTTGTAAAAATCCCAATCAAGAAATACAAGTTGCATCTTGACCCTTAATTATTGACCTCAGTCAGTTTTCTGCTTCCAGATAGCTATCTTAATCTCGAAAGGCCAAAGAAGGAATTCTTATTTTAGCCTTGCCTCTTGAAATTTGGCCTGGACTTCACTCTTAAATTCAACCTTGTCAGCCAAGTCCCTAACATTTGCTAATGTGCAGATTATGAAAAAATATAAATCTTGATGATGAAGTTTTTCATCCTCATCCAGATGGGGAAAATGCAATTAGCCTATCATATAATGAAGAGAAATCTGGCTGAGCGAGGACAAGGTTTCTAAGCATTGTTGCTGAGTCATCTATTCTTACACCTGAATACTCAGATGGCAAACTGCTCGTATCGCAGATGCACCAGGCTTCACGAGAAGATATTGTACCACTCCAGTTCCAGCAGTCAGCATTGCTTCCTCATTCACCTCAGACTTGAAAATGGCAATTCAAGGAAAAATAAATGCCATATGAGACCTTTAGAAGAATTGATATATGGCACACATCTCCCAATGAATTCTGACTAGAACTTGTCTCAAGAGGCTAATCCACATATTCACTCTAATAAATGACTAAATGTTTATAGAGATTTAGTACTATAAATCTCATATAGTCTAATGTTACAACTTGCAAATAAAAGAGGAGCTGAAAAAGGATTGGCGAAGGAAGAGGAAAGTAAAACCATGGCTATTGTTTCTATATAAGAGCCATGGTGGCACAGTGGTTAGAATGCAGTACTGCAGGCTATTTCTGCTGCCTGCCAGCTGCCTGCAGTTCAGCCGTTCAATTCTCACTGGCTCAAGGTTGACTCACCTTCCATCCTTCTAAAGTCATTAAAATGGGGACCCAGATTGTTGGGGGCAATAGGCTGACTCTGTAAACCACTTAAAGAGAGCTGTAAAGCACTGTGAAGTGGTATATAAGTCTAAGTGCTATCGCTAATGCTATAATTCATCTATTGCCAAACTTTGGTGCTGAGGGGGTTATGGGGTTGCAAAAATGGGGCATGAAATCTCCATTTTCCTCCTAAGATATAGACCTCAAATACTGCTTTAGAATTGTGCTTTTCAAACTTGGCAATTCTGCAAGTATTGCAAATATGCTGGCTGGGGAATTCTGAGAGCCAAAACCTACACATGTTAAAGTTGCCAAGTTTGGAAAAACACTGCCTTAGAGGATATACTGGGATCAGTTTTCAAGAAAAAAGAATGAACTTTATTACTGTCTCTCTGTTTCCCTAAAATAATATTAGAATTTGGAGAACATAATTTTAGTATGAAGTATAGTACTACATTTTACCCTCTACAGTTTTAAGGATTTTTTTTTTTGATCTGGCATTGAGGGTTTCAATAAATGGCATGTTTTGCCATGGTGACTAGCAGACTATAGTCTTTATCAAAAATGAAAAACATTATTAGCTATGGTTTATAATATGGCTATTTAATCACATACGATATATTTTCCATTATTTGGGAAATACTATCATATCTTCATTCAGTTCTTTCCAGTTCCTTCAATCTGTCTTCATAGGACTTATTTCCTAACATGTGGGATCTTCTCTGAACCTATTCCAGTTGTTTGAACCCTTTTTATATATGGTACCTAGTACTAGATGCAAGACTTCAAGTGGCATCTGGCCAATTAAGAGTAAATAAAAATATTCATTTGGAAACTAGACTACAGCTGATGCAGCTTAAAACTGAATTTGTGTTTTTTTGTAGCTGACTCATATTCAGTTTGCAGTCGATTGCTGTTCCAAGATTTCTTGCACAAATATTATCCTATCCTATATTTATACATTTATTTTCTGTGCATGTATCTTTAAAAATATTGCCAAGTGTTGTCTTATCACAAATATGTGTTTTCTCATATAATGCTTCTATTAATAGTTTGCCATGTGCACAATTTTTCCAGTAATTACATATTAGCTTTATGAAATAAGATTGTTATTTTTAATAATCAGTTTGCTCCAGTGGTAAAGGCACCAGGAAGGTGCAGGAAGTCCATGAGGTTTAGTTCCGCCTTAGTCATGAAAGCCAGCTGGGGTGACTTCTCTCACCTCATAAGGCTGCTGTTGTGGGAAAAACAGGAGGAGGAGGAAGGACAGCAGTGGGATTCAGCCGGTTTGCACCACTTCGGCAGAACCGGTAGCTAATTTTTTGTTGCCCAGGCCCAGAATGGACTTCCGGAAGTGGCATCCACAGAGAACCGGTTGTTCACATATTTGAATCCCACCACTGAGGAAAGAGTATTAAATATGTTCGCCACCTTGAGTAGTTATTTATAAAAATAATAAAGGAGAGATATAAATAGATAAATAAGTAAACCAATAAATAAATATTGCATGTTTTAATGTTTTATGGAGAGTCTATAGCAGGGGTGTCAAACTGTCAGCCCGCGGGCTAGTTGCATCATGTGGAGGCCATGCCCACCCCAGCTCTGGCAATGAAAAAAAAGTTGTGATACGTCGCAACATGTCACGTGACATGGCAAGTTTGACATCTGTGGTCTAGAGGGACATGTGCCTCGAGTAATAACAAGTATTCCAGACAAGATGGATGCAAGAAAACTAGAGTCCCAGAAACACCCACCCAAGTATTTTATCTCCCAAGTACATTTCAAGAACAATAGGTACCCAGCAAAGAGAACGTTGCCTCAGATGGAACAGAATGACAATACAAGAGCAAAAACAGTGATAATCTCTTAACACTCTTCTTTCCCTACTGACAGGACCACTGCCTACTTGATATACTGCATCTCAACTTCCAAAATGCTTTATAAAATAGAAAACAAAAAGCAGCTCAAATCACAATAAACGGAATAAAACACTTTCTGGATTACCTATCTTAATGGCTATTGATTAAACTGTGTACTTCAGATAACTGAACTGAACAAGGAGATCAGATTTAGAAGTAAAGGAAGGAAATCAACTATGTTTAAAAATTCCCAATGGGAGAGGTGGGAATTTTCTATCCACATCTTGAATAAATCATATCCATTAGTTAATTATGAAGTCTTTTATAGCAGTTGTTATTTGCTTTACATTTTTAGGAAAGCTCGAACCCTCACTAGGTGTTCAAGAAGATACAGACATAAATCACAAAGCAGCAAAGCTTCAGCAAAGGAACACATTTCTAAAAAGGAAAAAAAACATTTATGTGAGATAACTTTCCTACTTTATTTCAAGCGGATGGATTATCCAACAGGAATTATTTACCTAAGAACTCACACCTAAGCATATTTTTTTACTCTCCAGGTGACACCTCTTTTAAAAATATAACATGATTTTATCTTGAATATAAAAGTAACATATGTGCAAGCTTTTTGTTTTGCTTTATTTTTTATTTATTTTTGCTGACATCTAGTGCTCCTGAATGTGCTGACATTTCACGGCTGGTAGCAGGATCAATCAATCCTAGGTAGCCCATAAATCTGTGTGATCTAAAAACAGTAGAAGATATATATTTGTGTGTGTGTATTTCTGTGTATGAGCACATGTGAATTTAGGTAAACTGATTTTTTTTAGTCATGCAATTTTTGTAATTACTTTGGTTTACATTTTTTTAAGGCTGGGCATCCATTCCTGATGCATTTGGGATTGTAGGCAATCTTCTTGTTTTATTCTGCCCCAGTAGTTTCTCCACAGTGGAACTTGTGATTTATTAGTGCTGTCTTTGAGGTCTCCCAAATTTGCGGAAATACAATACTCTAAACAGCAAAGATGGAAGAAAGTTCAAAGGATTCATGAATAAAATTTAAGTGAAAGATACTTCAAGCTTAAAGCGCAAGCACCGAGTTGGCTAAATGCATATACAAACATTATTTTTGCTTGTGGCAGATATAGAGATGGCTGCAGTGGGAGTTGTCTAAATTTAGCATGGCTCTGGATTTCATTCTGAACAGTTGTGTGAATATATATTTACCAGAGGTTCACATAATGGGCTAGTGAATGCCGTGATGGCTTTTATGCCAGCATTTTTCAATTAAAGTAAAGTAAAACAGACCTCCAGAGATCTATAATAGAGATGCTACTTTCTTAGAAGATAGGGCAAGTCTATAGCCCTTTGGAACATCTTGCCCCCTGAGGTGAGATTGGTTCCCACCCTCCTGACTTTCCGTAAGAGCCTGAAGTCCTTGGGGCCCTGAGGGGGGAGCTTCACACTGGAAGTGGTTGATTGGCTAATAGCAGTTCCCACCTCCCTCTCCCCTGGTATGTTTATATATATATATATATATATATATATATATATATATATATATATATACATTAAAAATTACAATAAAATACAAAATACACACACACACACATTTATGGTTCTATTTTAATATTTTAAGCCATACCCAGAGTCGTCTTGTGGTGAAATGGGTGGCTAACTAACTAATTAACTAACTAACTAACTAAATAACTAACTAACTAACTAATAGTTCTAACACTGAGTTTCTAGCCTGGTACCCAAATTTAGATTATTTTGAACCATAGGAAGAAACTCATAACATAAATCCAACTCACAATAATACGGTCCAATTTAACATTTTTATTACATTCCATCTACCTACCTATTTGGAAATGCATGCATAAATCCAGACCTACATCCATAAATCTCCTGACCAGAACTCACCAAAAACATTAGGCTCTAAAATTGGGCTTGATTTATCTATGGATGGGCTTATCCATGAGTATATTCAGTATTTTTTTTTAAAATACTGGTATATTGGTGCAGATAAGACAAACCAAAATATCATGAAAAATGTGTCATTGCAGATAAACTAGTGAAAATGTAAAACAGAATCTGTTCTGGAAAACATTTATTGAGACAAAATCCGAAAACGAATTAAGTTCTTCAGAATATATTTTAAAAAATGAGGATCAGTTTATTTGGAGTGGCACATTTATTAGGGTATTTTGGTTAAAATTAAAGGGTGGCCTTACCTGAAAATGGGTTATCTGTGAGTATAAATGGTATGTAATCCATATATAGGGTGCTGAAATGGTACTAGCCCAGAGCCTCCCCATCCTGGCTTGGGGTAGTACATTCATAAAAATAGGCTTCCTTAAATACATCTGTAGTTGGATTGGGGATGTCATGCCATTGTGAATTGCCATTCAAGGGAAGATAATTATTCATCATTTCCTCCATAGTGCATACTGGGAAAAAAAGTTACATTTTTTATTAGACTAGGGCAGTATTTTCCAAACTTGGCAACTTTAAGATGTGTAGACTTGAGGTCCCAAATTCCCCAGCCAGCATGTTGGCTGGAGAATTGTGTAACTGAAACTCACACATTTTAAATTTGCCAAGTTGGAAAAGAATGGGGCTATAGTGTGCATATCTAATTGACCAGATCAAGGTCCTATGCCATATAAATACAGGAACTCTTAGTAACAGCCTTTGCTGCAAAATCATTGTAATCAACTACTATTCTTGTAAGACTACTGCCAACACTCAGCTGTTTTCCAGTGGATCTGATTATGCATTCATTATGTTTCAGCATACTGAGTCAGTTAAGTAGGCAGCAAGGCTGAGGCAGTTGGAAAACATAGATCATCCCTTTACTCACTCCCTTACATCACTTAACTCCTGCTGGTGACCCTGGGACCTGGTAATACATACTGCAACCAATAACCATAACTCCATGATCTGTACAGAATACATGAAGGATGGCAGCCAGGGTATAATTTATAACCTTCTGAAGTGCTGTGTTATTATGTGGCTGTTATAGTGTTTGTAGTATGACAGATTCTGATTAGGTAGTCAAGCATGGGGGCTATAGTCCTGAAAGTGATTTTGCATTAATAGTATTGTTGAACAGAATATTACTACTAACGTGCCAATGACTTAGAGATAAGGGCTACACGATATCTACTCATCTACCATTACTGGATCTGAAAAAGTGATATATACTGCTTTAAAGAAATGGCTAGGTAGGTTGCTGCATAAGGGTGAATCGACCTGTTCAGAAATTCCCATTTCTAAAACATCCACGCTTATTTAAGGCTATTTTGAGATATAGGGGTTCTTCCATTCTGAAAATGGTGTCAGTTTCTCAGTAATCTGAGATGCTGAGCTGATTTTGATTAGGTTTCTGCTTCGGGAGAAATGCTGGAATGGCAGTTTTGCAACATTTCCTCTGGAGTCTGGAGAAGAGGGTTTCCCTTGACAGCAAGTACAACTATCCATTTTCTGATTCTCCACCCCCACCCTGGAGCCTGACATTGTTGCTTCTACCCACCTCTATAAAACAAAACTGTGATAAGTATGAAAATAGGTGCTGGCTGGCTTCAAATGATGAGATTCTCCCATTGGGGGAAGTGGAGAGAATGGTGGCTGATGATATTGGATGATAGATGAGACACACAATGTTATGAAGCTGTTGGAAATATACATTCTCTAAAGCAGAATTAGGACTTGTACCAAATTGAATTAAGGTATAATCCTAATCAGTGAAACTGGCTCTGCCATCACATCTCACACAGGAAGTGTTTCTTTGTGAAGAAGTTGCAAACACAGATATTTAGCATATTTTGCAAACAATATAAGCAAAATTGTCTGGTTTAGTGCAGTAGATGAGTGTAATATTACACAAATGCCCCTCCATTCTCCTGCTCTTCTTTCCAATGAATGTTATTGTTATAATAAAAGAAGATTTTATGCCAGGTGGACTTTATGGGGAAACCCAACTTTGAAAATTAGGAAAAAGATGATGGAAAAATGGAAACAGGGTTATTCACTTTGGGCCAACTGATAGATGATGATGAATTTTAACATACTCTGCGTTAAAAAACATCTATCAGATATAACTCAATGGCAATATTTACAATTAAATTTGTTTTTATAAAAAATATTTATTGTATTTCAAAAGAAGTATGAAAGAGAAGAAAAAAAACTCACGGAAAGGAAAAAACGGGGAGGAATAAACTGGGAATGCAGTCAAAAAGTGGAAGAGCTATGAAGGAGAATAATTACATAAAATATAATAAACATTTGAACAAAGTGAAATAATTTACAACGCTTCCGCAATCAATAAACAAATCTAGTCATCAAATCCAAAAGTTAAAATTCCATTTCTTTCTGTTTCAGGCAAAAAATTCAAGAGGAACAGTATTAGCTTTATACAGAAGAAAATGATTCCATCTCCATTCACTGACATTTATGGGGGTGCAGGATACTCAGTTTACTTGTGTCTAAATGAGAGCATTGCATTGCATTTCATTACTCAGAATTGTTCATTGTACAAATTTGGTGAATACTGGATGTTTTAGTATCCAAATCCAATCAGCCCCTGCTAACTTAGTCAGGATGATGAGAACTGTAATCTAATACCTAGGGATCCTAAAGATACCTAAGATCCCAAGGAAGGTTGTTTTAAGAAATCATCAAATTTCCTTCCTTATCATTATTTATGATAGAAATAACTATGTACAAATCTGTGCTAGTTGTAAGATATTGTACTTTATCAGTGAAATCTGCCATCAGCTTCAGTAAAAGGTTTTTTTCTTCCATGGGGTCAAAAGGATAAATACTCCATACATTTGTGAAAACCCTAACATCGAATGCAGTCTGGAAATCCATCTGAGTGAAATGCAGGCATAATCCCATGAAATCCTTTTGATTTATGTTGTATAGGCCTTTGAATTCCCTGATCTTTCCAATAGATGTGCCCATGAAATCTCAGATAGGTTTAGGGAAATTTTCATAATTCTGCTGAGATTTTTTCTCCTTGAAACAACTCTGAGATGAGAGATAAAAGTATACTCCTGAGAATAGTGTCAAATTGTACTAAGTAGCTCTTGGTATTCATTCACACTACCTGAAGAATTGGGGAATAGAATGATAGGCTGATTAGGGAAATGAATGTGCACAATGAGAAACTCCCAAGACAAAATAATAGGGAATGGCTCTAGAGAGACATATGGTTAAGCATTCCCATCCAGAAAGGAACACAGTTTAGGTGTCCAGAAAGCCGTGTGTGTGTGTGTGTGTGTGTGTGTGTGTGTGTGTGTGTGTGTGAAATGTTAGAGCACCTTTTGCAGTCTGGATTTAAATCTTTAACTTTTAGCTCTTGGAATTTCTCATAAGTCATGATAATTGCTGAGAATTCTGGAAGTCCATACATCTGGAGAGCACTCAGGATGAAGAAGAAGACCAAGTTAGTATGCTAGGCTTCAGCCTATAGTATTATGATAAACCCTACCTCTGCTAATGTCACTCAAATCTTAGAATTATAGGGCTGGAAGGGACCTTGAAGATCTTCTAGTCCAAACCCCTGTCCAAGGCAGGAGTCCTTATACCATTCTGGACAAATGAATATCCATTTTTTTTTCTTGAAAACCTCCAGCAATGGAGGACTCACAAATCTGGGAGGCAAGCTGTTTCATTGGTTAATTGCTCTCACTCTCAGGAAATTTCTCCTTAGTTTCAGGCTGCATGTCTTTAATGAGCTTCCACCAATTGCTTTTTGTCCTGTGCTTAGGTGCTTTGGAGAATAAGTCAATTCTCTCTTCTCTGTGACAGCCCCTCAAGATAGGAAGCTGTACTAAAAACAATTCTCATGTCACCCCCTAATCCTTCTCTTCACTTGGCTAGACCAGGGGTCCCCAACCCCAGGCTGTGGCCCACTACCAGGCTGCGGCTTGTTCAAAACCTGTCTGCGCAAGTGATGGGCAAGCGTGCATGTGTGAAGCTCCACTCATACAAGCAGCAGGCCCTTGCGTTCATGTGTGAAACTCCGCTTGTGCAAGCAGAGGGTGCTCACACGTGAAGCTCCAATGTTGACCAAATGATGTTGGCTTCCTGGAGACATCAACTAGACTTCGACTATCAGTGAAGAAAACTGAAAACGGAAATGTCATTAGTACAAAACTGATCATATATGTAAGGTTTTACACCAAATATATTTTAAGTCATGTCATGTTGATTTTGAGAAGCTTCAGTTAAGATAGAGAAGAGACCTTGATTGCTTTCTCCACTATTTCCACAAAAGTGGGAGGAGAATTTGTAATACATCCACCTAGGAATTAGAGCAATGGTTATAGATTACTCCAATGGATTCCTTCAACCACCAATTAATTAGCCAATACCTTCAGAATCAATTCATTTTGACTTGAGAACACTTTCAGATTACCAAAGATTGACAATTATTCCTAGGCTCCGTCAATTTTTCCTGGAAGCTAATATCTAACTTTGCTGCTCTTTTCATCATGGTAACTCATCTTATCAAGAGAAACATAGATTGTTTACTGGAGGTAAATCTGGAGGTTTGAAACATGTCTTATGTCCAAGTTCTGCCCATATAGACTGCCTGTCCTTTCAGAGGATGCCTATGAAAAGTTGCCTCCTTTCAGTGGGATTCCGAAGCCCAACAATCCATTGATCAACCAATATGGACTTTGACTTCTTAGCCCATTCTTCATTAACCTGACCCTGATCCTGCTGGTCCTCTGTGATATATATTACTATTTCTGATTTTGCCCTTATGGAAATCTCCACTTGCTAAAGGAGTTTGTTCTTAGCTGCCGCATCCAATAATTAACCAGGCATGAGGAATAAAGCAGTATTTTATTCAACAGCATTCATATAAAAGAAAGTGCATCTTTGGGCAAAGCTTTATGGGGGGAACCCAGAAAAATAATTAACATTGTTTTCTATGAGCTTCAGGTTCTGTTTTTTGGTATGATAGCTCTTTGCTATCATGAAATCATCAGCTTATCTGAAATAATATAGCCTCAAGTCCATATGGCCTGATCTGATTTTAAAAAACCAAATAGTTGGCAGGGTTTCTATTGAGGCCTGAAAACACGGGAGGAAAGGGCACCAAGTTTGAACAAGAACAGCAGCCTTTACTGTCAGAAGACAATCAATTAATTGAAAGTAACTCTCCCGCTAGTGTACAATAAAGGTAAGTTCACCAGCTGTGGCATCAGCTCAGTTAGAGTCATCCAAAGGAGAAATTGACATGGGGTGATTATGAACAATAAATAAATATCCATACTTCAAAAGGTAGTGAAACGAAAGAGGAGAGCCATGTACCCTGCCCTGAGGTTTTGGACGAACAGTGGGATAAAATAAACGATTGCAATGAAATAATTAAAATATGACTGTTTTGTAATAAACTGGAAATGCCAAATATGTAGCTATAAAGCATCCATGCTATTCCTATCCTATTTCCCTTTTCCATAGCATGCTTTCATGTGCCAACCATCAAGAAGTGTTCGACTGAGAATTGACCATTCTTCAAAGTATCTTTGCTAGGATTAACAGTTGCCTTTGGTGCCCCATCTGATCCTGCAATAAAACACTTCACTATCAGTAGTTCCCCAAAAGCAAACAGTATCTCTTAAGGGGCTGAGAGATGGATTTTTTAAAAAAAAAAACACACAAAACAATATCGTGATTCAGTTGGGTGACACTTTAATCGGTTCCTTATACTGCCTTATACAGGGAAGAGAGTGGAAGACATATGCCATGTCCCACCTTAACTGTGCATTTTCTAGTTTGTTTGGGATTTATGTCAGCACCTTAATGGGATTTAAATGGAATTTTTATATGTGAATAATACTTGGCATTAATGCAAGGACTTGAGGTAGCTCTGCCATCAAGATGATTTGCATAAAGTTTTTAAAATATAAAAGTAAAATAGCTGGGCTATTGTAAATTGTCAGGCAAAATATGACACTTGGATAATAGAAAAGAGAAGAAACAAAAACTGTAGAAGCACGTGCTTTCCCCTGGGGGTTAATTTTTCAGTATTAAGGCTCAGCAGGGGGCAGGGAGGAAGAAAAGCGGGGTAATAGTGTTTGGGGTCTAACTGATTGGTGGATTAAATGGGTGCAGAGGGCAGTTCAACATGGCGAGTCTGGCAGCTTTTCTCTGAAACTCTCTTTCCCTGCCCCTTCCTTATTATATTACAAACATCCTGTGCATGGCTAATGTATTCCAGTCATTTGTTTGCCATTATTGTACATTCAAAGAGATCTAATAACTGTGCTTTGTTATGAAAAGCTGGCTTTTGAGGGGGGAAAAGAAAAAAACAATAGCTTGACCAAATGATCCTGTAAGGAGGTTTGATCCATGAAGGTGAGACCAGGAATTGCATTAAGGGGAACAAAGCAAGAGCTTCCAGGATAGTTTGAGGACACCCTATGAAATTCTCCCCATATTTAAGACTTTGAATGAAGAAAGGAAGGATGCAAAACAGATGGCCAGACTCCTTGGAAAACCTATTTTTCTTGCATGCTGCACATCACTAGTGTAGTTTCATTTCCAGTTACCCCTTCTAAGCATATGGAAAAGAATGTTTATAGCCTGTGGGTGCCGGGACTCGCTGTGACAGAACTGAGAGCAGAACTATAAAGTGTAACGAAGCTTCCTGCTGTGTCTAAGGGGTAGTGGCCACATACATTATTTGTACTTGATGAGAGCCATGGGGAGGGGGGTGCACAGTAGTAAAGCAGCATTTCCCAAACCCTGCTGGTTCATTTCAGTTAGAGGAGGAGAGAGAAGGCAGTTTTTCTTTGTCAATTATACCAACAGTTTTTTCCCCCTCCTCCTATGCTTGTTCTAATGCCATCACTGGCTTCTTCAGCTATTGGTTTTAACTAGCTTTTCAACAGTAGAGTACTTGCTGAATACATCGCGGGGGTTGACTTTGGATGTCTTTGTGTGGACTGAGCAGTTTGCCGTCAGTGATGGGGTCAGTTTCAAATGATCGGGGTTGATATTTGAAGGAGCAGCTAAATAAGTTGCTTTAGAAGAGGGCATGTTGGGAAGCTAGTATCTACCAACAATTTCTCCTCTAAAAGGGCTAGACATCAGAGAATGTATAAAAGAGATATTAAAAAGAAGAGATATGTGCAAATCTGGATACATAGTGTTACATTTTTAAGCTATGTAAGACAAACACATTCATTCGGAAATCAGAATTTTATTACTTGAAAATTGGTAGTTGACTCATTTACCTACCATTTTTAAAGTTGTATACTGATTTTTAGAGAAAGTGTTTGAAAAATTAAACTAAATTAAACTAGAATAATATTAATTAAACTATACAGCAGTGATGGTGAACCTTTTAGAGACTGAGTGCCCAAAACCCACCGCCCACCCCTGTCCCTGCTCCACCCTGCCTGCTGGGCCATCCACCACCTCCACAGCCCACCACAGATCACCCAAGCGGCCCAACAGCGCCATGGCAGCCACACCCTCTGCCCATGCACTGCAGCATCATCTGCGCGCAACAGGGCACAAGGGCAGAGTCTTGTCCCTGCTGCCTGGGTACCATGTCCTTGGCTGCGGTGCTTCATGTGGGCCATGTCCGGGGGTGATTCTCCTCCGGGGGGGCTGTTGGTGAGGAAGGGGCCATGGGAGGAGGTGGGGCTGGGGTGATGGTGTGTGTGCCCACAGAGAGGGCTCCAAGTGCTGCCCTGGCATGTGTACCATAGGTTCGCCACCACTGCTATACAGTGTTTGATAATTTTATTTGATTAAATAAAAATATGGTGGTGCAGTGATTAGAATGCAGCATTGCAGGCTATTTCTGCTGGCTTCCAGCAGTTTGGCAGTTTGAATCTCACCGGCTCAAGGTTGACTCAGCCTTCCATCCTTCCAAGGTTGGTAAAATGAGGACCCAGACTATTGGGGGCAATGTGTTGACTCTGTAAACTGTTTAGAGAGAGTTGTAAAGCACTATGAAGCAGGTATATAACTCTAACTGCTATTATGGGCCATCCAGTCATCTTCGACTCCTAGCAATTACAAAGATAGATCTTCTCAATGATAATCTATCCCTAACTTGTACTTTCAAATTCCCCAATTTGCACACCACTTTCCACTGTAACTGAGTCATGAAGGAATAACTCTTATATGTACCTGTAAATGAGAAGTGAGCATCCTAGAGTATGAATACAACCCCCCATCTCTTTATTATAGTTCTGAAAGCTTACAGAAATGTCTAGGTATCCTTCAATGCATAGGAACCTAATTATAGAATTCCATTTTAGGGAATTTTTGGCACTTTGGGGCTTTTGAGTGAATCTACGCTTGGACAAGCTGCAGACACAAGTCTCTGAAATGTAATCTGTAGATTCTGAGAAACCAGGACTGCACTGCTGAAATCCAGTGTTCATTCAGTCATTCCATTGCTTTACATTTTTGGATTTAGCTTTGTCTCAGATGCAGGAAATACGAGTAATCTACAACATACAGTATAAGAATTGTAGCAGCCACTATGTAGGACAGACAGGCAGAAAACTAGCAGAGTGTTATGTCCCGAGCCTTGCAAACGGCTCGGGCATTTGCAGGCAGTCCCGGGCAGGTGCAAAGCTGCCCGGGACCAGACAGGCTGTCGCCAGCGCCGTGCACATGCGCGGGTGCTGGCGCGGGAAAAGTATCACATTTACCCGGGAAGCGTCTATATAAGAAGCTGGGAGGTTTTGGGAGCTGCTGAAGCCATCTACTTGTAAGCTGAACGCTGAATAAAGGAAACTGAGAACTTCAACTGCTTCTCGTGTCTGCTTTGCGCCAAGGACTCAACACTGGCGACGAAGGTGGGATGCCTTGCACTACCTGGAAAGGAAGAAGTGTAAGCTTACCCAAGGAGTCCTGAGCGGCGGAAAGGAACGGCGTCAACTCGGCAGCTGCCCGCCAATCCGGTGCGCATTCGGGGGTAGGCTGGCTGATAGACCCGTCTCCTGAAGATCTGAAGATGGCGAAAATCGGAAGGCTTTCGGAATTCGACGTCTCACATCCAGAGCGGTGGGAGTCATACGTAGCCAGGGTGGAGAACTACTTCAAGGCAAACCAAGTGAGGGAAGAGAGCTTGAAGGCTGCCACCCTGCTTTGTGTTTGCGGCCAAGACGCCTTCGACATCGCAGAAAACCTTGCAGCACCTGTTCCAGTAGAGTCTGTAAGCTACGCAGATCTGAAGAAGCTACTGAAGGAGCACTTCCACCCCAAGATGTCCGTCATCGCATGGCGCCACACCTTCGAGCAGAGGGATCAACGGCCCGGTGAGTCGGCCAAAGAATTCATCGCCGCATTACGGAAGGCCGCCAAGCACTGCGAGTTCAAAGACCTCGAAGAACGACTGAGGGACCGATTCGTGTGCGGGTTAAGGCATCGAGATCTACAACAGAGACTTTTCGCTAAAGAAGAACTGTCCTACCAAGATGCCTTAAGGGAAGTCACCGCAGAAGAAGCAGCAGGCGGCGCTGTCAAGAACATGCGGCCGATCAGAAACAGTCCAGAGGTTGCATCCGTGCACCAGGAAGACGCCCAAAGAAACTCCGAGGAGGATCCGGACGAGGAAGTCGACCGTCTCCACCCCACAACGGAAGAAAAACAGAAGGGAAGCTCTTCAGCTCCGCTCAAGTGCATCGGCTGTGGAGGTCGCCACAGGAGAACCGACTGCAAGTTCCGCTCCGCTACCTGCCGGGCATGCGGCAAACAAGGACACATTGCAGCTGTGTGTCTGGGCCGACGAAAGGTACAACCTCAGGAAGAACTGCGCCTGAAAGGTACCAGATTCCCCAGCCAGAATAGGGTAGGGTTTTGCGCTTCGCGAAGAAGCATCCTTAGGACAGGCACACACAAGCCCATTAAGAAAAAGCTGTCACTCAAGGTGAAGCTACAAGGGGTTCCATTATCTATGGAACTAGACACAGGGTCTGCCTTTTCAATTATCTCCTTGCATACATTTAGGAAGATTTGTTCCGGTAGTGGAACTCAGGCCAAGTTAAGGCCTTCTGACATTGTGTTAACAGATTTTCAAAATTCAAGAGTGTGTGTTAAGGGGGAGGCCACCCTTAACGTGCAATACAAGAATTTTGAAGGTCCACTAGACTTATTAGTAGTAGGGGGTGAACGAACGAGTCTCATAGGACTCGATTGGTTTGAGGCCCTGGGGATACACGTCACAGGACTCAACAGTTTACAAACACTCGACCTACAGGAAGTCTGCAAAGAATTTGCAGATGTTTTCAGCCCCCAGCTGGGCACATTCAAAGGACCCCCTGTGTCCTTAAAGCTAGACCCCACTGTCACTCCCATTAGAATTAAAGCAAGAAGGGTCCCTTTTGCTTTAAAGAGTAAAATTGACACTGAGTTAGACAAACTGATTCAACAGGGAATCCTAGAACCTGTTGATTCCAGTCCTTGGGAGACCCCCATTGTCACGCCTCTAAAGGCAAATGGGGACATTCGCATTTGTGCTGACTACAAATGCACTCTGAATAAGGCATTGCAGCAACATGCCTATCCTGTTCCTGTGGTCAGTCATATTCTGGCCTCCCTCAAGGGGGGGCGCGTTTTTGCAAAGCTTGACCTAGCTCAAGCGTATCAACAGCTGCCTGTTGATGATGATGCTACTATAGCTCAGACTATTGTGACCCACAGGGGAGCCTTTAAGGTAAAAAGGCTGCAGTTTGGAGTGAATGTCGCTCCTGGGATTTTCCAAAGCGAAATGGAAAACACACTACGGGGTATACCAGGGGTTTGCTCCTACTTTGATGATGTCTTAATTGCAGGAGACTCCACACACATTCTAGCTGAAAGGCTAAGGGCTGTTCTGTTAAGATTCAGGAAGTCAGGCCTCAAGCTCAAAAAAGACAAATGCAAGATTGGGGTGCCTTCTACTGAATTTCTGGGGTTCAAAATTGATGCTGCTGGGATTCACCCTGCTGAATCCAAACTAACAGCTATTTTAGAAGCACCTAGGCCAAAGTCCAAGGCCGAACTTCAGGCCTTCCTGGGCCTCCTGAATTTCTACAATTCTTTTCTTCCACATAAAGCTAGTGTAGCTGAGCCTCTTCACAGGCTACTAGACAAACAAGCAGTGTGGCAGTGGTCACATACACATGAGGCTTGCTTTAACAAAGTCAAGGCCTTGCTCACTTCTAACAGTGTACTTGCACATTTCAACGAATCTCTTCCTGTGTGCATCGCATGTGATGCGTCCCCTTACGGGGTAGGAGCTGTCCTGAGCCACCTCAGGTCTGATGGAACTCAGGTTCCTGTTGCATATTACTCCAGAACATTGTCTTCTGCTGAGCGCAACTACGCTCAGATAGACAGGGAGGCTCTGGCTGTTGTCGCTGGAATTAAAAAATTCCACGATTTTCTCTATGGCAGGCATTTCACGGTCTTTACTGACCATAAGCCTCTGCTGGGACTGTTTACCACACGTAAGCAGACTCCCCAAATCATTTCCCCTAGAATGCTTAGGTGGTCTATTTTTCTGTCTGCATATGATTTTTCTTTACTCCACAAGCCTGGGAAAGAAATGGGCCATGCTGATGGCCTCAGTAGATTGCCTCTGCCAGTAGTAGAAGCTGACCCTGCGCCAGCTGTCAACATTCTATCAATCCAAGCCTTGCCCGAGCTCCCTCTTGTGCCAGGGATGTTGCCGCTGAAACAGGTACAGATCACACACTTTCACGTGTCCGTTCCTGGGTTTTGTCCGGTTGGCCTGAGCACTGCCCTAGTCCTGAGTTTCAGAGTTTCTGGTCCAAAAGAAACGAGTTGTCCCTTTCTCAGGGTTGTCTGCTTTGGGGAAACAGAGTTGTCATTCCCTCCTCAATGAGGACTAGGGTCTTAGAATCCCTCCACGAGGGTCATCCTGGCATTGTTCGTATGAAGGCTCTTGCACGCAGCCACTTGTGGTGGCCTGTTTTAGATAAGGATATTGAGGCTAAGGTGCATGCATGCCACCTGTGCCAACGATCTCGCCCAGAGATGCCCCAAGCTCCCGTGCATAATGGGAGGAAACGCAGTCCCCATGGTCTAGGGTGCACATTGACTACGCTGGGCCCTTTCAGGGCCAGTTCTTCTTGGTCCTTGTTGACAGCCATTCAAAATGGCTTGAGGTTGTACCTGTCTCATCCACCACCACTGCAAAGACTATTCAGGTACTGAGGGGGATTTTTGCTGCACACGGGCTGCCAGATGTCATTGTGTCCGACAACGGCCCTCAATTCACTTCCTCCGAATTCCAAGCTTTCTTACAGGCAAACATGATTCGTCATGCCACGTCTGCACCCTTTCCACCCGTCCACCAACGGTATGGCTGAACGTATGGTGCGCATCACAAAGGACGCCTTGAAAAGACTCACCTACGGGGACTGGCATCACAGGTTGGCTGACTTTCTCCTTTCTTATCGCACCACACCGTCCACTTCTACAGGGAGAAGTCCAGCTGAACTTCGTTGGGGGCGTCAACTTACTACGAGACTTGACCGGTTGCATCCGGACAGACTGCCTTCATCTACCTCACATCCTAGGGCACCTAGACAACTACTTGTGGGTGCCCCGGTTTGGGCTCGCAATTACGGGCCTGGTCATACATGGGTCCCCGCTTCTATTTCCAGGGTCACAGGTCCTCTCTCCTACGAGGTAGCCCTGGACAACGGTCGTGTCCTGCGTCGGCACATCGACCAACTCCGCCCTCGGCGGGACTTTTCAGATGAGACTCCTGGGTCTTTTCCAGGGGGGGAGGGGGACCCTTTGGAGCAAAGGGAAGGGCACGAGCTGCTGCCCATCTCCACTGATGGAGCCACAAACGGCCCATCCCAGGGTTCCGCAATTGCTCCGAAAAGGAATTCATGGAGCTTACCCACACAACAGGCACTCACGCCTACTCCAGCCAGGGAGTCACCCCGGGGGCATACTCACTTTCCACACACATCACACAGCACTCCAGTCACAGAGGATACCCGGGGGCATCCCAACAAATCATTCCCCGCAAGAGAGCTGGCACACAATCCCCAAGGTTGGCCTGACCTTACCCCAAATTCTACAGGGGGTCAAACATACAGGGAGGTGGTCGAGGAACCAAGTCCCGACTACAACACCTCTAGCCCAAATCAGGGAGTAACTGAGTTTTGGGAAAGTACAGAAACCCACACAAGCCCGGACACAGAACGGGGTTCAGGGAATGGTCAGCCTCCTGACAGGTCTCGGACGGACCTAGGAGGTTCAACAGAGACGCCCAGCAGTGGCTATCACTTCAAGGGGCCCGAGGGTCTACAGCTAGGCAGGTCAACCAGGTCACAAAGTGACAGAAGCCCTGGCCTGACGAGCCCGGTGGGCGAGCAAGCAGGCCAGGCATCGGGGCACAGTCCTTGGAAGGCACCAAGGCAAAATAAGGAGAACAGGCTCACATCTCCCTCCAGTCAGGGAACTCATGCTAGTAACCCAGAGCTGAGAAGGTCACAGAGAGCAAAGAAGTCTCCTAAATACTTAGAGGATTACATAACATTGCTGGCTAAACAAAAGCCAGGTAACGATAGGAGCACTGAGAAGCAGAACACTGCATAAAATAAATGTTTATATGTTGGTAGTAGTTTTAGCCCGGGGGAAAGGGGTGTTATGTCCCGAGCCTTGCAAACGGCTCGGGCGTTTGCAGGCAGTCCCGGGCAGGTGCAAAGCTGCCCGGGACCAGACAGGCTGTCGCCAGCGCCGTGCGCATGCGCGGGTGCTGGCGCAGGAAAAGTATCACATTTACCCGGGAAGCGTCTATATAAGAAGCTGGGAGGTTTTGGGAGCTGCTGAAGCCATCTACTTGTAAGCTGAACGCTGAATAAAGGAAACTGAGAACTTCAACTGCTTCTCGTGTCTGCTTCCCGCCAAGGACTCAACACAGAGCTCACCCATGAACACCAACTAGAGATCAGAAGACATGGTTAAAATATTTTAATATCACAACACATGGACAAACTCAACCTTAGTTTTAACTGGGAAAATGTAAACATTCTAGACCAAGCTAATCCAAAAACTTGAGGAACTTCTGGAAGCCTGATTCCAGACAAGTCAACCATCAACAGGTACATAGAGATAAACAATATTTAAACACAATTAAAAAAGGGAATTAAAAAAAAAAGAAACAAAAAGACCAGAACACCACTTTGCCAGCAAGCAACAGCTAGATAAACAAGGATTAACACCAGACAAACAATCAAGCAATAAACACAGCCTAATGAAGGTACTACCCAGGAGAAAAAACACCTCACCCAGCTAAAGTTTCTGTATAAGCAGAGAGAAAACTCCACGCCCTTCTAGCACTAAAAATGCTATCCTGCATTAATAGCAAAATATCTGCAAGCAAATAACCAAGCTCAGAGAGCACCAAGGACTCCCCAAATTGCATTTCCCTTAAGCTCTTACTGATAGTAGAAGGAAAGTGGTTATAAATTCTAATGGGACTTAATCTTCTGAAAATTGAGGGACAATGGAAGAGGCAGGGAAGCAACCATGCTAGCAGTATAAAACCAATTTCCTTTTTCTTGAGCTAACTGCTTCCTAAACTTTTGTGATTGCAACAAACATCCAGTTGTATCTATAATTTTATTTATTAATGCAGGAAAAAAGGATTTTGCCCTAGAAATTAGGCTTGAACCCAATAGGTTCCCCTCCCCCCTTTTATTTTTGGAAGTTAGATAGTGCTCCTCATCCTTTTCCTTCTGGTACACTTTTGTGTCTGGCAAGTGAAAATAGATACAGATTCTGATTAGATTTTTTTTTTTTAAAAAAAGAAAAGCTTTTCAGGCTGATCAAACCAGTTGATGGGCTCTGAAGTGGCATGATCTAATAAAGCCAAGGATGAGTTTTGAAACCTAAAAACTACGCTGCTGTCAGCACAGTATAGACTTTAAAATCCAAAGGAGATTTAGCCTACTCAAATGATTTGTCTTCCCTGTCTTCAAAGAATGATGGCTTCTTTTTCATCTTCTTGCCTTGCTGTTAAACCAAAGGGAATTATTGACTTTATGGTGCACTTTAAGTACATCGTCCAGCAAGAAGAGAACATGAATGCACACTGTGAGTGTGTGTTGAAGTTCTCTTCTTTTTGTATAGTTTCTCCATTTAATTGAAGGCAGTTTTCAACACAGGAGAACAAAAAAGTGACGATTACACAAGTGACTTGTAGTCACTAGCCATTACACTGCATTGTGAAATGTAGATATGTTTTATGTACATAGATATAGACACGTGGATATTGCTGTGGAACAAACTTTCTTCTTTTTTAAACAAGATCTTGGTTATAAGATTGGTGTCTACAACATTACTGAGAATGGTTTAAGAAAAATGTCAAAGATATGCAATTGTCAAGTCTGGATGTGATGATATGCAAGAAGATCCAGTGCATTTCATCTGCTGTCTCAACACTTTCCTGTTTATAAATGCCTTTCTTCTTCCCTGATTTGTTTCAGGATTTTTCGAGAGGATTCCAATAACATTGTTGCATCAGACCTACAATTTCATAAATGAGGAAAGGCTTACTTCTTTCTTTGTCTGTTAAACACTGTATATGTCCTGAAAATTCAAGTGTTATATGCCGAGCATCCCAAAGCTGTATGGTTAGAACTATGCTATGTTGCCTATTTTGAAGGCAGTGTTCTTGATTTTATGGGGGAAATATTAGAGTAATCTGATAAGATTTCATAGCATTCCTTGAGTTCCCTTATGTCTCCAGATGGAAATACCCAGCAAACCACAGTTGATTTTGAAAAGCTATTATGGTTAGTTCTTGGATAAGAAAGCCACACACACACAACCCTCCTCCAAATCTATTGGTTTACAAAAATAGAAATTAAAAATGACAGAAGGCATGGACAACCAGCTTCTGCATTGTTGTGAAAAAATCACCATGACTTAAGTTTGATTAGAATGATATTTTTACGGTTTCTGTACTTTCTGTGCTCTTTGATAATTTGCAGATATAAAATAATCTCCCATCAACTCTCAGTAGATATTTGGAAATCCTTTTTCTCCTAGATTTGGATTTTTAACTGTCCCAAGGCTAGTGGGCAATAAGTTTCACAGATTCTTTTTTGGGATATTCCACAGCTGCTTTTCCTTACTGGCTTTACTTATTTTGAAAGCATGGTTGTTCTTGAGAAGACAATTTTGAGTCACTGAGTTTTTACTAAATGCACAAAGGATGGAAGAAGAAATACCTCTGTGTAATATACTATTGAGGTAGTCAATCTGTTCACATATTCGCTTTATATTCCATGCTTGTACAGCAAATGTCACCATCTCAAAGGTTGCGAATAGTATAATATTCTATGTAAAATGTAAATTATCTTTAGAGAAAGATTCTTAGTGTGTGATGCTTTATTTTCTTTAACTAATTATGTGGGCAAATTAAAGACTTAAAAAAAATGAGGCACTAATTACAGGGTTTGAATAAAATAGTGCTGGCTAAGATGCCACACAGAGAGAATCTTGGTTTTTGTTATTTAATGGCATAAATAACTAAAATGTCTGCTACAAAGGTTTTTCTATGACCAAAAGAAATAGCTGATTTTGCATTTTGTAGAGAAAAAGGAACCCTCCACTAAGTACCTGGAACACCACGGAGTTTGCTTTTGTATAACTGTTTGAATGTTAATAACTAATTGTTGACAAGTTGGTTGGGTTTTTTTGGCAAACACTTGAATACTTCCTGGGGGCTTTTATCTTACAAATTAGAGTACATATAAAACACAAATTTAAATCTGTTCTGAACTTGGCTCTATGAAGTGGAGAACAATGGTTATCAACTTTAGCAGAGCCAAGTCCACATATTTTTTTGCAACTTCTACAACATTTAAATGAAGTTAGCGTTGATGAAGCATTGATCATAGATCACAGATTCAGATCCTCTGGCTATAGAAATCCTAACATAGTAATGTTAGTAGTTGCTAGTAATTAGCATTTACACACCTGGAAAGGCACTAGATATTTCCTGACACCCTTTTTGGAGATGGTTACACAATATCCACAGTGTTCTCCAAAATTTCAAAACATGTGGAGGTTTTACCAGATATCACTGCAGTAAACTGAAATGGAAGATTTTTTTTCTGTAAGACTTGTCTATACACAAAACTAGCAAGGCCAGAGATGGGTTAAAATATTGGATTCTTTCTTACGTCTTATGTTCTATATGTAAGGGCAACCTTTTGATATGGAAGGTTACTAAATCATGAGTATTCCCATTTGCAGTGTGAGACCTTGTGTAGTCTATAACTAAACCAAAAGAGCTAAAAGCTTAGTTTCCAGATTAGTGACAATAAGTCTTTCCATAAGACATTAATCAATGTTAACCCTGCATTCACTCTTCTCTGATTATAGCCTCTTTACCATTTGACACACAGAGTAACAGCAGAGAAAGAACCTCCTCAAGCATGAGAGAAATGCAAAGATCAAGAAAATAAGCACCTATCAAAAAGTCTATTCTGCTGATGGTGGATGAAGATTAAACCTCTTTGAATATTTTAAGCTTACATAATATGATACTACAAGTCTAAATAGTTTTGTGTTTTATGAATACAGAGAGATACATGCAAATAGGGCCAAAATAAACTGAATTGTGGGGCATATTGTGGGCTCTTATCATGTAGAAATTTACTACTGGTAGGCAAAGAATATCATATAAATAAATTGCTGTGGTTGTTGATTAATTAACTGGATGGATTTTTTTCTGCAATAGATCAGATAGCCTAAGATTTGTTAGCATTTACCCAGCTTTAAATGATTTGGGAGGGAGCAACATAAATGGGAAATTATTAAACTTATTATTGTTGTTATAATTATTATTGATAATCCAATTCCTATTAAGCTTTAACTCTTGGTAATTTGTCTCTATCTATCTATCTATCTATCTATCTATCTATCTATCTATCTATCTATCTATCTATCTATCTATCTATCTGTTGTGTCCTGGGCCTGATGAGGAAACTCAGTAGGCCTAGAAATGTTGCAAATGGTCCCGAGCAACCTAAAAGCTGCCCCGGACCAGACTGGCTGGCGCCAGACTACTGCGCATGCGCAAGTCGCGAAGAAAGAAGGATTATTATTGGCTGGACTGCTTGGAGGTTGGAAAACTATAAAAGGTCTGCGTGCCTGTTTGTTTTTTGCTTGGAGTGGAGTTAAGAAGAAATAAAGAAGTTTGCTTTACGATGAGTCGTGTTTCAATGCCTCGAATCCCGAAACATAAAAGTGGCGACAAAGGTGGGATCGCTGCAAGGAAAAAGGCAGTAAGAAGAGGATAAGCCTCATCTGAAAAGTCTGAAGCCTGGGAATCGGTGTCCAGCTCTGCACTCATCTGCCAGTACAGCATCGCTGGAGGTGAGCTTGGCAAACGGGCCCTTCCCCTCAACAAAGGTTTGAAGCAAGGCATTCGAAGCAGAAGATGTCAAAGATTGGACGTCTGTCTGAGTTCGACGTCTCTCACCCGGAGCTCTGGAACTCCTACGTGACCCAAGAGGAAAATTACCTAAGGGTTAATCAGGTTCGGGAAGATGGCTTGAAAGCAGAAACCCTGCTGTGCTTCTGCGGTCAGGACACTTTCGATGTAGCCGAGAACCTGGTAGCCCCGGCACCACTGGAGTCTGTCACCTATACCGACCTAAAAAACATGCTAAAGGATCACTTCCACCCAAAGTTGTTGGTGATCGCGTGGAGGCATGCTTTTGAGCAGAGGGATCAGAAGCTGGGTGAGTCTGCTGCTGAGTTCATTGCTGCATTGAGACAAACTGCCAGGCCTTGTGAATTCAAGGACCTGGAAGAACGCTTACAAGACTGTTTTGTCTGCGGCCTAAGAAGCAGGGAAGTGCAACAAAAAATCTTTGCTAAAGCTGAAGTCACCTTCCAAGATGTCTTACATGAAGTTGCAGCTGAAGAAGCAGCAGGCGGCACTGTGAAGGCTCTGTAGCTTGCCAGAAACGCTCCAGCCGTCACAACTGTCCATCAGGAGGTTGCTCAGGAAGTCCAAGACTCGGATCCTGAAGAGGAGGTGGGCAGACTTCAACAGTTGGCAGTGAGACAACCATGAGAGAAACCAGACAAGGCCCCAGTAGCCCTTCAGTGTCCCGGTTGTGGAGGACGCCACAAGCGCACAGACTGCCGGTTCCGCTCTGCCATTTGCCAGGCATGTGGTAAGCAAGGCCACATTGCCACCGTTTATTTGGGTCACCAGCAGGTGCAACCTCGGGAAGAATCCCTTTGGAAAGGTACCAGGGTCCCCAGCCAACACAGGGTGGGTTTCTGCGCGTCGCGTAGAAGCATCTTGTGAACGGGGACACAAAAGCCCCTTAAAAAGAAGCTTTGCATTGATGTACAGCTACAAGGGGTTCCCTTATCGATGGAGCTGGACACCGGGTCCGCTTTATCGATCATTTCACACAATACTTTTAAAAGGATTTCCTGTAGTACTGGCCGTCCAATCCAACTCAGGCCATCGAACCTAATTCTTACCGACTTTCAAAATTCAAAAGTTAATGTATTAGGAGAAGCCACACTCAAGGTGCAGCGTAAGGCTTTCCAAGGCCTCTTAGATGTGGTGGTTGTTGGGGGTGATCATACAAGTCTAATTGGACCCGACTGGTTTGAGGCCCTGGGAATTCAGGTGACTGGTCTGAATAGTCTGAAAACTCCAGGACTTGGAGAAGTCTGCAAAGAGTTTGTGGATGTGTTTAGTTCAGAGCTTGGTTCATACAAAAGGCCTCCCATCGCACTGCGATTAAACCCAAACATCACATCAGTTAGGATTAAGCCTAGGAGGGTGCCATTCGCCCTCAAAGGCAAGATTGATGCTGAACTGAACAAGCTGCTCCAGCAGGGCATCTTGGAACCTGTGGACTCAAGTCCATGGGAACCCCCAATCGTGACACCTTTAAAGGCTAATGGGGAAGTCCGAATTTGCACGGACTATACTCTGAACACAGCTTTGCAACAGCATGCATATCCTGTACCAGTAGTGAGTCATATTCTGGCCTCCCTTAAAGGGGGGACACTATTTGTAAAGCTTGATTTAGCACAGGCCTATCAACAGCTACCTGTTGATGAGGCAACTGCTGAAGCCCAAACAATAGTGACCCATAGGGGCGCTTTTAAAGTAAAAAGGTTACAGTATGGGGTGAATGTTGCTCCTGGCATATTCCAGAGTGTCATGGAGCACATGCTCAGGGGTATCCCAGGGGTCTGCCCCTACTTTTATGACATCCTCATTGCAGGGGAGTCATCGCAGAATTTGATTGAAAGATTAAGGGCTGTGTTGATGAGGTTCCGTCAAGTGGGCCTCAAATTAAAAAAGGACAAATGTAGAATTGGTGTTACTTCTACAGAATTTCTAGGCTTTAAAATAGATGTTCAAGGCATCCACCCTGCAGAGTCTAAATTGAAGGCCATTCAGGAGGCCCCAAGTCCCAAGTCCAAAAGCGAGCTTCAGGCTTTCTTCGGACTTCTTAACTTTTATCATGCTTCCTCCCCCATAAGGCTATTGTGGTTGAGCCATTACACCGGCTCTTGGACAAGCAAGCTCCATGGCAGTGGACTAAAGTCCATGACAGGAGTTTTAAGGAGGTCAAGGTGCGAAGAAAGAAGGATTATTATTGGCTGGACTGCCTGGGGGTTGGAAAACTATAAAAGGCCTGTGTGCCTGTTTGTTTTTTCCTTGGAGTGGAGTTAAGGAGAAATAAAGAAGTTTGCTTTATGATGAATCGTGTTTCAATGCCTCGAATCCCGAAACATAAAACTATCTATCTATCTATCTATCTATCTATCTATCTATCTATCTATCTATCTATCATCTTTTTTTTACAAAATCGCCCATCTGTCTCATAGAGTGACTGAGTAATATACAAGTAAAATATATTAATTTGATAATCTGCTATCAAGCTGTTTTCATCTTTTAGTGACCATATAGATTGACTTTCTCTAGGATGATCTGTCCTTGGTGTATCAATTGGCACAGTTATTTATTTATTTACTTTCACTTTCATAGTTAATAACAAGAAAAATAATTGCCTGCATGATTGTGATCTTGGTAGGTATAGGCAAAGCATTAGCATCCAAATACCTTTTCCAAGATCTTCATGGCTCTTTATGCTAATCTGCAGCATGCTCTATGTCTTGAGTGTTGGTTCCTTCCTTGTTGATTATAAAAGGCAGAAGATAGCCATCACTCTAATGCCTTCACTGTCACTTCTATGGCTGCACAGTTTTCATTAGTTTGGCCTTCCTTATATTTAAACTTAATCTATTTTTAACCTGGAGGAATGTTGTCCATGGGATCGCGATGGGTAGCACACGACTTCGCAATTAACAACAACAATTTTTTCTCCTCTCTGTTTCTTGACTTTCATTACCAGAGCCTGCAGATCATTGGCATTTTCCAGCATAGCATAGGTTAGTGTTGCTTCTTCTTTCCTTTTAAAAACCATACTCCTCTCTTCTTCCAGCTCCCTTAATATTTATTCAGCATATCTGGATGCAGTCTCTTTTGCCATGTTCTTTGGTATCCTGTCCTGTTTTTTAGTTTTTCATGAAGATAATGAGATGTTTTAGCATTTCTGTTTTCTTAAGGACATTCTATAGTTTATTTGGTCAACATAGTACAAGGACTTTTTATAATCAATATAGCCAATATGGACTTATTTTTTGCTATTCTTTGACTTTCTTAATTATCTAACATAATTTCAAAGATCACTTCCAAAGAAATATCTCATGAAGCAAGATCCAATGTTTAAGAATATCTTCCAAATGCTGTTGGAGATATCTGTGAATTATTTCATAATTATCTTTTGAAAAGCAGGTTTCTGAGTGTAATGCAAAAAAATAAAATAAAAATAAAATCCCTTTTCTCGGCCTTCTCAAAAACCAGCTTGAACCTCTGGCATTTCCCTTTCAAATAGGGCTGTAATCTGTACTGAATAATCCTAAATATTATTTGTTAACATAAGAATTTTGGGATATTGTATGATAGTTTGCACACTGTTGAGTCCAAGAATTAGGGAAAATACCTTGAAGTACAATAGGAGAGGAAGAAAATAAATACAAAACTATAACCAATGTTGAGAACAAATTGGTAGTTTTGGTTATGGCTGGTGAAGCAATTTACACATAAAATCGGGAAATCAAAGTTTGACAATCAGAAAGGGTTATGTTTGGTTGAGGCTATTATAGAAGAATTATGCCATTTTCTAGTATGTATTTGGCAACAAATAGCATTGTGTTTAGCTTTTAAATCAACAGGGTATAGCTTGCTGCAAAATAAATGAGAGCTGCTTCCAGCATGCAGAGTAAACTGTTAGCAATTTATAATGCTGGGGAAGTGCCTTGAGCAGTGATCCTTGATATGAGAACTGAACTGTTACAAGCATGTCCCTTTTTCATCTCCCTACTTCTTCTAAAATAACCTTCTGGGTCTAGTTGTTTTGCGGCTCCTTTTTTTTATTGCTGCCTTGTGTTCTTTGTTTCATCAAGGGAAGGACTTGCTGCTAGTGCTGTTCAGTAATTGTATGTCTTAACAAGTTGTTTATGGTTCTTAGATTTGGAGATTCCTCAAAGGTACATAGTTTCTGATGATATTTAGCACATGTTCAAGTTTGGTATCCACTTTCCTTCCTGAAGCTTTGAGCTTTCCAGCGATAAGATACGTTCTGTTGTGCTGAGCAGAGCACTATCGGCTCAGTATAGTTTCCTGTAATGTACTGTATTTCCTACTCAATAAAATAACATTAAACAAAAGATTAAAGAAGAGAAGGGAAAAATACGTTGAAGAAATGCCTGAGTTACCTGCTTGAGGCAAGATGAGCAGCAAAATAAATAAAAATAAAATAATAAAATAAAATAAAATAAAATAAAATAATAAAATAAGGTTAAAAATATCCAACCAGCTCAAGAAACCAAGAGAAGTTGGGAAAAAAGATTATGCTAGAGAATGAGTGACCTATTTCTATTCCTGCTCTGTTTGATTTTAACATTAGCCACCTTTGACCCTTTATTTTATAATGAAATGATTCGCTCTCAGAGACCAGCACTGCGCCCAGACATGATTAGGTTCAAATGCCAATTTGGTGCTTTGGTGCTCACTTTATCCTGGACACATTTAGGGACCTTCCCATTGAATCTGAGCCCCAAACCTCCATTGATCTATCTCCTTGATAATTACCTGGAATCATCAGATAGCTTTCATTTTCAATTTTTTTACAGCTGGTAAGAATTGGGCAATTTTTTTAAAGAAGTACTACAAGTTTAACACAAATAGGACTTGTGGTAAAACCTTCAAAATGTGGTTTAAAAAAAGGGGTGGTGGTGGTGGTGAGCAAGGCATTTTAAAAAACGTTATGAAATCTGAAAACAAACCTGACCTGAGAACTATTCTGCTAAGCTTCGTATGAAATAGATTCAGGAGTTTTGTTCAAGAAGAAAAGAAGGAGGTATTGGCTGGACACTATGTTTATCTAGGAGGTTTTGTGAAGGTGACCTAGAATGGAGAAATGATCCCTATTAAAATAAATTTGCAAAGGTTTCAGGAGGATGATTATAATGGTTTAGAAGGATGACTTCTTTCCCCTTTGCCCAGCATAATTTTGGAACAAAAGTGCAAGAAGGAGCGAAAAGATGTTAGAAAAAAAAAATGCCCCTGCATTTTCTAAGCAAGTCCCTGATGCTTCTAAAGATTGCAACAAGCCTACATTATGGTCTTCTGGCTTCTAGAATTAAAATGTAGCAAAAAGCAATAATTTTATTAAAGTTTACAATTACAAAGGCAAAAGAAAAATATAAAAAATAAAGTGCAAAGAGATAGAAGAAAGAAAATAAAGAAAAAGATATATAAAAGATGATTTTTTCCCTCCCTCCAGACAAATATAAACAGTTTAACATATTCTCTAGTATTTCAAATTAAAAATCTTTTCTTTCTATTTCCTTTATCAATAATCAAATTATAAAAACTCATAATTCAGTTCTAATCAGCAAAAGCATATTAAGAGCTTACAGAAATGAAATATATATGATTTGACTTAATCAAATAAATCCATTTTGTATCCCATCATTATTCAGTCCTGATAAAAAATAAATTCTATTAATAGCTACTAGGGACCACAATATATTTATATTTTAACTCTGGTCAAATAAATTCACTTTATATTCCTTCTATATACTTTTAACTAGTTTGATCTTTAATCCTATCAAATAATGTTACAAAACTTTATTTCTTACCATTTTCTTTTTGTCTCCTTTTAGGAGCAGCTTCAGTAGTTTAACAAGGCCCTTTTATAAATTCAAAATAAGAAAGCATTTCAAATCATTATTATGATATATTATTTCTTTGTCCCCTTAGTTACAAAGACTTCAACCAGTTTTCAAAGTAAATCTGCAGTAGCAATCTTTTCCATATCATTCTGGTAGTCTGGAATTTTAAAATCCATTTTTTGTTCCATAGCATATTTTTCCATATCATTATTGTAGTCTTTCAACTCCATCAGCTCCTTAACTTCCCCAAATCACCACTCTAGCCCCCCTATTTGCTGTTTTCCAAAAGTGAAGTTTTCTTTTTAATCTTTAAACTTACATTGGTTGTCCCAATGTGAGGAAACCTGTTCTTCAGAAGGTTCTTAAGCACAAAATTATTAGCACCAGCCTTCTAAAGTAGTTGACGGAAAAAGTAGGTGAATCTAATGTCTGAAGGTGCTGAACTGTGGCTTAGTCAGAATAATTTCCCCTGGGCTCCCAGAGCTCTCAAACCTGTTGGAGATTACTATTTTAATTAATTTCTTCTTCTTGACTCTGTCTGGGTCAAACCTGTGGGTAATTCTAGCCCTCTCCTTGATCCAGAGAGGAGATCCAAGGAGCTATCTTCTGCCATTGTTCCCCAGAAGTCCACATTGCTGATTGATTAGTGTTTACAATAGTGGTGAATATCTGTAGCTTGGGCATAGGATGAGGATGAAGGTTCGTTCTCCAAGCTTGTGGGTTGGGTTTTCTGAATGTTTCATTACCAGGCTAGGTAACATCATCATCAGTATTTAGGGGATGTCTGTGTCAGTGCTCTTCTGTTTACAAGGGCTTCAGGTGTGGATGTGTCAAGTGAGAGTCTAGGGATGAGTCATCAGAGAGAGGCTCATCTCCTCATTTATAGTCATACAAAGACTCTGAAGAAATGAAAACAGTACGCAGCTGGAAGCTGGTACTTTTTTTTTGCATTGCACTCAGAAACCTGTTTTTCAAAAGAAAATTATGAAATAATTCATGGGTACCTCCAAAAGCATTTGGAAGAAGGCATTTCTTAAACATTGGATCTTGCTTCATGAGATATTTCTTTGGAAGTGATCTTTGAAATTAAATGCCTCTCAGTCAGCTCCAATATTTGTGTCTTTAACATTCAAATTTATCCAACGGAACATTTTTTTGGGAAAAAAAGGAAGATAATTTAAGAATTATTATTTTCATTCCAAACGCTAAAGGAAGAATCAGAAGAATTGGAGAATATAGTTTAAAAAGCTTAAAGAAGTGGCAATAACATAAAACCTACATTTGTTTGTCATAGATTGTGTCATTTCCTCATTATTAGATTCCATACTTTATAGTATTTTTAAAGTATGCCTATGTTAAAATGTACAGACACCTATACAAATACATACTTAACCAATGAAGACCTACATCTGACAAAGTAGATTTTTTTATTCCATGAACTTTGCTATTAGAATTAACTGATTTTTCATTAAAAAGGCCACAAGACAATGCAAACTCCCAGAAAGAAAGGCAAGCAAAACAAATTTCAGGCACTGGAGAACTGGAATGCATCTATGAGGCGGTTACTGTTCTGAGAAACCACCTGACTTTTGGTGAGAATTTTATGAGTAACAGATTGCTATCAGGTACCACAGATAATCTCTGATATAGATGTACAGTATATTGAAAGATACAGGAGATGTTCTATTCTGTATATCAGAGACAGATTCAGTAATGTGCAGGAGACTCTGAACATGATCTCTTTTGCCAAAATACTCTTCAGATATTTTCTGTAAATTTTCATCTTCAGATGCTCTTCCCTTGAGACAAGAAATTATCACAATAATCCTTAGCATTTATGCAGAGTTTAAGAGCATTAGCAGTTCATTGTGTGTATTATATTGGGCTCAGACTACTTCTCAGCTGTTTAAGTACAGGCTGGTTGTAGAAGGGGAAAAAACACAGAATGGTGGAAAAGAGGGATTTCTCTAGTCATTTTCTTCATGCTATAGTAGCTCAAACCCCAACACTTCATTTGAAAGTGTACTCTTTGCATAAAGGAATAGGTTGGTTTTTTGTGTGCCTGTGTATATCTGTGTGTATGTATATATGTGTGTGTGTGTGTATGAGCAGAGGACTAGGGTGTCTGTGGAAATAAATCTTATCTATTTACTTTGTAATAAGTGTTTGTGAAAAGTTAAGCTTCCCTGTTGTAGTCTTTTTGTGTGTGGAGAAAAAAATACCCATGACATGATGCCTGCTAACTTTAGATTTGCATAATTACACATGTGAACAGGTGTTTTTTCTTCAATATCTTCTACCTATCCTAGAGAGTGCCACTGAACTTCTGGGCCAGTAGCAGGCTACAAGACTTGCTGGATGATTCTGTGAAAATGAAATAGGGGTGGAAAATAAATTTTTCTCTTCTGCACCCCTCAGATAATAAGCTTTGTTTTATTAGTTTTAGGACGGAGCCTAGAATAGTTGCCAAATAGCTCTCTTTCTCCTTTAGCATACACATCCTCTTGTTTCTTTACCAGTATTTACATACTATTTCCATCTCTATTTTTGCTCCTGTATCCTGTTATATTAAGATAGAAGACATTCCCATTAAAAATCTCTAATTAAGCCAACACAATATGCATGCTATTCAGTTATACCTCAATATCTCAGCATCTCATCTATTTCACACATATGAAAATGACTGTATTGTTCAAAAATTTAGAAGTATTCTGTCATATTTGTGCCATATGATAAAGAATGGGCTTTTTTCTGTCAGGTTTTTTTTTCTTGTTTACAGATTATTCTAAAATCTTGCTTTTTTTCAGTGTTTGCCTCAGTATCCAGGTCAAAACACTTGTTTGGGGCTCTTTGCAGGAAAACAAGAGATAACGTCCAATGCTTTCAAGTTTCCTGCGAAGGAGACATGCAATTAGGCATTTATCTGTATCCTACTCATCAGCATTTCCACAGAGGCAACTAATATGCTTAGGAGGGCAACCTTAAGCAAAGCATCTTGCTGAAGGCAAATTCCTTTTAACTACTCAGAAGTTCTCTCAGCTTGTCACTCACTGTTGGGTAAAAACTTGAGGATGTGATAATAAGGCTCTGCAAGAAGTGACCTGCTACAGCAGTTTTCAGCAAACCCTTGGAACTCTTGCAATTTCCACAAGAAAAACACCCTTCTGTTGTTTTTTTTAAAAAGTCTGCTCAAGCTGCCACCTAACCAGCAGTTTTTTTTTCCTGACACTCCTTATTAGGGGTTATGCAGCACATCAGTCTAGGCTTCCTTGCCCTATTATGCAGCCTGAAATTTTGCTGCCTAACAACCCTGTTCTGCCAGCAGAGTTTCACAGCAACATTGGATGATGCTGGGTCAGTTGCTTTCATTCTGGATAAAGGGACAATCTCCCACAAAAGACTCCACTTCAGTATAGCTTGTATTTCTCTAGCCTAGCTTTAAGTTTTCAATAGAAAAATAGAGTTAGATATAAACAGGACAGCTGAAGTGCTCAATCCTAATGCAGACCTCTGAATTTCAAATGCCAAGTGCACATTCATTCAAAACTTCCCAGCCTCAAGTTAAGGACACATTTTAAAACTGCCCTGCCCTGTTTTGCATAATTTATATAAACTCCTATAATATTTACGTAACTTCTTGATAGCTAATTTCTCCCCATTCACCTGAGCAGTATTTGGTCAAGATGACCCTGTTCTTGTGCTAATTGAGCAAGAACTCAATGGTATCATGTCAGGTTAAGATGGTTAAATGTCACCATAACCTTCAAACTAAATCCATGCTGCCCTCACAATTGTTCTCAGGATATAATTGTGGAGTTTAAGCATTAATTGGAGATACCTACTTGTGTAAGGAACCTTACAGAAGAATGCCAGCTTTGCATATGCAACCCCATATTCATCTTGAATAATGGCCGGTTAAAAGATACCTAGGCTGGAAGCAAGCTTGTGAAATGAAGATAGTCCTAGGAAACAGTGTTACCATACATAGGTCAAGGACTGACCTGGCAAAAGGCAATTGTTTTGTGATCAGTTTAGCAAAGCAAAGTGCAGAAAACAGCATAAAGGTAATCTATGTTGTCTTAAGCTGTTCATCAATAAATTCAAATGCAAACAGGCATATTTAATGTCTGCTGCATACTTTATAACCAGAAGAAAATTGAGGCTCAGTTGGAATGAGAACTGTAGCTTTTTATTGAACATAGTTCCCAGAATTTTCCATTATTTCATTATATTATTTGTGAGAATCATTTGCAGCATAAGCTTTACATACTTCGAGACTGATTGAAATCTTTTCGCTAAAAACATTTTTAGAGAAAAAAGATTACAATAAATGACAACTGGAGATGAGCTAGGGGCTCAGTATATTTTATGTTGCTACTGTTTTTGGAAAATATACACACACATAAAATAATTTCCAACTGTTTCAAATGGTCATTGCCACACTTTATGTTCCCCTTATTGAAACTGGATAACTATATTGTATTCCACACTGTTTTAAAATCTTTTGGAGCAAGACCTGATTGGCTATAAAAGCCCATAGTCAGAAAATACCCCTCTGTATCTAATTGGCAAAATCCTAATTCATTTTTTCCCCTGCTCTCTCTTGATTTGTGGATTGGTGATTGTCACTAGTTTCTATTTCCTGCTTTTGTTGAGGATTATAGATTAGATTTATTTAACCCTTTTTAAGATTGTTTAAATTATGCTTATTTTTATGAGCATATTATTATTTCATCTTGCTATATCCTCATAATACTCTATTAAGGTTTTAAGCCAGCTCATAGTGGTTTGTTTTTGACCATTAAAAGAAAACTATATATTAAACCATGAAAATCTCAGTATGAATTACCACCAACTGGCACTTGTTTATTTTTATTTTACAATATTTTATACTACTCTGATTCTGAGAAATGCTGAGTAGCACACAAAACAGCAAGCAAAAAAATTGAATACTTTATCTCCACAGTATAAAAACAGAGCCAGTGTAGTAGTTAAAGAGTAGTATAGAAACCAGGAAGCTGCGAGTTCTAATATTGCCTTAGCTACAAAGCAGCTGTGAAATCATGGGCCAGTTACTTTCACCCCTAGGAAGGAATCAATGATAATCCACTTCCAAAAATCTTGTGAAGAAAATTGCAGGGACTAGTTTTGGCAGTCACCTGGATTTAAAAACAAAACTGACCGGGTATGCATGTTCAAACACACAAAGGGGAAAAAAGGAGAGAAAATAATAGTACTAACAAAGAGAACTTCTACCAATTGATCCAGATTCTGAAGGGCTTTGAAAAAAAAAATGCTTTTAAGAGTCTGAATGAATGGAAGGGAACAGCCAGTTATACATACCTTCAGGGGCAGGGCACTCATTAACATTAAAAATACCACTGCCCATATAGGGAAGAGCAAAACCACTGCACAATGGTGTCCCTTATTCTTAAGTTGTGTAAGCAGTAAGAAGGATATTACAGCAATCAGTTAGTAACCGGGCACCAACTGGCTAATAATCCTTTGTGTTCAACTCTTGGCTCAAAATAGCAAGTGCCGATTGGCTACTAGTTCTTTGGACACTGTATAGACCAGTGGTTCTTAACCTTTTTGAACGAATCACCCCCTTGAGCCAATGAGGAAGTTGTCATCACCCCCCTCCCCCAACATAACCTCTCAATCACAACATAGGAAATAATTCTTCAATTTATGCAAACCCTTTTTTTGTTTTCTTTAAAACATATATCATCAGGACATATCGATGCAAATAATTTATTTCCAGTCTTTTTCCCATATCTCCCATATTCTGGCTAATGGCGCGCCACTGTATGGGTAGAGGCTGCTGCGCAACGCGCATGAAGATAAGCGATACGTATTCACATATGTACGGTGTTCTGTACTGAAGCTAGCTGGAGGAACATTTGAAAACACAATTCAATCCACTAAGAGCGAGCGATCTGATGTTTTTGTACGACAGATATACAGCCATTCACTGTACGAAAAAGTCTCAAAAGTGTCCCCAAAACTTCTCGCTCCATCGCCCCCATATCGCCCCCTTTTCGTTCCTTCGCCCCCCTTAACCTGGGGGGCAATATTGCCCAGGTTAAGAACCACTAGTATAGACTCACAATATGAAACTATGACAGTTTCCATAATAGTGTTGTAATAGGGAGTTAAAGAAACTAATGGATACCTGCTGCATTTAAACTGTAGAATCAAAATACTTGGGCAATGGAATGGCTGTATGGTGGTGGAGGCTTCAGTGCGGCTTACTTCTGAACATGTAACATAGAACATAGAACATGTATCAGTTAAAGTTTCTGAATTGTCTACAAAAGCAGACCTGCACAAGGCAAATTGCAGTAGTTGTTATCAAGGCATGAATCATAGTCACAGAGGTTTGTAGTCACAGTCATAATAGGGATAACAGAAAATAGAAGATGATAAAAAAAACCCAGAATGCTAATAAAACACTTCAAATATTTCTTAAAATAGCACAGGCAAACTCTAAACTGTATGAAGGAATCTTCAAAGCTTAAACACCAAAATACAGTTTATTTTCTGTAACAACTGTAGGTGATTACTTTCCTCTTTATCTTCATTTACGACTACAATGGTTAAGTAGTTATTTCTTTTGGTAACTGTAATAATGGGTGATGACTTTCTGTGCAGATAGAGGGTTTTTTGTAGTAAATTTAACATTGGTGTCAGTATGACTGACACCTGATCTGTATAGATCGTAACACAGGATTGTTGGATTTCTTACAATATAAATAGTCAGTTATACTATTTCCACAGACATTTCAAACTATTATTATTCATCTTTTCTATTCAACTGTCCAGATTTTTATTATTAGCATAACCCTGTACATCAGAACAACAGAGTTAGAAGGGACCTTAGTGGTCTTCTAGTTCAACTCCTCAGGCAAGCAAGAGATCCTATACCACTTCAGACAAGTAGTTTGTCCAATCTTTTTTAAAAAACCTCCAGTGGTGGAGCACCCAAAATATCTGGAAGCAAATTGTTCCACTGATTAATCGTTCTCACTTTCAGTAAATTTCTCCTTATTTCTAGGTTAGTTCTCTCCTTGATTAGTTTCCATCACATTCCATCACATTAGAACAAACATGAACAAAGGATTTCCACTAAAAAAAAAATTCTAATCATGAACACTTTTTTTTTGCAAAACTATACAGTATCTTTAGTAGAGTCAGAATAGTGTAGAGGTTAAGGTGTTGGACTTGAACCAGGAGCTGAAGATCTAAACTTTCACTGACTCTCAATTTCAGTAAGTGGTTTAGGCTGGTCACACTCTGCCAAATATACCTTACAGGATTGTTATTATGGAGATAACACCCTATATTTTAACATTATTAATAACATTTACAAGATGGCCCTACCATCTAATTTTACCAACCACTATTTACTCTCAACCACTTCCACTAATCTATCTGGATTTTTCAATATATGATATGTATGTATGTATGTTTATGTCTTCCTTTTGTCCTCTAAACAGACACACACACACACACAAATCACAAACAGTGGTTTGATATTATTGGAATGTACATTCATTTCTATAATTAACAGTGTTAAATTGTTTGATCAATTAATTTTCCTCATTGCAAGAAAGTTACACTTAAATACAGTATATGTTGTTTATTTTTATCATTATGGCCTGAATAAAAATAATAAATTGCTTTCTGCCATAATTTTTGTTAATAAAGATACAAACATCTGGGATGAAAAAAATGAGGAGAACCTTTACAAAACATAATTAGCATTTTAATATATCATGACAAAATTTCGAGGTGTTTTATTTCCAAGTTGATTAATACTACCAATCTTCCATGTAAAGGAATGCAAATTAGAGAACATTCTCATGTTGAAAGTTTTGTTTCCAATAATAGATTTTTTTTTCCTGGTGCAGAGATTTCACTCCCTTTCTCTCCCTTCCTAGCTTTTGTGTGGAGCAACGGTCACACCCAGTGGCCGGTTAGGTTAATCGCATACATGTATTCCCTATAGATCCATATAAGTTCACAGGCAGCAGTCACAAAGGGGAATGAATGTACATTATATATAATGGTGATCAGTAATAGCTTCCTGAACCAATCAGAACATGTCGAGAGTTTGCAAGGTATGCAGTGCTTTCTAAAGGCAACTAGTTGATGAATGTCACATTAAATTTTAAGGATCACTTACAAATTTAATGGAGAAATCAGTGAGTTTTGCCAGTATTCCTTACATTAAGCTAACCTGTGAGATTCTTTTTAAAATATAACTTCATTAAAATTGAAGTCAAAAGATGAAAGGAGTCAGAACTAATATTTAGAATAAAGAGAGAAGAAAAAAGAAGAAAATAACAAAGATAAAAATGCAGAAATTAAAGAAAAGGGAAAAAAATAAAGAAATGATTTCTGATTTTCTTTTAAAGCTGCTATAAGCATGAACGTAAATTAAACTCTTACTTTATGGTTTACAGGATTGCTTATTTCTATTGTTTTCTAATCATCAAACCATACATCATAATTTCATTTTTTTTCATGAAAAAAGTCAGTAAGGGGTTTCCAATTAGCATTAAACTTGTTTTATCTCTAATTAAAAATGTAAATTTGGCCATTTCAGCAAGTTTCATTGTCTTCACCAACCATTCCTCCATTGTGAGTAAAGTTGAGTCTTCCACCTTTGTGCACATAAGAGTTGTCATATACAAAAACAAAGTTCCACAGCCTTTTCCCAACTGTTTATTCATCTACCCCAATAGAAAAATCTCTGGTTTCAATTACATATCAATATTTAAAATCTTCTGTATTGTTATATGTAGTTAAGTGCAAAATTTTCTAGCTTTTTCACACATCCACCAAGCAAGATAAGTGGTGACATGCTGATGTTACAGAATTCCACAGTAGGGTTTGTAAACCCAAAAACTTTGGGTGAATAGTTTTTATGATTTTTTTTTTAAATCAGAATTTTATGGGTTCTTTGTTTTCCCCAGAACTTTTGCATATGACTATAAAATGCAATACATACACTGTTATTTCGTTCTCTGAGATCAGTGGAATGTGTATTTTCTAAGTTTTGTAATGGAGCCATTATTTCCATTGTCCAACTATGTGGAATAAGGAAATTCTCAAGTTGTGTTTGGCAGCGTATTTGGGTTTGAGTGAGGCTGAATAAGCCCAGTTAAAACTCAGCTTAATAGAATTGAGGTGGGGGAAAACACAGACTATGTGCAATTCATAAAGGATGGATAAGATATATTGGTCCTTTGGCTTCCAGCTAGCAATCTTCTAGTAACTTCTACATTTTTATTTTTTGCTTATTTGATTTATATTAGGCATGACCAAACTCTATCATTCCAGGAACTCAACATTACAGTTCAATATATTTTTTGGGGGGGGGAATATGCTGACCAAGTTGTTTGGGGGTAGGCAGTTTTATTGAAAATCAACTTCCAAAACCTCCCTTTTTAGGTCTTTGTAATCTCTTAATTTGGAGCAGAGGGGAGACTAGATGGAGCTGAGAGTTTACTGGCTGAATGCCCTTCTTGATACCTATGCAGAGTTTTCAGCACATACTTTTTTCTTTTTTCTCTAGGAGAGAAACATGTGTTGCTACCTAGGATCTCAACCTTCTGAGTGGGAGGTGAGCATCTTCTCCACTAGGCCACCGTGCTGTTCATGAAGATCAACTTCCAAAATAGGAAAGATTAATTAATATTTGATATACATAACCTGCTTCCATAAGAAACTGCCAAACCACCATTGAAATAGTCCACCCAGTCTGATCTAGAATGAAACATTCCAGGATTCCATTACTGTAATAAGGGAGTAAAATAAAAAAAAACAATAATGTTTGCCTATTCCTGATTTCTCATTCTTAATATCTGTTTAAGTTGACCATCCAGATGATCTTCCCTTATAAATAACATTAAAATGAAAAAAACAAGGACATGAAAAATAAATAATGAAATAATATCTTTAAAGGTCTGGTTAAAATATATGGCTTTATAGGTTTTTATATGGGTAAGAGAACATCTCATAGCTTAGAAATAAAGGAGAAGATTTTATTTGTTTATCATCTAGCATGCATGACTGATAAAAAGACCCTTCTGAAAGTAAGGGCATTTTCAGAAAGGGTATCCTCTACAGCAAGGTTTTTCAATCTTTTCACCATTGTACCACTTTTGGGATATGGCAACATCTGAGTACCACCAGTCGCCTACCAAGGTGTCAAAAACTTGATGACCAAAAAAAGAAAAAAGTGATAAAGTACAGGTAGTCCTTGACTTACAACAGTTCGCTTAGTGACTGTTTGAAGTTACAATGGCACTGAAAAAAGTGCCCCCCAAGGCACAGCCGAGCAAGACACCTGCCTGCCCGCCCAGTGGCACTCTTCCTCCTTTCTGAGGTTTTCATTGTTGTGAGCATTTCTGTTGAGGATTGGCAGGGGGGTGGGGTGGGGGATGTTTGGTTTTTATTTCCCCCGTCTGCTGGGTGGTTGCAGAAGGTTTTGATCACTTCACAAGACCCTGGGACACTGTGACCGTCATAAATATGAATCAGTTGCCAAGCATCTGAATGTAAATCACAAGACCCTGGAGATGCTGCAACATTCCAGCTGATCCTGGCACTGCTTCTGGGCTCAGTGGAAGCGCCATGATCAGCGCCGAGCTCCAGCTGGAACCTGGTGCTGATCCTGGTGCTTCCGCTGAGCCCTGACAGCCCTGCAGCTCCAGCCATCTCTTGCTCAGGCTTGTGCAGTGCTGCCACCGGTTCAGCTCATTCCCCTCCCCCGCTACCACTTTTCTAGGATGGTCGCATACCACCTGCCAGGTGCCAATGTACCCGTATCACTGGTTGAAAAGCCCTGCTCTACAGATATTACCATTCAGGAAGTTTCTAAATGAAGAGGATGGTTACCCAGATAATAAAATTCAAAAAAACTTTTGTACACCTTAATAACGCCTTAAACTGTGTATGCAGAGCAATGAATTTAGCAAGCAACGCAAGTCTTTCTGTCCAGTGTTTCATTTGATCCAAATATTCTGCATCGTTTAGCAGCTTAGCAGCATATTTAGCCTCAACTTCAATTTTTGGACAATTTTGAAGAATATCTTTACCTAGAGTGCACGCTGCAGTACTGAAGGCAAAATGTGGCAGAGTCTTGGATAATGGTTGCCAAATCCAACTGGCACGGGAATAACCACAGCTGCACATTCAACATTATTTTGCAAAATTGCTTTGTGTCATAGTTATCCTCCATAGCTGAGGATCAAGAAGTATTGTTAGCCTTTTGGACTTATTTTTTTCAGCAAGAATACAGTCCCATCCAGCCTCCACTGGATGGATATCTCGCTGCCGAATGGCAGGTAAATTAATGGAAAACATCCATCACTCAGGATGCCTATTTGGTCCTTATGAGGAAAAGCTGATTTGATGAAGTAGAAGGAAGGAAAAAATGATGATTCTGAACATTCTTACAAAAAATAACTATTAGAAGCAATGAATCCCTTCAGGCTGATTTTTATATAAGAAGATATAAGGCACAATTCCCTATCTCTGTGCTTCCTCTGGAAGAGCATGCTACTTTGCATGTTCCTAGGACTTTCAAAGAGAACAATGACACAGAAACATTAAGCATTCAGCCACAGAAGCATATAAAGGAACAAGAAGAGTAAAATACCTCAAGAATAGAGGTAAGATACCTATACAAGTACATGAGGGGAACAAAAAAATTTCTCATGCTTTTAAACACCAGCAAAGATAGTATTTCTTATGTAGAGTGCTGCCCTCCCACAAGTTCTACTCACTGTTAACAGTGTATTTTTGTTTTGTTAAAACAATTTTAATGTTCCTCTCCATTCCTCTATGCCCAATGGAGGATTCCAACTTGTGTTCTAGCCCTGAAATAAGAAACCAATAGTCTTTCAGATCACGACTAATGTTCTACTTGGAGTGTTCTGATTCTGATTTAATCATATCTTGGGGACATCTAGATTAAATGCTATGGCAAGGTTGTAAGGTTTCTTTACCTTTGTTGTAGGCAGCACTGCAGGAAACCACCACTGGTAAGTGAAACTCCCCTTCCTTCTGGAACTTGTGAAATTATCAATCTAAAACATCTCTTTTCTCAGCAGGTGGGAAGATTCTCTCTATACAGTCTAATGTAGGCCATGCAGTTTGTGAGAAGGAGATGTCAGTGATATCCATATGAAGAGAAGGTTCCATAATATATTGGAAAAGATAAATAGGGAGCACACAATACATACACACATATTTCCAACTATATTTAGCTGGAGAGGAAAGAAAACGATTAAGGTGAAAAATAGTCCCCAAGAAGGCTACAGGCATATCTGTGGTGAACAATACTGTTTTAGGGAGCAGTGTAGGTATATCAGTATAATAGGTGCCATTCTGTTATATCTCTCATTCATCAGCTAATATTGCAACCATTAAGGAGAATCTTACCTTTCTGGTACATTATTTCCTGACTCCATAGCATTACAATGTTGACATAATGTGAAATAAGATTTGTAAGTTGTTTCAAGTGTTTCATTGAAATCACACAGTCATTGCAGATTTGCTTCTATGCTACTCTTCCCGAAACAACCAGGAGCTCAATTTAGCTCTTATCGCTCTGAGGTGACTTTTAATTAATGCAATTGGGGCAGGTTTAAGTCTCTGAGAATGAATGGATGAATGCTGTGTTAATACCTTATATGCTCTTATTCAGACTTCTATAGTACTGCTTTTAGGAATGGTAGTTGCAGAATTATGAATGCAACTTTTTCTTTCTCTTGGCTTACTTACCTCTGTGACGATACAGCTCAGTGAACATCCTGCTTCTTCTATCTAGCAGTATATTGCTAGTAGGCCATAACACTGACACCCCTATGTCCTGCCAATAAATAGGGGGTCCTTTCCAGGAGACACCAAATTTGTCAACCTGTTATGCATCCTTCTTGGCACCTCAAAAATCTGCACTCAGAATCAGAAGCCTGAAATCAGAGCCAGTAAATTTATACTATCCCATGGGGCAAGTCAGTAGTTTTCACTGTTCTGATAAGTCTGGTATTACAGACAAGTAAGTTGAAAGATAAGAAATTTAAAAAATGAATTTGATTTCAAAAGTCTGTTTTATTTTAAATTGGACATAGAGACTCTCTGTATCAGATCACCCAGTTTCTCTTTTGATTTTGGCTAGAAATCTGAAGTTGATGTGTTGTCTTTTTCTTGTCCCTGCTATTTCTGCATTTAAAACAGCACATTTGGGAATATTTTGATATTTTATTGAAATAAAACGCCTTGAGGCATCCAGCTGAAATTTGTCAATGTCCTATAAGAACAAAAGCTACTGTTCCTACTATTTTTATCACTTTCTGCTAAAAAAAGAAATCAGTATCAGGCATTTTGAAGTTCCCCATTAAAGCCTATAAAGATTTTTTTTAAAAAAATTGAATCTCAAAGTGGTTCAAATTGATTTGGGTTTCCCTTGAATCACAAAGTCTGATCAAATTATTCTTTCACATTTAAATGTAAACCACATTGGGATGATTTACAAAGGTCTAGTGTGCATATTACAGTATCAGCTACTGTCAGTTAGCTATTATAGTTTTAATTCCTTCATGTACATGTGCTCTGTTGCTTCCTCTTCTGATGTTGCTGGCTTCCTTTGCTTATGGGAATATGGGTATGAACTGGTTTGTATGATTCCACAGATCTGACCTCTGAGCTATTGTGCTGCAACTGATGCCAAAGACATAGCTAATATGAGGAACATTCCCATAAAATAAAATTGATGGTTACAAATGCTAGAACACAATCATAACACTTATGTAACATCACAAAATTAACCTGCTTTTTTTGTCTTTTGGACTATCTCTTTCAAAAACTTCAAACATATTCAATTTTCATTATTGGAGAATTCATAAAAGGAGGTGTTTCTTTTTCACTCACACATATTATGAAGATCACTATAGGAGGATTTATGGATGAGATAACAGAACAGGATGGCCTGTTCTGAAGTCTAAGGGAGGAAGCTTGCAGAAATTTGACTCTGAGAGTAAGTAGTTTTGTTATGCATTTCTGCTTTAATATACCGTACATGCCTTTCAATCAGCTATATTAATTATTGTTCCTATCACTTTTGGGGAGTGTGAAGAAGAGAACAGCTTACCAAGTGATGGGATTCAAATATGTGAACAACCGGTTCTCTGTGTGGATGCCACTTCCGGAAGTCCATTCTGGGCCTGGGTAACAAAAAATTAACTACCGGTTCAGCTGAAGTGGTGCGAACTGGCTGAATCCCATCACTGAGCTTACCTTTCCTAAACATTCTGAAACATATAAGCTTTGAGAAAATAGAAGAGCATACATAATAAAAGGAGAAATTTCTACATTTTTTGGGTTACAGGAGAAAGTTGAAATATAACTGCAGCTGTCATGATGTTGTCTGCCTATATATTTAATTATAGGGTTGTTCTTTTCCTTTATTTTTGGTGTGTGTTACTATTGAACACAGAATGGAGAATCATAGTGGCCTGAGTTTAATGGGTTGAGGAAAAGTTGACCTATATTCATTCATTCATTTATTTATTCATTCATTCTAGCAGCTCAGAACTGAACAGAAATAAATAAGGCTTTATAGTTCATACCAGCACTTAAATCAATTAAACCAGAAACAAACTAGAAACCAATACAGCTTGTGAAGCAGGGGTGACACATGGCCATATCAAAGCTTGCCCATTGCTGAACATACCACTCCATTTTGAACTGGTTGAGATAACTCCAGTGGAGCATGTTGCAGTTGTTAAGCTGTGAGGTGACTAAGATATGAAGAGAAGAGCCTTCCAATCGAGGAAAGAGCACATGTGGTGTAACAGATGAAGCTAAGAAAGGCCTTCTTGACCACATCTCCCACTCCCTCATCAATCAAGAGCTGCAGGGAAACCCCCCAGATTGTACAGAAGGAATATCATCAATTGAATGATTTTATTAAAAATTATAAATAAGGAGAATAGAAACTACACAAATCACAAAAGATGAAAATGCAGGGGAGAGTGAAAAAGAAATAAAAAGAAGTAACTTCTTAATTCAAAGAAGAAAGTTCTTTCTTTTCCCCCCCATTTCTACAAAAGTTCCTCAATAGTTTCATAGATTTTTTTTATACATCCAATAAAAAATCATATCTCTTTTCTTCTTTTGGCTTTGAAACATCATCCTGTTTGTAAGGATATTTTTCTTATCCTTCTCAACGCTTGTCACATTTATATCCACATTCAGACTGATTCCAAATTTATTCAGAGTAACTAGTTTTTCTTTCACTACTTCCTTAATAGCCCATCTAGCGATCATTTCTGAAAATTTCAAAAGACCATTTTTCATAAATGTTTATCAGAGAATTCCCTGCTAAAATATGACATTCTTTATTCAGTTGTATTCTTTGTTGTTTTGTTGCTCTCTCTAGTGTACAATTTTCAAAGTCCCATTATCTTGTTTTGACTAAAGAAAACCTGAACAATGACAATTTCTCACAAGAGAAATTCTTCTAATAGTTTAAAATAATAATTCCAAGACCATCTGAACCCTTAAATTGTTGTCAACTTTCTAAAATCAATAAGCAGACTTTTGTTGCTTAATCCAAAAAGCAATATTTTCCAAAAACTTTAAAACGATGTTTAAAAATTCTTTCTCTAAGGAGAAGGCAATTCACTTATCAAATGCATTCCAAAGGGTCATAATCCTTCCAAAGCAAATCCAAAGAGATTAAGAAGTAATCTTGCCTTAATCCAGAGAGAATTTTAGCACCCAGATCCTCTCCCATCCAGGTGCCAACACCATTGTAACACTGTCCCTCTGCAAAAAGGGATGACTAGCTTGCCATGGCTCTGAACCGGAAGTCTGGAAGATCTCCAATCTAGATAGCCCTAACATCTACAGCTACTCGCAATTCATAGTGTGGGAAAAATCCAGATAAAGAAATATTTGGGGGAATATTAAAAAGGCAGAATATATTTATCCAAATGAATAATGGAGAAGATCTTTAAAAAGGCAGAAACTTCTCCTTCCCCCCAGCTAGAAAACTCAGCAGAAACAGCTTTTAGAAATGCAAATGTAATAATCCATTCAGGAAGGTTGGAGCCAGGAAGCTAGAAGCTGATGAGATTAGGAAGACAAAGACCCCTAAAATCTACACATCCCACCTAAACTCTAAAAGACATGACCTTTGGGGACATAATAGGATTAACCCACCAATACCAAAAGGGCACACTCAGACTCAGGTCAAAGTAGATGACACAGGAAATATAAAGCCTCGAACAGGAACAGGAAACAACTTTAAAAGCTCAAGAAGGTATAAAAACCCACCACTTCTAGCTACATGTGGTCAGCTTTCCCAGAGCCTCATTTCTGTCTAGCTCTGTTCTTCAATAAACTACAACCTTCTTTCTAAAGCAGTCTCCATTTTGTTTATTCCCCGCTTGGACTGGATCCTGATGAATTAGATTTTTCAATCTACAATAGGATTGAATTGGAACCTGCTGCTTCACATGTAAACCCACCCATCCACCATTGCTATGCTTGCCTAACAATGTTACCCTAGTTAATCTATTTTCAAAATTCACACAGGACATTGATTCATGCACTAATGAAAAACTGCTGGACTGGAGTACAATGAGGAGATCCTGCAAGCAGAAAAAAAGCACTGGAATAGGCAAAGATGACAGAAGGATATTACAGGTAGTCCTTGATTTATGACTACAATCGAGTCCAAATTTTTTCTTACTAAGCAGAACATTTGTTAAGTGAGTTTTGCCCCATTTTATGACCTTTCTTGTTACAGTTATTAAGTGAATCACTGCAATTGTTAAGTGAATCATTTGGTCATTAAGTGAACCTGTCTTCCCTTATTGACTTTGCTTGTCAGAAGCCAGTTGGGAAGGTTACAAACAGTGATCACATGACAGTGCAATAGGGACAGTTGAACTATCACAAATATATGCCAGTTGCCGAGCATCTGAATTTTGATCATGTGACCATGGGGATGCTGTACTGGTCATAAGTGTGAAAAAAAACAGTCATAAATCATTTTTTTTCAGTGCCGTTGTAACATCAAATAGTCAATAGAAGGAACAATAGTAAGTTGAGGACCCGTATTCACAAACTCATATTGTTAATTCTGAATGGTCTGACTTGCACCAGGTTGAAAGTTGACCACCACCATACCCTCTCCAGATTCAAGGAATTACATATGAAGACAGGGACAAAAATGTACGAAGAAGCACAATAAATACAAATACGTAGTCAATCATGCTAAACATAGTTGAGCAATTTCAAAGAAATGATTGAAACCTTGTTCCTTGATCCATCACTCTCATTCTCTGATTTACAAAATGACCAGTGATGCACACATGAATGCAAATTACAGCCGGTACCCCATAGAAAGAATGTACTTTAGAAAGATGGCACCCACACAATGCGAAGCAACAGCATTTGTTTTCACCAAGGAGAGAAATGGCATCTCCACGGGCTGCTAAACCCATTGTGTCTAATGCAGCAAGCAATATGTCTGGTTAGAAATCTGTGGAGATGCATTGCCCTCCTTTGTTCTTTCTGATCTTCCAACAAAGAGCCACCAGTGCGTCTCCTCAAAAGAGACATTTTATTTGGATCATTTCTCTCCGCTCTTGTGTTTAGTTCATCACCATGGCATATGAGTGAATATGATCATAATGTCCTATAATTAGAAGTGCATGGAATACAACCTAACAATTATCCACAGTCACTTTCCAGATCTTGCAACAAGGATACCTAATTTTAAATCATGGCTGTAGGATTTTCAGGTTTCCAAATATTTGCTCTTTCAATTAAGCAGATGGAGAGCCTGCTGGTAATGAGTGAGCAGGCTTCAGAACTTCTTTTGCAGCTAATTTCTGCCCAGGCTGAAACAAATTACGTGCAGCATTTCTTTATTAAGGTAAATAACGCCATGTGCCACTTGGCAAAGTTCCTAACAATCACCACATAAGGAAACCTGACTAGTGTTTCAAGGTATCATACCTAGTGGGAGATTTTTTTTGACGCCACCATAACAAATGTGGTGCTGCGGAAAGCTGGCAGCAGAAGATGCACTCTCTTATCTAAGTGCTCCGGAGGATATTTGCTGATGAATCCTACGAAAGGTTGATATGCTTATGTGCATCGGGGGGATGAAATAACAAGCCTGGGGGCAATGAGGGTCTCATATCTTCTTTGTGGATTTTAGAAATACAGCATGAAGCTCGGTGTGATTCAACTTGAATGGAATTCTTAACACATGCATTTTACATGATAGTTCAATGCAAGCTTTTTCAGACAGTTATCTAATACTGGGCGATGTTGATTTATAAGGTTGTTTTTTTAAAAAAATCACATTGGTATACCACAACACATTTTTTTATGAACTGTTTGCAGAAGATTGTAGTTCTAGAATAGGAGAATTTCAAGGTTATTTTATTTGCATCCTTCTGTGAACATTTCTGATCTTTTTCTGCACTTTTTCAGCAATTTTTAAAAGATGATGATGATGATGTGATGATGATGATGATGATGATGATAACAACAATGATGAAGAACTTCAGGAAGCTCTGAAGAAGTATGAATTCCAGCCCAGGCCTATGTTTGTTTATTCCACAGCAAATCCAACTCAGCTAAAATTCAAGGATTGTAGCTGGAATCTTAATGATGCAAGAAAAGTTCCATGATGGAATTTTCCACTAAAATCAATATATTTTTTTCTAAATAAAATGTTTTGGGTCAAGCTGCTTTTCTGTAAAATTCTGACTGATACCATCAAGCTCTACCGTGGTCCTCTAAGATGCATGGATTATCTTTTCTCAGGTCAGACAAAAGGTCCATGACCTTCAGGGAGGTGGGGTGGGATTTGACTTAAGAACTGTCTCCTAAGCCTTCAGCCTAACAGTTTCTGATGCCAAAACAATCAACACAACAAAAGCCAATGAAGGATCATGACAAGCTTGGCCAAGGGGCAGACTGAGAGTGGCATTAGACCTAAAGAAACCAAGTTTCCAAGTCTATGCTATCTTGAAAGCCAAGGAGAGTTTAGACCAGGGATATCCAACCTTGTGAACTTTAAGAAGTGTAGATTTCAACTCCCAAAATGGGAACATGGCTGATTGGGGATGTCTGAGAGTTAAAGTCCACAAGTCTTAAAGTTGACAAGGTTGGACACCCCTGGTTTAGACTAAAACTGGTGAGGTTTGATCAAAGATCTGAAAGAAAAAGGACCTTGCAAGGACCTTGCACCCTGCTCATGTGGGCTCTACAGGCACAGGTTCTCTCAAAACCAACAAGTCTGAACACTCCCAAAAATAGGGCTTTGGATTGCCCTGCCTTTCTTTCTATCATCATCCAGTACAAAATTTAAGATTGCAGTACAACTGGACCTTTACATTGGCCTTTATTTCTTTAAAAATAAGCTAAATGAAACAGACAGATTATAAGATGCTCACTCTCATTCTTTATGTGTGCACACACAAACTTTTCCCCCTCCTTTCCCCCTCCCCCATGCCATTGCTATAACCTTTTTACTGCTGCCCAAGCAATATTTAATTGAAATAGCTTGTTAGTGAATTGTTGGGTTTTTGCTTAAATCACAAATGTACCATGTGCATCACACCTGAGGCTGTCATCTGCAAATCCTTCTGCCACAATACACACATTAATTTCTGAGGCAGTGGATATGGCCTGGAAAGACAAGTTATTCATATAGTGTTTCAAACAAGCAAGCAAACACAAACGTTTGTAACAAAGGCAAAACAGAGGTATACAAGATGATTTCCCATGCACATTAAAAAGTCCATGTTTAAAATACAGCCAGTAGATAAGTTTGTCATTGTAGAGGTGTGAGATGTGTCTGAATTCCCAGGTATTAAAATATATTCCAGGTAAATTTCAGGATGAGAGTCATTTTGGTGTAGTGGTTAAGGCACCAGACTACAAACCACCACACTATGAGTACTAGTCCTGCCTTAGGCACAAAGCCAGCTGAGTGACCTAAGGTTAGTCTCCCTCCCTCCCTCCCTCCCTCCCTCTCTGCCCCCCCTCAGGAAGGAGGCAATGACAATCCAATTCTATAGTGTTGTCAGGAAAACTGTATACCTCTATCCAGGTAGTCACCAGGAGTCAAGATTGACACGAAGGCACAATTAAAAAGATAAATAAATAAATAAACCAGGAGACTTACAAAAATTCCTCTTTACAAAAATTTTAAAGGCATGGCTTTAAATAAAATAACCGGTCATATGACCTATGTATGGAAACATAGAAGCAGCCATCTGACATATTTCTAGTACCAGTTTTCTATAAATAGTTAAATTATTCGTTGAAGATAGAAATGTCTTGTTCTTGGGTAGCTGCTTCCCTCTCTCTCTCTCTCTCTCTCTCTCTCTCTCTCTCTCTCTCTCTCTCTGTGGGTGTATTTACTATATTGCCTTGTTTTGTGATGATCAAAATTCACCATATTCATTCACCATATATTCATTACATTATATATTAGGAGATTTGCGCAGAAATAACTCTTGACATGCATTTCAGGTCAAATTGCTGATATAAGCAGGTAAGAATATTTTAAGTATGTAATCCTATACCTAGTGTCACACACTCACAACTGACCATGTTCAGGATTTCTCTATTTCCTGTCACATATTGCATTTCAGATGTATCTTTAATAAATTTTAATTTACAAGTTAGCTATATGGAGCAACAGAACAACTGGATTGGTCATGGAATTTTTAAAAGTTAAATAAAATAAAAAAATGTAACTCTACATCAGACATGTCAAATTCGCGACATTACGTGACGTCGCACAACATATCGGGATGGTTTTGCCATTGCTGGCAATGAGGTGGGCGCGGCTTCCAGATGACGCATCCAGCCCATGGGCCGGCAGTTTGACACCCCTGCTCTACATCAAAAGCAAAAACAGTACCAGGTGAACTTCATTCCTTGCTTGGCTCCTTTTTCAGAGCCACTCTTCTCAAATGACCATTAACTTTTGTTTTTATTTCCATATGATTGAGAAAGTTTTGTCAAATTTTCAGCAAATCAATGCTAGTGATTTTTTAGTTCTATGCACAGCTATGTTTAATGACTGAAGCGTCTCCATGAAGCATTTGTTGACTGTATAACGTATACAGCTGGGCTATATCAGCCTTTTGTTTGTTAAGCACGTGTGGGATGTGTCACTCTCTAAATAACTCTCCTTATGGTTAGTGAAGTAGCCTTAGTGAGGCAGAGGGAACATTCCATTTGAGTTCCAAAGATACATTAGTGGAATTTGCACATTGGAGTAGGTTTCAGCTGGCTTGTTTGGTTTGCATTAACATATTGTGTGAATTCAAGCACTGTGATTTGTAAACTCTGAATTATGACTTTGTATGCTAGGTACCCAACCTTTGGTGGGATCCTTAACAAACAAAAGTTAAGCAAACAGTATAGGAATATAGAAGCTCAGCCAATGTGTTAATCTGGAAAATACATTAATGTGACTGTGTGTCAACATTGCCAGTTGAAAAAGAAATATTAAAAAAGTTACGAGCTGTTTCTAAATTCTCAAGCAGAAAGTTTGTGCTTGAAAGCTGAGTCTGAAAATCAGGTATTACTGAGACCTTCTCCTAGAGATAAATTTCTATTTAGAGAGAGATTTATGTTTTCTTTTTTCTTTGGGGGTTTGATGTTGTTTGAGAAAACAACATTAAAAGCGTTACACAATGGCAATGTAAAAACAGAGCCAACACACTGTCAAATTCACGTAAAATAATTTCAAAGGAATTAAGAGTTTTAGATCAAGCAGAAGTAAACACCTTGAAGGAAAGACAGTGTAACCCCAAAGGGTTTTTCATCTGATCAAGAGCTTCCCAGAGAGTTGATACAGGTAGTCCCCAACTTACCACCACAAATGAGCCCAAAATTTCTATTGCTGAGACATTTGTTCAGTGAGTTTGCACTTTCTTGCCACAGTTCTTAAGTGAATCACTGCAGTTAGTTGTTAAGTGAATCTGACTTCCCCACTGATTTTGCTTTTCAGAAGGGGGCAAAAGGGGATCACATGACCCTGGGACTCCGCAACCATTATAAATATGAATCAGTTGCCAAGTGCCTAAATTTTGATTATGTGACCATGGGAATCCTGCAATCCTGAAAGTGTGAAAAATGGTCATAAGCAGTAGTGGAATCAAATACTTGAACAACCGGTTCTCTTATTTGATGCAGGCCTGGGCCTCTGAGGCCTAGAATGGACTTCCGGAAGTGGCATCCATGCACTTACAGTGGGCTGTTCTAGGCCTCCTCCAGGCTTCTGAGGCCTAGACTGGACTTCTGGAAGCCAGCTTTTTCTCCAAATGCAGCAAAATTTAACTAACGGTTCTACTGAACCGGTGCGAACCGGCTGAATCCCACCACTGGTCATAAGTCCCATTTTTCAGCGCTGTTGTAACTTCAAATGGTCACTAAACAAACTGTTGTAAGTCAAGGACTATCTGTACTTATCCTGGGCTTTCAATCTTCTTCACAGCCATGTTAAAAAGTTTCCTTCCAATTTTTATGTTGATGGAAATCTATGCTGCCCTCATTGCCTCTCAGTAACATGGTCAGGTAGTTGTTTTGCCTTACAGTGGTAATATTGGCATGAATGGTGGAACCCTGCAGCTTTTTTTGTCCTCCCTTCAAACATCTCCAGCGGGTGAAAAAAACCCACTGATCGCTCTTCTTAATGTAGAATAGACTGGAGCTAGGGAGGAGGCAAGTTCTGATAGATGGCTAGACTTGCTGGTTGAGACATCTGTCAAAACCAGATTTGGAGAAGGCTGATAGCTAGAGAGGGAGCAGATCGATACAACATGGTCAGCTTTTCTTCAGCTGATCCTGAGGCTGCCAGAGCTTGGCAAAAGAAATGTGTGAATTGGGTAGGGGTGGTGGGAGAGAAGCATCACTTTGCCCACATGATTTTATTTTTATTACACTACTACAATCTATGTGCTACTCAGTTTTGCAAAGCCTCTGAATGGGTTACAAATGATACAAACATAAAACAGAGCAATTTTAACAAAATGACCATCTTCCCAACCTTAATAACAACAGCCACTTACACATGACAGAAAACACTGCTAGCAGAAACAATATACCATCGGTCCTCAAAGGATTTCTGGAAGAGCCAGACCTTGGCAGCTTTCCTAATGTCAGCAGGGTTGGTGCTCACTTAGTCTCAAATGTAGAGATGTTCCTGTGGAAAGGGCAGCTACAGAAAACTCCTGTGTGCAAATGAAGACAAGTGCATTTAAAAAACAACAACATTGCTCTGTACTTCTCTTACCACTCTCCTGAGCCTCGGCATCCCAGAGAAGTGGAATAATGACTCTTTATCAGCTAGGGGTTGCGGGGAGCTTAGTTTGAAAGAATGACTCTCACTGACAAAAGGAAAAACCACCTGGAAACCAGTGGCCAGGAACCAGGGTGGGGAGGGTATCCATAGCAGCTTAAAAGGACAAGACAAGAAACAATGGATGGAAACTAATCAAGGGGAGAAGCAACCTGGAACTAAGGAGAAACTTCCTAACAGTGAGGACAATTAACCAGTGGAACAGCTTGCCTTCAGAAAGTTGTGGGTGCTTCATCATTGGAAGTTTTGGACCACTTGTCTGAAATGGTCTACCACTGCATGAAGAGGGAGCTGGACTAGAAAACCTCCAAAGTCCCTTTCAGCTCTATTCTATTCTAAAATGGCAATGGGTGCTGGGAAGATTCCAGTATGACCAAGACATCAATCACATCATCAGTGAAATATTCTAGATCATATATACAATCAAACATATGTTGGAGAAAAACAAATATTACTTTTTAAATTAAAATTGAACAGGCAGATTTAAGCTGCCTGTTCAATGGGTTGGGGAAGAGACAAAGGCAATGTCATGAAGCCATGTCCCTAAAAATGGTCACTTGATAGTGAGATGGATGGCATAAAAAATTAATAATTAAAAAAATGATTAGTAGAGCATCTTCATGTAACAGTTAGGGAATAAGAAGGTAAGCTCTTTATCCTGAACCTCTGTTGAGGAAACATCTAGAGGAAGTACAATGCTTCTCAGTAAATTTCATGGTAGGCGTTAATAAGGCCACAGATCAAAGCAGGTCAACAGGTAGTCAGTTCATCATGCAGTCACCTCCATGTAGTCTTTCTATTCATACATAATTTTAAAGCTAAAGTAGGAAATCTTTGAGGGCAGGTAGAAGAAAAGCAGTAGTGTTTGGCTAGGGGATGTTAGCTGTTCTCTACCCAGAAGTGACCTGTTTTCCATATTACACATCTGGAATGGAGTGTGTTGCAGACTGTGTGGTTACTTGAACAGACATTAGGAGCTGTGGTCTTTCTCATACCTGCCATGAGCTTCCATTTACAGTATGTTCATGTTCAGCTCAAATTACTGGATGGAGGGGCTTGGAAGAGAGAGGGATGACAATATTGGGGTTATCCAAATCTGTTTATGGGCCAGATACAGAACCTTTGAAGACTACATTAGACCCGCAATCTATCCTGGGCTATCACTTCATTTCAGCAGCCCTCAGAGAAAAAGTGGATTTTAAAATAAGGCCCCTTGTAGCCTCACAACTACTTAGTGCCTAAATTCCAGTCCTTACTATCTCCCCCCACCAACCTTATTCTCTGAGGCCTGTCTTCACCTATTTTTCAGTCATTCTTTCCAGAGTTTCCAAAATTGTTCCTTTTGAGGTTTTTCTGTTTTGTTATTACTTACTGTTTGCTATATTATATCCTACCCCTGCTGTTGGAGAAGGAACAGGGCTGTTAGTTCCAAACCAAGGCTTTGATTTGGATAATTAATAACATTGTTTCAATCTTCATCTTACTAGAAGGAAATTAAGATTCATCTTTTCATTTATATTGCTAACATTTGTTTTCCTTTCTATTTCCAGCACGCGTTTCCAGTGACATCTTGTTAATCCAATTGCTCTAATTAGGATTTCTCCTTATGTTCGATGAGAATTATGTTATGCTGTCTATATTTGCTTTCTATCATCTCTTTCTCACATTTTCTTTCTCTCCCCACCCCATCTTCTATTTTGGTTACATATTTTGGTGTGGATTTGTATATGTAGGGGAGAAAACCTAGAGTTATGAAAAATATCATAACTCAAAATATCATAATATCAAAATAAGCAAATCAAAATAAGTTTTTTTCCCTTTATAGGCAAGGAGGAGTTCCAGCAGAAAGCTCTCAAGCTCTTTGGGGACAGTGAAGTTTCTCTGCTTATGGCAAATAAGCTAGACAGTTTAATTTGCAAGCTTTTCTTCCCTTAAGTCTTATTTTTAGAGATTCAGAGCTTGGCCTCCACAAATCAGGTTAAGCGGTACATTACAAGGTAACTGGCTGACCTTGAAGCCATCCGTTTTTGAGGGAGAGGTGACAAAGGGTTTGGCAAGCAGAATTTATGTCCCTCTGGGGAGCCCAGGAGGTGCACATGAGCATAAATATAATGTGGAAATGGGAGCAGGAATCGCTGATGGCTCTGGAAGATAAGGGCGGGCTTGGGCCTATGTTTCAGAGCAAGTAGGTCAAAAGACGATAAGTATCATCTCCTGCAGAAATACAATTCAAAAATCTGGTTTGGATGGGATGAGATGGCGATTGGGACTTCATCAAAAAGATAAAAAAATTATCTCCATTATGCCAGCAAGGCTGCGGAGCAAGTGGGAAACTGAGCATAGATTATGAGACAGGGAAGGTTCTGAGGCAGAAATCAAAGGATGATGGGATAGGTCACTGGAGACCAATTCTTGCTAAGCACAGTGCTAAAGCAGTTGGAAGCCCATGTGCTGGCTGGAGCAAAGCACTTACTGGAGTCATTTCACTCCAAATGTGCTATTCCTACAGTTACAATTATCTACTGCTGGGTTGGATTTAAAGGGAAAGAGAGACAGAGAGACCGGATGGATGGAGAGCAGCTCTACTGCTATGCCAGAACTGGGGGTGCATTCCTTCTGCCAGCTGGCTTACGATATTGGCAGTGTTTATCAACACAGCAGTGCCAACAATTGCCAACCTCATTTGGAGGAGGTATGGGTTCAGTATGAAATATTCTCCACTGTGCATCTACTTAATTCCTGGAGCATGGGTGGACATGGATTGTTCCCACTGACTTTATACCCTAATATATGAACGTACAGTTAACAGAACATGATGAGCATGTGGTTATCCATATGTATATATAATCTCCCTATTGGTCATGGAAACAAAATTTATCCTGTCATGGAAGAGTGTACCTACAACACTTTTGTACAACACATAAATATACAACAGATATCTGTACAACACATAAATGGTTTAGCAGGTAAGCATCAGGTAGAGGTAGAGCCAATAGGTACACCAAAGTCAATGAGTGATCCACTTTCTAATAGTATAATGGGAAGCATGAACATGTGAACAAACCAAAGCAAACAAAACAAACTTTCCCATGATAGAGAAAGGCTAGGAAATAACTGACTGGATAACAGACAGTTGTATTTGTGTGGTCTCGCTAGAGGCTGTTTTTAGCAGATAACATTCAATTCAAGATTAATATGACTCAAGATCGTAAGATAGAATCCCCACTTTGCATTAGACATTTCACCAGAGGTGTCCACAGTGATCATCATTAGGTTCAAAATGGTGGGTATGACTGGGAGATCAAAGCCCCACACTTTTTACCATGCATTGCACTCTCTAAAGGGACAGGGATCTGATTGTTATGGAATCAGAAACAATTAATTTGCAATTGGTATTGCAAATGAAGGTAGGAATCAGAAGCATAGAATACCTAGCCATTGTTTATTACTTTTATTTATTACTTATTAAACAAATGTATATGGCCTCCATGAGTGACTTGGGTGGCTCACAACATTTAAAAACCCACACAATAACACTCCCACACAATAACACTCCCCCTTCCCCATTATGGCATTATGGTAAACTAAGTTGGCACTTAGAATATCATGATAAGTAAAACCAAATAAGCAAAACCCAATACAATTAAAAATACAAGTATTTTCTTATATGGATCGGGGATGCTGATTACATAGTTTGCCCAGGACTCTGGCTGATGGCAACTATTCAAGCACTTCCTTCTCAGGACATCCAGGAAACAGGGCAGAGTCTAAAAGTTACAGTTTCTGAACTCCATACAAATTCATAGAGAACAGAATTTCCCAACATTTCCGGCTTTGCAGATCCATTTGTGTGAGTGGTGTACACGCGCGCCTGCCGCTCACACAAATGGAGCGTGCGTGCACACCACTCACTCACTGCTCGCATAAGTGAGGATGCGCACACACTGGCCAGTTGCACTCCCCTCATGGCCCACTAGTGGACTGTGGCCCACATGTTGGGCAGCCCTGAAATAGAACATGCTTTTTAATAGAAGCTGAAACCCAACAAGTTTGGATGCCAAGTCACTGTCCATATCTTCTTTAGTTTTATCCCTCTTCTCATTTGAAATGCCCTCTCTAATGCAGAGTCACTGGAACTGGATCAGTCTATCTCCTGAAGGTCTTTGCACCATCTTTAATAATGAAGGCTAGTGACAGAACAGTGGCTGCAAAGGTGCCCTTTTTACGCTATGGTGACTCCAAAATCCCAGTGTGTGTTGTGACAATGACCCTGTCCCTTTAGTATTTGCATTACAGTAGTGTACAGAGGTATATAGGTAACATGGCTTGCATTGTAATATCACAACACATATATTGCCATCCCACCTTCGCTTTCCCCTTGGTGCCTATGAACACCTGCATTGTATTTAAGACCAAAGGTAAAATCCTAATTGCCCTTGGGAAAGGAGAATTAGGAGAGCAACAAACAGCATTTCCTGGGCCATCCATACATATGAACATACTGTGACCATATATTCAGTCTGGATGTTGGCAGGAAGCATGTTATTACCTAATGCATTTCATAAACTGTTGAAAGTCAATTAAATGAGATGGTGTCTGCCTGTGCACACAGACTGCATGCAAAAGTTATACACTAATATGCAAAAGGGAACATGCTGGACCTGCAGAGAGGCATATTTTTGCACAAATTCACCTGCCATGTGAAGTCATTGTTCTGAAGAACTGTTTGAATGTTGCCTTTCAACTCAGCTTGCCTATTATATCTCTGAATGCTGACGTTTGGGATGGCTTTTTTCTTCCTCCAATTCCTGAATTGTCAAACAGGAGATACACTACTGGAGAACAATCTTACACAATCTCTTGCTAGCTAACTGAGGTGTTTTATTCCACGGTTACATATCTCTACTAGCCGTCATTGTGTCTTTCATAATTACCACCTGTTCAGTGGTTCCCTTCAGGTTTCATCACCTTTGTCACTTTAAGCAGCCAGCTGCAGGAAACTGAGTTGACTTCCCTGGAGCAACAACACTCAGGCATTGTGTTTCAGGCTATAATTGCTGTCTCTGCACGAAATGTTCCTTTTGGCTTCCAACATATAAAATATGCAGGGCCATTCCTTGGCTTTGGGTAAAAACAGAAGTTACTGTGTTCACTTTTTTGCTTTCCTGACGCTGTAGTCTTTGCATTTGACACCTGGTCCTTTCAGTGTCAGTTTAGAAGTCAATTATATTCAGAAGTGATGTAGTACTCTAGGTAAGAAAGTCAGCTGTGAAGGAGTTGCCACTTCAGATCCAATCCTACAGTGAATTTGGTAGGCAGGTTTTCATTGAATTTAAGTTGTTGTCTCTCACTCTGCTGTATAGAAATAATAATGCAAGTTATACTTGCAGAACTGTTGCAAAAACCACAGAAGGAATCCCTGCGAAGTACTTGGCATACATGCAACATGCCACCTGAAATTAAACATGGATTTATTTTGTCATGGCTGTGGAGTTAAAAAGGAACAATAGCAAGTCCACCCACTAACACAATTCCCAATGCAAATTACAAGGTCCCTGGGTAGTACAGGTGTATTCACAAAACAAAAAGAGTCAGGGTTAAAGACCAAGTGACTCATGTGGAATCTGGGGTTCATTTGCTCTATGACACCTGACACCTGACACCTTCCTTGATGTTTAGAAGACTCCACCTAGGTCAGAGTAGAGCTTTCTGGGTCTTAAGGCAATCACCTTAAGACAGGGGTGTCAAACTGCCGGCCCATGGGCCAGTTTCATCATAATGAAGCCACGCCCACCCCATAGTCGGCAATGCAAAAAGAGTCGCGATACGTTGCAACACATCACGTGACGTGACGAGTTTGACACCCATGCCTTAAGAGATAGGAAAGTTCAGCTGTGGCAATTAAGGCCAGGCAGAAGAAAGAGAGGAAGAGGGTCACACAGTGACTTCTACTAACAAATCACCATAAACCATTCCTTCCCTAACTGAGGAGAGGATGCTGGTGATGGACTGTGATCTGGGTCTAAATGAGAATGTGGCAGAGTCAGAGTGGAGAGTGACAGCAAAGTTAGCTGTTTGTACCTGTACATCTCCCCAAGTCCTGCCTTGTTCAAGTTGAGGATCTCCCCCTTCCTCAGGGCAGGTGACCCACATAGCCTAATTAACACTGCTCATGTTTTTTGCCCTTCCTGGGTTGGCTCCGCAGGCCCTGTGGTGCCCCCTCCTGTAATTCTGCAGATAAATGAAGGACCCAGTACCTGCAGTACACAGACAAGGGCGCTTACAAGGTTTCTTTTCCCCTACTTTGACTATTTCCAAATGCCCCTAGTTCCATCTGACTTTTTAAAAAATGAATTTAATTATGGAATTAAATATAAGAAGCAGCTGTGCTGCTATTGAAAGCATCAACTTTAGCCTCTTGTTTACATACAGCAGATATGCAATATAAACATATTTATGTACAGTAGAGAGGTTGTGTCAGAAGCTACCATTCACTTACGAATCTTCTAGAGATCTGCAAGAGGCCCTAATAACAAAGGGGTGGGGATTATTTATTCTGCCTTTTGGGGAGAGGGTGTGAATGGATTACCTCCCACAATTCTCCTGCAATCATTCCCTCTTTTTCAATTCCTCCATAATCCTGAAGGCAAATTCATTTGGAAAACGGGTGTTTTTAATGACTGGCCAGGCACGGAGCAATTTTGTCAGAATCTCACCATGGGTTTTCAAAAGTACCATTCTAGAAAGGTTGGCAATCTCTGCAACTCTGTTTAGAGCACAGATACCATGAGCAGTAAAAATAACAGGAAGAGTCTGGGAGACATGATGGAAACATGGTCTTTGCTTTGAGGTGAATTTGAGACTTATTTATTTACTTTTCAAACCGATATAGCCACCCATCTCACAAAACAAAAACACACTTAGGAGTAGAATACTTCTATTCACATCAGCATATTCTGCAGCTGCTTCTCCTCTTGATTGATAAATCAAAGATAAATTTAGATCCACACATGTAGGTAATATATAAAAAGATGCAGATTCAGGTTTCTTAAAAGGTTTCCAGAAGGGCTGAACATCACTAATCTTGTAACAGTAGCAGTATAACAGAATTGGAAGGGACCTTGGAGGTTCTTCTTGTCCAATCCCCTGTTCAAATAGGAGACCCTATACCAGTGGTTCTCAACCTGTGGGTCGGGACCCCATTTGGGGTCGAAAGACCATTTCATGGGGGTTGCCAAACAAGGTTGTCCACCATTTCCCCCCTTTTCTTTGGCCAGGCCCCTGGCACCTGGTGATGTATAAGTGGTTGGGGGTCACCACAACGTGGGGAACTGTATTATGGGGTTGCGGCATTAGAAAGGTTGAGAACCACTGCCCTATACCATTCTGGATAAATGGCTATCCAATCTCTTCTTAAAAACCTCTAGTGATGGAGCACCGACAACTTCTTAAGGCAAGCTGTTCCACTGTTTAATTGTTCTCACTGTCAGGAAATTTCTCTTTAGTTCTAGGTTGGATCTCTCCTTGATAAGTTTCCATCCATTACTTCTTGTCCTTCCTTCAGGTGCTTTGGAGAATAGCTCAACCTGCTCGTCTCTGAGGTAGCCCCCCCCAAATATTAAGTCAAGTCACACCTAGTCCTTCTAGTGATTTCCTGAGCTGAGTCTCCTTTGATCATTATTGCGAAGAAGTGGCATTTTCTGCCATTAAAAATTAGAATATAAGCTTTAAGATAAGCATATCACATTTTTTTTAAAGCTAGGGAAACTATCAGCCTCAGGCCTAGTCCTAACAACAAATATTTTGTTATTCCATGTATTTTGCAGCCTCAGTCCGAGCCACCAAAAATTTGCTCCCTCTTATCTTCTGCTGAGGAGAGCATCCCTATAGGATCCCCAAAAGCATATGGATGTCTCTGTCTCTATTTCTGACCATCATGAAATTGGAATTCCCAAGTGCAGGAATATGATGGTCCTGCAACCACAGCTACAGTATTTTACTTTCTTCTGGACCCAGAAATATTTGCAGCAGGGTAGCAACGTTAAGCCATAAATTGTAGTAACATCAAAAAGGGTATTACCAAGGGGAAAGACTATGCTTTTGGCAGGAACAGCCAGTCAGCAGCATATCCGGGAGACTACTGAACTGTGTTTCCAAATATAGTTTGATTTACTTGCATTAATATTAGTGATGATTCTCTTCCTGTATGCAGAGGCATCATCTGCCAGATAGTTGCAGATCTCTTCTGCTGTTATTTTACAGCAAAATTACTTCTCCAAAGTTCCAATGCCTAGACGGCAGAAGAAAAAAATTACCTTAAAACCCCAAACCCCAAAAAGGCAAGAAAAAGAAAATGAGCCTATAAACAAGAAAGGTTTCTCACCTGTTCTACATAATAAAGTATCTAATTTAATTTATAGAGTAAGATTTATATTGATTGCTGTCTTCTCTTTGCATGTAAAACTGAGTTCCAGTGATTAATTTAGTTTAAACTCCAAATATTTGTTTAGAACATTTAGTTTAAACTCCAAATACTTTTTGCCAAATAACTTGGGGGGGAGGGGGAAGAAGAGTTCCATAGTGAAAAGAAGGGAAAACAAACTAAAAATGGGAATAGATGTGTGAGGGCTGAAAATGATTCATCCCATTTTCCCTTCATCTCCTGAGATCTTCAAAACAGATCTCCTGCAGGTTCCAGTCTGAATGGGGCTATATTAAAATGGTGGCAAATGTAAGGCTTTCTTAACCATGCAGGACCAGACGATCCCTGCAAACAGATGACCCACTTTTATGCAAAGTAGGGAGTGCAAATTATAAAGGAGGTTTTTGTAGAGAGCCACTGGGGTGTGTGTTGATGCTTCCATGGCACCAGTGTTTCTGTCTCTCCAATCCTTTATAAAGCAATTTGTAACCAGCTTGAGTCTGTCTTCATTTATGCTGAACTCGAAACACAGAGAATACAGGGTGCCAGTCACAGTTTAACCTCCTTCCCTCCAGCTGGCCCATAGGAGAATACAGAACAGAAGAATCATTTGATCAATGAGCTCCTGCTGTTCGTCTGGTGATAAAAAAATTAATTTCCTTACAAAAAAGGAATAAAATAAATCACTAGTACTTGAGCCTTCCCTGATTTCAGGAGATGCATTTATGCTCATTCATCTGGGCTGAGCTGATCCCCACATACAAACTTTGCCCCTCCATACTTCTAAATCAGTGGTTCTCAACCTGTGGGTCGGGACCCCATTTGGGGTCGAATGACCATTTCACGGGGGTCGCCAGACAATGCAGTCCGCCATTTTTTCCCCTTTTCCTTAGCTGTGCTACTCCCTTTTATTCTATTGGCTTTTGAAAGCCAATAGAATAGACTCTCTTGAATAGAGTCTAATTCTATTGGCTTTCAAAAGCCAATAGGAATTGTCCAGGCTGTCTCTGCCCTGCTGAGCCCGCCAAAAGTCCCATTCTGCAAATGGTGCTGCACCAGTTGAGTAGTCCTCGACTTACGACTGGTTGAGTAGTCCTCGACTTACGACCGGTTGGGGGTCGCGGCATTAAAAAGGTTGAGAACCACTGCTCTAAATAATTGTTAAGAGAATGTAACCTGAAATCCCCCCCAGGGGCTACCCAGTTCCAGTGCTGTCATTCTTCTGCCACATTAAAAATCCTCTGTGAGTTGTGAAGGTGAATTGACAGCACCTTGTAGGTGATTTTGCAACTGGGTGCTTTTCCTAGTAGCACTGACCCTCTTTGCATGTTTCCCCATGGCTGGATTAAGGGAAGGGGGAATTAAGATTGGTACTATAAATATAAAATAAGACAAATCCCATGCAAAAGATGCTGGATGGGGTGCAGTAGGATGGGATGGGATAGTAAAACAAGAGTTCCTTCCAAGTGGAAAATGGATTTTCTAAGGAAAATACCAGTTTTGCTGCAGTTTCCCATAAATCAGAGCCAAGTCAGAAATAGAGTTGTTTCCAGAAAAGCAATGCTGGAATGAGATCAATGGATCCAGAGCTAATCCCAAAGTGGAAATGTCTTCTGAATGAATAGTATATCTCTAGAGCAGGCATGTCAAACTGGGCTGGATGCATCATACTGAAACCGCGCCCACCCCGTGTCTGCAATGGGGAAAAAGTCACGATAAGTCGCACGATGTCACGTGACGTTGCGAGTTTGACATGCCTGCTCTAGAGCATGGGTTATCACAAACAGGAACAATACACACTTTGAAGGTGTAAGATCTAGATAACTGATCCAAAAGTGGTTCAAATACCTGCTGTGGAAATATTACATAGTCCTTCTCTAATACTGTTACATTACTCCAATCTAGCCATTGTTTTAAAAAGGCAAACAATATAGAACATCCTGTTCTTTCAGCTCAGATCCTGAAATCTGTCTAGTCTTTCATGTGTCCTTTTGTCTGAAAAACAGCTGGTGAATTTCCACAATGAGCAGGTGATGACTGTGCCAATGGGCACATTTACCAGGACCTTCATTGCACAGAACTGGAGAGCAGAAGTATAAATGCTCCCAAGTACAGTCTTTTAAAAAGAGAGACTGCCTTAATAATGACCACTGGGTGTACATCTTTCAACTTTACAGGTCATTACAAATCTCTGCATTTGCCATTGCTACTTGAAAGTTGGTTCTGACATCCCAACTCTTGTGCAGACCAGAATCCCAATCTAGCTGTCAAGTAGCTGGTTTATTTGCATTTTGATTCCAAATGAACAAAATAATTGCCATTTGTAAAGCACAAGTAGGTCTAAGCAAAGAATTTGAGATATACAAACCACTTTGTACAAATGAGATTATTTCCCCAAAAAGTAGAATCCCAATGAGGGCAGCACAAGTTTTTTTTTCTTATCCTGAAAGTGGGATTTGTGTTGTTGTTGTTGTTGTTTTGGCAAAGGTCTAATGCTCCAAAGTTTGACACTTGAAAAGCAAAGTTGCATGCAAAAAACATTTCTAAAATTAGTCCTGGTATAACTAATAGGGCTTATATTTGAATTAAATGAGGTTGTAACCTCTGCTCCAATCAACCTTGGTCTTTGTTAAAATGCACAACTGTTGTCAAACCTGATACTCCATTTTAAACATCTGTCTATTGGAGTGCGATATCCAGAGTAGATAGTGCATGTCTGTTCCCCACTTCCTGTACGTTCCAGAGTGAGACCCAACCCCTCTGTATAATTGAATATTCAGTCTCTGTGAACTGTGAAGACTTGAGTAACAAATTGAAAACCCCCTTTTCATAAATATGACTTATTCCTCTTGATAGCAGCTTATCCAAAGCAGAATGGAAAGCTACTTTTTGGTGGAAGTTGTTGATTTTTTCCCAAGGCCTAAACATACATTAATCGTTTAATAAAAGACAAGTGCAAACATTTCTTCTGTGGCATTGAGAATCACCCACAATGGATGGACTTTTTCTTTTGAGAAGTTGGGATTACCAAGAGGGTAAAAATGAATATTGCAATCTTGGCAGAGAATTGTAGGACTCAGAAGTCTTTCCCTTCAATTCAGGCTATAGATCACAGCCCCATCCAGAAAAGATTATTGTGCTTATTTGTCTTCTGCTGCCATGATCTCATAGAACAGATTGGATCTCGTCAGACTTCCCAGGTAGACGACACAGGAAGCATAGCTAGATGAGCTAATTCTATTTTATTATAAGGCTCCATTAGTAGAATCTTGCAAGTCTGAAATAACAAATCTCCTGCCCTCTCTTTTTACCTCTTGATAAGTTAGGAAAAATCCTTTCTGAAGACAAATAAATCCCAATTATTTTGACTGTGAGTCACCCGAATCTGGTTATAAGACGGGAAGCTATATAAATGTTTTAAACACATAAAATATGAAGATTATTTTTAATGCTGAAAGACTCATGATTCTTTTACGGCCAGGGTTTGTTCTGTGGCAGTCACTCTATTAATACTTCCTAAAACAAACAAACACATACTAAGAGTATAATTTGCTTGTACTATTACAATACACTGTTAATTTTTTTTCATAAGGAAATTAAATTCATTATAATAATGTGTGGCCTTATATTGGTATTATTAATATCTAACATTTGTATTATTAATATCTAACTATCTATATCTATATCATCTGTCTATCTATCTATCTATCTATCTATCTATCTATCTATCTATCTATCTATCTATCTATCGTTGATATTCCATCTTTTCCTTAGGATCTCAAGATGGCATCTCTGAAGCTTTTGTCTCACAACCCCTTGAAGTTGACTGGGCTGTGGGCTGAAAGAGAAGCCCTGCACCAAAATCACTGAATGAGCCTTATCTTGAGTTGGTCTTAAATTCGATTCTCCCCTATCTAAGACCAAAACCCAAACCTCTACACCACTGCACTGCCTGTTAGGATAGTCATCTCCTTTGAAAGTGCTAAGAAAAGACAAATTCTAAGATTTGCTTCCGATTACATCAGATGCAAAGGACAAGCTATTAACAATATATCCAAATGCTCTTTTTAAAAACTGCATCAGATGCTTAATTCTAAGGTGTTGTTGTTGCTTTTTAGTTACTGTCTATGTTGTTTATCACCTTTGCCCAGTTCTGCATTTCCCTGAGTTCTTGTTGAAAATTATGGCTTTGGCATTGTTGTTGTCTTTCTTTCAACCCCTCCTCCTCCTCTATTTATGAAAAAGCTTACTTGCTTTTTAGATACAGTTAAAGAATTCTTTTTTTATTAGCTTAGCCATACAATTGAAGGGTTTTTTTAATCCAATGTACTGCTCTCTTCTTTCTTGCTTACTGTGAAATAATAGAAAGGGAGATTTTTGCAATTCGTAACCTTGAAGTGCTTTGAGGAGTTTCACCTCCAGGGCTCAGAAGCGGAGCATTTGCTAACACCTTAGAAAGAGAAAACGCAATAAACAATATGATTTGGGATTATCGTGATGCCTTTTAAACGAAATGATAGGAAAGTGCTAACAAAAGGAGAGATCTAAATAATTACATAATTTAAAATACATGGAACAGAAAAACAGCTACTGGAAGAAAGCATAAAGTATTATATCAAACCATTGTTTAAAGGTCTTTGGGAGTGAAATCCCATGAATTATTATAAAATCTTCTGACGGATGTTTGCTTGGTAGTAAAGAGGGGGGAAATCTGCAAATGGCAATGAAGAAATAATAGGTAGAAGCTCTTATCAAGCATGTCAATTTGAACCCTCACCTAATCTGATACAAGCATTTCATTTCAGAGATGCATATATAGAAGTTGTTTTGATACCTGAATATAAAAAAGATAGGGTTTGGATCTGCAAGAAAATACTGCAGTATATTCTATTAACAAACCTGCACCTCTTCAGAAGCAGCCAGGCCACCATTCAGACAAGTTCAAACATTCATATTTAGTTGTGCTTTTGATATTTGACTAAATAATTCCCCTGCCCCCCCCCCACAAAAAATGCTGGGAAGAAAATCATGTCTTGGAGAACAGAGGACCCAGAATTATCTTGTTTAATTATAGCCTCAATTGATTAAAAAGTATTACTTTCAGATGCCTGCCAATATCCACAAATATTGACCTGACCATCACGCTTGTATTTGACCAGTTGTGAGTTTGTATTCTTGCTGATGCATGACTCTTTTGGTGTGACCCAAATTTGGATATCATCTTGTTGGCCCTTTCTCATCTGGGCTGACTATTGAAAGGAGTGAAGCCAGTAATTTGAGCTGAACATAAAACATGAGGTGAAAATATGGAAAAAGTGCCCAATTTCTATTTCTGCTAGCAGGACTGTATCTCTTGACAACACCTTGAACAGATAGTACATTGACAACACAATTTTCTTTGGAATCAGTTGTATATAGACTTTGAAGGAATGCAATATTTTAATTGTAAACAATGGGAATTATCCTGAAAAAACTGTGGATATTGCTCATTTTCTATAGAAAGAAACCAGCTTCAAATTGTAAGTGCACTTGCCTTGTTTTAGTAGACTGCAATTTAGTTAACACATTTCCTGGTGTGGAGAAAAAAAAAAATCACAGCCTTGGGATATGTGGAAGAGGAGGGGAGGAGGAACTGATAAGTCCTTAATATGTGTGAACCATATTAAACAGTTAGTTGCTAGCAAAGATGCAAAGACTTGGACTTGTTAAATTATTAAGTGTGACCTTTGGCCCCCAAAATGTTGGCTACTTCTGTGTTTTTTGTTGTCTGTTGGTTGATTAGCATGTTTGAAGCCAGCCACAGTAGTTTGTAAATGATGATTTATGACATTGTAAGATATGTACAATAGTATTCTAGTTCTTCTTCAAAAACCATGGTTGCAACTACATACAACATTATTACTGTATGTGAATTCAGCCAATGTGAACATCCTCACATACTTAGAACACCTGCTGGCAGTATATAGTTACCACTACCACTACCTATTACCTCAAACATCTCATTTTGTAAAAAAAAAAAAAAAAAGCTGAACTGCTTACCATTTCTTTCTGCAGCCACTGGAAATAAGATTGTAGAAATAGCTTTTCTTTGGAGGGGAGGGATGATGAGAAGGAACAGATTGCTTCTGTGGGAGAAATGCAAAAAAATGCCAAGCCAATTTTCCTTTCTCAAGGTAAGCTTGTAGAATTCAAGTAAGGGTCAAGCTGACAAAATGAGAGTTCAGAAAAACCCATGCTCTGTAGCCATGTCACTGGGCAGAAGACTGTGGCCCAATTCTATTTGTATGCATGTCTGGTCAACCCTATGATTTCTATTTTGATTGCCTAAAGAAAGTTAGATGGAGGTTTTGAAGAAGCATCAACTGTCTCTACTATTGATATGCTGCAAAGGTAGAGTAAGTCCATCAGTTGTTTCTCTGGGCTATTCATTTCCCAGATGTAACTTTAAAATAAATACCTTTAGACTCCAAACATAAATCAGGTTCATTTCTTCTTTGCCTCCATCTATTCTGCCAACACCCCCACCCCATCCCCCCTTGGCCTCACATAAACACACATGCAATGAAATGAAGGAAGGCTTGCCCTCCAAAATGCTGTTGTCAGTGCTGATGAGCAAATGCCAGCATGATGGCAACATTTTTCCATCCTGACAAAGAAGATCCTAAATTCTTAGATTAATATTGCAACAGTTGCACTAAGTGAGACCACTTAGATAACAAAACATTTATCAACTAAACGCAGCCACCTACTGAAGTTTTGCAAACAGCCCAGATGATTGGAGAAGATCATAAATTCATAAATTCATTCTGTCAGAAGCATGCGGTTTTTACTGAAACATCTCTGAAGGAAGGAAGGAATGGCAAGAAGAAAAGAGAGGAATGGTAACTTACAGAACAAAGTGAGACGTCTCTTTCATGCAGTCTGTTTGGAACACGTTAGGCTAAATCCTGAGAGCAGCGTCCAAACAGAGTAAAGTGGGATCTCTCTCTCTCTCTCTCTCTCTCTCTCTCTCTCTCTCTCTCTCTCTCTCTCTCTCTCTGTGTGTGTGTGTGTGTGAGAGAGAGAGACAGAGACAGAGAGGGTGGGAGAAAGAGAGACTTTTCACAGTGACATTTTTAGTTTCCCTTTTGTGATTTTTTCCCCATTATTTAAAAAAAATCTTAAACTTGATGCTAAACATTTCTTTCATTAAGGATTGCAGGAAACTTACCAGGTGCTGCAAAACCTGTCAGTTCAAAACAAACAACCAAGCTCAGAGAGCACCAAGAACCTACAGTTCAATCCTGGGCTACATATATAAAGGGTTCTATTAAGGGTTTCTAAATAGCTGAAAAGCAGTTAACAAACAATTTATGAAACTGTTTACAAAAGGTAATAGACAAACCTAGAGTCCTTTCAAAGGCATGACTGAAGTTTGAGCAAGATGGCTATTCCCTAATCTCTCAGATCTATAAACTCACTGGAAATTGCTGCCTTGCAGTCTCCTTGTGAGGAGCAAATGTCTGGAGCACTTGTGGGCAATCTCCTGTCCTTGCCTAGAGAAGCTTGAAAAGCTAGTCTATTTGTCAGTTCTTCTTTCTGCTGTAGTCATCGACTCAGCTTTTTGTAGAATCATCTTCAACCCACCATTTCTTCCTTTCAAAATCAGCATCAATATATATGAGAAAATATTCTCTATTTACAAAAATACTGTGAACCGACAAGAAAGCAAAAAAATGGACTATTGAATAAATCAACCCAGAATTCTCATTCAAGTTACAAATGACCAGAGTCAAATTATCCAACTTTGGACACATTATGGGAAGACCTAGTTCTCTGGAGAAGGCTGTAATGTTTGCAGAGGTGGATAAAAAGAGAAGAAGACCAGCAGCAAGATGAATGGCCTTAGTTACAATGATGATCGGTGCATCATTGGAAAATGAAGGACCAGAATTAGAGGCAGATCATCACAGAGAAAATTTACCTATGTGACTGCTATGAGTTGACATCAAATTGATGGCACATAATCAATTCATAATCAATCAATCAATCAGTTCAATGGGATTTATGATGTTTTGTTGTTGTTAATTGCAAAGTTGTGTCCGACCCATCGCGACCCCATGGACAACATTCCTCCAGGTCTTCCTGTCCTCTACCATCTTCTGGAGTCCATTTAAGTTCACGCCTACTGCTTCAGTGACTCCATCCAGCCACCATATTCTCTGTCATCCCATTCTTCTCTTGTCCTCAATCTTTCCCAGCATTAGGCCCTTCTCCAGTGAGTCCTTCTTTTTCATTAGGTGACCAAAGTATTTGAGTTTCAACTTCAGGATCTGGCCTTCTAAAGAGTAGTCAGGGTTGATCTCTTCTAGGACTGACCAGTCCAAGGGACTCGCTGGAGTCTTCTCCAGCACCATAGTTCAAAGGCCTCAATTCTTTGTTTCTCAGCCTTTCTTATGGTCCATCTTTCACATCCATACATTGCAACTGTGAAAACCATGGCCTTGACTATACGCACTTTTGTTGGCAGGGTGATGTCTCTGCTTTTTAGTATGCTGTAGATTTGCCATAGCTTTCCTCCCCAGGACCAAGCGTTTTTTAATTTCTTGTCTGCAGTCCCCATCTGAGGTGATCTCGGAGCCCAGGAAAATAAAATCTGTCACTACCTCCATTTCTTCCCCATCTATTTGCCAGGAATTGAGAGGGCCGGATGCCATGATTTTGGTTTTCTTAATGTTGAAATTCAAGCCAGCTTTTGCACTCTCCTTCTTCACCTGAATAACGAGGCTCTTTAGTTCCTCTTCACTTTCTGCCATTAGAGTGGTATCATCTGCATATCTTAAGTTGTTGATATTTCTCCCAGCAATCTTAATTCCAACTTTTGATTCATCTAGCCCTGCCTTTCTCATGATGTGCTCTGCATATAAATTAAATAGGCAGGGTGACAGTATACAGCGTTGCTGGACTCCTTTTCCAATTTTGAACCAATCAGTGGTTCTGTGGCCAGTTCTCACTGTTGCTTCTTGACCCACATGTAGATTTCTCAGGAGACAAATAAAATGGTCTGGTACTCGCATCTCTTTAAGAACTTGCCACAATTTGTTGTGATCCACAAAATCAGAGGCTTTAGCATAGTCAATGTTTTTCTGGAACTCCCTAGCTTTCTCCAAGATCCAGCGTATGTTGGCAATTTGATCTCTAGTTCCTCTGCCTCTTCGAAATCCTGCCTGTACTTCTGGTAGTTCTCGATCCACATACTGCTGGAGTCTAGCTTGTAGGATTTTAAGCATAACTTTACTAGCATGTGAAATGAGTGCAATGGTGCGATAGTTTGAACATTCTTTGGCATTGCCTTTCTTTGGAATTGGAATGTAAACTGACCTTTTCCAATCCTGTGGCCACTGCTGAGTTTTCCAAATTTGCTGGCAAATTGAGTGTAGCACTTTTACTGCATCATCTTTTAAGATTTTGAATAGCTCAGCTGGAATACTGTCACCTCCACTAGCTTTGTTGTTGCTCAGATTTCCTAAGGCCCATTTCACTTCACATTCTAGGATGTCTGGCTCAAGCTCAGTGACCACCCCATCGTGGTTATCTAGGATGTTAAGCTTGTTCTTGTATAGTTCTTCTGTGTAGTTTTGCCACCTCTTTTTAATCTCTTCTGCCTCTGTTAGGTCCCTTATCATGCCCATCTTTGCATGAAACGTTCCCTTCATATCTCCAATTTTCTTGAAGAGATCTCTGGTCTTCCCTATTCTGTTGTTTTCTTCTATTTCTTTGCACTGTTCATTTAAGAAAGTATTCTTATCTCTTCTAGCTATTATCTGGAATTCTGCATTCAATTGGGTGTATCTTTCTCTTTCTCCTTTGCCTTTCCCTTCCCTTCTTTCCTCAGCTATTTGCAAAGCTTCCTCAGACAGCCATTTTGCTTTCTTGCATTTCTTTTTCTTTGGGATGGTTATAGTTACTACTTCTTGTACAATGTTGTGAACCTCCGTCCATAGTTGTTCAGGCACTCTGTCTATCAGATCTAATTCCTTAAATCTTTTTGTTACCTCTACCACCAGATATATTCATAGCTGAGCGTCCTTTTGGCTTTGGCCCAGTCGCTTCATTCTTTCTGGCACTACTAGTACTAGCCTTCTGCTCTTCCCCAGTAGCATATTGGACACCTTCCAACCTGAGGGGCTCATCTTCCAGCATCATATCTTTTTGCCTTTTAATACTGTCCATGGAGTTTTCATGGCAAAGATACTGGAGTGGTTTGCCATTTCCTTCTCCAATGGATCACATTTTGTCAGAACTCTCTGCTATGACCTGTCTGTGGCCCTGCATGGCATAGCTCATAGCTTCATTGAATTACGCAAGCCCCTTCACGATGACAAGGCAGTAATCCATGAAGGGGATGTTTACTCATTGCATGTTTACTCAATGTTTATTCATTGCATATTCAAAGGAGATTAGCTACCTGTGAAGATATAATATGAATGGAATGATAAAATTGGAATTTTTCTCTATTCAGTCAACCTTTGGGGAAGAGGTAGAGCTGGACTTCTAAATAAAGTATTGGAGATAAGAGTTCTGCTGGATTGATTTCAATCTGAACCAAGAATGCACATTTGCTTGTATTGTGTACAAAGGATGTGCATATAATTCTCCAAACTGGGTTACTGGAAAATACCCTGGAATGATATGGAAACCATCCCAGGTGTACGACACTGACTTTAATAATTGCAAATATGTTCCATCAAGGATATTTCTCTCACCTTTGTTGAAAAGATGTTGTATTTTCCCAGCATGGAAGAAATGTTTCGCCCCTGGAAAAATAGTTTCCTCAGAGTAGTACATCCACTCCTATTTCAAGAGCTTAAAGAATGTGTCTCATGGATCTTTTGAACCAGATATCATGCGATTGGACAATCTCATTATCCAATTATACAATCATTGTACAATCATGTACCATTTTTACAATTTTCTTTCATTAGCGTTTAAGCCTTGGATGGTGATACAGTCTTGCTTTGCTATCAGGGTGGTAAGGATACTCATGGGAAAGAAGGGAAAGAAGATTGGAGAAAAATAACCACCAAACAACTTTTTCTTCCCTAGACTGACTCAGCATTTTGAGAACATTTCCTAGACTACTGGGAAATGCTCTCTTCCTCTCTGTGCAAGCCAGTGCTAGGAATAATAATTCCTTTACCTTTTTAAAAAGACATGATCACATTATGGCTACTATTCTCTTTGTAGAAAGCTTAGCACTAGGTGATGCTCAGGGAAAAATCCATGTTTTAAAATATTGCTTGGAAAACTCATCGACTTACTTTCATTATCCAAGGGATAAATGTTTTTTTTTCTTTTCTGACACTCAAGAGCTGCATGATCCTCATCTTGGATTATCCTTTACCCCTTTAAGCCTTCAGCTTTACTAAGATTGGAATGGCTATTTCTGAGAGACCAGGGAAAGTGTTTTGTTGATGAGGATTTTATCGGCCCTAATATGGAATTCAGGAACCATAGATCTGGGAGAAAATGATAACAGCAATTCCACAAGAAAGTCCAAGGGCAATTCTGACACAATTTCAGTGATAGCTTTGGTATTTTCATTCAGAGAGAACAAAGGGATATTTGAACAGTTATTTCAGTATAGAAAAGAAGACATTACTGGATCAAGTACAAATTTAATTTGTCTAATTTTAGGAGTTTTTCTTTCAAGACTTAAAAATAAATTTGACTTTCTTTCCATCCAACCAATTTTTCCTTCCATTGAAATCAACACATTTATTATTTTTTTTTAAAAAAACTACTACAAAATATAGGTGTAGTAGAGCAATATAACACTATATGTTTACTGTTACTTGTATGTCTGTTATATGCACTTTTTTCTTTTTTACACTGTTGTTAATTTTTTCCTGTCTTGTGTATAGCCTTCGTAATTCTTTATGCTTATCATTTTTATTTGTATTTTATCTTATCTTTTGACAGTGCTTTTTTTGTTAAAAAAAAAAAAGGTGCCAGAACTCACCCACTTTCATTAGCTGGAACCACGACATCGATGTCAATGCTGTTAATATATGATATTATTGCTTTGACACCCACGTCATACAATCCGCCTTGCCTACCCTACAAGGTTCCATCCAAAAAAGATGCTGGAACTCCATTCTGGGTGTTCTGTGACAAAAAAAGCCCTGTCTTTTGAAGTCAATATTTTTTTTTAAAGTATACATAATACTGATCAATTGGATTTATATTGATCTGTACATCATCGGGCCTCTTGGCTTGTTGATCTGGTTGATCAGAAACTTTAGTTGGAAACATTGACCTTGTATTTCTAGCATGTGCCTGATAATGTCAGGCATCTTGTTGTTTTATTTATTTATGCATAGATTTAAAACTGTCCACTTCCCAAGGACTCCAGGTGTTTACATTGTTAAAAAAAACCAGAACAATAAAAGAAAAGAAAAAGAAAAACCATGCCAAACTAAACTAAGTCTATAATAAAACCAGAACAATAAACTAAAAGACCACACTTGGAATACTGCATCCAGTTTTGGTCTCCATGATATAAAAAAAGATGTTGAGATTCTAGAAAGCATGCAGAGAAGAGCAACAAAGATGATTAGAGGACTGGAGGCTAAAACAGTTCCAGGAACTGTTCCATGTTTATTTTAATGAAAAGAAGGACTAAGGGTGACATGATAGCAGGGTTCCAATATCTAAGGGGCTGCCACAAAGAAGAGGGCATCAACCTATTCTACAAAGCAACTGAATGCAGGACAAGAAGCAAGTAGAGAACCATTCTTAGAACTAAGAGAAATTTCCTGACAGTTAAAACAATTAATCAGTGGAATGGCTTGCCTAAAGAAGTTGTGGGTGCTGCAACACTGGAGATTTTTAAGAAGAGATTGGACAACATTTGTCCAAAATGGTATAGGATTTCCTGCCTGAGCAGGGGGGTGGACTAGAAGGTCCCTTCCAACTCTATTATTCTGTTAAGAAGGATAGAAACCATACCAAACCAAGTCAAACCTTACTGGAACTCACCCTCACACTATCCAATTATTCTGGGAAAATAATTCCATTTTTAGTTCCTTTTAGAATGTCATCAGGGTGAGAAACATGGATCTTTGTGGTATTCTGTTCCAGAGGGTAAATGCCACAATAGACATATTTCCACAGTCCCACAAGATAATCTTGTTGAATCCACTTTGTCATATTTTATCAGCCAGAAATTGTTCCTTCAGACCCCTGGTCATCCTACACTTCATACTAAAGGCTGAAAACAAAATAGTATCCATCATATACTTTGAAATCTGTTCGGGTATTTTACATTGTCTTTAGAGGAATTTAAAACAGAACTCAAAGTCCAAAAATAATTCTATTCCACCCTTTTTCTATTCTATGCACAATTCTTTTTTCAGATTTCTCTATGTGCAAAACAAGTATAGAATATAAAAGTGTCTCTGTGAAGGACCTTTCCAAACTGTCTCTGCATGCAGGATCTCTGTGTGTTTTTCAAGAGTGTTTGCATTTTTCTACTCTGTAAATAATGCTATCAAGGAAACAGGAGATTGGTCCCTCAATACAAGGACATGCTTCAGGAAATGATATTAACCTTCTTTTATGTGGAGCATTCTCTTAAGAGTAGGCCACTATTGTGCTGTTAAATCTCTTAAGGAAGCAATATAAAATGACAACCAATAGCAACCAGGAATGCCCAAGAGACAAAGAACAGAACTGAAATTACTTCAGTGCCCCAACAACCTTTTCCACAAATATGAATCAATAACATAATTCATTCCAACTCATATTTTAGACTCTAGGTTTCATTCTTGTACTTGCCTCTGTTCTTACAGCTCATACCCCACCCTCCTTTGCTCCCTGCCATCCTCTTTGTAGCTGTGTCAGATTGTCCTGTCTTTTCTTTTCCATGTATTCTTAATAGACTTGAGGCACTTTGAGAATAAGGGAATGGTTTCAAAGGAGAGACTTGTTTGACTCAACCATTGGGTCAGGAGTAAACAAATTAAACACTTTTTTCCTCAAAAGGAGCAAAATCTCTTTGGTTATTGATTGCAGATATTTTACAAAGGAGAAGCAATGAAAATATACACTTGATGTGTGAAGAACCCATGTGTTTTCCCCCTCAGAGTACTAAAAAAAACCCTCTTTAAAATGGCACGTTAGATTGCTTTAAACAGAGTGATAGATAATTGTTTTCCATGACAGCCTTAAGCTGCTTGTCTCCTATGCAGAAATTGGGTAGCATAGCTGTACAAATCTCAGTTTATTCTTCAGCTTTCAAGCAATGCTGGACAGATGTTCAGTCTGGATGACAATTACTACAATCACTGATTGGTAGATATCCTTGTTTTTCCTTTCTTTGGGTGGGTCTCTGAGGACATGTGTTTTGTGTTTCCACTGATAGACCTTTTGTATGAGACGTGTTCCACTGATTCTCCAGTTGGCATCTTCTTGTTCAGGCTCGCATATTGGATTAGGAATATAGTTTCAAATTTCTTTATGTAACTTAGAGTAGAAGGGAAAACTGACAGAGCCTTTGTTAATTCTGGTGAACTTGTTCAAGAATAAAAGGTCAGCTTTTCATGGGGCCATAAAGAAGAAAGAAAGAAAGAAAGAAAGAAAGAAAGAAAGAAAGAAAGAAAGAAAGAAAGAAAGAAAGAAAGAAAGAAAAATAAATCTCAATGGGACAGCAATCACAGGAAGGATGGTACTCCTGCAATAGTAAACAGTGGCCAATTGCCTACAATGAAATACAGTATATCAGGCAGATCATATAACTCTCTTTTTATAGGCAAAATCTGGAACATGTTACTTATGATGCACAGTAAGAGTTTGTTTTTATAGAGGGTTGGTGGTTAGTTGAGAATATCTTCATAAATTTATGTCCTCAAGAAATATGCAGATGAGGCCACAAAGAGTATTTTCTAGCTTAAGCTCCATCCTACCTCTTGTCTCACCAAGACTGGGCTATGCAATAGATCACAATTGAGAACATTTGTGGAAGTTTATTTGTTTCTAATTATAAACTTACTGTCAAGATTTTGTGAGACTTTTTAAGCCAAACAAGATTAGGATTTGTCATGTCAGAGACAGATTTATGCTATCTCTTTTCCTGCTATTAAGCTACAATTTAATGGCAGCTGAGTTTTCCAGACTGGTATAATATTATAGAAAAAAACTGAATAGAGGATTATTACTTATTATTGACTTTTTTCAATGCTATTTTCTAACAAACTTTTTATTTTTTTTAAACAGCCTTTATTTGGCCCTTCCAATCAATTCACACTGATCTTTATATACTTCACTAATCCTGTGGAAAGAGGGATAAGCACTGACGGGATTCTTGCTCATCTGGAAGTTCTACAAATGGATGGCCAAAACACATACACACAAATATATACAAACCCCCACCCCCAATTTTTGTAACTTAGAGAAAATGGTGAAAAGACATAAATATCAAGTTATCCACTGGATGATATTGGCATCATGCAGATGATCAATGAGAGCCAATGTGGTATAGTGGTTAAGCATTGGTTAAGAAGGCCCAGCAGAGATTATATTTCTTGAGACTTCTCAGGAAACAACAACTGAATGAAAAACTGCTGGTGACCTTCTACCGTTGCTCCATAGAGAGCATTCTAACCTATTGCATTTGTGTGTGGTTTGCTTGCTGCACAGTAGCAGTTAGGAAAGCACTCCAGAGGGTCATTACCATCGCCCAGAGGATTATTGGCTGCCCTCTCTTCCCACCCCCTGGACGAAATGTACAGTTCCCATTGTCTTAGGAAAGCTCAAAATATTCTTAAAGACTCATTTCACTCCAGACTATTACCATCTGGCAGATGGTACAGGATAATAAAAACAAATAGCCTGAAAAATAGTTTTTATCCCAGAGCTATAACTATACTAAATACCACTGTATAGTGCATCATTGAAGTGCAATAGTAGGGGCAGTGCAATGGTGAATAGAATGTGAAGGATGTGTGTATTATAATGTATGTTCTTATTTGTGGTATTTAGTTGTGTGTAGTGTGCACTGTGGACAGCACTTAATTTCGCTGTGAGTTACACAATGACAATAAAGATATTCTATTCTATTCTATTCTATTTGATTCGATTCGATTCGATTTGATTCAATTCGATTCTGACACCAAGCTGAAAATGATGGAACTCTGAGTTCTAGCATGGAGCCAGCTGGGTGACCTTGGGCTAGTCACTCTCAGCCCTAGGAGGAAGGTGGTGCAAGCCACTTCTGAAATTTTGTCAAGAAAACTGCAGGGATTAATTTACATCTCCAGGAGTTGAGTTTTGAGGGCACAAAAAAGATAATCAATACTTTTTACATACAGTAAATGTAACATGAAAACATGAAAATGTGGCATGAAAACAGTTTGATAACAAGCTTCCATGAAGACCGAGGGCTTTCCCAACACTAAGCAAAAGTGAATTGGCAGAAAATTATAATGGCATGAAATTGATTGTCTCTATTGCTGAATCCTATTCTCCATCTAGAGTTTATGATTCAGGACATTGCAGTTGCCCAGCTTCCTTCTAAATAGCAACAAATCCCATTTTTAAAGGGAAAAATACTCCTTAGTATTTAGTATAGCAAAGGACTACTAAAATGTGTTTCATTTACAGGTTGTGGACAAGATGAAGGCCCCATCTTGGGACATGGTGAAAAAAAATATTTCTGGTGTGTATTTGGGCTGAGATTAGGTATAAGTAGGGAAAGGTCCAGAGTGTCCCTTTAGAATGTATTTCAGAGGATACAAGGGCACAGCTCTGAGGACTCCCTTCAGTCAAGTAGATTTAAGTCTGAAACCTCTGAAGTTCTAGAATCTTTGGTCAACCTTGAAGCAAGGAAGAATATCACATTAGATAAGCCATACAGAAAAAAAATTAAGGCCAACAATTGTTGGTCTTTCAGCTTACAACTCAGCAATGTCATGTTTTAATTAGACATAGTTTTGGGCTTTCCTAACCTGTAAATATGAATTTGGTTATAGGAAACCAAACTTTTAATGTCATAAATCAATTATGTTGCCCAGGAACTGGAGAGTTCATTACAATGATCCAGCTGCTTGTACCAAGAGTACCAAGAGTACTTTCTGTACATGTTCTTGAGCATTTTACAGCTCCAGGACACATCTTTTAAATGAACATCCACATTCCTATGAATAAAGGAGCTCTCCAGCTTCTATCATACCTTTTTGACTTGCCTGAGAAAATGAAGATGTTGAACACTGCAAGCTTGTCTAGCACTCTTTAATGGTACCAATATTAAATCTTCAAATGCTAACTGATCATATGAGGGGAGAGAATGACATAACTTCAGCTGGATCACTGCAGTTGTCTTAGTTACTTAAAAAGAGAAGGAAGGAAAGTTAAGTCTGCAGGTGGGAGGAAAAATCAGGGACTACTTATTTAGAAAGACAGTGAAATAAAAGATAACAATTTTTAATGGCAAATAATGTCTTTGGGAGGATATGGCACTAAACCTTCTTGCCTGCCTGCATCTTTTGTAAATTGAATTGTTACTTTTTATGGACAGCCGAGAGTGATGCCTGGGGAAATTGAACACCAGTGGAATCAGCCTGGGTGAGAAGAAATGGAAGTGCACTTTCTGGCTGATGGATTAGTAAACCACAAAAGTATCAAGATCTCATTAATGCAAAATTTTTAGACTGTGGCTCGTGGGGATGGGGAAGTACTCCAGAGAGACAGAAAGATGTGCAATATTGTCAATGTGGCCTCTTAAAGCAATGGATCATGGGAAAAAGAATAACTTTCCGACGGTTCAGATCACCTCTCCCTGGGGAATACTGATGTTTTCACTTGCATACAAATCAGAAAAGGGGAAATGTGAAATACGGCAGTTTAACCTAACTTTTGACTTCAGCTTTTCTGACCTGGCAGAGTAGATTCAGAAATAAGCCAATTACTTAGACTCCATATTCTTCAGTTGCAAAATATAGATGATTCATAAGCATGGGCTCATAAGCTGGCACATTATTGATTAGGATATATTTTGAGAGCTAGTATGTTAGCAATGGTTCTTATCACCCAGATCTTTAACTATATTTTACGTTTCTTTCCCTTAGCATGAAGAATAGATCAGAGGGATTATTCTTGCTTCTGTGCTATGTAAAGAAGCAAGTTCATAATGAAACTTCAGGGGCCAATTTCCCTGGAGTTCCATAAGCAAATTCTTCTTGGGCAAAATTAGCTCTCAGATCAATTACAACCTCCTGGAAAGATTCTCCCAATGCTGAGCTGTTTGGACAACATAAAATAATATGTTTCAAATCCTTGTTAGCAGATGCCTGTAAAAATTAATACCACAGTACTAAATACAGCAGATCCCATTTTAATTCACTTCGCTTCTTCTCAGCATGAAAGATGACCATTTTACCAATAGAGAATTGAACTGAAAAACATTTCTGATGAGAATTTTTCATGAAAGATATTGTCAGTTCTTTCCTGGAGGTGGGGAATCCCCAATAATGGTCTCCCAATGGAGCAACATGAGCTTAGTGTTCTCTTTTTTGTTTCCCTCAAGATCCTGCAAGGCTGTTAGTGCATTTCTGTATAAAACACAGTTAACATTATATACAACAGAAAGAAACTGAGTGGTCTTTTTTCCCAAAATACTCACTTCTTACCAAGCTTTCTAAGATATTTAATCATTCAATTTCTTTTTCATTTTAATGTACCTAATGGAATAAGAATTCTCTGTTTTGGAACGATTAGGATTTAGACATCATTCTCTCTCTCTCTCTCTCTCTCTCTCTCTCTCTCTCTCTCTCTCTCTCTCTCTCTCTCTCTCTCTCTCTCTCCCTCCCTCCCTCCCTCCCTCCCCCCCTCTCTGTATTAAAAACCCTCAGCCTTGTGCCAACAGCTCAGTAGTAAAATACAAAGAATATAAAACCTGAACAGTGATCAACAGATTATGTCAGCATGAGGGTATATTTGAGTACCAAGTATGCACATTCTTTATAAATGATTCTTCTGAATTTCACAATACCCATATCAGCATGCCTGCATTCATTTAGGAAATGACAAGCTGTGAAAGTGAATAAATCCAGAGATAGTGCAAAGAAATGGCACAAACAACTGTATTCATATCTGGATCAGCACTAATCCCAAGGATCCAAATATATTTGTTTAAGATCAGGTTGTAAAGAAAATTTAGCACAGTTAAAAAACAAACAAACTGTTTCCTAACTATCTCAGACTACTAGACCTTTGTCATCTGCAACCATTATAACTTTGCCAGCTGGGAATGATTATCAACCCATCTAGAAGACATCATTTGGACAAAAGCAGTTTTGGAGATGCGATTGAAACTCCCAAAATATCCATTCTCACTTGCACAGTATTTTACAAAAACAATTCAAATGTGCATGTTTATATTTCATGGCTTGGTTGTTTATCAAAGACACAAACAAGAAACACAGAGGGCTGGTCCTTTTGTGGTTATCATATTTAGGATGATGAATATGGATAAATATTTATGGAATCTGCAGAATCCAGTGGAATCTGCAAATTCAGAAAAGCCCTACACCACTTATGAGGCTCCCTTCTTCTGAATCACCAAGGATCTGTAGTGACCATCCTATTTATTTAGTTCTTGCCTATGGATCTATAGCTTGACACTGAAATCCTCAAAGAGCAAAAATGAAAGAGAACTTCCCTTGGGCCATGGAAAGGGATTTCTTTTAGGGGAGAAAAGGAGGATGGGAAGCAGGAGAAAAGTTGAAATGTCAGGTAAGACTCCCACTCCCATGCCCACTCAGATCCAATTTTTTTCCTATCATTGCAAAGGAGCCCTTCCGAACATGGTGCCGTAAACACCAATCACACATGCTGACAGCTGATAAAAAGAAAAGACCAGCATTTGCTCACACTGCAGGCTGATAGCATTCACATCATACACCATTTGTTACTAGGCAACTGATTAAATATATGTGCTGGCCCCTCAAGCAGTGCTTGCAATTAATTAACCAACCCATTTTCATTTTAACTTCCTTCCCCCAATCCTTTATGCAAATTAACAGCCAAAGGGTGCTAGTAATCTTCCCCAACTGAGAATGGCTAGGAGACATTCAACCACTAGAAACGGTCACCTCTGAATATGCTTGGTAACCTCAAGGGCATCTGGGTAGCACAAAAGGTCCTCCTTTCCATTTTTCTTATCCATATATGGGGTGGGGGGGAGATACCAACAATGCATTTCTAGATGAATCTGCTCAGAAGTAAATTCAGCTCAGGTTTCTGAAATTTATTGCCAGGAATAATATTTGGAGATACAATATTAAACATCTAACTGCCCTTTCGTGCTTTAATAATAATAATAATAATAATAATAATAATAATAATAGTAGTAGTAGTAGTAGTAGTAGTAGTAGTAGTAGTAGTAGTAGTAATAGTAAAGTTGGAAGGGACCTTGGAGGTTATCTAGTCCAACCCCCTGCTCAGGCAGGAAACCCTACACCATTTCGGACAAATGGCTGTCCAGTCTCTTCTTAAAAACTTCCAGTGTTGGAGCATTTACTGCTTCTGGAGGCAGGCTGTTCCACTGATTAATTGTTCTCACTGTCAGGAAGTTTCTCCTTAGTTTCTAGGTTGCTTCTCTCCTGAAGGTACAGGATATATCAATGTATGGAATAAAGACACAATAGGAAAACAGATTCATAGAATTATAATGCAGAAAAGAGCTATTTACCCTATCAAATCCAATCCCCTCATTATAGAATCTGTATTATTGTAAAGCAGGGGTCTTCAAACTTGGCCCTTTTATGACTTGTGGACTTCAACTCCCAGAATTCTGGGAGTTGAAGTCCACAAGTCATGAAAGGGCCAAGTTTGAAGACCTCTGTTGTAAAGCATTCTTGACTGGTGGTAATCCAATGTCTCTTTAACCATGTCTAATGAAGAGGAGCCCACATCTCCCTGGGCAATTGCCACTACTGTCAAATTACTATTATCCTCTGGAAAGGTTATTTTTGGCAAGGGGTGGAGGTTCAGTCCCAATCTGCCTTCTTGCAACATAAAACTATTATCCTGTACTCCAGAATGGCAGGTGACAGGTCTTGTCTTTCTTGGCTCTGGTATTCTTTTTGCTCCTTAAAGAGTGGCTTCATCAATGGAACAGATTGTCTTCATCCAGTTCATTACTGGAAGCTTCCAAGAAGAGACTGGACTGCCATCTGTCAGAAATGGTGTAGAGTCTCCTGCTTGGGTGGGGAGTTGGACTAGATGACCTACAAGGTCCCTTCCAACTCTGTTATTCTATTTCTATATCTTCCTTTAACCTTCTACACATCTTCAATATCTCTTCTTAGGATTTAGCATCTAGGCCCCTGGGCATCCTTTAGGCTCCCAGAGTATAAGATACCATATTACATTTTGAACCCCATGTAGAATCCATTTCATGACTTCCAGTCCCCCTTCCCCCAGACACCAGGATATGCATTATGAAAAAATAGAGCAATCTCTCCCTCAAAATGGGTGTGGATGTAGAAGTCATATAAATCTTCATACATGGGAGCCTGAATAACATAATATCCCTCTCTGCTCTGATAGCTTAATGGAAAGTGGGCTGTATGTACCATTTACATAGCCTTTATATGACCCTTTTTGCAAACTACTGAGGATCAGGATCTGCAAATCCTAAAGATAATGCAGTGTATATAGTCTGGCAGAAGGTCTGGACTCTATGCAACAACATCTGCCTGTTTGCATGTGAAGATTCCCAACAAGGATAAAATTGTAAAATGGTACCTTCCAAAAGTCACTGTAATCCTTGTTATTCTTTAAATCTATTCCAATTTCTCTGGATTCTATTTAAGATATAATTCCCAAACCCTCAACAGAAATGCTGTCTGACTATGATTTGTATATTACACATAATTTAGTCAAAGGCAGGTAGATAACTATTGTAGATTGTCTGAGGGATGACAATCTTCCTAGGAGTTAAGCATTATCATGCTATTTTTTATGTGTAGGTATGGAAAGAAAAACACTAAAATCTGGTAAGATTTTAATCTGGTAATATTCTGCCAGATCTTAAAAGGTTTTGCATTGTTGCTTGGAAATGTTGTAAGGTTCTAGTGTTTTCTTCAAAATGTTTTTGAGATAAAGACATTGAAATCAAGAGTTGTAAACTTTCAGCCATTTCAAACTGGTTTTTTTTTTAATCATTTTGTGGTCACCATCCTTGGTGAGATGATGCCCAAGATAATGGCTTTGCCAAACTTAGGAGATTTTGGGATATAGTAAATTTTGAAGTATACTGTAGAAGTATAAGACCAGCTTGCAAAAATCTTCAATGACCTGAAATATCCCATGGATTAGAAATGCAGATTATTATTATTTTTGCAAAGAAGTATTTTCATATGCATTTCTAGTCAAAGAAATTATAAAGAAGCATCCCGGATCAGCTGCAGTATTTTTCTCATTTCTTCTCTTCCTTGTTAAGCTAACTTGTCACAAACAATACTAAAGTCTGAAAATCTCATTATCATCTCCTTCACTTGTCAAGGCAAGGACAGTCCATGAATTATCCTGATGTTCCAACAGCCGATGGCATTGCTTGCACTTTGAAAAAAAAGAAATCTCGTGCATCTTCTCTTTGGATTGCGCTCATGATTTAGAGTGCAAACCTCATTTGTAAAAACCCACATACAAATCATAGCACCGAGATGACCAGCCTGACTGGGAGGTTCAAGATCAATATTTAAACACGCTGAACATAAGCAAAAATGCTAATGGAGGGGGTGTAAAAGAGAAGCGAGAAATAGAAACAAAAAAAGATGAAAGATTTACAAGTGGTTATTCATTGGGTCAGTCCCTGGGCACTAGGACAATATTGCACACTTTGGACTTGGATTTAATTACACAGCAATGCCATTATCCAATCCTGCTACTGTATTTTAGCCTACTAATTTTGTAATACAGTTGTCCTATTAAAATTCTATGAGAGAGACTAGAAATACACATGGAGAATAGGTAGCTACAAGGATTTGGGAAGATCTGACTGTTCCCATTACACTTGATCAAATGCAACTGTCAGCAGCTTTGGCAGAGATCACCTTTGATGAGGAAAAAGAAAGAACTATATTATAAGAGGGTTCAAAGACATTTTTTTTTAAAAAAAAAAAAAACCTCACTGCAACCTGCAATTAAATGGAAAGAGTTATTGTTCTGCTTTCTGGCAGAGAATTGAGCTCCAGTCTTGCTGTTCAGCTTGCCTTTAATGAGAACTTCCTAAATTGGATCAGCTCCCTACCCCCTCAAAACCAGTGCAATTTAGGCAAAGCATCAGTATAGAAATATGTGCCGCAGGTTATTTCCAGTTGGTTCCTTCCTTTCTTCCATTGATATTTCTAGATCTTTTCTTTTTGCTTTGAATCAGTGGCTTCTCGAAAGTACTGTCTAGCAGTAGAGTTGAGGATGTGATGGATGGGGGTAAATTTTCAAAGAACAAAAGTCTGGAAAATTAAAGGTCTGTGCAGATTGGGGCAAACTCTCTGCTGGCTGAAACTGGAGGAGCTCTTTGACATTGTCAGTGCATTCATTTTGGGTATGGATACAGAACTGAGCTGTTTTTCAGAGCCAGAAATTTTGACCTTGCTGAGCTTCGATGATTACAAAAGGGTCACTTTCCATTGCACTAGTAGATTAGGGTTTTGCATACATATACTATATGGTGCAATAAAGATGTAGTTAAAGATACAAACCTAGCAGTCCTTATAATGGGTACCCTGTATGTGGAAAGATAAATTAGAATTATTTGAAAAAATAAAGAGTAAGTCTAGGATCAAATGTAGATTTCAAACCTGTATATGTGTTTTGGAGAAACAGAGGAACAAAATGGATAGAGAGATCAGCCTACAGATTATAGATATTTACACAACGTAAATACACAACTTGTAAGTATTCCATATGTAGCTACTGTGTCCCTCAGCCACTGACACAGTAAGGTTAAAGAATTTTCTGAAAAGTATTGCTTTTGTTCACTGGAATGTGAGTTGAACTCTCTTTATAATAAGGTGACCAACTGTCCTCCTTTTGGAAGGACAGTCCTCCTTTTTTGAGTTCTGTCCTCCCTTGAAAAGTGTCCTCCTAAATGTCCTCCTTTTCCATATACCGTCCTCCTTTTGGGAGGACAGTCCTCCTTTTGTGAATTCTGTCCTCTCTCGAAAATGTCCTCCTAAATGTCCTCTTTTTGACAACTAATCTGCAGGGCTTTTGTTTCCTCATAGAACCCTCAGAAGGCGTTCCGGGACCTTTTTTTAAATTTTTTTTTCAACTTTTGCATCTACTCCCCCTATTGGCTTTCGAAAGCCAATAGGAATTGCTGCTGAGCGCGCCAAAACACCCGGGCGGCAAACTTTGCACGTGCAAGTTGCAGGAACTTGCACCCCTCACTGCTACCCAACTACACGATCTCCTACTTCTTAGTTCCAAAGATAGCTGGAGGAGACTGGAGCGGTAAGTTTCACTTGATCTTCCCTGTTCGGTTCTACGCGGGGATACACAGGGTAGGCGGTGGTGCTGGGGGCGGCTGGGGGGGGTGGCTGCAGGACCAGAGCCGGCGCAGCTGGTGCTTTGCAAGCCGCGGGGCCGGCTCTACGGGGATGGGCAGGGGGGGGCGGTGGTGCTGGGGGTGACTGGGGGGGCGGTGGTGCTGGGGGGCAGCTGGGGGGGCAGCTGCAGGGCTGGAGCTGGTGCGGCTGGTACTTTGCAAGCCACGGGGCCAGCTCTACGGGGATGCGCAGGGTGGATGGTGGTGCTGGGGCAGCACCACCGTCCACCCTGCGTATCCCGGTAGAGCCGGCTCCGTGGCGGGGATGGGCAGGGGCAGCGGTGGTGCTGGGGGGGCAGCTGCAGGGCCGGAGCTGGCGTGGCTGGCGCTTTGCTAGCCGTAGGGCCGGCTCTCCACGGCAGGGCAGCAGTGCTGGCGGGGCGGCTGTGGGCGGGGGCGCGGCGGGCAGTTGACCTTCCATGGGCTGCGCCAGCTGGTGGTCTACGCAGTGCTGACCTGCCACCACCTCACCCTGCGCATCTACATGGCCATCCTGAAGCGCCTGGCTCACAACACCTGCCTCCGCTGCCCACTCCCGCACAGTCCAGCCGTGTAAATTTTTGGACAAGTGAGAAATCGAGATTGAATATTGATACTCTAGCTGCAGCACTTGCCGTAAAATTCAATATGAAGGATATTTCTTGTTCAAATATTTCCAATATATTGTTAGAAGATGATACATTGACAAAAAATATTCATTCAATGGAAAAATACTCATTTAAATAATTAATAGGCATGTAAGCATAATTACAATATAAAATGTTATTGTTACAAATGTTTTTTATTATGCATTTATCATATTATAGTGTATTCTGTATTATTGTTGCAATAAATACAATGTTTCTTTTATTTACGATATTTTTTTCTTAAATTTATTCGTGTCCTCCTTTTTGTTGTAAAAAAGTTGGTCACCTTATTTACAATCCCAAACCCTGTTTAATTGGTGCTCTGATCATGAAGACTTTTAAAATGTGACAAGATTTTTGTCACAAAATTCATGGTTAACAATCCAACACATGGTACACCAAGATTCATTTTGTGGATCTTTTTTTTTCTCTTTTATTTGAGCAAAAGCAAGAAAAGCATTTATTTCACCAATGCAGTTTCTTTTAAGTCAAAACATATTAGCCAAGACATTTACCCAAGATCTCAACTGAATTTCCCTTCCTGTATTGCTTCTGAAAAAGCAAGAGTGAAAGTAGAGATGTGATTAGTCAAGCATTACTAGGTTAATTCTTTACTAGAAAAGTTTCTAGCCTCCAATAAAATCTACTCCATAATCCAGTTCTACAATTCTTCTCACTTAGAGTTAAATAAGGGCATTAATTGCACTGCAGGTAGTTCTCAACTTACAACAGTTCATTTAGTGACTGTTCAAAGTTACAAAGGCAGTGAAAAAAGTGACATGACCGTTTTTCGCACTTCTGACTGTTGTGGACATCCTCAGGGTCACGTGATCAAAATTCAGATGCTTTTATGACAGTTGCAGTGTCCCAGGGTCACGTGATCACCTTTTGCAACATTCTGACAAGCAAAGTCAATGGGGAAACCTGATTCACTTAACAATCATATTACTAACTTAACAACTGCGGTGATTCACTTGACAACTCCGGCAAGAAAGGTCATAAAATGGGTCAAAACTCACTTAACAAATGTCTCACTTAGCAACAGAAATTTTGGGCTCAATTGTGACCGTAAGTCAAGGACTACTTGTACCTAACAATCTGTGTCAGGCAAGAGACTTTTCTCTTTAGCTTCAGCTGCACTGAGAAGATGTCTTCCTTGTTACTCATTTCGTGTGTAGTTTTTGAACCTCACTCAGTTCCCTTCAAGAATTTTGTCCCAGCCTCTTCTGGAATCCCCATTCCCTAGAATCCATATTGGATCACCAGTCACAATTCTTTCCAATTTCTCTTTACCTCTCTTTTCAAATTTCCTAGCTGTCTCTTTCACTTTGCCAATGTATCAGTCCCTTTTCCTGTTAGAATAGCATGCTAAAATTTCTTCCCCCAGGTTTATTATCAGCTAAATTATCAGTATCTGCAGACTTTAAGTGGTACATACTGTCATAATCAGGGCATGAAGGAGGTAATGCAGGCAAACTAGAGGGACATGAGATAAGAGTGTACTGCCCAGTTCTTTTACCCATATTGACCGCTCACAACTTCTTCAAAGTAAATGATCAGGATGAAGTCAAAGTTGAATACAACAGAATGCTCTTCTTTTGATCCAAACATTTGCAGAAAGATTATATAGTGATTCTATTTTCTTTGTGCAGCTATGCAAATCAAGACTTACACTGTTGTAACCGAGAAGTGCATCAACATTACTATACATGCGCAATGAGCACATGCATTCAGCATTGTTATTCTGTGGTGTAGTTTAAGAAACTCCAGTATATTATTCCATACTGACAAGTTAGAGTTTAAAAAAAAAAGACCTTATCTTGAGTAGTGGCTTATAACATTTGAAAGTTCACAGTAATCCCTGCAGCTTTGTTCAATTTAGTTTTCAGATGCCACTGTTGATATTTGTAGAAAGTTTGAAGGAGTTAGTAATGTGGTAAAATTTGGAAGACCCAACCCTTCAATCTCTGTACCCTTTCAATCATACGCAGTGATTGCTTAATGGGATTATATCTGAGCATTTCCAACTTCTGGAAATCTCCAACATTTTAGTGTTGCTTCTTCATCTTCTTGTGTCATATCCGTTATCAGCCGTTGGCAGTCATGTTGGCGATCCTGTGTTGCTTGCTTGTCAGAATTATACCTTGCCTTTTCTTCAGCAGTTCAAAGGAGATCTCCCCTCTTTTTAATCTCTACCACAAGTCTGTTGGGGAGGTTGGACTGAATGAAAGTTAATGATCCAAATTCTGCCAGTGAACTTCCTGGCTGAGGAGGCAGGGCTTGAATTTTCCCAATCCTTCTCCATCACCTTAATTACATAAGTCAGTTTTCTTTGATTTCAGGATTCTTTTCTTCCTGACTTAAGCTAATAATTAAACCATTAAGTCATAAATATAAGTGTACACTGAAGCTTTGAGTTCAAATCCTTGATTGCACAGAGAACCTCACTGTCAGGCCCCAGGAACTATCACCAGCATTCTTGGGCAGATGCTGAGGCCTGTAGATGTTGATCTCTGCTCCAGATTGGGTTCATTTATTTGTTTCTTCCCTCAGGTCCAGCTTTTATCTAAGAGCAGGCAGCTGTAGACACATGTCATTTTAAATATCCAATAATGCCTTGAGGGAGCTTCTGTTGTTGGAATTTTAATCAGGTTCACCTGACTTGCTTGCAGCCCCTAATATGTTTCAAAATGTTGTGGCTACCTGCCAGCTGTAAGACTGAAGCCACGAGAACTACATAGGAGCAGAACTTGAATCTGCCACCAGCCATACTGTTGCCATCAAAGAGACCTTTTTCCAGTTTTTACTTGAAAATACCGACCTGGGAAAAATAAAGATTGTTCAAAAGTTAATATCTGAAAATAAATAATATTCTACAATATAAGTTAGAAGTACTATACTTGAAATTTAATTCTTTCATTTCTTCGAAAAATCAAACTATTATGTCACCAAAGTGTTACAATACCCACCCTGTATTTTCAACAGTTCATCAGTTGCTTCCCATGCCATGCTAAGATCAACATAGGTACAATCAGGGCTTTTTTTTTTCTCATAGAGCGCCCAGAACGGAGTTCCGGCACCTCTTTTGGATGGAATCTTGTAGGGTAGGCAAGGTGAGTTGTATGACATATGTGAATTCCAGCACCTTTTTTTTTTTTTTTAGAAAAAAAGCACTGGGCACAATGCTTCATTTAAGTCAACTTTTGCCAGAAGTAGTGCTGGCACAAACTGAAATCTGTTCGGTTTCAAATGCTGTTTGCTTATCTCCTCTTGGAGATGAATTCTTGCCACAAGCTTTTCTTTTGCTCAGAAATCCTCTGCCTTGCAACGCTGATCTTAAAAGGTAAGAATTTTACTTAAGACATCCTCATGGATTACAAAAAAAATGTAATAAAAAGAGGCAATATAAGAACCTACTTAACACTTTGTGAAGGAGTTAAAGCTGTTCCAGATCAATGTTTTTCCTTGTCATTAAATATCTGAACATGGGAACGTACATTGTGAAAAAGTACCAAAGCACTGTTGGGTGCTGCTATCCTTCCTTTGGCCACCACTGTCTTGCCTCTGTTTAGGGAGTCTGTTTCCAACTTAATCCAGGCTCAAGGGAAGAGCAGGTTCTGAACAGATTCATTAGGGTGTCGTATTGTCTGAGTAGGTCCACTGTTCCAGATCCAAAGCTCATTGGATGTTTATACCAGCAGAAAAACTGGCTTGCTGAAGAAATCTGTCCTCAACTTGTGAACGGCAATGAGATCAAAATGGGTGGATCCAGCACTCTTCCTCAGTTCTCCACAACACATTTTAATTAAAAAGACGAGATTTCACTCTGATCTGACAGCTTGTTAAGACTTGTAGGCACAACCTGGCAGGGACTATTTGATATTCTGATTTACTATAACTAAACCAGTTGTGCAAACAAAACCTTTAACTGTTAGAAACAACATTGGTGGTGGTAGCTCCAGATTTCAAAGCAGCAGGGAAATCAGCCATTAAAAGTGATGGAGTCAGCCCATCTGCATTTATCAGAATCATGGGAATCTCCTGAGAAAGATGCAATGATAAGGATTACTGTCTGTTCAGATGCTCCTTCTCAAGGTTATTAATCCAGGAAGGAGAGAGCTGGGTGGGGGTGAAAGAAAAGGAATGAGGCAACACCTGTATTCCTTTTACAGGCCCTTGCATGCTCTTCTCCTTTCATTGTGTAGTCACCATGTTTTATCTTTAATTTGCTTTTAATTATGTCTCTGCTCTCGTTCATCTCACGAGGCCGGTGCCAAAGTTTCTTGCCTGCCCCACTTTCCCATCTTGCTTATGACAGTTAATTCAGAGGGAGATGAGAGAGAAAATTGTCTCACCAAGTTAAGGCTTGAAGTCTGTTTGCTGAAGCAGACAGAAGTGATAATCTGCCTATAGATCTGTAAGGCTTTAAGAAGAGAGACTTCTTAAAGGCTCTCTAAGCATGCATGGCAATCTATGCACTTATAAATAATCAGTATAGAAAAGTGCAGATAACTATTAAACAAATCACTCTATCTTCATGTTGTTTTTACATCTCCTTTTAGCAAATGCACAAGAAAATAAGCAAGGTATGAAAACAATGCCACTATGCATCTTCGGGTTGTCAATGCCATTAGTGGTGTAGTTAATGGCAAGAGAGGCGGAAGATTCTCCAGGCAAAACTTACTACACAGATTGTTAAAACTAGGAGAATGTTCACATGTGCTGCCTTGAGTCTCCAAAAGCATGGTACTTTAATGTTATCCTCCATTGCCAATGTGTGTTTTGCTTGCTTTTCTATGTTCTGTTGATTTCAATGGAACAGACTGTAGTAGGAGATGCTGTTTGAGGAGTCAGAAGTCCTTAAAAGAAATTCATTTGCCATTTCTTCTCTAACTCTGTCCTGCTTCTCCAATAATGGAAAAGCAACACTGTCCTATCTTGCCGGGATTTTGTAAAGATTTCATTAAAATCTTTGACTGTCCTAAAGCATTTTATCTGAACTTGAGTGTGCATTTCCCCTGCCTGTAGCTTTCTGTAAACAAGAAATTCTGTAAGAACATGCTATTTTATTTTGTTAGGACAATTTCATATTTCCCAAGGACTTGAGATAGACTGATATTATTTGGTTGTGTTAAAGGTATTGTCAACAGGATATAAGCTGTTCCAAGTAAAACTGCCTTTTACAATTGACTGGTGGTGATATTTTCAATGCTGATGCTGTTGAAGTGATGCTCCAGATGTTTTGGGATTGTATATAAGGACTGATTACTATTGGCACTATCTTTGCTTTGTTTTGCAGGTCTTTTGTCATTTTCTTTTTGTTCTTTTCTTTGATCTCCAATACTGCCATGTCCACTCTCAGATGATTTTGACTTTCTTATGAACAATTGTTAAGTCTGGGATGTTATATGGCAGGTTGTCTTTTTTAATTCTAAAGTTTCAGAGCATTTTAGCTTCTTCATTTTCTATTAGTTTATCAATTTTGTGGTCCCACCAGTTCTTGCTTGCAGGCAAATGGTATGTTTTTTTTCAGATATTCCAATGCACCCATTTTTGCCACTTTAGCATACTGTTGTTTGTAGTCAATCTGTGCAATCCTCTTGCAGCAGCTAACTAGGTTATGTTTATCAGAGCAGATGATGTAAATATTTGGCAAGCTAAGAATATATTGCATTCCTTGGTCAAACACACATACCAGTACATAGAATGTCTAAGCTATTTGGAAATTCTAGGAATTATCATTCCAACACATCTAGAGAACATCAGGTTGCAAAAGACAACCCTGAAGGGATAATAACACTGATCTGTATAAGAATGTTGCCATACAGACTATTGAGAAAATCTATTTGTCTGATTTTATATAAGTCCTGTTAAAAAATTGGTCTGGAATTATAGGAATGAAGATTTTATGAAAGGAGGGGATGGCAGCAGAGATTTCATTGAAGCCTGGAGCAAAGTCCAATCTTGGAGGCCTTTGATAGAATTAATCATGGTTTGCTTTGGGCCTGGCTGTGAGGGTTGGGAGTTGACAGCCTTATTTTGCAATGTTTCCGCATCTTCTTGAGTAAATGATTCCAACTTGTTTTGTTGGACTGTATGGACTTTCTGACATTCAAATATAAATTGCCTCAAAACTTGGCCTTTGTCTCTATTTTGTTTAATATCTATATGAAGCTGCCATGGGAGATCATTCATCAGCTAGTGGCTAGATATCAATACCAATTTTATACAGTAGTCCTTGATTTATGACCACAATTAAGCCTCAATATTTATGTTGCTAAGTGAAATGTTTGTTAAGTGAGTTTTGACCCATTTTATGACCTTTCTTGCCACAGTTGTTAAGTGAATTGCTGTAGCTGTTAAGTTATTCACAAGGTTATTTTGTAAATCTGGTTTCCCCATTGACTTTGCCTGTCAGAGGTTGCAAAAGGAGGGTCACATGACCCGGGACACTGAAACTCTCATAAATATGAGTCAGTTACCAAGTGTCTGAATTTTGATCACATGATCACAGGGATGCCGCAGTGGTTGTAAGTGTGAAAAGAGGTCATAAGTTATTTTTTTCAGTGCCGTTGTAACTTTGAATGGTCACTAAATGAATTGTTGTAAGTTGAGGACCACCTGTATCTCTAACCCAAGCCAAGCAGAAGATGTAATGGGAATTCTGATCTGGTGCCTGGAGCGTGTAAGGACCTGGATGGAGACTTAGATTGAATCCAAGCAAGATGGAATTACTATTTACATATTAAAAAGTTGGTTTCTGCAAATATCTATTACTCTTAATGGGTTGACACTTGTACAATCGAAGAGCTTTTCTGTGCATGTGGCTCCTGCTGGAGCAGCAGATAAAGACTACAACTAAGAGAATCTTTGGCCAGTTCCAATAGAGGCAGTGACTCATGTCTTTTTCATTTCTGTTAGATTACTGCAATTCACTGTACCCGGGGTTATCCTTGAAGTTCTTGAAGATCTCTTATAAGCTATAACTGGTGTAAGCTGCAGCTGCATACATGCTGACTGATGTCAGCTGGTTTATCAAAATAATCATTATTTTGTGGAACTGCACTTGTTTCCAGGCTCAGTTCAAATCAAGGTGTTGGCCATTACCTATAAAGTCTTATTTGACTTGGGCCCTTGTTTTATTAGTGCCACCTCCTCCAGGTATAAACTGCTCAAACCACATGATTTATTTGGAAAGGGGAACCTGTGGACTTCAACTCCCAGAATTCCTGAGCCAGCCATGATCTGTCTGGGAGGCCACAAGAATTCATGCTAGCTCAGGAATTCTGCAGTTGAAATCCACAGATCCTAAAGGCGCCATAGTTGGATATTGGAGGCCAGGACTCGAAGAATGCCATTTTCTGTGGTAACTTCTTCAGTATGGAACAGCTTGCCACCAAAGTCATATTAGCCCCACTTTCTTATCCTTTAGAAAAATTATGAAAATAGAGTAAAGGATTTTAATCATAGACAGTGGTATGCATGGAGATTAAGTTATTATTTTGCCATGGTTTTAAATTATGTAGTGTCCTGTGAATTAGGTGATATACAAATTATACATATATCTATATCCATTATATCTATATATCTGTATATCATCTATATCTATATATCTGTATCTATAGCTGCACACATTTCTCCTTCATTACTTTTTGACCTGCTCTCCCATCTAAGTTCTCTGGATAGTGGAAGGTGATATTAAATACGTATTAAATAAGAATGTTGATCCTTGTGAGCATGCTTCATTGCTTTCCTGTTTCTTACTTTGCCCATTTTTGTTATTGTCCAGCAGGCATTTTGCATTCTTTTCTTTTCTTCTGGAATTTCCCCCCTCCCCGCCTTCCCTAGCTTCTGTCATCATTCTCGTTTGTAATTTTCATTGGTAGCATCCAGCACAAACCCTCACCTTGAGAAGGTCACCTTTTCACAGCCTTTTCTCTTAGTATGTTGACTTCCTGGGCATTCAATGGTCCTTTCCCATTTGGCCTCATTTCATGATTTGGGACCTTCTGATTTGTGCTTAAAAGATTCCATTTAGTGAAACAACTGGATTGAAAGGATTGCATTTTTCTAACATTGGAAGGGTTGTGTGTCCAAAACTTTACTGAGCAATCACTGTGATCCATGCTGATTCTATAAACTTCTGATAAAGCAGTTAATGATGACTCACGGAACTTTAAGGCTGCATGAAAGAGTTCTTCATCACTAAACAGAATTTCACTTTGCTAATGCAGACAATCCTTAACCTATCCTTTCCCATATGGGTTGGATCAACTTTGAAAACCTCCAGCTTTTTTTCCCCTTCAGTTTGTGAGTGAAGAGAGTTTGGAGGGGGGGAGGGAGAATACAATCCCCCCCCCCCAAAGTGCATGAGATTTTTTATACTGGAATTCAGTCTATATTATTCTTAAGTGCTACCTTTTCAGTAACATGATAAATTATGCATTTACACCTGGGTAAGGAAATTGTAGCTCCAGGGCTCCCTCTGCCCAGCCTATTCTTTTTTTGCATCTCCTCTTTAATCCAAAGTCATTTGGATACAGAACACAAAGAAAAACTGCAGCATAATCCCTTCCCCCTATACATTAAAAATAAAATTCTATAAACAGCCAAAGAAAAAAGCCCAGTCTTCCAAAGACATCCATAGACATAACTCTGCCCACCTTGTACCTGCACCTAGCATCCTTCCTCTATCCAAATATTATTCATGCTTTTTCCAGTCACCCCAAAAATGGACTCCCTTCCTTCATGGTATTTATAAGTTTACACCATTATATTCCTCTGGCTCTGTGTTTTCCAACATAGGCAACATTCAGATGTGTGGATTAAAATTACCAGAATTTGTAGCAATTGTCTCTCAAAGTTCCTCAGATATTCTTATAGATCAAGAAAAATACCTAGGAGTGGAAGGGATTTTGCACAATGATGTAGCAGGAAGAACTGCTTAACTCTGCTCATAACCCAAAGGTGCTTTTTCAAAAGGCAGCTGGACTACTTTCTTTGATTTTCCTTGAAGAACTGAAGAAGCTTCTTGGATGAGAAGAGAAACGTTGAAAAAAAAACACCTTTGGGACAACCATGACCTGGATAACTGAGAATCTCCATAGACATTTTCTGCTCATGGGTTCTACCATCAAAATCATATCCTTAAGCAGAAAGAATGTTGGATCCATGCCTGATATATCCGAAGATGAAATCATGGATGAATAATAATAATAATAATAATAATAATAATAATAATAATACATGATAGGGATAGTAAGTGAGCTGATCCATATTAAGATGATACTCAAAAGGAAGGACACCTTCATTCCTTGCTTGGATCCCCTTGTCTAGGGAAAACTTTCTTGATCATGCACAATAATAATGGTACCTTATTAAAGAATCAAGTCACTGATCCATCTAACTCCCAGATCCCTCCAGTGACTTGGGGAGATTCTCCAGTTTCAGATTGCCCACATCTATCTGAAGGTGCTGGGAAAGAACCTAAAGCTATTTACATGTAAAAAAATGGGTACTTTAACATTAAGTTACAGCCTTCATATGTGAAACATATGAAAAATATCTCTAGCTGTAGATAAGTAGAACAAACTATGCACACACCAGTTCTGGAATTAAAATCAATGTAGATTTTAAGAATAGCAGAACCAAAGAAAAAGTCACGGTACAAAAATGGAATGGAAAGAAGGAAATTTTATCATCCTAGTGCAGTGGTTCTCAACCTTTCTAATGCCGCGACCCCATAATACAGTTCCCCATGTTGTGGTGACCCCCAACCACTTATATATCACCGGATGCCAGGGGCATGGCCAAAGAAAAGGGGTAAAAAAATGGTGGACAGCCTTGTTTGGCGACCCCCGTGAAATGGTCATTCGACCCCAAATGGGGTCCCGACCCACAGGTTGAGAACCACTGTCCTAGTGCATAGAGTTTATGAAAAGGTATCTTGCGCTGTTGTACGCATTGTTTTTATATATTAACTGTATGTAATTGCAGAGAATTCAGATTCAGGATTGACATGGATTCCCACTCCATCAGCTGTTATAAAGCATTTTGATTTAGCAGTGTAATTCATGTTCTTTTTATAAAAAATATCAACCAGACATGTTTATTTTAAGGGTAACTTATGGAAAAGTTATTTAATATAGTTTGTGCTCAATGTTTCAGTGTTTCTCTGTAATGACAAACGTGTGCTCGGTGCATGAGTTCATGACTCCCTCTATTGGATAATCTCACAACTAAACTTTCAGAATCTCTCAGATTTTTGCAAATGAATAATGACAGGTTTTCTGGAATTCTTTAATTTTTAGAGGGTTCTTTTGACCCTTTGGAAATTTAATGGCTTTCACTGGCAAAGTTGTTTGAAAGGCAAAGATGCAAGGCCCTGTTTGTCCAACCTATTATGTTTTCATGGCATCTCATATCCAATGTTTCCTTCTAATAATATTTCTTTTATTAGATGGGCAGACTGCAGTAAGGTTAGCACAACTGTGAGGGTTCCTTCCTAATTTTTGCTCTTAAAAAGTGGGCCCGTTTCCCCTTGTTTTATATGTGAACAGGGGTACGTTAATTTCTGTTCCAACAGGATTACAAATAGTCTGGCTCAGCACAAGAAAATTTAGCTGGAGTAAGAATAAATGAGAGAATTATAGTGAAGTACTGTATGTACTATTAAATTGTAGTATTACAGAAAAGCCCTTCAGCTTTATCTTTAAAAGGGGCTTTGGAATGGGTACAGACATATATATTCGGTAGCAGTTGTCTACAACTCTTTAAACAGCAATAACTTTTCCAGGATCATGTGGCAACTGCAGTGAGCAATTCTACCATTTTAAGAAATGATACAAGTGGTTTAAAAGAATTACAGATAGATGCTACGTTTGTCCTCTCATATTCTCCATGTAACATTTTCAGAGCTCTAAGCAGCTATGCTGGTAATTGTTTCATGAAACAACGGCTCAGAATAATTTTTTGCAGAATATATTTCCTTCCTGTTTATAAGTCGAATATCAATAAATTAGTACATACAATTACTTTTCTGTGTTTTGACTTTAGAGAACCCAGTTTGTCAATTCATTTCCTAAAATGAAACTCTTAAAATAAGCATATTTCACATGAATCAAGAAACATGTTTGATTCATGGGGGGGGGGGGCACTGGCAAGGTCCTTTGAACCTTATTCTATGGAAATTGCAGGTTAATGATGCCTTCCTCTGATTGTACATTGCCAGGGAATATCCCATGTTGTAGAATCTCATGTGTCCCTTCAAATATTGTTGGGGATAATGGGAGTTTGAACCCAACAATAATTGGAGAACTATGGTTCTTATTCCTAATATTAGTGCTTCAGAAGTTGAAAGGATCTTAGCAGGCAGAATATGACAAATGAGTGAGCAAAAGTCATATCTCAGTTAGCAAGGCCAAATCGTTACATTCATTCAAATTAGGGTTATTCAAGCAACTTCTTGACTTGCAAAGTAATCTTAGAAGAAGTTTTAGATTTATGAATAAAATTGGAGTTTGGATAGCTCCTAGTAAGGCCTCCAGGTTAATGTCTTAATTTTTTTCCTACTGAAACAACTAAAGCAGGATATAGTCTTAGCAAAAGCCCAAGTTAACTGGAACCTTATATAGTCTGGTAACATCATATGTACCTCAGGTTTGTCTCCCGAAAGACATCTAATCTGATTTTACAGACCAGACCTTTGTCTGTTTGAAGAGACTGAAATCCTGTTAAGGATTCAGTCTCTCTCTATATGTAACAAGGCTTTACCTTCTTGTTGGGAAGGCCCTGAAGAGGTGATAGCTATTCATTCCTGATGAGAAAGCAAGCCAAGTCTCCTATTTATTGGAGTCCAAGTGAAAGGTTTGAGGATTGAGTGGTTCCCTTTTCATATGGATGAGCTTTGTTTTCACTGTTGATATTATCAACCTGTGGAATCCTTGATATGCCATTGAAAAGCGTCTGAGTTCTTTGGAATACAATTGAAAATCTTTACCACAGACTTCTCTTTTGAGGCTTTGTTTTAACAGAACAACACAAACAAATGTTAAAGTAAGTACAAAAAGTATATACAGAAAATGGGCTTATTCTTTAACAGCATTGTTTTGAAAACTAAATATGAACAATCACTATTTCTCCCATTGGTTTCTTTTATATCACAACTTTTAATTATGGCACTCTGTATTCTTTTTGTTCTCTAGCCTTCTTAGAAATAAACTACAGATTTAATGCATATAAAGAACAAAATTATGACTTTTTCCTCACTATTTTCACTAGGCATTTTTTGTGGAGTTGCATTGAATCCCTCTGGATTCTTATTGAAGAAATTTAAGCTACTTTAGGATTTAGGATTTAGATTTAATTCAATCAATAGTAATGATTATTAACTTATATTTCATAATATAATTCCTATTGAAGTCTGTATATTGTATGCTATTTGATAAACAAATAACATGCTAAGGATACCTCTTGTTAGTTTTATCCACCATACATATTTGGATACCAGAGACTGGTTTGACGACATTGCCGTGTTCACATCACCTTGGTGTCTGAGATATCAATTCAGCTCTAAAACAGAAATAAGCATTTTGTAACTAAAGCAGAGCCTTAAAATTCTGCAAGAGTTTATTTGCTGAGTTACTATGCAAATTTAACAATTAACTCATAACAATCTCCTGTGGGATGGATGGGGAATTATGAAGGGAAAGAAAATTGACATAAAAAAGGAAAGAAGTTTGACAAAGAAAAGGCAAGTATAATAAGCAGTTGATCATTCTTGTTTGCACAACCCATCAGTAGAAAATATTTCAGAGAATTCCAGATAGTAACGTGAAGTAAAGGGATTACACACACCCACACACCATGTATTATTAAAAATGACACAGAATATACCAGCATTTGTATTTATTTGCAGAACTGAATTAATGATGGGATCTTCAAAGCCCTGCATGAATTCCACATGTCTTGCTTCTACACCCAGGCTTCTTGTTGAAACAACTATCTTACACTTTGGGGGCTTTCAAGAAGCTCATGTTCTCCTATTTAATCATGTGGCTGATTTGATTCTATCAGGGATCAGCATCGGATAGTGATCCAGATGATTTCACTATATACCTAATTCTCCCAACTATATCAGCCAATTACATTAGTCACTAAAGGGCATGTTAAAGAAATATATTTAAAAATTACATGGAATACATACAGTCAAGGAGTACAACAAGTTAGCAAGTGAAGATAAGATCAGGTTCAGCTAAATTTGTCATATATTCCATTTCCTATGTAAAGATTTTTGGTCCAGTTTTGACATAAAGATCAAGAACTATGAAAAGAGAGAAGGCAACTATTAGAGCTTTGAAACTAGGCAGCGGGCTAACCCAAAATTTCCGTGGTTGTACGGTATCCAGATCATTGAGCTTGATTATATTTTATTCCCATTTAAGTTATACCTATTGTTTTTAAATTTGACACCCTCTCTGTCTTGCAATATGCTAATTGGAATATGCTAATTTTTGCTGATAGGGTTAGTAGCCATATTGTAACAGGTGCAGTTAGAGAAATATTTTCTCTGTGAAAATTCTGAAAAAAAAAATAAGAAAAAAATGATGTGATTTTTCCTTTCCTTTCTGCAAGCAAAGAGACTCAATTTCTTCTGTAATATAAAGAAGATGTTCATAGAAATTGTTTTATTTGACATCCTTGGTTAAGACTATACCTAGGTAAAATGACATTTTGGTGTTTTTGTGATGATTCTTGCATTTCAGATACAGACAAACTGGTGATGATGGAATACAATAGACATTTTGAAACGCAAAGAATTTTTGCGTTTGACCACATGGCTCTTTTTTAGGTGTAGAAAGACAAACTAATGACTGTATGTTGGAGGAGAAACTTGAGCTCTGATTTACCAGATTTAAGTTAAGCTACTACTTCTCTGGCCCCAAGTATTATTTAGATCTAATGGATATACAATTCTTGATATACTCTTAGATCTCTGTAGTGTCTTAGAATATCAAAATTATTAGGTTCTAGAAAGAAAAAATAACAATTGTTGAAATCAGTAGCCTAAATTAATCATCTAGCAGCCTTTATCTGGCCTCACAAAACAGAGTGTAATGAGGAGTGAATGGTTATGCCTTTGAAATTACTTATCCATTATAATTTCTTTTCAATAGTATTTCATTATTTTCACAAAGATGTACAAAGGATTGGTTAGCTGATCCACCCAATATGATACATTTAAAAAATCCTAATGGGACTGCTTGATCTTTATTAAAATATTGGATTGTCGGTTATATCTCTCTATTTTCAAAAGTCCTTGTCATAGTTAAAAAATTAGTCTATTTCTCCTCCACCCAATTATTAAATTATAAGAAGATGCAGAAAATAAATGTATTTAGGCAAGTGTTTAAAATACATGCACATTATTTAAATACTTTCTTAATATAAGTCAAAATGTCCTTTGAGCAAAAGGACATCTTTTTCAGTACATCTCCTATTTGTTATTCAACAGTGAGTTCGAAGTCGTGTGATTTTATTATGGGGAAAGATGCCTGTCCTTGCAGAAATATTTAACTTTCTTAATCAAGGCATCCTGTGTATTTTGATACTCCAGGTTTTAATGGTAAGTATTATACTGATATTTAGAGCTCTACTATATTTTTTGCATTATATATTAAACAGAGATTACACCAAACAAGCAATCAACCAGAAAACAATACCCTAATTATGGAACTACGGAGACAACCAAGCAGACAATCAAAGAGAAAGGAAGGTCTAAGGATACAGGTAGTCCTTGACATACAACCACAGTTCAATCTAAAATTTCTGTTGCTAAGTGTGACAGTTGTTAAGTGAGTTTCGCCCCATTTTACAACTTTTCTGGCCACAATTGTTAAATTAATCACTGCAGTTGTTAAGTTAGTAACATGGTTGTTAAGTGAATCTGGGTTTCCCATTGATTTTGCTCATCAAAAAGATCATAAAATGTGACCATGTGACACCGGAACACTGCAACCGTCATAAATATGAGTCAGTTGCCAAGCATCTGGATCATGTGACCATGGGGATGCTGCAACGGTCGTGTGAATTGTCATAATTCAGTGATGTTGTAACTTTGAATAGTCATTAAATGAATGACTGTCTGTTTCCCCTAAACAATGCACTGGCTCTGTCTGAGGGCACACAACCGTGGCAAGAAGCAGAGATGTTTCAAAAAGGAGAAAAGGATCAACTAGTAGATCTTTGAGTGAACCCAGAATTAGAGGGTCAAAGAAGGTTATTCTCCATCCAAAACTTTACAGTCTTCAATTCCTGGGCTAACACTGGACCATATTGCTTTCTCAGCCAGAAGTGGAGATGTATATCTTGGTACCATTAAATTATATTCCCTAGAAATCTCATGGGTGGGGAGTGGGGGGTATGAAAGACCCAAGCCCTGAGGCACCCCACATTACAGAGGTCTAGGGCTTAACCTCTCCCCCCAAACCTGATGGAACCTGACCCAGGGAGCCACTGTAATATAGTGAACCCACTCCCAACCCTAGAGCCAGAAGGTATCATGATGGATGACACTGAACACCACTGAGAAATCCAGGGAAATCAAGTAATATGCATTACCTCTGGTCATCCACAAGTGCCACCAATGGTGTCTCAGTGCTGTTACCTAGCTTGAACTCTAAAAAGGGTCAAGGTAATCAGCTTGAAACTGAGAGGCTACCTCAACAACTCATGAGTATGAGAGAAGGTGGAAATAATTTAGATGTAAAATGGGAAATGAAGAATAGGTTGAAAGATAAACTGCTTAATGACTGTAGGTTGGGGGAAGAACTTGAATCTTTATCTTAGATTTAGGTTAAGCTGCTTTTAGTCAGATCAATGGTCAGAAAGTCAAAGTAGGGCTGAGAAGATGCACAATGCCAGGCCTGAAACGCATTGGGAAGCTTGGGATAGTCTTGTTGTATGATGCTAATCTATCTCACAAAGCTACCCTGAGGGTTCAGACTAAAATTTCATATTTGGAGGAAGTAGCTCAGTTTGATTGATAAAACAGTGCATCATGACTTATAGGTGGCTTATCTTTCTCTATTTACTACTACTGCTAATAGAACAACCTACATTCCTGCATGGATTACTATCAAAACAGATGTTTCCAAGGCATTTACGATTGCATGAGATCAGTACCACTTAGCTGGGAAGAGATTTGAAATAGCTTGGTAAAATAAGGCTCCTTTAACTGGGGAGTTCCATCAATATACCAGGTACCTGCATAACTCTGAACTGGCTGCAATATATATCCACACTATCTGCATTCTCAAAGAAGGAACGCCATATACAACATGAGCAAATACTTCTGTTGTGGGATATTTCTTCCATGTCAGTGTCATAAATGGTGGTAGAGATGCCCTAAGGATTCAGCATGTGTATTTATGACAGCGTCCCTGTCTCAAATATTTAACATCCACCTCTGCTTCTTTGGGTTTTTCCCCCTCCTTTCAATGCTTCAGGAAGAATTATTGAAATGAGACTGGGAACAGATGAATACCCTAAACACGTTTCAGCCCATTACTTTCCGTTAGGCCATTTTGCCTTCAACTCTCACTTGAGCTACTGTTCGGCAAAGTTAATAGCCGCGAGCTCTTTGGGGAAAGTTTATAAAATCATGTCCAAGAAAATAAATAGAATGAATGAGCAATCTTCAGAGAAAGGCTTGACATTAAGGGAGAGGGAGGAGAACGGGAAAGAGTGTTCCAAATGTATTAGCCATGAAGAACACTGGGGATGCAGGGAGAATGTTTTTTTCTCCCAATTAGAGGAAGGAATAATATTCCTCACCAGAGAAACACATCAAAAGCTAGATCTGTACAGTACCCAGGAACCTAAACGCGTCTGATCCAAAGTTGCTTTGCTCCTAAGTTTCTTATCGCACCCTGCCTGCATTTCAATGCATTTCTGCTTCCACAGAATCAATGGGCTTTGATATGTGGAAAGCTGGAGAACAGCTTTGAACTTCACTGAACCCAATTATATCTGGCCATTTAAAAGTGCCACTGCTTGGTGATGGTGGAACACTGCTCTTTGAACTAAGAAACAGAGTTCAAGGCATACTTTGAGTGCAGCGGCTAAATTCATCCTCTATTGGGGTATGCCTTTCTTGTCTAGAATCAAGAAAGGAATTGCAAAAGGAGAATTGCATTCATTAATATAAAGATACTCGGGGCAATCAAAAATGGAGGGACTGAAAAGTTCTACTGAAGTTCTGTTTTAAGACACTTAACTCCTTCCATTTAAAAGCCTAAGTGAGCAGTGGGAATCATAGAAAGTCAGAGTTATTTGACATATTGGAAGGACTCAGATGGAATCAACTGTGGATCTAAGCTATAATGGGAGATTGGGGTGGGGATGGGGATGAGAAGGCTAGTTGTAATAATAAACAGAGGTCATTGTGCATTAGTTGGTGGCAGTCAATATATCCAGGATATACGATGTGTTCAACCCATGGAGGGTAAAGCTGAGCTCAGTATTAGAGCCACTTTGATCTAGGAGTTAAGGTATTGGGCGAGAAACTGGGAGGATGTGAGTTCTAGTCCTACCTTAGGCCTGAAAAATTGGGCCAGTCACTCTCTCTCAGCCCAACCCACCTCACAGGTTGCTATTATTGTGGGGGAAAAGGAAGAGGGAAGAGTATTAGATATGGTCACTGCTTTGACTTATTTATAAAAATTATAAAAGTGGGATATAGATAAATAAATAGGGATAGGCAGACATGAGCCGAGGGGGCGCAGCAGTTAGAGTGCAGTACTGCAGGCCACTTTAGCTGACTGTGTTCAGCAGGTCAGCGGTTCGAATCTCACAGGCTCAAGGTTGACTCAGCCTTCCATCCTTCCGGGGTAGGTAAAATGAGGACCCAGATTGTTGGGGGCAATGTAAATATATATATACATTGCTTACTGGTGTACACCGCTTAGAGAGTGCTTGCACTTAAAGCGGTATACAAGTCTCATAAATAAATAAATAAATATTCAGTTGGCATATAGGCAAAGGCATTGTAAAGTGGTATTAATACTTCACGTGATCTTGATTCTATCTCTCTGTTAATGCAGCCTAGCATTGTGTCTAAGAAAAACTAAAACGTTCCTTTTTTGTTCTAAGGTAACCATATTAAACATGGCAGAATTAGAAAAAGTATAGAGAAATCTTTGAATAAAAAAAATAGGTTATCATTTTCCTGACAGTTTTACAAAATATATTCACAGCAGGTCAGGAAGATGTTAAATGTGGAAGAAGATAAAGTTAAAAAAAAAAAAACCTGACCAAATTGGAATCTGACATACTGCATTTTTTCATTCCTAAGTACGTTTAGATCTACAGAAGTCATATGAATAATCCTTTGATACGCCCCCCCCCGTGAGACATGACATTTCAGGATATTTGGGGGACAGAAGATCTCTAATCTTATCTATTGGCTGAAAAATGTATAACCTGCATTTCTTTGCAAAGGCAAATTCCAAATGGCTTGCAGGTATTTTATAAATGATCCCCCATACAAAATGTATTGCTTTTTTAAAAAAAAAAAATCAGAATAAATATAAACTAAGTGAAAAAGTAAACATTATCAACAATCCCAAACATTATATTGGCATGAACACTATGGCTTTGGGAGCAAAGTCTAATTGTTCTCAGAGAATAAATGAAATAACTGCAAAAGTCTGCTTTCTTTTGACTCTCCAGTAAGACTAATTTATCACCTCTGCCATGAAGATCAGAAGAATTTCCTTATTTCTGAGATCAGGGTTTTTCAAACTATGCCTCATGGACAGCTGGTCACAAGATTCAAATTTCAATTAGGTTTTTGAGCCATTCAGTTTCACTAGTTAAACAAGTATTCGTTCTTTGAATGCAAAGGAAATACTGAGAGATACTTCCTCCAAGACATTTAAAAATATAAATTTTAAAATTTTAAAAAAATACATCCATATGTAGAAGACTGTTGGATGAAAGTTTCTGGAGAAGATGAGCTTTTAACTGAAAAATATTTGAAAGGTCATACTATCTTTTTCTTCCACATTTCTTTTTGACAGTAGGTTTTCAGCCCTTTCTGCTACCAAGACCAAATATTGAAATAGGCTGAATTCTAATTATGCTGATTCTAAGACTTTAGAAGACCCTGCTCCATACTATATTGTCATCTATATGACAACTATATTGTCATCCATTAAGATTTACAATATAAGTGTGAGTAAGAGAAGGGATGGGAAATTATTTTTCCTTTATAAAAGAAATTGCCATCGATATTTTTGAGGAGAAAGAGAAGCAGTTATTGTTATTTGTTATTCCATAGTCTTGATCAATACAAGGAATACTATAACCTTTCCTGACCTGTCAACTTCCCTATCACTAAGATTACACCCTATACCAGCAGATGCTAAAGATAGTGACAGATATCCCTTACTATCTCTTACACTTCTTAAAAATTGCTTAATGTGAGGCTGTGCTTGAAAAGAATTTGGAATCTGACTCAGAATATGGCTTTCTGCTTCCTACCTCCTGATTCCCATTAGTCAACTCAGAAGAAGAATACATTTTTGTGGGAGTTTCGTGGATTATCCATAGGCTTTTAAGTTCTAAAGGTATTGGTAATTATTTACGAAGACTTTTATGGTTAAGGTCATTATTTTGAGGACCACCTACCCTAGCTAGAATCTACCAACCCTAGACATTTTAGTAAAGAGATAATGCTCTGGTTGCTCCCCCTGAGGTAAACTGGGCAGTTGAGATAATCTCAGTGGCAGCCCCCTCTCTTTGAAACAGCTTGCCCTTGGAGATTGCCAATGGCAAGTGCTTGTTGGAAGTTATAATCCCAAATAATAGAAAGTTGTTGTGTTCAAGACCAGGACTGGAAGCCAGTAGCCATTTCAAAGAAATTTGAAAGTAATTTGAGGAAGGTGGTAGTTCCCACTGTGCAGAGACAGGTTTCTCCTGTCCCGCCATTAGCTTGGACACAACACGCTTTTCAGATATTATCAAAATCTGTTTGGCAAGATGGCTTGAATGTAAAGTTTGATCTACTTTGTAATCCTTCTTTATGTCTCTGCATGTGTGTTTATTGGAAGGGAAGGTGCGCACATTTTGTTTGCCTAGGTCAGTGTTTCCCAAACTTGACAATTTTAAGGCATGTGGACTTCAACTCCCAGAATTCCACAGCCAGCGTTGCTGGCTGTGGAATTCTGGGAGTTGAAGTCCACATGCCTTAAAATTGTCAAGTTTGGGAAACACTGGCCTAGGTGGATATGTCTGGTTGGGTGATATTTATTTCTCCAGCTACATATCCTGTTTTGGAAGCCCTGGATCATTTCGCAACCAATTTTAGGTGTGATATTCGAGTCCCACATTTCATTTTTCTCCCTGACCAATCATTCCTGACACTTTTTTTCTACACATACGTTGCTCTAAGAATGCATTATTTAAAGCTCTTGCTATCTCTATGGTGGAGAGATAAAAGCTCTGGCTCTTCTTAGGGAAAAAGCAGCAGTTACTCTAATAAAATGTGTGCGTGAGTGTGCATATACACGCACACACACAAAATCCTTGGAGGCATTTTGCATAAGAAAAGTGAGAATGACTTGAGATAATATTCCCCTAGCCTTCTCCAGGCAGAAACCATTGAGGCATATTATGTCCACACCTTACTGTGTGTATTCTCCAGAGGGGGTGTGAAATGTTTCCCGAGCAGCCAAATACTTTGCCTAAAACTCTCTCTCTCTCTCTCTCTCTCTCTCTCTCTCTCTCTCTCTCTCTCTCTCTCTCTCTCTCTCTCTCTCTCTCATATTGCAGATAAAGGTGCTAAAATGTTACAGACACTTTCAAAGGTTTATGCTACTTTCATGCTTTCTGTAGGTGCCTGCCTGAAACAGTCGGTCGTGTTTGACAGCAGCCTAGCATTCCAAAGAGAAAAGAGGAATCTATCAATGGAGGAATGGTCTATCTATACTTCAGTTCATCTTTTTCCAAAGGCTTACATTTACACATCAGGACTAGGATCCTAGTAGAGGCAAATGGGAAATAAGGATGGACAAGGATGCTGTCTGAGCAAATGAGATGAAGTCAGGGGCAATTCAACCTTTCCATCTCTGAATTTTCTGAATCCATGTAGGAAATCCTTGAGATTGATTTGGGCTGTTTTGCTTTTATTAGATCTATTGAGACATCAGGACACTATGAGCATGGGCATGCTTGCATATTTACAAGTCTATAGAGCAGTGGTTCTCAACCTGTGGGTCGGGACCCCATTTGGGGTTGAACGACCATTTCACGGGGGTCGCCAAACAATGCAGTCCGCCATTTTTTTCCCCTTTTCCTTAGCTGTGCTACTCCCTTTTATTCTATTGGCTTTTGAAAGCCAATAGAATAGACTCTCTTGAATAGATTCTAATTCTATTGGCTTTCCAAAGCCAATAGGAATTGTCCAGGCTGTCTCTGCCCTGCTGAGCCCGCCAAAAGTCCCATTCTGCAAACGGTGCTGCACCAGTTGAGTAGTCCTCGACTTACGACCTGTTGAGTAGTCCTCGGCTTATGACCGGTTGGGGGGTCACAGCATTAAAAAGATTGAGAACCACTGCTATAGAGCATGGGAACAACCCCAAGCAATGAATGTTTGCCAATTCTGTTCAACAACCGATTAGGCAGAACTGTCAACTGGTCACTAGCTGCTTGCTGGTCAATACCTGACTGCTTTATCCTGACTCTCTCTGCTCCACACAATAATACACAAAAAAATAAAAAAATTGAATTGATTCTATTTTTCCATCTTTCTGTGCTTGCTGCAGTGGCAGTCTGCTGTTACCTTTGGAATTAATACTGGTGTATTGGTAGTTCTTCATTTGTGCTGCTTCACTTACCCATGCCAAATTGTTGCTACGCAGGGAAGCAAGCCCAACGTCTCCTCCAGTACACACACACATCCTTTTCCAGCATACGGTGAGAATACACTGACATGTCTGCAATGATGATCCTTTGAAATGACAATTCTCCATCCACAGAGGTACTGCTGACACAAGGATATATTGAAATTCATTGCAGTTGAGAGTCTTTGGTTGTGATGGCAGGTGATGTCAAAGAGAGACTGACACAAAATCATGTGTGTTTTGGGACTGCCCCTTAATCTGGAAGAGCCTTCTGTTTGGAAAAGGGCCGCTTCTTTCAGCATCCTTTGTTGCTGTTTAGGAATGGGTAAGTTATAAAAATGGATTCTGTTGAAATTTGTTACTGTATTACTGCTTTTAAGTTGTAGTGGGCCTCACATGTTCTAGAAGGCATGCATAACAAGATGCAAGATAGAATTCAGGTTATGCTATGGTGGGCTTTCAATGGTTGCAGGGTTGAAGCCAAGTTTGAGTGTAGGTGTGGAAAGACAGTGTTCCCAAGAGCAGGCATCTGAACAACAATCATTGAAGCAAGTTTTGTAGCTACAACAGAAAGGAGACTTATTTACAGGGAATATATTATAAAGGTAAGCAAATCTTAGCATATTGTATACTTCCTTCTAAGAAGGAAGTCCAAAAACACATGTTCTGAACACACATGCCTGAGAAGACTGGCAGAAGGAAGCAACCTCAGATTAGCATTTTGTGGAAGCTTTCATAATAATGATAGTAATAGTCCCACTTCCAGTGACTCTAAGATAACAATAACAATAATAACAACAACAACGATGATGATGATGATGAAGAAGTTTGAAAGGAACTTGGAGGTCATCTAGTTCAACCCCCTGCTTAGGCAGGAAACCCTATACCATTTCAGACAAATGGCTGTCGAGTCTCTTATTAAAAACTTCCAGTGTTGGAACATTCACAGCTTCTAGAGCAGAGGTTCTCAACCTTTTTAATGCCGCAGCCCCCAACCAGTCGTAAGTCGAGGACTACTCAACCAGTCATAAGTCAAGGACTACTCAACTGGTGCAGCACCATTTGCAGAATGGGACTTTTGGCGGGCTCAGCAGGGCAGAGACAGCCTGGACAATTCCTATTGGCTTTTGAAAGCCAATAGATTTAGATTCTATTCAAGAGAGTCTATTCTATTGGCTTTCAAAAGCCAATAGAATAAAAGGGAGTAGCACAGCTAAGGAAAAGGGGGAAAAATGGCGGACTGCATTGTTTGGCGACCCCTGTGAAATGGTCGTTCGACCCCAAATGGGGTCCCGACCCACAGATTGAGAACCACTGTTGTAGAGACAGGTTGTTCCACTGATTAATAGTTCTAACTGTCAGGAAATTCTTCCTTAGTTCTAGGTTGCTTCTCTCTTTGGTTAGTTTCCATCCGTTGCTTCTTGTCCTGCCTTCATGTACTTTGGAGAATAGCTTGGTTCCCTCTTCTTTGTGGCAACCCCTGAGATATTGGAACACTGCTATCATGTCCCCCCTCGTCCTTCTCTTCATTAAATTAGATATACCCAATTCTAGCAACTGTTCCTTATATATTTTAGCCTCCAGTCCCCTAATTATCTTTGTTGCTCTTCTCTATACTCTTTCTAGAGTCTCAACATCTTTTTTACATCGTGGTGACCAAAACTGGATGCAGTATTCCAAGTGTGGCCTTACCAAGGCATTGTAAAGTGGTATTAATACTTCACGTGATCTTGAGTCTATCCCTCTGTTAATGCAGCCTAGCATTGTGTTGGCTTTTTTGGCCAACACAGTGCTAGGCTGCGTTAACAGAGGGATTTACAACAATTTAACAATTTACAAATTGTTAAAAACTTTTAACAACAAGACACAATATAACATGAAAGAAAGAAACAGACATGGCAGAGAAAACAAATACAGGTGGATGCAAGAGAAAGGAAGAAAAGGGAAGTCAACTGTCCTCACCAAAAGCCCCTCCAAAGAGAAGGCAGAAGGAAAGACAAAAGAGGACACACAGAGACCATCTTTAATTTTCTATCTGTGCCCTCCTACTCTCTTGTGTCAAGAGGCGTAAGATGCTGAAGGGTTAGTGCCACTGAATTTGCAATCCCCAACATAAATGACAGAGATATATCATGTACTTGATCCAAATGGTGACAACATCCCAAACAGAATTCCTAATGGACTGCTGTATAATGCTTTCATCCTGCTACTGTTGAATGATTAACTAGAAAGGTGCAGCAAGCCTATACTGGTTCAAGATTATCAAGAAGGATAAGATCATTTTCAGTATTTCAATATTCCATATTTTTTACAGTTGTCTTTCCCCTGATGAGTTCAGAGCACTACATGTGGGATTCCCCCAGTTTTATGTTCACAATATAAATTTTTGTGCAGCTGACTAAGCTGAGCAGGTTCGGCCACTCCATATTTATGGATGTAGGAAACTGAACCAATATTTTCCAAAAATAAATGTTATGCATCTGGAGGGAACTAGCCTGGGCAAGTTAGGCTTTGTGTTTCTACATATTTCCTTCCCCATTTTGTTACAAATATTTCAGGGCTATAGCACAACATCCATGGACCACACAACTAAATTTAAAAAAAGAAACAGAGAAGAAGAAGACCGCTGTTGATAAGATCTCATTGTCCCCTTATCAATATTCCCTTAACAATTTTTTTTAAAAGCTGAATGAGAAGTTGCCTTCAGTAAAACTTAGTATGGGGTCATGTAGTCCTCACTTAACATCCATGTTTGGGACAAAAACTCCATTACTAAGTGGCACAGTCAGTAAGTATGACTTACTGTGAACATGCCACTTAAGTTCTAGTGGTTCCAGAAGTTCCAGCTGCAATCTTTAAGCAAAAACTGTATAGGTTATTAAGCAAGGATGTCACATGACTGCCTCTTCCTATTTCCTGCTGGCTTCTCCATTGAATTTGCTAGTTGGCTGGTCACTGAGTACCCAAACTATACGTACCAGCTGTACTTACAACTAGCATGTTCATCTATGCTGAACTATGAGTACAACTATGAGTATTCAGGGACCAGCCAACAAGCAAATAAGAATGTTTCTCAGAGAGCAACAATTTAGTTGTATCAGCCTGGAAAAGGAACTTTGGCATTTTTCAAGAAGTCATGTTCACAATATCCGTATACAAGATTTTCCTAATATTTTCAGTTTTAAAATAGGATTATGTGAAAGAGCATGCTGTGACTTTGTTAAAGAAATAATCTATTTCATTTATTTTGCTTTCTTCGTAGGAGTATTGTGTACTACATCACTTGAATGAGCTGCTGGAGCACAACGGCATCAAATTCTGTCTATATTTTCTGTATATGTATGTACATGTGCAGGTGTGTGTGTATGTGTATATATATATATATATATATATATATATATATATATATATATATATATATATATATATATCAGTAAAAAAGGAAGCGATCACCAGGAAATAAAACACCAAGGTTTTAATAAATAAAATCAAGCTTTCGATGGCTAACATCTGCCATCATCGTCAGGATACAAGCCAGCTAGTGAGGAAACCTGCTTATAAGCATAGCCACACCTAAACTCTACGCATGGACCTTGTAACAGGTCCAAGCCAACTAATCCTTACTTCACTTACAGCCTTCAGTGATTCTTTCTTTTAGCTCTTACTTACATCCACCTAGCTTTCAATGGCTAGCACCTGCCATCATCGTCAGAATACAAGCTAGCTAGTGAGGAAACCTGCTTATAAGCATAGCCACGCCTAAACTCTACGCATGGACTTTGTAATAGGTCCAAGCCGACTAATCCTTGCTTCACTTACAGCCTTCAGTGATTCTTTCTTATAGTTCTTATTTACATCCACACAACCACCCACTTCCCCCCTCCCTTTAGTTCCTGAGTCATATAGGCAATGTGTGTTTCTCAAAATTAAAGGGTCCTCTGCACTATTGAGTAGATTCCTCTTCCTGTGTTCCCTGGGACGTTTCTCTCCTCCACTCCTCCGGCACACATCGCACTCATTTGCATTCTTCAATCCTGTCACTCCTTCAACACCCCCACAATCCTTGCCACCAATCTCATCCACACTTTTATTTCCCTCAGTGTTCCCAGCGTAATTGGGACACTTGTTGTTCTTATTCTTGAGTATTGGATACAATGCAAGGAGGTGTCTGGGGCATCCGAGAATGGGCCACTAATATCAATAAATTTCTTAATTAATGGCGGATGTACACACGAATCATTAACTAAAGAGGGTCTAGATTGTAGATGTCTCTCTTCTTTGTTGCCAGTTTCATCTAATGGACACCCAGAGTTTTTGTTACTCAGATGTTTTTCCCCAGGTCGTCTACGCATTTCCCACGCCTTCATGGTCTGATATGCTCTTTTTTGACTGAGGAACCAACTTCTTCCCTGGTCCAACACCTTAAAATCACATGAAATTGACTTTAAAAAGACCAGAACTATCGCCAAAACTGAACATTTTAATAACAGAATAATCAGAGAAGCCATCGAGATAGAAAAACGCCCACACAGCATGAACAAACAAGATGATACCTCCCACCTACCAGCCATTTGGAAACCCGCCCTTATTGACAAACGACTCCCTAACACAAAAAATGACACCAGACCCACACTCACAAAAACCACACAGGATGTCACCACCACACATCCACGCAAAAAGCAAACCCAAAGCCACACCAATGATGAGGCACGACCACAAACCAGAAGCCAGACCACAGCTGCATCATTAGCCACTTTAAACCCCTCCAATCCATACATGAAGCAAACTGACACCCACCATGAAGATGAGGCAGGACCACGAATGCGAAGCCAAAAAATAGCAATGCAGTTCACCATTTTAAACCCCCCTGCAACTCAGACTAACCTGAGCACAACAAAGCCCCACCCAAACAGAACACTCCCCCAGCCAATCAGAGCACAGCCAACTCCCAGCCAATCAGAGCACAGCCAACCCCCCAGCCAATCAGAGCACAGCCAAGCTCTCATCCAATCAGTTCATACCCCCACTGGCAGTTAAAAGGAGGAAACAGCTGCAATCACACATTGCTCCTAGAAGCACGAAGCTGAAAGCACCAGCCTGAAGATGACAAATGAGACTTCGTCGAAATGTCGCCAAGACACTTCCAATTTTACGTGGGAGAAAACCCGAATAATCAAAGACCTACATATATATATATATACATACACATACACAAACACATACACACACACACACACACACACACAAACATATTTTCTGAGGTTTTCACGGGTGTTTGTATGTACGTCTTTGGTTGTTCGGGTTTTCTCCCGCGTAAAATTGGAAGTGTCTTGGCGACGTTTCGACGAAGTCCCATTCGTTATCTTCAGGCTGGTGTTTTCAGCTTCGTGCTCCTCGAAGCACGAAGCTGAAAACACCAGCCTGAAGATGACGATTGGGACTTCGTCGAAACATCGCCAAGACACTTCCAATTTTACATGGGAGAAAACCCAAACAACCAAAGACCTATATGTATGTATGTATGTATATTCCTGTGTGAATACTCACATGCATAAACACAAATACAAACAAAAATATTATATTACTATATACATAAATATGGTGGGAGATTTTTTGAGTTTCTCAGGATTCAAAAACTATCTCAGACCTTTCCTGAAATCCAAAATAACATCTACTCTGATTCTATTTGTTCCAAAATAGTTTAACTTTTCTCTTAAGATACAATTTACTTTTATTTATCTAACAAATTTATACAACTCCCCATTTCACAAAACGTGATTTTAGTTGAAACCAAATAGACAATTTTGAAATGAAATGACCAAAAATGTGGATTGTCAATTTGATAATGCCCTAAACACAAGAAATTCCAAATAATAGCAATACCAATAGCACTTAGACTTATATGCTACTTTTCAGTGCTTTTACAGCACTCTCTAAGTGGTTTACAGTGTCAGCATATTGCCCCCCAACAATCTGGGTCCTCATTTTAACAATCTTGGAAGGATGGAAGGTTGAGTCAACCTTGAACTAGTTAAAGGAATCAAACTCCTGGCAATCTGAATAGTTAGCCTACAATACTGCATTCTAACCACTGTGCTACCACGGCTCTTACAACCCATATATACTTTTATTATCCCATTGTTTATACAGATACTTTTTTTTCTATGGGTGAAATGTTTTAGGCTAGAGGTCTCCAACTTTCTGGGCTCGAGGACTGGAGGGAAGGAGAGCAACTTCAAAATAGGTGTGCACGCACACACGTGCGTGCACCGGGCCACACACACTGGCGCAGCACTAGCAGCCCCGTTCATGCATGTGGCATGCGCTGGCACCATGTGCATGTGCAAATGACTGTGCACCCCATGGTGGCTAGCGGCCCATTCACGCATGAGCAAATAGGCTGCACAAACCGCCGGGCTAGTGGTGCAAGCACAAATGGGCTACGGATACCCGCCCCATGCTAGCATTCCCGTTTGTGCCCATGCACATGCGCAAACAGGGCCACAGATGCTAGCACAAGTGGGGGGAAATGCACACCCATGTATGTGTGTACTAGCCAGCTGTTTCCACGGCTAGCTGGCCAAGAGCTCACGGCCCGGTTACAGGCCACGGATGATAGGTTGGGAACCCCTGTTTTAGGCTGAAACTATGTGCTACTTTTATCATAGATATTTTGGTTGGTTAGATCCTTAAGAGCAGACATTCAAAGAGAACCAGTTCTGCTGAAGGAGGAAAAAAAGTGTGAACTTGCCTGCAAATATTATTAAAGGGCAAATATATACCAGTATTCATTATGCTTAATTTAATAAAACATTTACGATAAAAAATAAAAGGTCAAATCACAATGTTACACTCAGAATCTTACCATATGAGAAGCTATTTAATGAGGTATTTTTAATTTAAGGAAAGATTTGAAGGTGGACAACTGAATGACAGCTTGTAATAATGCTGCTTTTATAGGCATGTTAGAAGTAGAAGATATTGGCAAGCATCTAGTTTGAAATGTCATTTGGAAACGATGAAATGAAGACTGGATGTTGAAACTGAAAATTTTGAAAGCCTTCTGTAAGAAGGATTGTTGGAATCATCTCCATGGTCAGTTAAATTTTAAGACAGGGGTCCTCAACCCCACAGACTTGTACCGGTCTGTGGCTTGTTAGGAACCGGGCCACGCAAGTGGCACATGAGCAAGCGAAGCTTCATCTGTGTGTGTACAGGATGTAGGTTGTATGCAAAATCAACTCCCACACCCAGGTTCATGGAAAAATTGTCTTCTACTAAACCAGTCCCTGGTGCCAGAAAGGATGAGGACTTCTGTACTAAGATATATATCCTTTCTCCTGGATTTTTGCATAATAGCAGATAGGCAGAGATATGTAAAACCTAAATGATTTGTGGATCCTACATGTGATCAATGTCTTCAATGCATTTTAGGATAGTAAGAATGCCATAAACAGACATATGTTGCCTCATTGTACGGCCATAAACCATGTTAATTTACATGACTACTTAGCTGTCATATAAAAAAATCAATCTTTTTAGAAGGTTTGTAGATCTCTTTATAAAAAAAGGGTAATATCATCCTTGCAAGAAAAATAAATGCAACTATTGTTTTGATATCTGGCAAGGGAGAAATAATTGTGATTGTTCTATGCCCTTGCAGAGAGTTTTCTTAGGACTCAACCTGATTACATTACTGAAATACACTAGCTAAAACCTCGACCAATATATAATTAGAACAGCAAGAAGTGTTTGCTAACATTGCCCATATAATTTGTACCTTGCTTTGCTAAATTTTGTAGACAACAGATACCACTGAAGGATTTTATACGTATAGATTTTCAAATCAAATAAACGACTACATGAAATAACAATTCTCAACTCCACGTCTTGCAATGGACATTCTAAGTAATTTTCTCCTTAATTTGATGTATAAATCAAGTTCAGCCTGTCTCATTTTCAAGCAATTTTCCAGTCCAAGCAATTTGTAATCTAGTTTTTTTGCGGTGTTGGGAATGGTAGAGGAGACCAATTTTAGCTAATAATTTACAAATCACCATATCCAATTTCTCTTTAAAAGCATTGCTTTATTACTTGAGGTCTGGTTAGCCCTAACATAATAAAATAGCCAGGCATTGACCTGTTTCTCAGTTCCCAAAGCCTGGAACTTAGAATCAAGAAGGCCATTCTCACAGACTATTCATTGTTGAAACAGTGGTTAAAAAAGATGACAAGGAGAAAAAGTTTGTGTTTCTGAAAGTTGGGTGGTAGTGGTTGATGTTTGGTGGCTGACTGAAATTTCAGAGCAACTGATAAAAGGAAGCCACAGGAATACATATGCCACTGCCCTCCCTTTGCATTATGGGGGCATTCAGACTTCCCATTATCACCACTGTATTGTTTTTAAACAGAACCCTTTCATCTAGACTGGGAGAATGAATTTTGGACATTGCTATTCAAAGTAGATATGGCTCTTTCGGTGATGGTCCAAAGAAAACAGACTCGTTTTAGGAATGATGTACCAGGGAAATGTAACTTCCTCTTCTGTGCACAATACTCATGTCACATAGTTTTCATACAATACAGAGCTTCTGGCTATTGAAGAGATGTCTTCCAATCAGGATCCTTTGCCTTATTATACATTTTTTGTATACATGCCTTTACAATTGGATGGTCAACCAATCCTGATGGGGTGAATTACAGAAGGGGAGGAGAGCAATGAAAGTAGCATTGTGATCCAAGGCCATATCATTTTAATTGCTTTATTGTGTCACACATGTACATGAAAAACTGAGCCTGGACTGGGGGGGCTTTCATTGTTTTGACCAAACTAGGAAGCGTCTATGGATGCTTTCTCACTATTTAGCCATGGCAAGCAGCGGTGACATAAAGAGTGGGCAAATGAAGCAATTACTTGGTCCTCTCACTTGAACTCCCAATTTTGGGGTGAAATTCCATCTTCTAAAAGGGAAACATGGACTGAACCGATGGCTGGTTTGTTCTCTTTAGCCAGTTAACAAATTGTAATAATATTGTATGAAGACATTTGACTAATCTTATATTAAGTAAAGAAAACCTTAATCATTATTTTTCAGAACACTTACCAATGGATGTTTAAAATGTCCCTGGGCAATTCTTGCCACCATTTTTGGAGGCCTTGTTTTGAAATATGTCTGCACACATCCATAAAGCTAGTCATTTTGGGGGTACAATTTCCCAGAACTCAGTAGCAAAGTATCACATATTGTTCTATTCTTATGACATATTTCAAATCACAGCCTGTAAGACATAGCAGCATGCCAGCAACATGTTGTCACTTCTTCTTCTTTTTAAATACAGTTACCTTAGCTAAAAATAATGCATTCAGCTGGAAAGGAGAACAAAAGCTCCTGTACTAGCAGCAGCTGTGTAAAAATAGGAGTTCCAAGTGATGTAGTTTTCCATATGTTGCACATATCATTTCAACCTAAGAAAACCAAAATCCCATTGCTCAAATGAAATTGCAAATTAAAATGTTATGCCAGAACTATGAATAGGAAAAGTAACCAATGAACTAAAAATTTAGGACAAAATTTAAAACCTGCTAGTTTTACAGTCATAAATACCTGGGAAGATCCTGGAAAAGATAATCAAAAAACAGATTTGCGAACAACTAGAAGCAAAGTTATAACTACTAGCCAGCATGGGTTTGTCAAAAACAGATCATGCCAAACCAATCTTATTTCATTCTTCGATAAAGTAACCAAACTAATAGATCAGCGAAATAATGTGGATGTAGTATACTTAGACTTTACTAAGGCATTTGATAAAATAGACCACAACTTACTCCTTAGTAAGCTAGAAAAAGGTGGAATAGACAACATCACCACCAGATGGACCTGTAGCTAGCTGGCTGGTATACTGTACTCAACAAGTAGTCCTCAATGGCACTACATCCACATGGAGAGAAGTAAGCAGTGGGATACCACAAGGTTCGGTCTTAGGCCCAGTACTCTTCAATAGCTTCATAAATGACTTAGATGAGGGAATTGAAGAGGAACTCATCAAATTTGCAGATGACACCAAACTGACAGGAGTAGCCAACACCCCAGAAAACAAACTCAGGATCCAAAAAGATCTTGACAAACTTGAACAATTGGCCCTGTCCAACAAAATGAGTTTCAATGTAGAGAAAAGCAAAGTTTTACATTTAGGCAGGAAAAATCAAAGGTACAAGTGTAGACTGGGCAAGACCTGGCTTAAAAACAGTAACTGTAAGAGGGACCTTGGAGTCCTAGTAGACGATCACCTGACCATGAGCCAATGGTGTGCAGCAGCAGCCAAAAAAGCTAATACAATCCTGGGTTGTATAAACAGAGGCATAGAATCAAGATCACACAAAGTATTAGTACCGCTTTATAAAACCCTAATAAGATCACACCTGGAATACTGCAGCCAATTTTGGTCACCATAGCACAAAAAAGATGTTGAAAGTTTGGAAAAAAATCAGAGAAGAGCAACTAAGATGATCAAAGGCTTGGAGACTAAAACATATGAACAGCTACGGAACTTGGGTCTGGCTAGTCTAAAGAAAAGAAGAAATAGGGGAAACATGATAGCAGTATTCCAGTATGTGATGGGCTGCCACAAAGAAGAGGGGGTCACGTTATTCACCAAAGCATCAGAGGGCAGGACAAGAAATAGTAGTTGGAAACTGACCAAAGAGAGAAGCAACCTAATTAGCAATTCCTAAGGAGAAACTTCCTGACTGTGAGGACAATTAACCAGTGGAACAGCTTGCTCCATAAATCGTTGGTACTCCATCACTGGAGATTTTTAAGAAGAGGCTAGACCAATGATGGCGAACCTTTTAGAGACTGAGTGCCAAAAAACTGGCTGCGACCCTGCCCCACCCCCGCTCCACCCCACCCGCAGGGCCGCTCACCACCTCCAGGGCCGGCCGCAGATCACCCAGGCAGCCCAGCAGCACCATGGCAGCCACGCCTTCTGTCCACGCCCTGCAGCATCAACTGTGCGCATAGGGGCGTGAGGGCAGAGTCTTGTCTACGCTGCCTGGCTGCCATGTCCTTGGCTGCGCTGCTCTGTGTGGGCCACGCTCAGAGGCGACTCTCCTCCAGGGAGGCTACTGTTGAGGAGGGGGTTGCAGGCGGAGGCAAGGTTGGGGCAACGGCATGTGTGTACTGCCTCTGACACCCGTGCCATAGGTTCGCCACCACTGGGCTAGACAGTCACTTGTCTGAAATGGTATAGGGTCTTCTTCTTGAGCAGGGGGCTGGAGTAGAAGACCTCCAAGATCCCTTCCAGCTCTATTCTATTCTATTCTATTCTATTCTATTCTATTCTATTCTATTCTATTCTATTCTATTCTATTCTATTCTAACAGGAGCCAGAGGTGTTTTTTAAAAATAACTTGTTCCATCCTCTCTTTCTGCCCATGCAATTGTCTCTCACACCCACCCACATGCTTAGGGTGCACACACAAGGTATCTAAGATATCAGCTAGTTTGAATGACTGTGAATCCTACTTAAGAATTCTTTTCTTTAAGAGCTATTAAATCACAACCCAATATTTGCAAGAATCCTCTCCTTCAAGAGTTACCTCCAAGTCTAGGCAGCCCTTAAGGGTTTAAATACTATATAAGAAGCTAAAAGAAGAAAGGAACTCTAAAACTACCCAGAAACAATTGGCAACTGATCAACAAGAACATGGATCATCTGGTCACAGTCTTCCCATTCTTAAAATAGTTTGTAGAGGTAACTGCTAATAGATAACAGCTGCACCTAGCTTATTTATGATGACCTTGAAAAAGTTAAGCCAGGCCAAACCTAGTTAGAATGGAAGAGAGACCACCATGAAGATAATTGGAAAAACAACTAGGGGCAAACTGTATCTGTTCTGCTGTCAAGAAAACTATAGGGATATGTCTGGTAGTCATCAAGAGTTGAGCAGAACTTAGAGGCCTCACCTTTTTGCTGCTAATGAGGGACTTCACCTTTTTGCTGCTGGTTCTCTCTTTAGGGCCACGACTCATCCTGAAAAATTCTCTCTCCCATCTACAGCTAGATTTTAAAAGAATCTCCATTTAATTGCTCTGGGGACAGAGTAACATATCGTGAGTGACCTTGTTCACAATGCAAGTGGTAATACTGTTTTTCAGTCCATTAATGCTGGACCTAAACATCACATTGACATTAGACATGCAGCAACTGTTAACAAACACACTGTAGGTGCTATGAAGGTATGGGGGGATTTTAAATTTATTGATTTAGTCTACACATTTATATAGTTGCCCATCCACTAATGGAACTCTGAGCAGGGAACAAATGATACACACATCAGTTTAAAAAATCCAAGTTGGGGCTATTGTAAAAACACTGGGGGGAGGGCAGGGGGATTTTTCAGTATTTGCAGCCTTTCAGAAGGCAACAGGATTGAGGTCAGTCAAATCTGAGGGGAGGGGAGGGAGAGGCTGTTCCATAAGGCAAGTACCATGTCAGAGAAGGCACACCTGATTCATCGGGGGACACTGCTTCACCAAGGGGTCTTGGAGCCTTCCCATTGTGCCCGACCTAGAAGGATATTCAGAAACCACCAGGGATAAGCAGTTATGGGGCACTGTTACTTGAAAGGCTCTACTCTCCCCTAGTCTGTATAACAAACATATATACACTGCCCCGTGTTGTGATTAGGCTTTAAAATAGCCTGTTTTGTGTTAAAGGAGCCTGGTACTAGAGGGCTCATATCTTTTCTCATTATTTCCTTTTTCCTCTCATTTCACTGCCATACCGGTAAAGGGAAAGTGAATTTAAGATCAATGTGAAAATAAATTGCCATGTGGTCTTTATTGTGAAGGTAAGATTTCTACAGAAAATCTTTGTAATCAGAAAAAAAAAAAAAAAGGAAGACGAGATTAAGCTGATTAAACTGAGAAAGTCAAAAAAGGACAACTTGAAAGATTAGCTCTAGGACGCCTGAAAAGCATAATCCTCCATGCATGTTAAGTAGAATAGTCCCTCTCTCCTATCAGCCCTTCATCTGGTGACCTTCTGTTCCATTAGCTCACAGCTACCTGATCCAAGGCAAACAGTGTAAATTGAAAAGCCTGAATTCCAGTGATTACAACAGGTACCGCTGCAAGCCTTTGTTATCATTAGGGAGTCTTGACCGACGTTTGCTGGGAAAACAAGAGGGTGAGGAAATAATGATAAATCAGGATTGTGCCAAGAAAAAGGAGAGGAAAATAAGTACAATTACAGACAAGCCTTTTTTCATTTGTTGTTATGTCTACAGTTAGATCAGAGGGGAAGGGCATGCAGGCACAGCCAGAAACCTCCAAGGATTTCTAGCAGTTCAGCTTCAGTACACACAAACATGCAAGCTTATCCAACAGAAGCATGTAGTCCACCGATCCCAGTATACAAAAACAAAAACAAACCAAGAATAAATCACTTGAAAACATGTTTGCATTCCTGAACTGATGGTTTTTATGTAGCACTTGGCTTATTTTACATCAAAATGAACTGCCAGGAGAAGTGCTGTAAATCACATATACTTAACTTAAACAGAGTAATACATTCTGGCAAGATTACAATAAATACAAAAGGAAATCAAATAATGTGCCAATAATGCAAGCATCCCTATACTGAGCAAGATAAATTTGAGAGGGTTGTTGTTGTTTTCTTTAATGGAGTAAATTGTCATATTCCTTCAATCAGAAACTGATGTTCAACCTGATGGACATATTAAGGCTCTTTGCATTTGCATTCATTTATGTAGCAGAGATAGCCTGGGTTGAGCTTACATATGTTTGATAATTTATTTCATGTACTTGGTAATGTATTACTGTGCAAAAAATGTATCATATAAAGGGCTCCTTTTACAATAGAGATGGGCAATCTGATCCTATAGCGCACGGATGTCAAACTCAATCATGTCACATGACATATTGTGATCTATTGCAAGTTTTTTTGCCTTTGCGGAGCTGGGATGGGCGTGGCCTGTACGTGACGCATCCCGCCCATGGTCCGCCAGTTTGACATCCCAGCTATAGTGGTTGTATGTGGCTCCAAGGCTGTTCCAAGTCAAAATTTAAAAAAAGGTAAGATTGCAGCCCTGATTTTTTAATTTGGCTTTCCTTGATTGTTCTAAGCTGTCCAGAGCTGAGTGACTAAATAAAGAGACTGATCTGTTATTAGCCAATCAGGCCTACCATCTTGACTCTGACCATTCAAATGGACAGCCCTGTGTGGCTTCAACTTCCTCTGCCACTGGACCCCCTTCTGATAACATTTCCTGAAGTTTGGACAGAGTTTCTTGCCATTCAAAGGCAAGATACACATAAAAATGGTAATGTAAATTCTATAGCAATGTTAACATACTTTAATTTCTCCCCTTTTCCAATTAGTCTATCAAAATTTAGGCAAATAAAAACCCACTGTCAATCACTTACAGTATATAGTTACTTCAACCATGAATTGTTGCCATTCACTCTTGTCCAAAAAGGATTAAAAATGCCTGTATAAAGAATATTAGGAAATTTTAATTATTGCAAAACCAATAAGCTGGATATCTGAGTGGGATTGACTGGAACAATTGCCTTTTTTTTTTACAAAGCAAATCAAAAGGCTGGTACTTCCTTTTATAGCCCTAAATACTTTGGGATAAAGAAACTTGGAGGACTTTCTTGTCTTACTTTTATCTTGCCAAGCTTTTCCATCATATTCAGAGTGCCTTCTTCAAATTCCTCAACTTTAACAGCTGATGGGAAAGATGTTTGTGGCAGGACCTTTGGAGACTTTTCACTGCATTCTGTTTTTTTCACCAAGAAAATATAAGATACAAAAACAATAAAGCAAACATAACTCATATTTTAAAAGGTTAATTTAAGTCATTGATAGACCCTGAAGTTATGAACTTCCTGGCCTGGATTTCTGTTTTCATACAATTTGATGAAATTGAGGACAAGCCTATCACAACAATTATCTAAGGCTCTTCAGAGCTGATGATTTGACCTCAGGGGACAGGTTTTCTCAGTTCATTATTTTATAAAAATCATAGTTTGATTAAGAAGTTTTCTCTTCAAGAAAGCTCAAGATAATTTGTTTTTCTCAGGCATTCTAATTCTGCAATGTTTTTGAAATTAACGATTTCTGCTTATTTTATGAATATTCTGCCAAGCTGATGGAATTAATCTTAAGAACGTTTTATTAATTATCTCTATGATTGCCAGCTGCTTCAGGAATCTTTGCAACTGGAGTGTGAGATAATAAACGCTGCAACAAGCAAGCAAACACACTCTGTGACTTACTTATTTGTAAGGTCTGATAGGGATTGAGGAGGTCCAAGCAAGAGATGAATTTTTCTTGTAATCTGAGGTCCCTGTAAGAAACCACAGCATTTAAATCAGTGGATTCAAGACAGAAGTGAAATACTACAGATGAGCAATCAAACTGATCAGTGTGCATATTTTCACTCAAATATATTATATAGTTATGATGATAAAAATGGATAAGTTGATTGTCTCTTGAAACGTATCAGTAACAGCTGATTTGTTGGCTCAGTTATTCAGTTTATATGGCCTCCCACTTGACAAACAACACATAGTAGGAGTTTGGAGATAAGAGTTGGCTCCATCTCAGTTAGAGATTTGGAGTGTCATGAAGTTCAATAAATTGTTAGTTATTCACCATGTTATATATATTTTTGTTATACAATAACAAACCCATGTTTGTTAACAATAGCAACCCCTTGTTATCATAGATAATGCCATTTGCTGCTCTGTCTTTAGCAGCCATCTATGTTGGGCTGGGTCCTAGCAGATAGTTAAGATAGCAATAGCTGTAGCAATAGCAACAACAGATGCTGGGCTTGTCAGTTGGAAAGCCGGTAGCCCAGGTAGCCCTGAGTGCCATGTGACAGGGAGAGCTCCTATCTTCACCCCAGCTCCTATTAACCTAACAGTTAGAAAGCATGCAAATGTGAGTAGATAAATAGGTACTACTATGGTGGGAAGATAACAGCGCTCTGTGATATCATGCTGGCTATGTGATTTCTGACTTGCTTTTCTTCAATTTGGGCTTTTGAGTTAAATGTTTAATGACAACATTCTTTTAACCAAAAAATACAATCAGTGACTGGAAGATGGTTCGATATGTGCATGTGTGTAAAAGAAACATATAACATAGCAAACATAAGATAGATAAGATGATGAGATGAGATAACAACATAACATAACAACATAACATCATTTTTTTGTTTTTCTTCTTTTTTATATTCTTTTTTTTTAATTTTTTTAAAATTTTACAAAAAAGTTCCCTTCCCCAAACCCTCCCAACCCACCCTCCCCCAATCTTTCCAGAGCTGAATACAGGCTTAATTAAAATTTAAAAGAAAAAGTTTTAAACACAAATAAACCATATACAAATTTGATTACAATAATTAAACAAATTATAAAATACTTTAACACCAATATTTAGAAAGCAGAAAGAGAAAAAGAAAAGAAACAAGAAAAAGGAGAAAAAAAATAAAAAAATAAGAAATTAAAAAAAAAAGAATATCTAAAAAATATCTTAAACTTTAAATATAAATTATTCAAAAACTAAATAATATTTTTTTATATCATACTTATATTGTATAAAATTTATCCATCTTTTCCATACCAAGAGGTACTTCTCTTGCGATTGATCTTTCAAGAAAGCCGAAATCTTTGCCATTTCCGCTAAGTAAGAAACTTTAAGAAACCATTCTTGCAAAGTAGGCAAAGATTCCTTCTTCCAACATTGCCCTACTAACAACCTAGCCACTGTAATTAAATTTAACATTAATATAGTTTCTTTACTGTCACAATCGGAAACAATACCCAACAAAAACAATTGTGGAGTAAATTTTATCCTTCTTTTAAAAATTCTTTGAATAACATAACATCATTTTAACATAACATCATCCATGACTATTTAGGACAAATTCAACCTTTTGGCTTTGTAGACATTCAACATGCATTTTAAAATAGGTGGTGGCTTCCATCACCTTTGTTCTACAACACAGTTTCATTGGCTATAATTTCAAAATTACAAAACTGGGACAATAATTAGGTCATAGTAAAACGATACAGAATACTACATAGTTGGAGCCCCACACAATGAAATTAAATTTCCCAAATATTCATATTAAATATAAGAGTCCTGGTGCCGCAGTGGTTAGAATGCAGCATTGCAGGCTAACTCTGCCCACAGCTTGGAGTCTGATCCTAACTGGCTCAAGATTGACTCAGCTTCCCATCCATCCGAGGTTGGTAAAAATGAGGACCCAGATTGTTGGAGACAATATGCAAATAATGCCTCCATTGTAAACCACCTAGAGAGTGCTATAAAACATTAAGGAGGCAGTATATAAATCTAAGTGCTATTGCTATCCCTATTGCTAAATTGTAAAAATATATATCCTCAAACTACAGTTGCTTGTTAAAATAATGCTGTAAAACCTATGAAATGAAATAGGTTATATAGATTTGCCCATGTACTGCTTAATCTCTAGGTTTTCCTGCTTTCAGATTTTTCAATATAAATGATACATGAAAATAAAATAACACTCATGAATACATATGCAAAGAGTAAGATATAATTTAGTTTTGTTGTGTTTAAAAGAACTAAGCACGTGCAGTATCTAAATTTGAAGACCTTTATGAACTTTAGCCCAAGGCCAAAAAGCCTCCTTGTCTCCCCATTTCTGATAGTCCTGACCATCTTCCATTGAGCTAGATTTTCAATATGGTTTTAGTAAAGAAAAAAAATTGGATGGTATGGGCAAATATATGTGTGCTTCTTCCTTTTCACCACACTTCTACCCCAAGCTCATACTTTCCTAATACAGGTAGTCCTTGACTTACAACAGTTCATTTAGTGACCATTTGAAGTTACAAAGCCACTGAAAAAATGACTGTTTTGCACACTTATGACCAATGCATCATCTCCATGGTCAATTGATCAAAATTCATATTTATGACAGTTGCAGTGGCCTGGGGGTCATGTAATCACCTTTTACAATTTGCTGATAAGCAGAGTCAATGGGGAAGCCACATTCACTTAACAACTGTGTTACTAACTTAACAACTGCATGATTCATTTAACAACTTTGACAAGAAAGTTTGTAAAATGAGGCAAAATTCACTTAACAAATGTTTCACTTAGCAACAGAAATGTTGGTCATAAGTTGAGGATTACCTGTAGTATTTTTCAGTGAAAAACACTGGGAGATGTTACTTAGGAAAAGTCTATTTAGATCAGTGGTTCTCAACCTTTTTAATGCCGCAACCCCAACCGGTCGTAAGTCGAGGACTACCCAACCGGTCATAAGTCGAGGACTTTCCCTGCCCGGGAGCGCCGCACATGTGTGGTGCCACCCCCTGTGCCGGCCGAGGTGTAGCTGGCAAGGGGCAGCGACGGCACAGGGTGACCACTGGCTGGGCCGCCAGCTGGCCCAGCCCAAGGGAGGTATGGCACCCGCTGGGCCCCACGTGCGCCAGCAACCCTCCCTGCACCCGCCGGCCTCCCACCCCTGGCCCTCTTTTACTTACATTTTTAGTAGTTGCTCAGCAGGGAGGAGTGGAAGCTTCCAGACATCTCGCCTTCGCTGCAGACAACTTGCAGCACCGTTTGCAGACTGGGGCTTTTGGCAGGCTCAGCAGGGCAGAGACAGCCTGGACAATTCCTATTGGCTTTTGAAAGCCAATAGAATTAGAATCTATTCAAGAGAGTCTATTCTATTGGCTTTCAAAAGCCAATAGAATAAAAGGGAGTAGCACAGCTAAGGAAAAGGGGAAAAATGGTGGACTGCGTTGTTTGGCCACCCCCGTGAAATGGTCGTTCAACCCCAAATGGGGTCCCGACCCACAGGTTGAGAACCACTGATTTAGATCCTTCTAAGGCAGGCATGTCAAACTCGGGACTTTTCCCCCATTGCCGGCAATGGGATGGATGCGGTTTCACCATGACACATCTGGCCCGTGGGCTGGCAGTTTGACATGCCTGTTCTAAGTAATCTCTTCTACCAATGAAATTATGTCCAGGCTATTTTACAGAAGAAATTGGTTTGCAGAATTCAGTTTTGAATATTTTAACGACTCACATCATCAGCTGATAAAGTTAGGACCCTTGGTAAAAAAATCATACTCAAAGGAAGAGCATGGTAGCTGACAAAGTCAGTGAGATATGGTGCCCAGAAGCGTCTAAAATGAAAGGATCGAGCAGGTCATCAAATCTTGAGTTGGATTAGAAAAGACAATTATTAGACATCAAGCCTCCTTTAGGAATATCATACTATGAATTAATTCAATATTTTCTTTAGCAGAAAAGACAGCTACTGAAACAAAATCAGAGGCTAGACTTTCACTGCAAAAGTTGAAATTATGTTAATTTGCCCATCCAGTTTTCTTCTGTATTCATGAATACATAAGTACCATATATGAAAGGGGGGAAATGGAAAGAAGTGGCATTTTTCCTACTTTTCTGCAAAATGACTAGTATTGAAATGAGGTTTGATCCTAAGTGCAGATTTTAGTATTATAGTTTTATCCTTTTTTAAAAAATTAGTTGATCTTGAAGCAGAAGACGTTTTATAAAACAGGAGTTTTTTTTATTCCAGTTAGAATGGGAATTTCTTGTTCCCTTCTTTGAAAAATGTCAGCTTTCTGGGGAATGATAGAAAAGGTTCAGGTTTTCAAATCAATGAGAACTACTCAGGTTGAGCTGCTGTAGTGGCAGTCTGTCAGGTCAAGCCAAGCCAAAATAGTGTGAAAAATGAGAAAGAAATCAAAATGAACTGATTTGGAACCAATTATCATTTTATGTCATATTGACATCAGCTGTGGTATGTTATTAAAAACCCTCTTGGAAGCTGAAGCTGGATAGCTTTGTTGCAGTGACATGAAACTGAAAACTTTCCCTAAAGTGTTGTGGCCTCTTCACCTTCAAATATAGCCAAATGGCCCTTGATTTCAAATAAAAAAAGGCTGTCACCCCATTAACAAGGCTTATACTAAAGAGCAGATATGCAATGTTTAGTTAATGTATATTACAATAAAACCCATGAATTTACCATTTAATTATGGCATCTACACTGTAGCTCTGAAATCCTGAAAAACAGGAAAATGAATGTAACAACATTCTCAATTGTCCCTCCATATTTTAAGTAAGGGATGGGTCTTCTTTATCTTTTTGACAAAGATATTCCTTTGAGATGGTAGAGGAATCCATCTGCTAAAATTTATCTGAAACATCATAGTGACTGAATGAGCAAGTATATACCAAACTGATTTACAAGTTTACCAGGGAGTATTAAGTGATTGCACACACAGCAGAAATGATGGATGGGTGCAAACTCCCACATGCTCCAGCAACATTGTCTTGCTTGAAAAAGTTCAGTCAAAAATCAAAACAGAACGTGATTAAGTATAATTCTGGATAATCCAATCCAGAAGTCCCATTACCAAGGAGGGTAGTCAGCCAGACCAGGTTTGAAGAGTAAACAGGATGTAAACAGGAATAAAAGCTTGCTTCATAAAAGCTCATTTCCAACAAAGGGACAGCTGCCAGTACCTAATATCAGGCATCTGCAGGTGTGGCTCAATTAAAGTATGGATCTTTGCTTCTTGAGGAGCTGAATAGGGCACCTCCACTGTTCAGCCTTTGCAATGTGTTCTTGGACTATTTATTGCTGACTCCTTCTCCATCTGACTGTGGGCTGAGTCAGCCTCTAGTAGTTGACTGCTTATAAATCCTGAGGCTAATAATTTGTTGGGGAAGGGCCTTCAGCTTCTAACTCCTCCATGTCAGAGGAGACCATGACATTTAGGACAGAATTCTTAGAAGACATTATGAAACTGAAGTAGGTGACTGTGTTTCAGAACAAAGCACTGGCTTGCTGCCTTACCCTATTGCATTTTCTAAAAAAAATCACTATCAGTGGATCTCAGGATTTGAGAACTGATGGTGCTAGAGCAGGAGTGTCAAACTTGCAACATCATATGACGTGTTGTGACATATCGCAACTTTTTTGCCATTGCTGGCAATGGGGTGGGCACGGTTTCGCTATGATGCATCCGGCCCGCAGGCTGGCAGTTTGACACTTCTGTGCTAGAGAATGGTGTTTTGCTTTGCAATATGTCAGCTTTTCTCTGTTTTTTAAATTAAAAGAATCTTTCAAAAGAAAAAAATGTCAGCTGAAGAAAATAGTTGAGGGATCATCAAGACAGGTGTCTGCAAGGATACTGATTCCCAAAGGTATTGTGTTGGCTATACCTGTCATAAGAGCATCTGAGTTCAGAGATAGTATAGTGTTAAACTCCTATTATTGGGAAAAATCTAGAGGACAGGCCTTGCCTGAAGACATATGGCAGTTGGGTTCAAGGCTACATTTATAACTTTGCATTCTAATTTTATCCTAACAAAGAAAAATAGGTTATTGCTGGTGCAATAGGAGCCCCAGGAATAAGCATCCTTTAGAATTCAGAGTGAGTTGAATTCCCGTTAGAAATGGCACCCATCCCAAAGCAAATGAAAGATACAATATTCAACTTCCTGAAATATACAAATGTTACAATTGTTATCACATCTTTTCAAAGTATTAACATAAATTATAATAATTTCTGAACTTTGTAGTACCATCAGGATAGTTCATGGGGAAAGAAGTCCAAACCTCCTGGTAAGAATGAAAGAAGGGGTCCCAAATGTGCTACTTTTTGAGTGTGTCAAATACTATTATTCGGTAAATAAAAAGTGGCAGAAAAGGGGACAATTAAATCCAGAGTTCATAATATAACAAAAGGAGAGAAATAAGTTACAAATTGTTTGTTTATAGATTTTAGAACTACATATTATTAAAATTCTGGCACCCATTTGTAACCTTCAAGTGAGTGAAATTGAAAGGCATAGGCAACAGTTATTGAATCAAGGTGATTTAAATAAGCTATAGAATACTGGGGTCCATGACTTCCATGGGAATGAAATTTGGGAACTTTGTGGCCACTTCAGTGCCATCGTTAGTATCCAACTATACTTCCCCAAAACCCATAGGTTCTATAGCAGAAGGGAAGATGAAAAGCTGTATACCTGCCCTCTTTCCCGCTTCCTCTGGACCCTGCACACAATCATCTTATAGCAAAACCTGACAGCGATTAATGATTGGCTATTTTGGAACCAAGGCTGAAATTTTTAGTCGGACAATGGCAATGGGTAATGAGGGAAGAAAGAGGGAATGACTTGGATGCTTGCTGGTGACGTAGGGCTAACTGGGGACATAGGCAATAAACAGATAGGTATGTATGACATAGTTGGCATTACAGAAACCTGGTGGGATGAAACCCATGACTGGAATGTACTGATGAATGGATACAAATTTTTCAAAATAAACAGATCTACAAAAAGAGGAGGGGGAGTTGCACTATATGTAAGAGAACAATATATATCTACAGAAATGCATATGATCAAAGATAAAATATCTCCAGAATGTATATGGATCAATATAAAAGGGGGAAAAAGTGACATTATATATATTGTGTATATTACAGGCCACCCCAGGCCAACCAATCAGAAGAAATAGATGAACTCTTTGCCAACCAGTTAACAAACTTATGTAGGAAGCATACCACAGCAGTAAAGGGATACTTCAACTATCCAAATATCAACTGGGAGAAAAACTGCAGCAAGTGGGAGATCAAACAGATTTTAACCAACCTAGTCGACAACTTTATCATCCAAAAGGTGGAGGAGGGAACTAGAAGTAAAGCTATACTGAAACTAATTCTTACTAATAAAAAAATGATAGAGGGAGTTGAAGTTGCCAGAACCTTGGGTGAAAGTAACCACGTCACACTGGAATTCAATATAATGCAAACAATAACAACAGAAAATAATCCAACCAGTATCTTAAACTTCAAAAGAGCTGATTTTAATAAACGCAGAGAAAACCTAGGAAAGATTCTATGGATGAAAATCCTAAAGGGGAAAACAACTCAAGAAACTCTGAAAAATGTGATTATAAAAGACCATACCAGCACAATACCACTGAAAAAGAAAAACAAGAAATTCAAGAAGAAACCAGCATGGCTGCACAAAGATCTCTCTGATAAACTGAAAGACAAAAAGGACAAATACAAAAAATGAAAAGAAGGGCACATAACTAAGGCTGGTTATCAGCAGACAGCCAGAACATGCAAAGATGAAGTCAGGAAAGCAAAGGCTCAGAATGAACAAAGACCTGCAACAGAAATCAAGGATAATAAAAAAAAAAAATCAAGAAAAAAGTCAAAGAAACTGTAGGTCCACTAAAGACAGAAGATGGCAAGGAATTAACCAGCAATAAGGAGAAAGCAGAGCTGCTTAATTCATTCTTTGCATCAGTCTTCACACAAAAGAAATTATAGCCCAACATACCCAAAACTACTGCAAAAGAGAAACTAGAAACAAAAATTAAAATAAGCAAGAATATAGTAAGAAAACACCTATCCAACATTGACAAATATAAATCACCAGGACCTGACAGATTACATCCCAGAGTTCTGAAGGAACTGGCAGATGTTATCTGAGAACCATTGCGCCATATCTTTCAAAAATCCTGGAGCACCAGGGAAATATCTGAGGATTGGAAAAGGGCTGATGTTCAGAGAAGAGCAACTAAGATGATCAAGGGCCTGGAGACTAAAACAAATAAAGAACGGTTGAGGACCTGGGTTTGGCTAGTCTAAAGAAAAGAAGAAATAGGGCTTACATGATATTTCACTATTTGAGGGGCTGCCACAAAGAAGAGGGGCCAAATTATTTTCCAAAGCACCAGAGAGCAAGACAAGAAACAATGGTTGGAAACTGATCAAAGAGAGAAGCAACCTAGAATTAAGGAAAAACTTCCTAACTGTGAGGACAATTAACCAGTGGAGCAGCTTGTCTTCAGAAATGGTGGGTGCTTCATCACTGGAGGTTTTTAAGAAGAGATTAGACAGTCACTTGTCTGAAATGGTATAGGTTCCTCTGTAGGGGGCTGGACTAGAAGTCTTCCAAGGTCCCTTCTAGCTCTATTCTATTCTATTCCGGATGAGCCTTCTTCCTCCCTGGAGGGAGGGGGATCTTAGGGATACACTAGGATAGGGATTCTGAATTCAGTTTTCCTTGTGGTCCATAGCTTACTTTGTTTCCCCTTCCCTCAGCAAAGTGGCAGGCAGTTCTGTGGGTCAGGCAAGGAGGATAAGGAATGATGTCTGACAATCCCTGCCAGCTTCCCACAAGCAGAATCAATAGGGAAGCCATCAGGAAGTTGAAAGTCACTCTTGCTCTCACTGCTTTTTTGCCTACGGTGGTCATTTTGTCTCTCTATTTAGGTAAGGAAATATCTCTGGAAGGATAACCCAATGGGTCACAGGTTGTTTAATTATCAAATTTAGTCCCCCATCCTTTCATTTAGAGAGATTTTTAGGATTCAGGAATGCAGAAAACTAGTTTTGGAAAACAAGAATATTGTTCATTTCAGCACTTACATACTTAAAAAGACCCTGCAGATATTGATATTGTGAAATTTTTCATCATTGATAAAGAGATGTAAACAGAGAAGCTTTAGTTTTATGTGGTTTCAAATGAAAGCTTTAAATATGCAGGCAAAATGAGATGTTCCATAATACTGTCACATTTTCATATAACATGAGAGATTGTGGTTAAAATTGTATTAGTCACCACGTGAGGTTTTTCAAGTAAAATTGTGCAGGCTGCTAGTATATCTACTGAGCTAATGCCCTAGTGCAATGAACATTCATAACAGCTAAATTGCTCTGGTATGGAACATGATTTTAGCTGTACAATATTCAGTTATCCTTCCTTCTGTAAAATTTCACTACATGCAAATGAAGAGTTACCTGTGGAGTCAACAGGCAACTTTGAAGGGGAAACATGATGGAGAATTATCTGTCATAAAAAACATATTCTAGAAATGGCAGGATTTGTCTGTTCTATTAACTCAATAAATTATTATAGGACTATAAATAATTTGAAAATCACAATGCATGTTAAATTAGATAAATCACACTTATTATAATAAGTGTATATTAATAGTGATTGGAATTCAGGGTTTCATGATTCATTTCAGTGACACTGGCTATTTTACAGAATATGTGAGGCTTGTAACAAAATGTAGCAGAAAGTGCTCTTATTCTAGAAATTCACCTTATTGTTTTCGAAAACACTATATTTATTGTTCTTCATTCTCTCCCTTTCTATTTATCGGTAGATTTGTGTGTGTTTTTTTTTTTTTATTTTTATTGAAATTTTTCAAAAGTTTTACAAATAAAAATCCACCCCCCCCTCCCCAACCACCCCACCCCCCCCCCCCCGACTTCCCAGAACTGAATATAGGATTATTTAACAAATATTTTAAAAATAACATTTGCAATTTATAAAATAATTAATAATAATAATAAAAATCACAGTAATAATATATATAATAATAATATACATAACATAAACTTTAAAATGAATAATATATACTAAAAAAGAAAAAAAAAATAAAAAGAGAAGAGAGAGAGAGAAAGAAAAAAGAAGAAAGTAGACGAAGAATAAAGCATATATATATATAAAAAAAAAATATATGAATAATAATACATAAAAAATGTATATATATAAAAAAAGAAAAAGAAGAAAGAAAGAAAGAAAAAACAATCATTACAAATTATAAAAAGGCTAAATAATATTTTTCCATATCCAAATTATGTTGTATAAAATTTATCCATTTTTCCCATACCGCAAAAAATTTTTCTTGAGATTGCTCCTTTAAGAAAGCCGAAATCTTTGCCATTTCTGCCAAATACGAAACTTTATGAAACCATTCTTGTAAAGTAGGCAAAGATTCCTTCTTCCAATATTGTCCTATTAACAACCTAGCGGCTGTAATCAAATTTAACATCAATATAACCTCCTTAGCATCACAGTCAATAACAATACCTAGTAAAAATAATTGCGGAGTAAATTTTACCCTCCTTTTAAAAATTCTTTGAATATTCCACCATATCTTAATCCAAAAAGCTTTTATATGCTTACACGTCCACCAAATATGGTAATAGGTAGCATCCAAATATCCACATCTCCAGCATTTCGGCTGTAGATTAGGGTACATAATGGACATTTTCTTTGGGTCAAGGTGCCATCTATAAAACATCTTATAAAAATTCTCTCTTAAATTTTGCGCTTGTGTGAATTTAACATTTCTTATCCAAATAAGTTCCCAAGTATCCATTGAAATCGTTTCACCAATATTCTGTGCCCATTTAATCATACAATCTTTAACTAGTTCAAGTTCTGAATCTAATTCCACTAAAACCCCATAAACTCTCTTAATATGGGTTGGCCTTTGATCTCTTACTTGTTTTAAAAAAATTTCATCTTCTCTAAGCCAGCCCATTTTACAATCCATCTTCCATCTATCCACTATTTGTCTATATTGGAACCATGAATAAGTTAAGTTTTCATGTGTTAATTCTTCCAAAGATTTTAACTGCCAGTCTTGGCCATCCCATCTTAATAACTGTACGTAAGAGACCTTGTCCATATTTACCCCTTTCCTTATACCTTCTATGGCATGCCGAGGTATAGCCCATAATGGTATTTTGAAGTCACTTTTATAATACTTTCTCCACACTCTTAGCAAAGAGTTTCTTATAATATGAGACTTAAAAACCCAATCCACTTTTTTATTAAATATTAAATAGGCATGCCATCCAAAAAATAGGTCCCAGCCTTCCAAATGAAGTATTTCTGTATTTGTTAAATTCACCCAGTCAGATTTGTGTGTGTTTTTTAAAAGGATCCACAAACATTTTGTTTTCAGGAAAAAAAAATCCAAGTCCTCTTTGGAATATTAGACGTCGACTGTTGATTCTGTTGAAACAAACTCTGAAACATTTTGAAGATTCCGCTGATTGAAAGAAACAATAACTTTATTTAGGACCTATGTTTTCACATGGAATGAGTATGGTGGGCAATGTTAGAAACAGGTTTTCCCCTGTTGTCTCATGTTAAGTGCACATCATAATTGCTTATAGTAGGGAAAAGGGTTGGATATGTTCACCATCTTAGTTAGTTGTTAAAATAATAAAGGAGGGATATACTGCAAATAAATAAATAAACAAACACATACATACATACGTACATACATACATACATACATACATACATACATACATAAATAATTGTGCTATCATGTCCCTACCACCAAATCAAGACTGAGTGTGAGCTGGAACCTGACAGTTCAAGATTCGTATGGGAGTCCTTGTGTGTAAAGGATGTTGGAACTAAATGATCTCTGGGGAAATAACTTTAGGATGCCTTGCAGAGTCTCATGCTGTACCCATGGACAACTGGCAGAGGGCAGCTTCATAGAGCAGAGAACCTGCTCATGAACCACTTATGTAAAACAGTACTACGTGCTGTTTTAAGTACTACTTTAAGGCACTGCCTGAACAAAGATTGGTGGGGAGGGTACTTGTTTACTTGTGCTTGCTGTGTTTTGTTGCTTGCTTGAATAAGCTTACTTGGTGGGTTTCTTGCTGGCTTGTTTTTGTTGCTGTTTTGGCAGCCTGCCTCTCTGCCTGTGTTTGTAGAGATGGTTGAAAAAGTGTGGCATGAATAATAACATTAACATTCCCAGTACAACACAACATTACAACTGCATTTGCCAAGATTAAAGGCGACCCGATCTTATACATCAATAGGGACTGAAGCACAGAACACATGAACCCTCCAAAGCTTAACTGACATGATATTCTTTGCATTGTGAGAATGGTAAAAGTTAAATGACCCAAACAGAGGTCAAAAGTGAATTTTTAAAAAATAAATAAATCTAAAGGACCGTCTTCGGAAATAAAAGACTGTCCTTTATAATGAAAGGACATGTGGTCACTGTACATATGTGGTATGAATATATATCCTTAGAGTCAATATACCACTTTTGACTCAACTGATTTGACCCAACTTTAATCATATTTGGCCCAGCAATGGCTCCTCATTGTTGTCTTTGACCATGCAAAAAAGGAGGCAATATGGGAATGGTCAACATTAGGACATTTATTGTTGACCTGAATGGTGAGATGAAGATGTCCTGCTATCAGAAAAATCTTTTCCTCTCTTTGCCCACTTTTCTGTTTTGAAATAAAATTAAAGCATATGAAAAGACACTTACAATAAGACTGGAAAAGATAAGGAGTACTCCTGAGCTTTGTGTTGAAATTATTTTTGCCCTCATATGTCTCTACATCCAGTTCAAACTAACTGCAGCAGAGACATATTAGCATTGTCCTGGCAATGCTGGTATTTAAAAATAAAAATCACAAAATAAAACTCCAATTGCAACACATAATATAATACTAAGCACCAAATATGGAGCAAACTGGTGTACTTTGCATTCTTCCCTGCAACATGTATATTGTTTTTATACCCAAAACACTTGAAATAGCTGTTTTCAGCTGGGATATTTTGAACTTGAATTATTTTGCCCAATCTTTTCTTTTCACTTCTGAAAAACTTGGGAATTTCCAAAGTCTATTGATACTCCCTTTTGTGCACAAATAATGCAAAATTTGAATATATGAAGCCTAGTGTTTGCAAAACAGAATTTGCTATTTGTTAAGTCCTTTGATCAATGAAGAGTGACGAAGGCTCATCTTGCAAGCAACAGATCTTTATTGTTTAACAACTACTCCAACACAGACACTCTGCGAGGCATGCAGGCCTCTCTTAACTGCTCAGAGTCCCGGACATAAAAGATACAATTCTGAGCTCTTTTGCATCTTGCGCATGCGCGCATGGCTGGCGCCTCTCAATCTGGTCCCGGGCAGCTTTTGCAAATGCCCAGGACCAGTGCAACGTCCCGACCCTGCTTTTACAGGCTCAGGACACAACACTATGAAAATATTTAATTATGGGTATCATTTTGTTATAATAACTGGTATTGCTAGTAATAATTAAAATAACTCTCTGAAGTAGCAAATAAAAGACAAAGAAGTAATTGGCTAGCAATAATAACTATTATTATCAAACTTATAAAAAGTTTGATATTTTCAGAAGGCTTAAATTTGTGTACCAAGTCAGAAAAAGAGTTGCATTTCACATTTCCTAGCAATTTCTATTTAAAGTTTAGCATTTCCAGAAAGCTGGGGAATTAAGAAAAGCAAAGTGACTCAGCTTTTATTCATACTTTAGGCCATGTCTATAATTTTTGCTTTGACATTTTCAGATGATAAGTTTTTTTTCTAGCATAACTTGCTGGTCTGTTATCTATTTGCACCCAGAATCATTCAGTGGCTGCATTGGAGCACTGTGTTTTCTATTCATAATTTTATGTTAAAGTTGCTGCCCCCTTATTTATCTTTTCCAGTACTGAATATTTTCATTTTTAAAATTAAGAGGCAGCTTTACATGTTACATTTTCTTATGTTTAAATAAAGTTTAATTTTAACTATCCCAGATGAAATTGGTCTATCTCCCAAGGAGACAAGTAAAGTCACATATATTTAGTCTATATGAAGGCCAGGAAATTATATTATGGAAATTCTTTTGCTTTACTTTTTAATTGAAGAAGGGTGGCACAGTGTGGATGTCTTTTTTTTAATGTGAATCTGTGTGCATTTGGCTACATTTAATTTGAGACATAATGTATTAACAAATTGATTTGCTCTAGTATAATGTAGATAGAGATATTTGCATACTTTGATACTTTTGTATAGAATTTAACCTGCTTGCTTTATGACAGTACCATAGTTTGAAGTTGGTTGGAGTAAGGCAGCATCACAACTGAATGAATGGATAAATAAATAAATAATAGATTGGTGTCTGCAGAATTTTTTGGTTAAACTCTAAGGGGACAAATATCTGATCTGGTATTCAGAACTCAGATTCCATCTCAAAGAGGCAAGTTGATTTCCCCCCCCCCCTTTTATTCTGGTTCTGGAAAGCAGGTGTTTTGTGACAGACTGTGTCCACCATAGCAGCCATTTTGTGAATATGAAGCTTTTCTTTTAAAAGTGTCCAAGATGTTTTGGACTCTTTGTATGGGAAGAACATTGTGCAGAATTATATGCAATTGTGAGATTAATACTAATATTAATGGGCTTCTAAATTTGATATTATCAAGTGTTGTTAAGATCATTACAGAAAAGTCCCTCCACTGTGTTCCCTGAGGTATGAGAAAATTACACTTTTAAAACAGTTTCCTATAGATGCCACATTAAATAAGACCACAATAACTGCATGAAGTCTGATTCTGAGTTATTAATAACTTTTGCTTGTTTGGTTGCTTTATCTTAGGAAGAAAGGGAGAAGTTGCCCATGTCTATTTATTTGAAATCAAAAGTAAATTTCAGTAGGATCTGGCCTGTGTGCCCTTCTCAAACATTTGAGTTCTACTAGCACAAATATTGGCAAGAAGAAGATTTAAAACTCAGTTGGCTAAATATTTGCCCAGTGTCAGTTCTGAATTATTTTGCTTTAAATAATTATAATTTAATATTTTTTGAATGGGTATTTGATATCTGGGATCATAACAAATACCACAAGAAAACTGTAATTTCCAGTCTCCAAACTTAGAATTTTCTTCCAGGGAACATGGAACATAGAATTCCTCTTGTTTCCAAATGCAAGCCGTGAGGGAAAACCAAAGATCTAATATCCCCTGCCTGGAAAGCCCTATAGAAGATTTAGAAGATTCTTTAGCGCAGGGATCCCCAACCGCTGGTCCGTGGACCAGTACCAGGCCGCAGCATGCCAGCAATCAGTCCACACAAACAAGGAAAGCCCCATCCACAGGATGCAGGCAGCACACAAAATCTTCCCCCCTCTGGCCCACTGAAAAACCTCTCTCCATGTGACCAGTCCCTGGTGCCCAAAAGGTTGGGGATCTCTGCTTTAGAGGATTCTTATTTCTAGCAATCCATCTTGCTGCTAACAAGGCAATGATCAGATAAAAGGGGCCTCAGCCTGGATCAAAATAGCAAGGTGACTAAACATCTCATGTAGGCTCCTCCTGTGTCCACATGAAGATAAACTGAGGGAGGAGAAAAGTATATTCAGACTTATAAGAGTTTGGTATTCTGGCTGTTCCAATAAAAACAGTTCTGGCCCACAAGGTATTGATTATTTAGTCTGATATGCGTTGTAGGGCTAATAGATTTCTGTTATCCACTCCTTGTTTTTAAGGAATTGGAATGCAGACAGGTGATGAGGTTAATTTTATCTATTAATTGGTATGGAAAAATTACTATTTATTTTCTATATTCCAGACATGCAAGAAAGTGCTGTTAGGTAAGGATATTTAAAACAAATACTTACAACAAAGCATTTTAGAAAATGTCTGACCAACTCAGAAGATAAGACCTTATTTTTGGTGATAAAATAAATCCTTCTGTAAAGCTAGGCTGCGTCTTGGGGTTATAGGAACCAGTGTTGTGGAAAAGTGTAATCACGACTCTTTGTGGGGGGGGGGGAAACATGAAAACCATGCAGGTATGGCTGATGTGGAGCAACAACAAGAAAATCCTTAACTAAAAATAGATTTTATGGCAATATATAGACAGGGATACAGAAAATCAATTCATATCTGTCATTCTTGTCAGTTTGTATAAGTTAGGCTATGTCTTGTACCAGAAAATCACTAGATATTGCTAGCTAACTTCATAGAAGCGTTTTTATATTGATTCTACTGGTTCTTTTTAAGAGGCAAAATTTTTTTATATTTGTAGAACTGGTCAAAAGACTAGACGTTATCTGTAAGTTTTCAGTTAATAGTCACAATACAGCACTATTGATTTTGAAACTTGTGAATTATCACTGTTATTGATAACTATATTTCCAGTCTGAGGATTGGATAATTTTTTCTAAGCTAATAGAATATTGGCCATGCATAATCTACCTGCTTCTAAGTGTTACAACAATAATAGGATGATTTAAAAGATGACATCAGACTTTTCATCTGTCTTAAAATAATTCCTAAAGAAGACAAGTGTTTTACTTTCAAAAGCAACCATTTATTTTGCCTTTCCCCCACTTTCGGTTGGGAATTTATAGGCATTGTCTTATTGTTCCAACTATGGAGAGAAAGTTATGAGGATGATTATTGTTAAATTCAAAATCCAAGAAACAATAAAAAGAGTTCAGAACATAAAACAACACAAACTGCATGGAGTAAAGAATAAAAAAAGATTAAGAACAAGAAGAAATCAACAGGAGCCTTGCAAAAGTATTCAATCCAGGCCTAGGGCAACCATATACAACTCTGGGGGGGGGAGGGAAAAATGAGAATATTTAAAATAAAATTCACTAACTCTGCCAATTACCACTAATTTCAGCCAGTTCTTTTTCTCTATATCCATTAAAAAGCAGCAACATTCATTTATCACATGAGTTAAAGACCCATTTCTACCCCATATAACTCACACACTAGTCCATTCCAGACCAAAGGTTTTGCTCTGCTTGAGCTTCTCTGAAGCAGAGGCAATTCAGACTTTTAAGAAAGGTCTCAATGTCAGGATGGCTTTATTGATGCAGAGTTTTTAGCTTGGGATTCAGCTACCTAGTTTACAAGACACTAGAGCTTCTATGAAGGTTGAATGAAAGGAGATACCTCCAATATGATAAATCTCCAATAAATAGCAGAAGCAAATCACTAGAAGCTATGATGTGTTTTTTAGCATTTTTTTTCTTTCATATCAATTGACGGAAAGTTGCTTTGAGAAAAGCTTGTGTCATTATTGGAAATGGAAGCCTGCAGTGAGTTCTTGCCAATGCACTTTAAGTAAGGTACTATGATTGATTTTTTTTTTACTGCTAAAGGTATTTGAAATTCACTACCAAATGCAGAATGTTTGTAGTGATGACTATGTTGACATGAATACTGTAGGTGTCTCCACCAAAACATGTAAATATGATGAACCAGGAAGAGCTGGTTTGCTTGATCAAGAATGAAGTAGACAACCTATGACAGCAACCAACAAGTTTCACATGAGAGAGGTTGATTAACTAATTAAAACAATTAGTGGATCATTCAAAGGGAAATTGCTGTCAAGTTTGGCATTTCAAAAGAGCATATGGATCACACAAGAGAAGATTTGTGCAAGAACTTTGCTTCTATGATAATAGCAGAAATGAAAGCTTCAGGAGCTGTAATTTGCTAACAACTGTTATCATGCTATGAGAATAAAGATGAGGAATTTCTTTAAAGTTTCATGGACACAAACCTGGATTCACAATTGTAACCCCAAAAGAAAACATCAGTCTATGGAATATCATCAGGCTTAGGATACAGGAGGATCTGGACAGACTTGAACACTGGGTGCTATATAACAAAATGAAATTCAATGGTGAAAAAAGTAAGGTTCTACATTTAGGCAAGAAAAACCAAATGTACAGGTATAGTATAGGGGGTACCTTGCTCAATAGTAGTAACTGTGAGAGGGATCTTGGTGTCCTAGTGGACAATCACTTAAATATGAGCCAGCAATGTGCTGCAACTGCCAAAAAAGCCAACACAGTGCTAGGCTGCATTAACAGAGGGATAGAATCAAGATCATATGAAGTATTAATACCACTTTACAATGCCTTGGTAAGGCCACACTTGGAATACTGCATCCAGTTTTGGTCACCATGATGTAAAAAAGATGTTGAAACTCTAGAAAGAGCACAGAGAAGAGCAACAATGATGATTAGGGAACTGGAGGCTAAAACATATAAGGAACGGTTCCTGGAATTGGGTATGTCTAATGAAGAGAAGGACAAGGGGGGACATGATAGCAGTGTTCCAATATCTCAGGGGCTGCCACAAAGAAGAGGGAGTCAAGTTATTTTCCAAAGCGCCTGAAGGCAGGACAAGAAGTAATGGATGGAAAATAACCAAAGAGAGAAGCAACCTAGAACTAAGGAGAAACTTCATGACAGTTAGAACAATTAACCAGTGGAACAACCTGCCTCCAGAAGCAGTGAATGCTCCAACACTGGATGTTTTTAAGAAGAAATTGGATAGCCATTTGTCCAAAATGGTATAGGGTTACCTGCCTGAGCAGGGGGTTGATGACCTCCAAGATCCCTTCCAACATTATTATTATTATTATTATTATTATTATTATTATTATTATTATTATTATTATTATTATCGATCATCACACAGTCAGCCAGATGTTCAGACTGGATTTGGAATTTTGTCTACCTATCGAGTCCTTACCCAGGACCTGGGATAGGCAGATGTGGATGTTTGATGGTATTACAGTTATCGTCGCAGGATGGAAGCAGTTCCTAGTAAGGCCGCCTTTTGCAATTGACTAATAGCAAAGTTGTCAATGCCAATGGTGTTCAAGTGGTGCTCCAATTGTTTTGGGATTGCACCCAAGGAGCCTATCAGTATTGGTACTACCCTTGCTTGCTTTTGCCACAGTCTTTATATTTCTGTTTGTAGGTCTTTGTATTTTGTTATCTTCTCCAGTTCTTTCTCTTCTATTCTGCTGTCTCCAGGCACTGCCACGTCCACTATCCAGACTTTTTTGTCTTTCTTATCGACAATTGTTAAGTCTGTGGTGTTATGTTGCAGGTGCTTGTCTGTTTGAATTCTGAAGTCCCAGATCAGTTTAATTTTATCATTTTCTATGACTTTCTCTATTTTATGATCCCACCAGTTTTTGCTTACAGGCAAATGATATTTTTTGCAGATCTTCCAATGCACCATTGTTTCTACTTTGTCATGCCGCTGCTTGTAGTCAGTCTGTGCAATCTTCTTGCAGCAGCTTACCAGATGGTCCACTGTTTCTTCAGCTTCTTTGCATAGGTGACACTTACTGTCTGTTGCTGTCTTCTCAATTTTGACTTTGTATGCATTTGTCCTTAAGGCTTGGTCTTGTGCAGCCAGAATTAGTCCCTCGGTCTCTTTCTTCAATTTTCCTGCTCTTAGCCATTGCCAGGTCTTGTTATTATCTGCTTTCCCAGCTATTTTTTTAATGTATTGGCCATGTAGTGCTTTGTCTTTCCATGCCTCTATTCTGTTCTTCATTTGGTCTTTCTTGTAGGCCAGTTTGGTCTCTCCAGTCGTCAGTAAGCCTTCCTGATATACTAATTTCAGTGCATCTTCATCATTGTTCTTCAGATATTCTTCCAAAGCCATTTTTTCTTCTTCAATCATCTGATGTACTTGTAGCATTCCACGCCCACCTATTTGCCTTGGTAGATAAAGTCTATCAATGTCACTGCGTGGATGAAGGGCATGATTCATTGTCATTCTTTTTCTGGTCTGCCTATCCATTGCTTTTAGTTCTGCTTGAGTCCAGTCCACTATTCCATCTGTGTACCTAATGACTGGGATTGCCCAGGTGTTGATTGCCTTTATGGTATTTCCTCCATTGAGTTTGGATTTTAAGATCTTCTTCACTCTCTTGATGTATTCACCTCTAATCTTTTTCTTGACTTCAGTGTGCTTGATGTTGTCAGTTTGAAGGATACCCAAGTATTTGTAGTATCTTCCTCATCCAGACTTGTAATGTTATTTTCGTGGGGCATCTTGATTCCTTCAGTTTTCACTATTTTTCCTTGTTTGATAGTAAGTGTGGCACATTTGTCCAAGCCAAACTCCATTACAATATCTTGGCTATATATACGGACAGTGTTGTTGTTGTTGTTGTTGTTGTTGTTGTTGTTGTTGTTACTATTATCACAAAGCTTTACCTGGGATGGGGGAATGGGGAATAAATAAAAAACCAGGTTTTGGCAGGAAAACTCACAATTTGGGGGAATGCAGATAGTTTTATTCCTTGGATTTCCTTGAACCTGGCACCCCTGATAACTCAGAGTGTTGCACAGCAATATTCAGCATTTTGAAACAACTATTAAAGAATTTGGAAGTATTTGCTACAACATATTGATCCTAGGCTTCATGCCTCATGAGGGATACAAGGGGCAATTCCTAAGCTAGATTTCACCCTTTTGTTCCATCCATTATACAATCCAGACTTGGTGCTATGGAATTTCCAGCTTTTCTCCACAATTGAGGTAATGTCTCTGTGAACATCTGTCTGACTCAAATGAAGAGGTGGAAAGACATGACAGGACCTGGATGGAGAGTCAAGTTCTGAAGTTCTTTTGTGATAGCTTACAGAAGCTAATCTATCCTTGGCAAAAGTGTGTTATTAATGGTGACAATTACTTTATGTGGAGAGGTAAATGCAGGAAACAAAAGACATCATTCCAGGAATTATTTTACAATTTCATTTATTAAAATATTCTTATTTAAACTAAAGTTATGAAGGTGAGGTATTACTTTTTATTCCATGCTTGTAGATGTTTTGTGGAGAAGGACTTGAGGACTCCTGAGGTTTGTTACAGATCCCTGTTGAATCATTATAAATTGCTGGATGGCAGCTCTGATTAGAGGTAGGTCACTTTGAATAAAAAGTGGGGGAGAGAGCGCAAACATTATCCCAGAAGACTGATGAATAAACCCTGTCCTTTGTTGGAAGATGAACCAAGACTCTTTGCATACGAAAGAGAAACAAGCATACATGTTTTTCCATACATTCTTCTTCACTACAGTGTAAAAATTCCTGGTTTCTTGGTATTATTCAAACTTTGCTTTCAAATGTTTATGAAGAATTTTCCAGACAACAATTAAGAAAACTGGAGAGGGAGGGAATAATTCATACTGACTCTCTAGTTTAGCTATTGCTTTCACTCAATTTCTCCAGGAATGTTGGACTAAAAGAAATGACAACTGTCTACAGCAATCCTTCAGTCTGTTTTATGATACTGAATGAACACATTGCAGGCAAATAGTCTGGCCCAATGCAAGGAAAATTATGTGCTTAGATTCTTTGGTCGTCTATGAGTTCAGTTTGTTCTAACTAAATGTAAGTTGAGAAAAACTGTTCTACTATCTGCTTTTTATTATTATTATTATTATTATTCCTGGAACCTTTGCAGGCAAAGTAGACTTTCTATCACTGAACATTCCTTTTACTGCAAAATTGGAATTGGAATTTGGTTCCAATCATCAACCCAGGACATGCAAAATGAAATAGAACATAAAAGGAAAAGAGTATCAGGATCTGTTGTTGCTGCTGCTGTAATTGTGTTTTAGATCTTTTCTTCCGTACACAAACCTCAGATTCAGATTAGAAAAGCCCAAGAGACTAACAACAAAACCAGTGACCTCCTTGTGTCAAGCCTTTCCACTAAACAGCTTGAACATAGTCTTATCTCATGATCCGAAAACAAAACCATCCGCTATCACTTGCATGTGCACCAGAGAGTTTTCACTCTTTGAACAATGTACCCTTTAATTGCAGTAATGTTTTGTTGCATGCCTTCAGATTAAAATGCTATTTCTAACTGTCACTTAATAGGTTTTAATGAAAGCAATTTATTAGACATTATGTACTTAGTTTAATCTAACAGGGTAACTAAACATTCAGATAACCAAGAATGGGATAGAAGGAAATCTATATCACTCTAATTTGCATTGTATGTTCTTCTCATTGAGTATAATTGCTATTGACTGCCTAGAGGAACACTTGCCAAATCACAAATAATCAGGAAAAAATATAATTAAGTAAAATAAGCACTTTCAGGCATAAGTATGAGAAGGGAGGAAGGAAAAATTTCTAATATGGCTTGAATATAAGATGTGTGTGTGCGCGCACGCGTATGCACATACACAGATACATACAAAGAAAAAGACACATTCTACTCTAGACCTTCAAATTGTAATGGCTTCAGAATACTGTGATTCTTCATAAAATGTAGGATCTGCAGACATTATATCCCTATAACTTTTTACTGCCACCTATGGCTCATGCAGATTTTTACAGCTCAGGTCTAGTAGTCTTAGGAACAATCAGACAATCACATTAAAATGCTATCTTCCTCCCTTTGTGCTGATATAAAGTTCATTTTTCGCATTGACAGTTGGTATTTTGCTTCATCATGAGCTTGGTGGGTAATATTGCTTTACTGTTTTAATGCAGGACAAATTAAAGAAAATGATTGGTGGGGTTTCCTAGCTTTTTTCTTCTTCCATTGAACCTTCTCTGCAAGTGGGTGGGGAGGGGAGTTAAAACTCATCATTCATTACAGGCAGTGAAGTGGAGAGAAGCACAGGAAGGTTGGTGTTTGAAACAGTTGCTTTAAGTTGCCTGAGTAATAGGTGGCAGGTATGGAGAGGTGCTGGAATGGCTATTGCTTATCAATCAATTTCTGAGCATGGGACTAGTCCTCTTCTGGGCCCAAAAGTAGCCTGGCTGAAAGATCACAGGTATAGGATGAAGTGAGAAGGGTATTAGCAACAAGCAAGTTCTTCCCTTGGGAAACAGCAGTGCTGGCAGCAAATGGCTGTGACTGGAGGTAACCTATGGAGAGACTAATTATGTAGACAAAATGGCATCTCACCCCAAGGTAATAAAAACAGTAAAAAGTATTGCTACATAAACTTTTTGTCAGCAGAAATGATTAACATTCTGCAGTGCACTTGCTTGTGGGGGGAAAAGCTGGTAAAATCTGTTTTTCATGGTTTAACCAAGTCTTCTATGTAGAATAAGTCTAGCACTTTCTGAAGACTCTATGCAAAAGAGTATTAAACACATCTACATCAGAAGCACTCATAAAACCTGACATGCTCTTTTGAAAGTGACATTGGCCATCAGGTGGGTAGATATCTCCATGAAAGCCAGATGACTGGTCTTCCCAGCAATCCAAATAAAAAAATAATCATGGAAAGGGCATGTTTGCAACAGCTTAAAACGGCCAACAGAATCTAGGCAGGATTCAGCACTCATAACCACACTGTCAATGGAGACTGCTGGAAAGTGTACATGGCAAAGTTGTGTCAGAACAAAAAATGAATACTCTTGTATATCTGTAATCAGCAAATATGACTTTAATTGTCTTTAGATGTACAGGAGTACGTCGTTGTGGGCTTGAGTATACAGTATTGGGTTGTGAGCTTTTAAAGAAACTAAGGTTATTAGGACATATTTGTATAATGGTTACAGAGATGAAAACCAAAACTGAGCTTATGTGATTGACTAGTGAGTTTTGATGAAGCATCTGCACAAATATAGTTTTGGTAGGGTTAGGAGGTGGAGTAAGGTAAAACCTGCAGATTTTGTCCAGTCAGAAGTAAGGCCTACAAGATTAGAATGTGACTTGATTTTTTAAAAAATGAAGAATACCTTCTCCTCATCCAACACACACTTCTGAAAACATCTAGTTCATTATATGAAGCTGATATGAAACATAAGCTCTGAATAATGGACAGGCAATTACATTTACTAAGGCTATATTCACTAAGAAGTTTCTTACAAAACCAATTCTTCTGTTTCAGTTGTATCTTAGTATTTAGTATTTTAAACTTTTTTAGGAATAAAAAGTAGGAAAATGAAGCTCTTTCATTTCTTTTTAAAACCCCTACTCTAAACTATAGTTTGAATTTTAGAAAATTTTAAAAAGTCTTCTATCATAAAAACCTGCTGCTGCTTTTTGCCTGCTTCTTCTTTTAGAGTATAGAAATACTATAACTACTGGCATAGTAGATTGAGAAAGACAGAGAAACTTTCCAAAAAGTTCAGTACATCAAACAATTAATCACAGTGTGCTTTTTTCATGATATTTTTTTAAAATTTCAGCTATTAAGAATACAATATTTTACTTTTAGATTTTTTTATATTAACACAGACATTCTTCAAAAATAATTTCCAAAGGCGTCCCCTATCATTTGTTGGCAGAGGAGGAGAAAATAGAGATTAATATTACAATTCTATTCAATTCCTACCTGAAGTAGGGCCTTTAAGCAGAGTGATCTTGGGGAGGAACATGTAAAAAAGGGATGAGACTTTGATCCCACAGTTGCAGCCACCATTTCAATTGTTTGGACAATTCTGCTTCCTCCTCTATGCTCTTACCTGTGGATAGTCTCCAAAAAGCTAAAGAATAAATGAAATTATTTGGAGAAACAAAGATAAGGATGAGAACATTTTAGAAAGACTAATTTTCCTTAGACTGCAATAGCAGCTCCATAATTTTTGATTCACTGCTTTTTCCTAGTTCATAGAAGTTCCATTCTCAACATTACTCTGAGCCTATTAGATATTTTTAAAAGGCTGAATTATCAAGTAATTCTCTCTCATATTGTTATTTTGGCTTTCTGGTAATTTTTTTTCTGCTGTCACAAGCAATCAACTGGACTTACAGTAAAGTTGATCACTCAACATTAATATATCACAAACCTTCTCAAATAAAGGAATGGATATACATATATTGAGACCCTCATAATGGACCAATTGCGGATTATATGTGGATTATAAAAATGATTTTTGCATTATATTAATAGAATATTTGAGTAATTTAGCAACTGTATTGTAATCAATCACATTTTAACATACTGTAAACTAAGAAAAAGACTTATTATTTGCTTTTAATTTAATATAAAGATTGGTATGGAAAGAGTATTGAGATGGGGAAAGAGAAGAGATGTTAAATCTGCTAAGTCACACTTTGTCTGAGAAATATTAAAACAAACAAAAGGGTATTTTTGGTGGTATCTGTAGATTTTATTCACGATCTCCTCTGAAGGAAGAGAAAGAAGAATGTATAAAATATACCATAATGAAGGAAATGAAATTGCAGTGAAAAATTCTTTATTATTTTGGAGTTATTTTGATTAACTGATGGATTATGTGCCATCATGTCAGTACTATGTCTTAGCAACCACAACTACAAGATCTTCTTCAAGAGGATCTGTCCCCAATTGGTCCTTCCATTGTCTCTGTAATCCAGTTTAGTCATCCTTTTTTTTTTTTGTCTTCCCTTCTAATTTTCCAGCAACATAGACTTCTCCAAAGATCTATGTTTCATATTCATAAAGTATGATAATTTGAGCTGGGACACTCATGCATTGAGTGAGAAATCTGGATGGTTTCTTAATTATGGTACTCTTAGGAATCACCTCCAACACAATGTTCAAAGGCATGAATATTTTCTCTGCCATGTGTCTTCAAAGTGCAGCTTTTGCTTCCATACATAGGGAAAATCATTGCCTGTACAATTCAGATGTTTATAGGTCAAATGAAGCATTTTAATATGTTTTCTAAGACTTTGGAATTATTTTAGAGAAAGAATATTAAACATGCATGCATAGTTTCATTTGCAATCCCTAATCTAGGCTAAAGAGAATGTCCGTATAATTTTATATTTAGTCAAGGAAAAATTCATTACTGCTTCTGTGCCTATCTATCAAATTTTGTGGCTCAACATAAGTGTACTAATCTCATCACAAACCTGTGAAAAGAATTTGGAAGAATTTTGAAGACTGATTGTATGGATTTTGTGACTAAAAATGTCCAAAATAGTTTTATAAAATGTAACTGACAATTTAGACTGCATGCAATTTCTGACTCCAGCTGTACCCTTCATCTTCTTTTATCTACATTAATAGACTTTTCACCTGCTAAATAACTGCTGTGATTGTTAAATGAGAAAGTTGTGATATAAGGTGATAAATTCAATCATTTTCACATATTTAGAGCCTGGAGTTTTAGTGGGGGATGATTTACTATATCCTGTTACCCTTAAAGCTTAAGATGAAGCTGAATGTTTGCAGGCAAAAATGACTCATTTCTAAGAGCTTGTTCACACTTAAGGTTCATGGCCTGTCTATACATACACACTTACTTAAGCAAATAGAATTTTGAGTAAATGAATCCCATGAATTTAGTCAAGCAATGGTCTACATTTTTTACTTCTTTGGAGAATTCACATTCAGCCATCCCTGAAGGTATCTCTGAATTACAGGCATAAGATGATAGAACTAAATGGTAAATAATATATCCTTCCAACCACCAGCTAATACGACATAATTTGGTTTCTATTGACTTTATGTCTATCATCTAAAATTAATCTTAGCTTTACTTCTATAACTGTAGTATTTTTCTTTACTGCTCCTTTGTGCCTTAGAGCCTAAGTGTTAGAAGGCATCACATGTCTGAATCCACATGGAGTGATTAAACACAGCAGGTTTTTTAATTTTACAATCCTAGTTAAATGAGCAAGATGGATATTGAAAATAACTAGCCTTTTCTCTGAAACAGTAGCAGCAAAAATTTTACTGACTGAAAATATAGGGTACATATATATGAGGTCCCACTCATCCCACTCGTCATCTTCAGGCTGGGGTCTTCGGCTTCATGCTTGTGCGAGCAAAAAGCACGAAGCCGAAGACCCCAGCCTGAAGATGACGTGTGGGACCTCGTCGAAACGTCGCCAAGATACTCTCAATCTTATACGGGAAAAGACCCGAATACATATATATATTCATATACATACATATATGTATGTATGCACACACACATATATATGCATTAATATTACTCAATAATATTAAACGTTTTTTGTTTATGGATGTTGCTATGTCAGAACCATATCATAAAAAAAGCAAAAGATTTTTGTTGCAGGACATCATATTTTTCAAAAGACTGTTTAATGAAGAGCTGATCCAAACTACTGATATGATTGCTAAATCATATTCCTACCAATAATAATAATAATAATAATAATAATAATAATAATAATAATAATAAAATGTTGGAGGGACCTTGGAGATCATCTAGTCCAACCCTCTGCTAAGGCAGAAAACCCTACACCATTTCAGACAAATGGCTGTCCAGTCTCTTCTTAAAAACTTCCAGTATTGGAGCATTCACAGCTTCTGGAGGCAGGTTGTTCCCTGGATTAATTGTTCTAACTGTCAGGAAATTTCTCCTTAGTTCTAGGTTGCTTCTCTCTTTGGTTAGTTTCCATCCTTTTTAATTCCTACTTTTTTTTAAAGTGAAAGTTATTTATTAGGGCTGGCCAAGATGGCTAAAATATTGAATAGAATTGTAAGTTATGAATATAATAAGAAAGTTCCTTTCTTGTCTCCTGATGGTCAAACATATGTTGTTTTCTTGCAACAATACAGTGAGATTTTGCCACTGTCTTCCATCTTCTTTTAAACTTCCCAATCTAATCTACAGCCTCAACAATACACTTTTTAAAACTCCTTCAGGAGTTAAGATCATTCCAGTTTTCAGCCTTTGAACTCTGTTTGTCCATGACTATTAATAACAATGCTAGCAATCACAGTGTTTATATTTCCAAAGGAAGTGTGTCTCTTGCTACTTCATTCACATTCTATGATATTATCACTGATGGGATTTCTGTCATATCATTAATAAAGTCTTTTTCTTTTCTCTCTTTCTATTCATTTATATTTACATTATATTTCAACTATCTGTAGCACTCTAAAAAAATCCTCAGAAGAATGAAATAACAGGTAGCTATTAGAGCAGCAATAAACACGGTTAAGACACGACATTAACTGTCTGATATAGCCTGACCTAGCAACATCCAAAAAATTGTACCAATATCAAGCAGCATTTTTGCAACTCAGGAAGGGAATGAAATGGCTTAGTTACCAAAAGGCTTATTTCATAGTTGTTAGAATCTACAAGAAGGACTCCAAAGGAGCTCAATAAATTGATATATTTATATAAAAAAGTAGTCCTTCAGTTATCCCTAATCAATAATAATTCAAGCTTTTAATGGTATTTTCCATCAAGTATATTTTGAATGCTGTAAAGTCAAAACGCCTTCAAGTTATGTTTAACTCCTCGTGACTGCAACTATACAATTTGAATAGTAAAACTGCAGAAATAATTTGTCGCTGGTTTCTATGATTTTTTTTTTTTTAACTTCTCAGCCTGGCCTACATCCTTGGAATTTTCTGCTTAGTTTCTGAGATCATCCAAGTCATATCTGAAAACCAACAGAAAGCCAACATAGCTGTTTGTTAAGATCATTTGAGTATAATATGTAAATCACAAACACATACCACAAAGTATAATTGATATGTTTGTAATCATTTAAATCAATCCAGCATTAAGGCAAATGTTTAAAAGAGAAAAGCTCTCAAAAATGTCTAGGAAAACCCACTACCAAAGCCCAAAAAATGATTGTTCACATTCAGCTTCAGAAAACTCATTATAAGGCTTTTACCCACATAATAAATGTATATCCAGATGAGCTTGTTTCTTGTATCACCAATAAGCCCTGGACAAAACCAGACCCAGTTCTGGACAAAATAGAGAGATTTTCCCCTGTGAAGGACGTAGCTCATAAGATTCATAATTTCCCTATTGAAACACTTCAGTTGTTACAAAGAGAAGGGCCCCGTTGCTGAAATAGTAACCAAGGATTTCCCTCTGTGGGCATTTTTAGTTCTTGCAAAAGAGAATAACTGGGGGAATAACAACAGTCTGCCTATGACTTAATTAAAAGACCTTGTGTGGGCCTGCACATAGAAAAAAACAGAGCGGACTTTTGCCACAAAATAATCATAGCTCCAGAAGGAATGTGAAATGATATTTGCTATCTTTTATGGTGCCAGGATTTTAATTGAAATTTTAAGAAGCATTGGGAAGTGGTATTGATATTCCATAGATAGGTCATTAAATATCTCTAGGGATAGATTCTCACTCTAGATAGGACATTTTTTGTTTCAAATGGGATAGGAAATACCTGAAAACTACTTAAAATCTCAGTCTGAAAAATGTATGTAAAACGGCTTACCGTTTTAATTCAATTTATCAACTGCCACATTACTGTTGTTTTAATTCTATTTAACTATATATAAAATTCGTAGATTATTGAAATTGCCAATTCCAGACAAGTCATATAATCACGAACTGTTTGGATTATATCCTTCCTATACTTCATCATTGGAGGTGTCAATTGAAATACTTCTCAAATAGTAACATGTTAATTGTAGCAGCAAGGTATAAGTCAGGTGTAGGCAACATAGGCTCTTTTATGACTTGTGAACTTCAACTCCCAGAATTCCTGAGCCAGCCATGCTGAAGAGAAAGGGAGAGGTTTCCAAGATGAGCCATGCTGGCTCAGGAATTCTGGGAGTTGAAGTCCACGAGTCATAAAAGAGCCAATGTTGCCTACCTCTGGTATAAGTTACACATTTTATTATTTCTTTATCTCAGTTTCTGCAGAAGCTCTGTATCCATATATTGTTATTCTGATTTTAGCATAGGAGAAAAATGCACACAAATTCCAATCACTATGTTTGTCTTGATCAGAATTTGAGGACAGCTCAAGATCAAGGAACTATCTCTTGAGAAAAAACAAATAAATATAATTGCAGGGATAAAAATAGATCTCTGGATAATACCAGGAAAGGCATTTGTTAGTATAGCTCTTTAAGACATTCAGGGAAGCCTCCAATTATTCTCCTTCTCAGAGGATACCAAGTTTGCTATTTTGGGGGTGATCCAAATAATTTCACAAGTATACAAGCTCTCTTGAAAGCCCTGGACCATAACTAGGTCTTGTCAATGAATCCGAGGCTTTTTCTGATACTATTTTGGCAGTTTCCCAAACAATTCCACAATGATGATTCAGATAGCTGGAAATGCTTTCAAATCCCTATGGAATTAATTAAGTGAGTTATAAGAATTAATTCATGCATCATTAACTGAGTTTGAGGGCAGATTAAAACATTTTTCCTCTTATATGTAGAGGCATATTGTAGTCGTTACATGGAAAGTACCCTAGTCTACAAGGCATGAACAGCTGAAAACTTACAGCAGCTACTGGAAACGCCACTCTAAGTTACAACTGGTGTTGCAATGTCAATTACTCATTCCAATGAACCCTCAGTTGTTAATAGTTCAGGAAACTGTGTTTATAGTCCAAGGGGTACTATCTTCTTCCAACAGGGGATGCAGTATTTCAGCCAGTACAGAAAATGTATTGGGAAAGCTTATCCCAAATCAATAAATATAAAGTGACCCAGAAGATGAAAGAACTATATCCTACATGGTATTAATGTTATAAGGTTGTGACAAAGAGCCTAATTATTGAAAGGAAAAGGAAAGATAAAATTCTGGCGAACAGATGTACTGGAACTATATAATTCAGGGAATGTTTTAATGATAATAAATAATAACATTCTCTGTTTGACAAATTCCACCTATTAGTTTAAAAAACTTAGCTTTGTATACCAAGAAAAGATTTAAAATTAAGCTTTGTGGCTAAAATCTACAAAGGAAAAAAAACTCCTAAATCACCCCAGAGGAATCCCTCAATGCTCAGGTAGGGAATTATTTATTTGTAGCCAAAAAGTAGGTTTACAGTTAAAAAGTGAGTGGAATCAGTATCCAGAACATACATACATGCATACATGCATGCATACGTACATACATAATTCTGTCTGTCTGTCTGTCTGTCTGTCTGTCTGTCTGTCTGTCTGTCTATCTATCTATCTATCTATCTATCTATCTATCTATCTATCTATCTACCTTCATGTAAAGATTAGTTTAACCAGATACATATGTTATAAGGGTAGCTCAAATCAAATCCACCATCTACTTTCCCTCAGGCTAACTGTCCATTCCCAATTAAACCAATTCTATCTATCAGTGAGGCTATGCTCTTGCTCCCTTCTGTTATGAAGCAGGATAGGCTTCTCTTTGGATAAGCTTCATTACCAGCTTCAGATCACACTGCTGGTGATTTACTGTAGCATCCTGATTACCTGAATTCATTCTCAGTAGGTAGGTCTTCTGGAAGAATTACCACACATTTTTCAGATCCTTCAAAATGCCTTGCTATAGTGGTTGTTTAATGCTTAACTGCCATTCCCAAATGGACTTACTTTCTGTAAGCAGTACTTTTGCTTAATAACATAAATAAAACACTTTATGAAATCCACTTAGGAAGGGATTTTTGTCAAGTAATACTGTGTGCTTAAAACTGGCCATTTAATTAATTCAAACAGAAACAGAATGTGCGTAATGTTGGGCATATGTTGAACTGCAGAATATTCTTCAAGCATAAAAATAAGCACTCATAGTTACCATCTATGATGATCAGAGACTGAACAAATGGAGTTTGTGCCTCTAATCCAATTAAGATAAACTGAAGTTCTAAGGAAGCAACATTAACAGGAATCATTGCATCAAACTCTATATATTCTTTTCTACATCTGTTAATAATTTTTAAAAACACACAGTATCTGCTTTTCTTTATAAGTTCAAAGTGGTTTATAAAAAGTTCACTGCACATGTAAAACAATATAAAAACACTGAAAACGACAATATAAACCATTTATATGAGCTTAACAGAGAGAAGAATGGCTGTGGCAATAAATTACTTATTCAAAAGAATTGCAAGACATTTCCAAAATCCAGTCCTGATAGTAATTAGCGAAGTAGGCATTGTAATGCAAATAACTTCCAGAAATACAAGTGTTTGCAGAAAGCAGTCAAAAGGAGAAAGAGACAGAATATATATTATGATGTAAACACCACACATTTTATATTGCATCAAGATATTGCATACTAATATATAAGAGACTGAGTTTGTGTTGTTACGTCACACTGTAGGATATTTTTCCGTCTCTAGTTAGATTTTTTTAAAAAAATTCAATTTCTGTGGCCATCCATATCAACAAGCAACTCTGGGTGGCAAACAATCTCAAAATAAATTAAAAATAATTCCAATCAAATAAATCAAACAAAAAAATTAAATTAAAATGCGCAACAGACAAAAGAAGTATCACAATTAACTGTCTGGGGAACAACCAGGATGCATTAGCCTTTACAGACTTGAGGCCCCACGCCTGGACATAGCACCTTAAGCCCTCACAAAAGGCCATGCTAATCTCTAGAGGGAGAATGCTTCATAGGGTGGGCACTAGGGCAGAAAAGCTGCTGGAGAATGCCTATCCTACTGGATAGGCAGAAACAACTAGGAAAAGGTGGTCCCTCAAGTTACTTGGTCCCAAACCATAAAGGGCTTTAAAGGTGACAACCAAGACATTTAGTTGTACCCAGAATCACACCAGCAGTCAATGCTGCTCACAAAGTAATGGTGTCACATGTGCTGGGTATATGTCACTACCCATACAGCTGTTTTGTTCTGCTAAAGCTTTCAAATGCACTTCAAGGCAGCCCCATGTGGAATGCATTACAGTAATCTAAATGAGAAATCATAGGGGCACAAATGACAGGAAACAGATTCTCCAGGTCCAGGAACAGGTACAATTGGTGCACAACCCAAAGGGGTGTAAAGGTCTATTGATAGCTGCCACGGGCCACCTGTTCTTCCCACAAGAGCCATGAGTTCAAGAGGATCTTCTGTGTGTATATTGTGGGGGTGGAGAAGCATGGCCCCTTTACTGACCAGTGGACTTCATCTCCCTGGCTGGCTCAGGAATTCTGGGAGTTGAAGTTCACAGATCATAAAAGGGCCATAGTTCCCCACCCCGATACACTGGATCTGTCTGAGCCATACCAACTCCATCCCTGTCCCAGAACCAAAGATGGATTATTACTAGAAACAGAACGTCATGCTTGGGATGAGCTGAATCCTGTTGCACCTCATTCAGGCCCCACAGCCTACAATGACAGGATTTCCATGGCATCAGTCAGGCAGCCTTGGGCGGAAATGTAAAACTGACCCCAAATTGTCAGATTATCTCACCCAGCGGCCTCATGTGGAGAGCAGAGAAAACCAAGTCTTTCGGCACAGAGCCCTGCAACACATTTTTGCATAATTGGTGTCAGAAATGATTGCCAACAAATGGAAAGAAAATTATGCAAAGTGAAATCCAATTTCTTATTTATTTTTATTCATTTAAATAATTGATATGGTCAACATCTCACAACAGTGACTCTGGGTAGTATAAAAACAATAATTCATGGCAATAAGGTAAGATAAGATAAGATAAGATAAGATAAGATAAGATAAGATAAGATAAGATAAGATAAGATAAGATAAGATAAGATAAGATAAGATAACCTTTATTGTCATTTTTTTTTACTGTGGGCACAATGGCACACATCAAAAATGAAATTTAGTTGCCCGCTGTCAAAGTGAAACACATACAGTACATGACACACACCTAAACATACTATATACAACATATGTATAAATGCACACCCCTACATATACATAATAAAGAAATATTAAATACAGTCTATCTTCAATATACAATGGAAGGAGGAAGCTTGAGAGTTCACAAGGTTAATGCTGTATGGAATGAAACTATGGCTGAATCTGGATGTTCTGCTTCGGATACCACGAAGCCTCCTCCCAGAAGGTAACAAGGAAAACCGGTTGTGAAGAGGATGGGTAGTGTCCCAGATAATCTTACAGACCCTGCTCCAGCAACGCTTCTGTGCTATGTCCTGGATGGGAGGGAGGGAACTGCCAATGATCTTTTCAGCCATTCTCACCACTCTCTGCACCGCCTTCCTGTCTGAAGCAGTGATGCTTCCAAATCAGACTGTGATGCTGTATGACAGGATGCTCTCAATCATTCCCCTGTAGAAAGTGGTCAGGACAGGGGAAGGAAGATGTGCTTTTCTCATGCGACGCAGAAAATGCAGACACTGCTGTGCCCGTTTCACCAGTTTCTCACTGTTGAGCAACCAAGCCAGCCTGCTCGTTAGCTGCACACCCAGGAATTTGACGCTGGTAACCATCTCCACAGGTGAATCATTAATGCACAGAGAAATCTGACTAGATTCATTTATAAAAACAAACCAACATAAAGTTAGTTGACATCCTGGCCCAAATGTCTGAGGAAACAGCCCGGTATTCAGTGCCTTACGAAAGGCCAATCGGTCATGGCCATGTGGATCCCTGGGAAGGTGTGATTCGATAATATAGTATCATTGGACATCCACTCATTTAAAGGGACTTTCTCTTCTCCATTTTAGATTACTTATATAGCCTCTAATTCTGCTTCTGCTACTTATTAGAGCAGGGTCCCTAAACCCTGTGGCCTAGTGCTGGGCTGCAGCCCATTCAGAACCAGGCAGCAGAAGAGATAGGCAAATGTGTGTATGCATGAAGCTGCATCTGTGAAAGCTGCATGCATGTATGAAACCATCCCTTTACCTGCCACTGTTGATGCTACTTCCACTGTTCTGCCAAGCCCCAAAAGTTGGAGATTGCTGTATTAAAGCAAAGTTTTGGATTAGAAGCCGTGAATGTGTGAGCTTTAGAGAGATCTCCCTGCCTCTCTATCAGTAGAAACTACTTTTTTTAATGGAAATGTACCTCTGGATTTTATCTCAAATATCTAGATTTGGTGAAAATCAGCTCTGTGTCTTAACACTATCTGAAATATTTGAAGGTCGTATAGGACAGGGGCATCTTGGTGATACTTTATCTCTGGAATTCTTTGACTGGCAATTGTTGATTTTATGCTAGTTTTTCTTTTCTTCTTTTCTTTTCCTTTTTAAAGAACAGCTTTCCTCTACTTGCAAGCAACCTAAAGACAAATTCTCATGTTACCTTTTGCAGCTAAGATATATGTAATCTGAATCCTGTGTAATATTGTTCTCTGAAGGACAAGTGGCTGGCCAGTTTTATTTAACTTTTTAATCTTTGCCAGGTAAGATAGTGCCTGATGTTATTTTAAATCCATACAAGAGAAGGTGTAACATTTTCAGTATACAAACTATACATTTTATATTTTAATGGAAAACATCCATGATGTTAACATGATAACTATGTCTGAATATAAGTTAACACTAACAATTAAAACCATTCTCTTTGCTGTTGTCTCTAAAGTAAATTAGTGCAATAGAATGTGTGTATGTGTGTGCATGATGTGATACCAGTATAAGCTGAGTCTCTCTGGGTGTATACATATAATCAGGTAACAGTATTAGCCAAGCAGGATCAACACTTCCAACTTCAATTAATTGCTGCTGATTCTCATTTTTGTTTTCCTTATTTGGTGTTCAAAATGAATCTCTAAAATACTTTTGTCTTTGTCTTACTATGGGACATAATGTATTTTTACCAACTTTTCAATGCCCTTTATATTTTAAAAAAACTTCATTATATTATCTATATTTAATTAACATCAAGTTTAATAGCTGGCTCACTTCAGTTAGGTTTCAGTGTACTTAAGAGTTTTTAAAATATAATTTAATTGAGTTCTGTCTTTAATTAATTGTATAATTAATCTTCTCAAATTAGGTAACATTTTATAAAGAACCTTAATAAAAAAAACCTTGAATATTTTAAATTGCGATGCTATTAAGCACTAAGAAGTTTCTCTTCTGTATTGTTCTGCTTTAAAACACAAAGGCAGTAATTGCAATATAAAAGCTACCTTCTACTGAATATTAATAATTGCTTGTACATTCATCCATATACTAGCCTTTTTAATTACTTCATAAAGTTGCTGAACTTTTTTTTTTTTTTTTTAAAAAAATTAAACACAAAACAAAGTATGTAGAGTAAAGCATCAGAAGCTAGATTTGGTGTCTGAAAAGTTTTTGATACTGTATTGAGTGATTATTTTCCGGCATTTCATATAAAATTCTCAGAAATTTTAAGGGCACACAAGGAAGAATGGAGTTTCTCCTTTTTCATCTAATTTCCTCCCATATTTAGGAGTAAGCAACATGTGGATTTCTTTAGTACAAGTAGAAGGACTGTGGTTTTTCAATAAGCTTCACTGAGTTGAATAATTTATATTTAAAATTTAAGATATTTCATAGATATTTTTTTTAATTTTTTTTCTTTTTTTATTTGATTTTTTCTTTTTCTGTTTCTTTTTTATCTTTCTTCTTGTATCTTTTTTATATATTGCTGTTAATTATTTTATAAGTTGTTTAACTAATGTACTTAGATTTGCTTATGGTTTATATGTGTTTTAAGATTTTTTTAAAAAAATTTTTTTTAATTAAGCCTGTATTCAGCTCTGGGAAGGTCGGGGGAGGGTAGGGGAGGGTTGGGAGGGTTTGGGGAAGGGAATTTCTTTTTGTAAAACTTAAAAATTTTCAATAAAAAATAAGCTTCACTGAGTTACAAAACACATCAGGTTTTTTTTAATGGAAGATTTATCTCCAGAGACCCCCTCCAGGGTGGCCATGAAATGATATGCAGAAGCCAGGTATCAGTGGTGGCGGCTGTGATGGAGGAAAGGCAACCAGACAGGCTGAGAAAAGAGGAATGGATAATGAAAGGCACCATCAATTTTTTATGTGTATGGAAATTATACTCAAGGTCATCATAAAGTCCAAATACTAAACTCCTACTGATATACAAGGGCTCTTTTCACCCAGGTCTGAAAGTTTAGGTCTTTCTATGTACTTATCTCCATTTTTTTCAAATCATGAAATCTAAATTCTTGGTACCAAGAATAGATACAGTATAAACACATAGTAAAGTATAATCTAGATTTGTTTGTGACCCTTTGCTGTTTGATTAAGAAAAACAAATCAAATCATGCTGTATATTTTCTGACAAGCAAATAATACAGATACGTACCTAAACATTTAGAATTTAGAATTGTCTCCCTTTACTTAGACTATATTGTCCTTTACTTAACAGTTTGCACTATGCCCACTCTCCAATTTCTCCAAACTGTTTGAAGCTGGCTGTATTATGGCCTTAATCCACAGCAGAATTCAGAAGCCACAAAGCTATCCGTGTTCTTTTTCTCCTGCTGACCAGTTGTTTCTCTTACTAAAGATCCTAGTCTCTTCCTGTACTCTTTAGATTAGATCATAAAAAAATGAAGTGCTATCCCTCCCTTCACATATTGTTTATACTTGTACAGCCATTTTAGTTTTGCAGCTAAGAGGTAGCTGCAAAGTCACCAAGTCATCATTCCTCTGTTGAATTTAAAAGCTAATTGTAACAATGAAAATATAGCATACTAGCAATCATCTCAATGACTGCATTCCCAATACTGAACCATGTTTCGGTATAAAGCAGGATACTGAAGGCTGCTTGTTGGGGACAGGGAAGAAAAACAAAAAATCATACACACACACACACACACACAAACAATAAGAAAAGAGTTTGTTAGAGTTCCCCCATCACCTCATAAAGTATTCCCTGGAGGAGAAAGCAACAATAAAGCTTCTGGGTCCTTTGGTCCTTTGTAGCTGCTGTACCCCTATAGAACAGCGGCCCCAACCTTTTGGGCACCAGGGTTCGGTTCCATGAAGAAATGTTTTTCCGTGGACTGGAGGGGGCATGGTTTTGCACACTGCCTGCATTCTGCAGAGGGGGCTTCACTTGTTTGGATGGCCCTGTTGTTAACATGCCATGGACCAGTGTGGGTCTATGGACTGGGGGTTGAGGACCTCTGCTATAGAAGATAAAACAGGAGAAAGAGATAAATTCTATTACTTTCTTCCATATCTCCTTTCCCCTTTTCTGCTGCACAAATAGGAATAGTTGGGCTGGACTGAGCTGTGGAAAACGCCTCCAATTCTCTTTGTTCTTTTTCTCCCCAGTGACTCAAATGCATACAAATGAATGCAGGCTACAATTTTTATTGTTCACTTTCTGAATTAAACATTTTCACATATTAGCTCCCCAAAATGTAGCTAGCCAAGCAATCTTTGAATGTAAGAAGTAACAAGGCAGCCTTCTGAGTGATCCCTCTCAAGAGCAAGAGGTTCCATATATTTTCCAACAAGGCTTTGATAGTCAATTATAGCTCAGCCTGTTATTTTTCTCACACCTCTTGGTGTTTTTCCACCAGAGTGGCATTGTGATCCCATTGACATGGGAAGTACATGTAGTTTTGGGAACCACATTTTACTGTAGTTTCCTCAAGTTTTTAATACTAGTACTTAATATGAATCTTTCCTTCTTTGGGCTGGCTTTGAGTGAGTCTCACATACATTGACTTTCATATATGTATGTTTTTCTGGTTGGTGAGATGTCTTGGAACATTTAATCCAGTTTAACACATGATATTACTTTTAATTTGTTTATATTTAACTGCATCTAATCTAAGATTCATAAAAATCATTACTGCCTTGCAATAGTAAAAAATCATAGTGACTCAGTATGCAAAGTCAATCTGTCAGTACAGTATGTAGCCAATATACTAACAGAGCTAGTATGTGTTTCATTATAGGTTGTCTATAATCTATTATTGTCACTTGGCATCTATTTATATGTATGTTTGCTTTTATCTCCTGTTAGCCAATTAGACTTATTTGATTAAGATGGATATACTTTGCAGAATGAATGAATGGGTTTATTAATTGATACAAAATTAAACTAAATAGGGTAGAAAAACCTGCTATTTCAATCCCAAAGAATCTAGCTTCTCATAACATAGAATTCTCCATTAATATCCATACAGGAAGTCAGCAAGTTAATTCAAAGATAATGTTCTGCTATGAAACCCATTGTTCTTATATCTTTCTTGATAATTTAGGATAGAGGACTCAATATGGCTGTGCAATGTGCTATTAACCTTGGCACAATAAAACAAATTGTTTGAGGGCTCATTCATTTCGTGGTGAATCCATGATCTTGGGAACTCAGTTTTAGATGAACAGATACTGTTTTCTTTTCTAGCCAAACGTCTATTTTGGGAAGAGGTTCCACAAAATGGATTTTGTGAGCCTATCCTACCCGTGCATCAACTGTCTCAGAGCAGAGAACCCAACGTGTAGGTACTTGCAATTGTTAGCAATACTTTCTTTCATAATTTGATAAGCCACAGAGTTGCATTCTTGTTGATTTTTAGCAGAACTGTCATTCCGATTAGCTTGTGTTTTGGCTGTGTGTAATGATATTTGTACTACCCCTGTGAATTTCATCTTCCCCACTCTCTATAATCTATAATACTAGCGTTCTGCATGATATTACTTTTCCCTGAGATTTGATTTTACTTGTGTCAGCCATACTGTTCAACTTGTCACCGGCCTCCTGCTGGTGAAACTGACATACTCAGGCTCTTCTGCTGTTGATCTGTGGGGGGGGGGGAGAAAAAAAGAAGGAAAAGGAGGGGTACTTGGAATTTATTTCTGCCACGGCATTTATTACAATCAATCTTGTTCACCTGCAGGGTTTCTTTTATTATTTTAAACCTCCCTCCCACTGTCATTCCATATTATCATCAGTGGTTAATAAAAGTGGCCACTCACAGTGAGGGGGAAATGATTTTTATCAGGTGTGTATTAGTAACACCTGCTGAGCCCAACTGGCTTTTTTTTTTACAGTTAGCTATTTGTATCTGGTGGTGATCCTTGATGTCATTAATATTTCCCACCTTCAATCTTGGCAAAAATGAAGTTTGGTCCTGGCAGATACACAGTGCAGAGCAGTTCCTCTTCTTGCTGAAACTAGCAAATGCAAACTGATCCCAACTCAGGTCAGTCTCTTTATTTCTTCTCAGTGGTACGACTGGAATTAGACCCCAGTGCCAAAGTCCAAGGCCTTATGGGTCAGGAGCTCTAAAATGACTACCAGGCAACAGCAGGTGATGCTGGTGGAGTAGCCAACAAGGCAGGAGGGCATGAGCTGTTCAACCTCCTTCCTTTTGTTTATTTTGTAGATCATTTCAGAGTCATGGGGCAACCAGATGGTCCTATGTAGAATAAGAATTGCTCATTTTATTATCTTCACTTTTAATTCTGGCAAGTAGGGAGAACTTGATTGAGAAATGCCAGTTGCAAGAATGTTGGAGGAAATAAATAACGGAGCTTCTCAAACATTTGAAAATGATATTTTACAAAGAGCATGCTTCTTTTTTGGGGGGGGGAGTGTTAAAGTAACTGCCTCCTTGGGAAAGTTCAAGATGGCTGCCTCAAAAACCTCCTGGCTGTCTTTTCTGGAGGAGGTGACTGTCTTAATGTTTCAAAGGGGAGAGAGGAGGATACTGATCTTAATAAACAATGCAAAATGCCCCTTTCAAATGTTTTTCACAACCCCAGAGAGTGTTGTATTGTGTAATCTGTACTGCATGGTTGCTTGGCCTAAAATATCTAGGATAAAAAGCTAGATAAAAAGATAAAAAGTTCATGGAAGAATGAAAGGCTAGAATTTGAAAGGAGAAATCAAGTGTTCAGAAAGGAATGGGAAATGCTGAAACGGAATATTGAAGAAGATTCATAAACTATTTCATGTGGTTGGTAACTTTTAAAAAATCTAAGAAGCTCTTAATAATAATGAAGATAAAAGGATTACTTCTAGGAAATGGATGGAGAAACATATAAACAACTAAAAGGGTAAAGTGGGCCAAGCTTATATGGGTGGTGCCTGGCCCTAATCTAAAACCCAAAGTGAGCAGAAGGGATTTGGAAATAAAAAAGAATAGGAATAAGAACATTACTGAAGTGAATAAATTATTAACAGATGATAGAAAAAACAATTGCTCAATTCCTACTTTGGCCTATTCTTCTGCCAGAGCAAAAGTTGTGTTCAGTTTGGAACAAATAATTATTTGTTCAGTTTGGGACAAATAAAAAAAATGATGAAATGCAGGAGGAATTCAACTCTTCAAGACTAAATGAACTGTACTCTCAGTCTTTGAAAGAACTTGTATCCATAATTTCAGACTATGTTTATCCTTTTGAGAATATCAGAAAAGCAGGAGTGAACAAATGTTAGCTTTAAAAAAAAACACCAGAATAAAAATAGAGCCAGGAAATGCACATTGGTTGCAGCTGGAAATACCTATGCACTCACATTTACAACGCCCTGTAATAGTATGACAACAGCTCTAGATAATAAAACTGCTAACAGGGTGAGGCCTCTTACAAGTCTTACAGCTTAATTGTTTAAAGGCATTCTATGGGCTATGTAACATCAGTCCTGTTTTATTGCAGTGCATGCACTTTCCAAGTTTATAAAAACCATTAGCTAATACCCCATGGCTACATTTCCACATAACTTAGTCAATATTTTAAATTATGATTTATTAAACAAACCATAATAGCTTAGTTTGTTCATACGTCTTGGGAAGATTCTCAAATCACACTAATCAAATAAATTACCTGTGATTTTGCAGGTGGAGTCAAGGGGAGACTCAGCCTAGAATCATAACATGTGGGTCCACATATTTATTTAGCATATGGCATATCATAGTGGACTAGCAATATATAGTAACATTTCAATTTAAGGGTCCACAAACGTTCTGTGTACAGCCTCCCCTTGAATTCCATTAACTGTAGCACCAATTTAGAGTTGAACATTAGTTGACCTGATTTTTGTGTGTAGGCTTGAGCAATAAATTTTCTGAACTGAAATTTACATGTGATCCTGATTCTTTGTGCCTGACAGATTTAGCATGATATGCAATTCCTCTGGCAATTCTTTTCAGATATTGTGCATTCTCAAGTGTAGATTGAAAAATGTGGGAAGCAATCCTTTATCTTGCCAAGAATAAGACAGATGTTACCATATCAACAAAAGACAAGTGGGAAAAATTATGGTAACAATCAACATTTTTTATTTATATAAAATGTATAAGGCTGCTTGACTTTCGGTAGTCTACAACAATAAAAACACTACAGAAACCATATGACAAAAAGAAAGAACAATGCATATCCAGATTAAAAACATCCACCCCAGCACACATAATCATATAAATGGCTTATCATTCAGCTTAACCCAAGGCCTAGGGGGGAAAAAAGGTATGTTTTAATGACCTTTTAAATTAGGAGAATCTGTTATTTATTTCCTCCAACATTCTTGTAACTGGCACTTCTCAATCAAGTTCTCCCTACTTGCCAGAATTAAAAGTGAAGGTAAGAGCCATTTGGGTCTCTGGGGAATGTTATTCCAGGAGGCAGACATAGCCATAGAGAAGTTCTGTTTTCTGGGTCACAACAAGTGATGCTGTTTAATCAATAGGTGCAGGAACATGCCAACTCTTGTAAAGAACATGCTACTCATTGCAGAGAAGGATTTATGTACAAATTTTAAAAACCAGAAATGATTGTCATGGGGAAAAGGGATCATAAAAGAGCAAGTATGGTGATGGATGGAATCCTGCCCACTTTCACAGGTGTCAACACTGTACACACATTTATAAAGTGATGGGACTCTGATTTGCAGCAGTACCCACCATTCCTCTTTCCCCCTATTTTCATTGCAGATGTACCTAGACAGAACAGGCATGGAACTAAATCCTGGGATCCCAGGTTCAGGGGATAATAACCATAAAGCTGAGAAGCATAATCTAGATCTCCAGGATCAGGTGCAGCCCTCAAAAGCTGAATTATAGTACATTTATTGTTTTTTAAATCAAACTTATAAAAGCCATCCAACTTGCTAACATGCTTAGTGCCATACAAATTAACAATAAAACCCAATACAATTAAATTGTCAGGTGTGAAAGACCAGGACCAATGGGAAGTTCAATTAAACTTATTTATTTCTGCTCATGCCTATTCACAGGATTCTACTCAACTAATGTTAGCACTATTTTAGTGCTAGATAAGGATTAACAGAATTCAAGAGGAGTTAGATTTAGTCAGGTTGTGACTCCGTAGAGATTCTAGGCTGATTCCTTTTGACTCCTCTGCCAGGTTCTGTCACTCCTTCTCCTATATCATCCTTCCATTCAACCCTCCCCCCTACACTTCCATGGCATCTTCACAGTCACCCTCTTCTTTCTAAATGGCCTCATGGAAACCTTGGCAGAGGAGGCAGTGAAGCCATCTCAAAGGAATATTCCTGCTCCAAGTCTGAACTGACTTGGCAATTGATAGAAAACATTTAAAGCATTAGTAGGTCCCTACCTCCTTACCATCAGGGCAGGAAGGCCAGAAGTGAAAGGCACAGTGTAATCAACCTCCCAGCCTCCCTTGGATATGTCCACAGAGGCTGGTTAATCTCTTCAACTTTCTAGTCACAAGCCTTAAATGACATTGGGAAATGTATTATCATAGAAAGTGAAGAGAAGAAAATGTGAATGAGTAGAGAAGCTATTGGACCATGTTAAGCTAAAATCCAACCATCTTCTTAACAACTTTCCTCAAGAGGGCTAGGCTGGAAACTGGAAAAAAGTTGTCTAGAATGGTTGGGTCCAGGGATGATCCTTGAACAGAAAGTAGAACCTCCCCATCCCTAAGGATGCTTTCGCCACAATGTGAACCCAACAACATGCATTATTAACAAGAAGTTGACCAGCCAGGAGGGGCATAGATCTGACAGTGTTAGCTGCTAGCGGAGATGTGGTTTTCTTTGTTTGTTTCCCTTCTCTCTTTTGAATTTTTTTTATTTTTTTATTTGATTTCTATAGCCACAAGTGACTCTTATGGGAAGTATAGTGCATAAATGTGGTTTATCACTGTGTGTCTATTGATGGCTGATTTGTCTGATTGCCAAACTTCCAGGAATTCTCTAGTATTTTTGGATTTGGCTTGACTTAAAATGCTAATAGTTTCTGTGCTGAATAACAGTTAAGTCTATCCATGAATTTTGAGTTAAGGAGCTTTTGTTATGTCTCCTGATTGTTAGTTGGTATTACTGGATGACTTCTGCCAATCTTCTGCCTGTCTGTCATACACAACACTCATTGTAGTATATATTGTAGTATATATTGTAATGTAAAATCTAGGTGAGTCCTGTTTTTTCTTCTTGGGTTACTGGATCTTTTGATTTCCTTAAGATATCTTGGAGAGCTTTAGTTGGTTTACATGCCATAGTGATACTAAGTGAGAAAACAAAACAAAACAAAACAAAATCTTCTATAAAGTCTTCTAAAAATGTAGCAGCTTTCTTTGATATTGTATTAGCACATTGGTGGCAAAAGAATCCCCAGAATGAAAAAGTGCATATTTAATTTAGGTTATTCAATGAGTTCTATGTATAAAGTTATATGAAATAAAAATAGCTGCCTAGTTTCTTTCTTCCCATACTCTTCCTTTCTACCCTCTCTAAATCTGCTGGGCTCTAGAGTTTCCTAGGAGAACAATTTTATTCTCTGCAGAGCAGAACTAAATCCTAAGGCTGCTTTCTCTCTAAGCTTTTTCTTTCCTGCATTCTTAAAGTCTGACAAGGGTCTTTCTCTAGAGAGCCATCTTCACCAGCTTCTTTGATTTTGCTGTCAGTATCTGGCATTTTCCTCCATGTTGAGATGTCATCCCTGCCAACACCTTACAGATTGCTGACTAAAAACAAGATAAAAATAATTCCAAAGTGCTGGGTTAATGGTGATGAAGAAAGGTAATGTTCCACAGTAAACAGTAAGCATCATTTCTGACTTTGGAAACCATTCAAATTCTTTGGAGAAAAAATAAATGAGGCCTAAGATAAATACTGATGCTTTCCAATGACTGGAATGTGAAGCAATTTATACAGCAACACATGTTAAAGATAATGGGTGATTGAAAATACAAATTTTGGATTTTTTTAGCATCTTGAGTATTGTTTTTCATTTACTAGTTATAATGGATTGAAATGAGTTTTCTGGATTCCTTATGTTCATCTTGGAATAAAATTCAAGACAGTATGATGTCATCTAATCAGCATTTCTTCTCATACATCTATTTTTAAGAGTAAAACACAGCTTATTGGTTCAGAGTTTCTTAGTTATTTAAAACATGTGCCGTAAATATTCCTATGTCTCATATAGTCAAGACATTCAGATATTCATTAATTTAAATGAATGGATACAATTCAACCAAAATTAAATATTGGACTTCAAGGGGTATTTTCCCACTGAAGTTAGTGGGACTTAAAACTACTTAATTTTATCCAGATCCATGACTATTATTTATCATTGGACTAGCTTTGGAGCAATAAAAAATTGCAAGTGAATATGAAATATTTTTAATTAATTCTCTTTCTTTTTTCATTTATTAGCCTTTTTCAGTGGAGTGAAATACAGTGCTCCACAACCTCTCAACTTTAAAGGAGCTGTTATACTATGTTAAATTGTTGCTAGCCTAAATATGAAGTATTTTATTTTATATAGTATAATTATTTTTCTTGTGGGATATTGCACTTCAAAATTAAATGTAGGTTGCTATGCTGTGTTTCTATCTAGCTCTCAATCATTTATATTTTATCAATCAGTCCTACGGTGTTATTTATTTATCTATCATGTAATAACCATACTGAAGAGAATAATTTATCTGGCATAGCATGATAATTTGTATTGCAATTTCACCCCTGCTGCCATAACTTGCATTCTGTTAAAGTGATGATTTAGAAAATTACAATTCTGGGGTCATTTTTTTCTGGCTCTCTCTTCTGCCTTTCATAATTTTATTTGTCTAATTTCCAGCAGAGAATTCATCCAAAAATATGAGGGCTTGGGCAGGGTGGAAGTGGCTGGACAAAGAGTTGTAAAACCTCCAGTTTTAAGCTAATGTCTCAGAGACTCCTTAACATTAGTATCTTTAAAAAAGAGTTCTTCAAGGTTTTTTTTACAATATCAGGGAAATCAAATCTCAATGTTTCTTTTTAATAAAACCATATTTAACTTTTAATTTGCTCCAGGTTTCATATAATAGATTTAAAGAGATGCAGGCTACAGAAGAAATAATATTCACTTGGATCAAATATTACTTTCTACTGGTGGAGGATAAAAGAGTTTGCTATGATTATGTTATTATTTATTTCTTAGTTCTTCATCAGTTCAACAGCCTATCTTCTCATCTTTTGAAAATAGCAGTGAAAAACCTGAGTTTAATCCAGGCCTATAAGAGAAGCTAATTATACACAAAGGAAATTATGTGGAATTGCTCATCATTTTAAAATATCTTGTTTTAAAGCTCATGTAATACAACTGAATTTGTGCAAAGAAAAAAAACTGAAGCAGATGAGATGAAGCATATTTTTTTGAAATCAAGAAAGGCTTGGTGATCTAAATCCAAAAATGATAATGTTAAGCATATTATTTCATATGGAAAAAAGAATAGCTGGAAAACTTGGATAAACAGCATGCCACAGATATTGAGATAGTGCTGAAAGTTAAAAAGATATTCAGATTAAGTTATCAGTTTGCCAAGTTTGTTTTTATCAATAATTCACAGTTTCCAAATATTTTTTATAATGTTGAACAAGATTAGTCTTGATTGTTGGTTTGATTGATTGATTGATTATGTGCCATGAAGTCATTTTTGATTTCTAGTGACCACATAGATTTTCTCCATGATGCTCAATCTCTAACATGTTCTTTCAAGTCTCCTAATGGTGGATTTATCATCACTGTAACTGGGTCTATCCATCTTGCTGTTGGTCATCCTCTTTCCTTCTACCTTTCTCAGCATTAGAGCTTTCAGTATTCATGGACAAATTTAAACAAAAGATTTCTTTTTTCCACCACAGTCAAAATGCAAGTGGTAATTGAAACTGCTTCATGTGTAGGTTTCTGCTTCCATTTAGCACGGAAATCTGTTTTTGTAGGACTATATCTATTTAGGTCTTATTTGTAAATTCTACAATACAAGATTATATCTGCATTTATCTTGACAAGCATGATCTTTGGAATGGGATGCAAAGAACTAAATAATTTTTCCATGATGCTCCTTCCTTGGTCTATTATTTGTGAATTGGAGATTTTAGAAAATATGGGTTGTCGTCCTCTGTCTAATGGAAAGTAAGAAAAAAAGAATAAAATTATTGAATGTTCTGATTTTAAAGGATTACATATTTATTTCAAAGAAACTTTTTAATGAGAAAATGACATCTAAAGAAAATGTTTCTAAAGAAATGAAAACAGATTTGAGAAAGGGTCCAAAAGAAGAGAGAAAAAAATATTCCACTCATTCATTCAGGCTTGCTGATGATACAGCAATCTACAAGTAGTCCTTGTGTTATGACCACAATTGAACCCAAACTTTTTGTTGCTAAGTGAGACAGTTGTTAAGGAGTTTTACCCCATTTTACAACTTTTCTTGTAAATGAATGACTGCAGTTGTTCAGTTAGTAACACAGTTGTTAAGTGAATCTGGCTTCCCCACTGACGTTGTTTGCCAAAAGATCTCAAAAGAGGATCATGTATTCCCGACTACTGCAACCATCATCAATATGAGCCAGTTGCCAAGCATCCAAATTTTGATCATATGACCATGGAGATGCTGCAATGGTTGTAAGTGTGAAGAATGGTATAAGTCACTTTTTTCAGTGCCATAGTAACTCTGAATGGTCACTAAATGAATGTTTGCAAGTCAGGGACTACCTGTAATTTGACGCGGGAGAAAACCCGAATAACCAAAGACATACATACAAACACCTGTGAAAACCTCAGAAAACATATATATATATATATATATATATATATATATATAGGTTTTTAGGTTTTGCTAACAAAGAATAAAGAGAGAATGGTATAGCTATTTCGGGTTCCTTTAACCCTCATCAGCCAAACTTACTCTTCTGAGATTCGAACCTGGGCTATCTGCATGTTAGGCAGATGTTATAACCTCTAAGCCACGGGTTCTCTCCCACTTTGTTAGCTACCAGGAGAGAGACAGGGGGAGGAGATTTTTGACCTTGAATGAACACCCTGTCAGCCCAGATATGGGAGAAAGAAATCTTCTTTCTTTTCTTTTCTTTTGCCTGTATCAGCTCAATCTAGAGCCATCCACAAGCAGCAGTCACTAACTGCGACATCATTTTACATTTTTAGGTTTTTAGGTTTTGCTAACAAAGAATAAAGAGAGAATGGTATAGCTATTTCGGGTTCCTTTAACCCTCATCAGCCAAACTTACTCTTCTGAGATTCGAACCTGGGCTATCTGCATGTTAGGCAGATGTTATAACCTCTAAGCCACGGGTTCTCTCCCACTTTGTTAGCTACCAGGAGAGAGACAGGGGGAGGAGATTTTTACCTTGAATGAACACCCTGTCAGCCCAGATATGGGAGAAAGAAATCTTCTTTCTTTTCTTTTCTTTTGCCTGTATCAGCTCAATCTAGAGTCATCCACAAGCAGCAGTCACTAACTGCGACATCATTTTACATTTTTAGGTTTTTAGGTTTTGCTAACAAAGAATAAAGAGAGAATGGTATAGCTATTTCGGGTTCCTTTAACCCTCATCAGCCAAACTTACTCTTCTGAGATTCGAACCTGGGCTATCTGCATGTTAGGCAGATGTTATAACCTCTAAGCCACGGGTTCTCTCCCACTTTGTTAGCTTCCAGGAGAGAGACAGGGGGAGGAGATTTTTACCTTGAATGAACACCCTGTCAGCCCAGATATGGGAGAAAGAAATCTTCTTTCTTTTCTTTTCTTTTGCCTGTATCAGCTCAATCTAGAGCCATCCACAAGCAGCAGTCACTAACTGCGACATCATTTTACATTTTACATATATTCTGAGGTTTTTGCGGGTGTTTGTATGTAGGTCTTTGGTTATTCGGGTTTTCTCCCGCGTAAAATTGGAAGTGTCTTGGTGACGTTTCTTGTGCAAAGCTCGAAGCACGAAGCTGAAGACACCAGCCTGAAGATGACGAATGGGACTTCGTCGAAACGTCGCCAAGACACTTCCAATTTTACGCAGGAGAAAACCTGAACAACCAAAGACCTACATATATATATATATATATATGTTTGTGTGTATGTGTATATATATATATATATATATATATATATATATATATATATATATATATATAAAACAATAAAATATACGAACACCAGGAAGTTATAAAACTATAAAACCAGAATAAAACCAAGCTTTCGCTGGCATCTGCCAGCATCATCAGGGTAGTCTCCAGTCGATGGGAGAAGCTATTTATAAGTGTGGCGTTCTTTGCGCCCGGCTTCTTGACCTCGTCATGGGTCCCAGCCAATCCACCTGCGTTTTGATCGTAGTTTCTGTGTTGCAAGCTGTAATTTCCTCACTTTCCTTACTTGTGCTGGTACCGCAGCTCTTCCTCCCTTCTTTGCATAACTGTAAGTCGGGGGGACTCCTTAATTCCACGTAATTAGATGTGCACTGTCTGTGTTTATGTTGTTTATTCACCTCATCCTCCTTCTTGGTACTCTCTATTTCTCTTCTCCTCCCCCTGTTTCTCTGTTTACGATCCTCTTTCAAAACTATACCCTCATTGTTTGTCTCTGTAGCCCATGATTCCATTGTGTTTACATCATCCTGTTTCCCGATCCTTCGTATCACTTTATTAACTCCCCTTTCTATTTTCTCTTCAATGGGGGTGATTTTAACACCCTCTCCAGAATTCGTGGCACCCACAAATTGATTGCTGACCCCTTTTTCCGGGGGAGCTGTCCCTTCACTGTTGTTCGTGTATTCACTCATTACTTGGGGGTATGCAATCTTCCTTAAAAGGAGAGGGGCGGAATCCTTACAGTCGTGACTTGCATCTTCTTGTGCATTCCTACGGGGAGTCGTGCTTCTCAAATGTCTGTAGGAGTGTGTGGAAGTTCTAAGATTATAGCGAACAGGCTTCTCATCTCCCCGTTGTTCTCCTGCGTTCCCAAGGCAATAACAATTCAAATGGGAAATGTCATTAATAAAATTAGTTGCGGGATCGCCGGTGGAATTACACGTGGCACTCCAATCCTTCGAATCATGATTGTTTAATAACCCAAAGTCTATACCAGATCGCTTTTTTGTCAAACTCCTCGCTGTTCCCGGGGAGACCCTCAATTCCTCGGCACTTGGCTCTTGGTTGTCAATCCACTCCTGTATCCATGAGGGAGGGGCATATGTTTCAGCAGGTGGAGAGTTACTCTGCTGCTGGTTATTCCCTGTCTGGGTATTTCCAAGGCCCGTCTCCTCCGTCAACCCTCTTTACCGAAGGCACGTAATGTTACATCGTTTTTCTCCGGAGGGACGGTCATGCATTGCCCATGCTCTTAATATTACATGTGCTGGGCATAGGTCCACATGTCTGTTGATGGATTCTTCGTTAGAGAGCCACGCCTCTTTAAGGAGCCGGCCTCCCTTCGTGCTGTCACTGGCCATCACCTGCACGTTGCTAAAATTGAACCTATGCCCAGATTCTAGCATATGCGCCCCGATTTGGGAATACTGGTCGCCTCTCCTGGTGTTCGTATATTTTATTGTTTAATATGAGTCTACGTTTCGACGAAGTCTCATTCATCATCTTCAGGCTGGTGTTTTTGGCTTCGTGCTTCTAGGATTGCTCCTAGTATCCATTCTTCCAAAGTAGGCAATAAGTTTTTCTTCCAATATTGCCCCACCAATAATCTTGCAGCTGTTATAAGATTCAACATCAAATTAATTTCTTTAACATCAAAATCTACAATAATACCCAACAAAAACAATTGCGGAGTAAACTTTCTCTTTCTCTTTAAAATCTTTTGAATATTCCATCAAATCTTAATCCAAAAAGCTTTAATAAGTCTACAAGTCCACCAAATATGAAAATAAGTTGCATCTAAATTTCCACATCTCCAACATTTGGGCTGTAAATTCGGATACATGCGAGACAACTTTTGGGGATCTAAATGCCATCTATAAAACATTTTATAAAAGTTTTCTCTTAAATTTTGCGCCTGAGTAAATTTTACATTTCTAACCCAAATTGTCTCCCATGTATCCAATAAAATCTCTGCCCACTATCCATCTTGATAGGCTGAGATTTAATGGATTTATTCTTTTATATCTAAACCTCTTGGGACACAGAAAAATACACACACACACACACACATACACAAGTGACAGTCTTTTTTAATGTGTGTGTATGTGTGTGTGTGTCTATATATATGTGTGTGTGTGTGTGTGTGTTACACACACCTAATTACCAAGCCTAGAGATCAAACCAATAGATCCAGCTACCAACCTGAGCTACTAGTATTCAAATATCTCTCTCTGTCTCTCTCTGTCTCTCTCTGTCTCTCTCTCTCTCTCTCTCTCTCACACACACACACACACACACACACACACACAAACACAGACATTATATATATTCCCATATTTTGAAGAAGAAGGTGTTGGCGTTAGGAAGTTTTTCCAAGCTTAGAGTATTATTTCCAGAAGTCCCCACAATAGTATTTCGTGCTCCTTAGTTTGTTTCTCTAATTTTCCTCTGTGCTTTTGGGGGTTTTATAAGTCTTCTTTTATATATAAAATAAATGCATTTTCAATATTTTAAATGTTTTTTTATTTTTGTTTGTTTGTGGTTTTTCATGTTTTTCTGTAGCTCTTTAAAACATCTGTCCCAGTTGAATCATTTCTTTCCATTTTCTTTGATATGGAACAAAGTTTTCCTAGAATATAAAATGCCTTGGATGTTTTTCTAAGAGGAGCTAGATATTTTACGAAATTACATGTAAGAAAGAGCTTTTATCTAAAATATAGTTTGGTCAAATATGTATCAGTGGGAATAAAAGCCCTAACTTACAACTTTGATTATAAGTTACCAAAATTGTATAGTGAAGCAAAAAAATAAAGATATTTCTTAAAATTCATGATTAAAAGTTTTAATAACTATATTGCATTTATTAATTGCTATGTCCTACTAAGGAACATCCAGATATTTTACACTGATGTTCTGAATATCTTTATATTTTTATAATTTAGTTATGGATCAAATAATTAAGGCAGGAGTTTTTAATCAACAATAGAACATTCATTACATTGTAGTGCTGTTCCAGCTAAATTTAATTCTTGTACTACAAGTTTTGTATGTTACATTATAATTTGGTGGATATATCACCGAATTATATCCTGACTTCCCTTCAAAAGCTTCCTGGAAAGAAATAAAAAATATTAAACAAGAACATTTGGAAATTCAGATTGTGGGACCTTTGAATGTATGTACAAAATTTATTATTGTAAACTTTTGTTAAAAAAAATCCTTATGGTAAACTGCTGAGATTTGTGACTGGAATGGGCAAAGTTGGGGAAATGCAATAATTTGGAAGTGTAAGTCAAATAAAAAAAAATATTTTCCATATGAAGCTTACCTTTGAGCTGGATATCAGTTCTTGACAATAAAAAGTTAGAAAATTTAATTCTAGTTATTCAAGAGATTTCAAGAAATAAGGAGAATTAACTTGATACATCAGATGAATGTTGGTAAAATATGCTCAGAGATTTTTTTTTCTTCATTTCTATTTTAATAGGGATAATATGGCACACGGGATGTTAAAGCAGTTTTAAAGGCATTATTAGTTAAAAGGGATCACTGCAATCCTAAACTCGCTGGTCACAGTTCAGTTTAGAACTCGGTTGCTGTGGTACAGTTCTCTGCCCAGTGACCTACATGTACTAAATAGTAATATTTAATTATAAACTTTGCAGAGAAATTTTCATCTATACATCAAGTTCTATTAAAAAGAAATCAGTATAAGTTAATTTCTGATCATTGTATCTTAGTATTTTAAATATAATTCAGACACTAAGTTATAAATTCACATTTTTCAGACTCTGCCTGGAGAATCTGACTGTCCAGTGAGCCTGGAAAATGTTTCTGTCAGTGTTGTGGCATGTCTGTGCAGGGAAGCCTAATCCTTGTCAGATACACTTGAGGCCTTTTTTTTTTTAACTGTGCAAAAATGAAAAATACAAGTTTTGGATTTAGCTGTTCCAAGGCATATAAAAATTTAACAACACATTCTTAGAATCAGACTCATGACCCAGATAGATAAACACTCGTGAATTGTGAGATCAGCAAGATAGTATTTTTCAAAAGACTTCTAACTAGATTTTCTGAGATTCTTGCTATTCTGACTGTCAATGTTCCTCACAGGAATATTGAGGTAAATAATGTGTTAGATGGTGTCCATAACACTCCCACAACAAAAATTATAAAGATTTGGAGTTCAGTTGCCTATATACTAATATGTATATTTTTAAATGATTACAGAAAACATTGATTTAGAAAATCATATGTCCTTAATTTTGTAGACACACAACTAAAATGTAATAACGCCTGCTGTTTCACAGCAGGAATCTCATTTCCTCCCTCCTTCTTATCTTACAGTTTGTCAATGAAGTAGGCAATTTTCCTACAACATACCCCACCATTTTTAGTGTGTGATGATTCCGATAATGCATCAGGATGGGTGTCAAAGATGTGGGAGCATGAACTGAAAATTCTTATCTTTCTGTATGTGTTATGTGCATGTGTTCTTGTGTACATGTGCATGCACTACGTCTTTTGAGGATATTTTTGGTCCCCAAAGCATAAGTATTTCCCTGAGCCTCTATTTATCATAAGGTTGCACATTTGGTAGAAGAAAATGCCACTGGGCATGAAACCCTTTATCTCACTGCTGTTAAAGCTTCAAAAAGACATTCTTTAAAGTGGGAATGTCAGGAAGAGAATACCTTTTTCACCTGTAATTATCAGAATAAATAGAATTAAACTAAACCCTGCACTTTGCTATCTTAAATCTCTTAGTAGTGACAGTCAGCTGAACTATGAATAGTTTGCTGCTAGTTACTGGAATGCTTTAAACATTACCTGCAAACTCACGTACATCTAGAGAGCTTATTATATCAAAAGAAGTATAATTAAATCTAATACTAATTTGATTATGGGAAGGACGAGGAAGAGAATCTAATTCTATTTTTCACTGCTTCATACAATGGAATTATTATCTCCACAGTATGATGTAGCTATGGTCTGAAGCATGAATATTTCAGAATAAGTGTTAAGTGTTAAAATAAATAAATGTTGGAAATAAAAGATTGATTAGCACAATCAGCAATTGTCAACATACCCTGTGCAGCAGGGATCCCTAATGCCTGGTCCACAGCCCAGTATAGGGCCGTGGCCCATTGGAAAGTGGGCCACGCAAGTGGTGGGCAAGTGCACGAGCATGTGAAGCTCATTTGTGCAAGTGGCAGGTGCGTGTGTAAAACCATCCCCTCTCCCCCACTTCTGTTGCCAACATTGCCAGTCCACAGAGCTGGAAATTTGTATACAGTATACAGCACATTTTCCTCAACCCTACAGCACAAATGAAACATTTTTTATTCAACAGCATCCAGCACGTAAAGCTGAATATGCACCAAAGTATAGACCAGGCGTCTCCAGACTTGGCAACCTTAAGACTTGTGGACTTAAACTCCCAAAATTCCCTAGCCAGCATGGTATAGAGTAGACAAATTCCCCTGGTACAGACAAAAAAGAGCATTATATATTTAAGACCTCTTAAATTAAATATGTTCAAATAATATCATTCAGCATCTGAGACCTTGGTCCATATTGTATCAGCTATAGAGCTATTGAACCTCAGGATGTAAGACTGAATCTTTTCAACAAATGAGTCTCTAACTGTGGAATAGTTCAGTAGAGGTTCAGTCATTCTCCTCTCATACTGTGACACTGTTTGAGGAGAACAATGAAGATCTGTGTAGTCAACAATGCCTTTCATCTGTTTCAATCCATTTTTAAACTAACCCTGTTCTTTTATATTTCTTTGTTTATATCATTTATATCATTAATATATTTTGCTTTGCTGCTACATAGATAGATTATTTAATATATTGCTATTGCTACTATTAGGAGTTAGTAACTATTTAGATTTTTTACAAGACTGAAATCCCCATAAAGAGCTAAAATAAAATTTGAAAAATGGCTGCCTTTTTTGTGTATTGCAAAATATATCAAAGTAGCAATTGTTGTCACAGGAATGTAAAGAAAGTATGCGAAACAAAAGTGGCTGTACAAGAAGAACCTGGAGGTGGAGTGAAAAGGGGGATCAGTCTTGAATCCTTAAATAACCATAAGTAAACTAAGTACAATCTCTCTCTCAAATACCTTTGGCCTTTATCTAACTCTTACCTGGTGTCAGCCATTAACTAAGAAGATTCCTGTGCATAGAGTTTAACAATAAATCATTTTAATTGAACCTTTACATGTGGACTTAGTCTTTTGCACCTGACAGTGGCAAAGGGTGGTGCTTTGTTTTGTTTTGTTTTTTCATAGAAGAAAGCATCAGGAAATCACCAGAGCTAGATTTATAAAAATTTATGAAAATAAATAAAGCATAGATTATATGCTGTTTTAAATATTTCTCTTGAAGTGAATGGAAATGATCCAAGAGCTGATAACACTTTCAGGTGATGCCAAAAAATGTAAGTGAAACTCTGAAAATATGTGTTTTTGTAAATTAAGTACAGAGTGTTTATGAAGAAGCAAGAAGGGATTACCATATTTTCCAGCGTGTAAGACGACTTTCTAAACCATGAAAATCTTCTCAAAAGTTGGGGGTCGTCTTATACGCCCAGTCATCTTATACGCCGGAAAATATGATACATCAAAGCAAGCTCCCCCGTATCCTGCACCCCATGCTCCTCACCCCTTGGTGCGGGGATTGGCTGTCCGGATGAGAGTTTAAGAGTCCCACTCAGCCAAATAGCCCTAGAAAAGTGTCCCTCCGAGAAACAGCCGGGAGGAAGGGGCGAGGTTAGAGCGTTGGCAGACCAATGGTGGGAGAAGAGCGCTGGCAGAGAGCCAGCCAAGTAAGAATGCCCATGTTGGGTCAGCGGCAGGGGCTTCCCTTGCTGCCGAAGTGCTACTCAGAGCTCGCAGAAGGCCAGCGATTTCGCAGAAGCATCCACCCCCCAGGCGGGGATCCTGCCCCTCCCAGTCTAGGGCGGTGGAGGGAGCAGTGTGAGCGGGGCTTTTCCTCCCCCGGGGAAACACCCCCGCCACCAGCCTCTGCTCGGATGGCTGGCAGGAGCAGCTGGTGGGAGCCGGTGGCTGCGCAGAGGGTGCTGCTTCCTCGGGGTTGACCACACTCGTTGCCGTCGCACTGAGTGCCAGAAGTACTGGGACCTCGACGGACGGATGCTCATGCTCCTCCGTGCTTGGCCGTTTCTTTGGCAACCTGCCGCCGTGGCTGGTGCTCTTGCTGCGCAGATGAGAGAGTGATCTGCCCACGGTCTGGCAGGCGCCTCCACCGATGGACTTTAGGATGTGCCGCTTTGCCAGCCCCACCCAGCGTGGGCAGCCTTGGGGGTCGGGCAAGTGGGAGTAGAGGGTGTTTTCAGATCCATTTGGAGAAAATGGATCCAAAGTCTCTACCTGTTGGACAGCTGGGCTTGGCTAGCACCGTGACCCGCTTTCCTCCCCCCTCCCGCCTCCCGCTATCCTTTAGTCATCCTCATATACTGCAAAACTTCACAAGTGCACCCCCATGCTTATTATGGGATGTTACCCATCTACATTTGTTTTCAGCAGATCAGGAACAAGCGATGAAATAGAATGAAATGCTAATGTGTTTAGGACTTACATTTCTTTTATTAGAAAGTTAAAGTACCCGTATTTTCCAGCGTATAAGATGACTTGGTAAAATCATGAAAATCTTCTCAAAAGTTGGGGGTTGTCTTATACGCCTAGTCGTCTTATATGCTGGAAAATACGGTATATAAAAGTCTCTCTTTCTATCTATCTATCTATCTATCTATCTATCTATCTATCTATCTATCTATCTCTTTCTCACTCTGTGTGGCCCCATGAGAGGAATTATAAAACCACTGCATCTCAGGCTGTGCAGATAAACACAAATCTATGCCTTATTAGGTCTAAGATTTTGAAACAGAGTTATGAAGAGGGCAACAGTTCAATGTAGAATATGACTGAGTGGACAGATGGAAGGAATGGGAGTCTAAGACTGTTCACCATTTCACATGCAAGTACTCTGTTCATTAGCTGTGGAGAGGCTGCATTTCCAACAGTAAAATAGTTGCCTCTTGAGCATGAAGAGTTGCGCCTTGAGAAAAAAGCTTCTGCTAAAAGACCATTCCTATAATTGTGTAAAGGAAAGGATGATTCACACACAACTCAAGATTACATAGTTATTAGAAATCCTTAAGATCATGGAAGCAAGTGAATGTGTAATTCAGTAACTTGGTAAAAGTCACAGTTTGTCACTCATACTGTGACACTGTGCTTCTCAGTGCTGATCCTGATGCCAGGTTCTAAAGTCCACCATCTTCTGCTATGATTCTTTTCTTCAGTTAAAAAGTCAGAAGGAATCTGAGAGTATTGCCTGTTCCAACTAACATATTTTATTAAAAGGCAAACCCTTTTGTAATCTGCGGTCACTCTGAGGTCAGACCTATCCCTCTTTGGAAAAACAGCACTTTAACCTCACCATTGAGGTTCCCATACATAAAAAGTTTCAGGCCATCTCAGAAGGTCTCCTCAAACATAATAGGTTTTAACCCATTAAGTTTGTTAATTAATAAGATACTTATAATCTATCTCACATGTACTGTGCAACTTTTCTTGAACACCATCACTGATAGTGATCAAGAAAACACTGGACAACCATTTGTCCAAGATGGAGTAAGAACTCCTGCCTAGGGCAGAGATTTGGACTAGAAAACCTCCAAGGTTCCTTCTAGCCATCTGACTCTATGATTCTGTGAAAAACCTCCCCCCACACACACACATCCTTTCTTTCCAACTCCATCTCCACCCAATTTAAATCCTAGCCACTCTGTGCATCTCATCAAAATGAGCAGCAGTTCACAAAAGCTTTTGACATTTTTTGCCATGTTTAGGCCAATATAGCTCTCTTCCTAGAATTCCTTCAGTCAAGTGTCACTTCTTTATTTGATACTGGAGCTTCACAAAAATGGTCATATGTATTTATGTGGGATGCTCCATAGAATGAAAGATTATTTTAGGGTTTGGGGAGTCTTTGTTTCTTATCTTCTAGTTATTTCCTTCCTTTGCCCAGTCCCAGGGGGGTCTTCTTTCCCCATGCACACATTTAGGTCAAAGAATGAGTTCCAGTGAGGTTAACACTGTTGCCAAGTGGCAAACATTCTTGTTCACTCTGCAACATAATTTAGTAGGCACAAGGCTGGATTAGCTACCATTACAGGCAGACACATTTCAAGACTGCGGTGAATGTAATGAAGCCTATATGTGTTTTGTTGCAGTGTTGCAGGGTAGATGTGAATCTGGGTGGTACTTTTTTCCTGCCTCTGTTTGCTGAATCCTCAAGAGGTATAATGAAAATGTGGGTTTTAAAGCGGGATTTATCTTGCTGTCATAATTGTCCCTGGAAGAGTGGTAGTAACTTGCAAATCTATACAAAGGATGCATGAGTGAACAGATGTGTTGATTGGATATCCTATCAATAATTTTTGGACCAGTTTCAATATTAAGGGAGAAAAAGCTTTCCCCCCTCCCTCCCTTCCTTCTGCTTCCTCATTAGTTTTTTTGTGGCATAATTTCACGATAATGAACTTGATTCTGCTGTTGAAACTGAATGATCATGTTGGCAAACTGACATATCTGCACTTACAATAATAAAATGGAAAGCCCAGGAAATGATAATAGCTTCCTGTTTCTTGAAACATCAAGTAAGACTCCAAAAGTTTGCATTTGGGTTAAAAAGCTCAGTATTTTTACAGTGGTTGTTCATCTTATGTAACTTTTCACCTAGAAAGCATAAGCACACAACGACCCTGTTGCTGAAATCTGCATTCAGTTACTCAATTTCTGAATGCACTTTATGTTTGTGATGATATGTCAATGTCAGTGATCTAATATTGCTACCAAAGCTGTAGAACTTAAAATGCAAGTTGGGAGTGGTAATGCTAAATGTGCAAAACATGAAAAGAGAAAGGGAAGAAGTAAAAAGAGGTAAAGAGAAAGAGAGAGAGAGCCGTACCACTCCAAACCAAACTAATGACTAAAAAGCACACACACCCCAAATATAGGTTGTATTGATCCATTTGCCAGGCATACGAAATAGGGAAAAAAAGCTGAAAAAATGAGAAGACATTTCATGTTGGCACCCAGCAGCTATGTCTTAAAGAATTGCATCCATTTTGATTCACTCAAAGTTTTCATCAAACACGACATCGAAACTTTAGGTTTTAAGTATTTCAATAACCCTGAAAAATTTGATAGAATAGAACCATGCCTTCTGGCTACAGCCCAAGATAACAACTCTCTTTAATAATAAATAGAAGTGCAATGACTGAGCTTAGATTTTTTTAAATTGTATTTGATTTTTATGGATGTGTCACCATTTGAGTTCAATGAGGTTGCCAATGCAGATTATTATATCTGCTCAATTAAATATAACTGCCTAACACAACTCACCAAAAGTTCATACTTTTTCTATGCCACTGGCTATTTGTTTTGGAGTCATGTTATTGCTACAGTAAAATGCAAGCTAAGAATGCTCCTGAAACAAAGAACCTTACTGACTGAAATTGCATGAGTTATTATATAATAATAATACTCTTGAAAACCATTTGCTAATGTTGTTTTGAAATGAACCCTAAGGAGATGGAAAACTTGAGACAGCCAGAAAAGGAAATAAATGCTGATACAAGTGTGCAAGACTGTTGCAGATGATGCTCAGCTCTGTTTCATTTGATTGATCTTTACACAAGATGGCTCTTTGACACCATCTGAATGTTGGATATTTCAAATGGAAGTATTTATGAGTCTTCAATAAATGCCCAATACTTGCTGTGGTTTTTGCCTGGTGCATTTTGGAATCTTGAAGTACACTGGGGCAAACAAATACAAATTACCTTTGCCCTCCCATAGAAATCCATGGGAACTTAGAAACCATAGGCAACAAATATCTTACACACAGGTCTACTGTAGATGCCCCATCATAACAAGTCAGCAACCATTTGCTTCAGTTGTCTGGAAACTTAAGGTTCTGTAGAACAGATGAAACAGTGCACCACTGGACATTTTTTAAAAAAATAAAAGACCAAGGGAATACATGGAATATAGGGAAAGGAAATAATAATGATGAAAAAAAGTTCTACTGGATTTGAAAAAGGAATGTGTGAACCAAGTCTTCCAACTGCTATGCCATAGAAATAACATTACCAAAAAACACTTTGAGAATGAAAGAGAGAGAGAGAGAAGAGAGAAAGAAAGAAAGAAAGAAAGAAAGAAAGAAAGAAAGAAAGAAAGAAAGAAAGAAAGAAAGAAAGAAAGAAGAAAAAGAACTAATAAAGGACAATATTTGTAACTCAGGTTTGAGATGAGGATCCCTGGTACTCTCTGAGCTTGGTTGTTTTCTTAAAAATGTTTCATTACCCAAATTAGGTAACATCATCAGTGCTACTAAAGAGTTGGGTTTGAGTTTGCTCTCAGTTTATATTCTAGTGGCTTGCACTGTCAATGATGGTAGGGATGGTCCAAAGAAACAGCTGTTTGTTATCCTTACATGTATGTACATTTTAATGCTTTAATTATGTATATCACGGGTGTCAAACCCGTGTGATATGTCATGATGTATCACAACTTTTTTCACATTGCCAGAGCTGGGATGGGTGCAGCCTCCACATGATGCAACGGGCCCGTGGGCTGGCAGTTTGACACCCCTGATATATAGTTTGATTTAACTTTGCATTTATCTGTACCTTTAATATGTTTATATGTGCACCTACTGTATATATGAATGTGTATGTGTGTGTCCATGAAATATATATGTCCAGGAAAAGATAGGAAGGAAGGTGAGTAGTGATTGCTTTTGTGGAACAGAAAGCTGGAAAGCACAGCAGCAAGAGATGGGAAGATATAGCAGCCTGCAGCACAAGCTAAATCCTTGCCAAAATTTTGCCAAATTATCTCAATCAAGATAGGTTTTTTTCCCTTAAGCTAACTTCCATTTAAAATTAACATGAGTACAAGACAATAGCAGTTTAAATATGCAGTGAGGATATGCTCACCTCCTCAAATTTTTAAAGGCCAACAAATTCTAGATATATTTACTGTATATCTAGGTTTGATACTGTGTAAGTCAGATAGATGCTGAAGAATTGATGCTTTTGAACTGTTGTTGTCTTGAAGTCCCTTGGACTGCAAGGAGATCAAATCAGTCAATCCTACAGGAAATCAACACTGACTGTTCCTTGAAAGGACAGATACTGACTGAAGCTCAAATGCCTTGCCCAGCTAATGAGAAAAGAGGACTCTTTGGAGATGACCCCATGTTGAGAAAAATTGAAGGCAAAAGGAGAAGGGAATGCATGGTTAGATAGTATTATTGAGGCAATGAACATGAATTTGGGCAAACCTCAGGGAACAGTGGAGGACAAGGGGAACTGGCATACTACAGTCCATGGGGTCACAAAGAGTCAGACTTGACTTAGTGACTGACCAACAACAAGATTTCACTGAAACTCTGCTGCTATGTTATTAAGCAAAAGTGGGGGATTGCCTTGACAAATACATTGAAATCAGTGCAATTAGCAATTATACGAACTTAAGAGCATCAGTATAACTGCATTCTAGATAAAGCTGGCTATTAATCTTTCCTTCACATGTTTATCTTCATGTATTAATGCTGATTATAGTCAAGAGTTAACCACAAATACATTAAATAGCTCCATTTTTTTTCATTCTTGATTTTTTTGGGGGGAGGGAGGAGGAAAGTTTAGCATCTTCATTTGCTTTTTGGTATTATTTGGAATAGCAGTGCTATGGATCAGATAGTGTCCAATTACATTCCCTGCAGGGGGAGAAAAACCCAAGAGATCAGCAGTCTTTTATGTTTTTGCCTAAAGGTTTCAAATGTAAAAACAAATTAGGTGTCTAAAATAAAATTAAGGATAATAAAATTGATTTTTATGCCAGACTTGTTCGTACTCAATGACACAGACTGACTGGGCAGGTAATTGTTATAATCGGTTTTAGAATGAGAATTTGGGAAGCAAATTAATTTTATTTGTTCTTGGACAGTTAAAAAGGATATTGAAAGTTAAAACACTGGAACACTGGAAATGCATAGAGAAAAATGGACAACTTAGGTGCAGACAATGATTTTCTAGCAAACAAGTTATGAAATAATGGAATAATAATAAATAAGTCAGCACAATTATATATTTTGGAAGGCTTTAGGAACAAATATCCCCTTAATATTTTGTAAGTTTATAATACTACTGGATAGGAAAAAACCTAGAATGAAAGAAAAATAATTTGGTTTTGATTTAATTAAAACTGTTTGTAGGACTACGCATGCTTCGAAAATGATTCAGAAATAGTCTTTCGGATCTGAAGCAAACCTAGCACCTCTTAGCTCTCCATTAGAGTCATTCCTTTATTTCATCATAAAAATCTTTCATCCACTCAGCCTCCATACTCTGCAATATTTCCACTGACTGCTTCTAATTCCGAGGGTCAATTTCTCAACCATCTTGCCTGAGCTCTTCCCATTGTTGGGTGCAAATGCATCACTACCAAGGGCGGATGCACACAAAGCTAGAGCATCTAGGATAAAGCAGAATAGAAAGCTTCATACTAACATAGATATGTTTCCTGCCTTGCACATCAGAAATTTGGTGGACTATAAGACCCGTGCAGAATTATACAAAGAATCTGTACATGTAATCTATCTTCTTACTCTTTTCCTAGCACATGAATATTTCACCTCTCAAAGGCTAAGAACAAATCACTATTTTAGTCTTGCTTGTTTGCTTATTCCCCTCCTCCCTAAAGGCTTAAATCACTTTCTTCCAATTATTTTTCAATTTTTTCTGGTTTACATTCATTTTTCTGATCAGTAAATTAAAGAGTAAATTAATCTTTTCTATTTCATCCGATTCTACTTGGGATCAAATAGCAAATGATATAGCTATCAAAACAGTTACCAAGATGACTCTGACAATTTATAAGTTTTCAGACAGTTGAGAAAGACAGACCAGGCACTGCAAGATGAAGGAAATTCAGCCACAAAAACTCTTTATTCATTGCACTCACTCAATATCTGTCCAGCATGGGATACCTGTTGGAGACATGATCAGGAAGAAGAGCTGATTTTCAGCAATTCTTCCACCAACTTTCTGTGCTTCAAATACCCACTTGCAAAGATGGATTAAAGAAGGGCCTGCAAATATCTCTTCTTTCAGGGAAGAACTGACACTTTTTCATCTTATCATAGAAGGCAATAATCTGGAAATATTTTTTTCCAAAGATTAAGAGTGCCTTAAATTGCAAAGATACTTTTTAAAAAAGCATTTTTAAGTTTATCTAATAGATTGCATAAACTACAAATAAGTTTATGATTCGGTCTACTCAGGCACTTAGTATCAATTTAGTAATAAACTTAAATTAAAAACAAATGAAGAATACTTATATGTCATTTTATCTAATTTGGTTAGATGCAGTGAATTGCTGCTTGATTCAAATGAGATAAAGTTTTTGGTGTCTGTGTGGTTAAAATATATCTGCCTTGAGTCAGAGATCTTCAGTCCCTAGTCCTGTTAACACTACGAACCAGTCATCCACACATATAAAAGCACCACGTCTTCAAACATGACATATGGGCTGGTGCTTGGCAAAGGCTTTATATGACTGGGTAAATAATGGAGAGCTAATGACTACTGCACAAAGATAACATCTGTAATTTATTATTTATTTATTTATTTACGAGACTTATATACCGCTTTAAGTGCAAGCACTCTCTAAGCGGTGTACACCAGTAAGCAATGTATATATGTATATAGGTCCTCATTTTACCTACCCCGGAAGGATGGAAGGCTGAGTCAACCTTGAGCCGGTGAGATTTGAACCGCTGACCTGCTGAACACAGTCAGCTAAAGTGGCCTGCAGTACTGCACTTTAACTGCTGCGCCACCTCGGCTCTTTTAATACTTCTGCTATCTACCCACCTCTGCTCAATAGATTCCTGTCTATCTGACTGGATATTATTGATATGCCTTGTTTGTTTGTTTGACCATTTCTTGGGAAGAAGAAATAAGTGAAGCAAAAGAAATAGCTCAGAAATTTGTCACCAGGAGATCAGGGAATAGATTTCCCCAAATAGATCACGTGCAGACCCTCACATTTTTGTTTCAATTGCTTTTTGGAAGAGCTGGTGACTTAGGCTGCAAGGATGGAGCAAATGAAATGTTCAGGCTTGAAAAAAATCTGCCCAGGTTTTTTAATGAAAAGAAAGTGTTCAAGATAAGCCTGAGGTATTCAACCATCTGTGGGCTGTCAGTCAACTTTTTATGATGGCCGATTTATTTATTTTATTTATTTATTTATTTATGAGACTTATATACCGCTTTAAGTGCAAGCACTCTCTAAGCGGTGTACACCAGTAAGCAATGTATATGTATATTTACATTGCCCCCAACAATCTGGGTCCTCATTTTACCTACTCCGGAAGGATGGAAGGCTGAGTCAACCTTGAGCCGGTGAGATTTGAACCGCTGACCTGCTGAACACAGTCAGCTAAAGTAGCCTGCAGTACTGCACTTTAACTGCTGCGCCACCTCGGCTCTTTTAATACTTCTGCTATCTACCCACCTCTGCTCAATAGATCCTTGTCTATCTGACTGGATATTATTGATATGCCTTGTTTGTTTGTTTGACCATTTCTTGGGAAGAAGAAATAAGTGAAGCAAAAGAAATAGCTCAGAAATTTGTCACCAGGAGATCAGGGAATAGATTTCCCCAAACAGATCACGTGCAGACCCTCACATTTTTGTTTCAATTGCTTTTTGGAAGAGCTGGTGACTTAGGCTGCAAGGATGGAGCAAATGAAATGTTCAGGCTTGAAAAAAATCTGCCCAGGTTTTTTAATGAAAAGAAAGTGTTCAAGATAAGCCTGAGGTATTCAACCACCTGTGGGCTGTCAGTCAACTTTTTATGATGGTCGATTTATTTATTTTATTTATTTATTTATTTATGAGACTTATATACCGCTTTAAGTGCAAGCACTCTCTAAGCGGTGTACACCAGTAAGCAATGTATATGTATATTTACATTGCCCCCAACAATCTGCGTCCTCATTTTACCTACCCCGGAAGGATGGAAGGCTGAGTCAACCTTGAGCCGGTGAGATTTGAACCGCTGACCTGCTGAACACAGTCAGCTAAAGTGGCCTGCAGTACTGCACTTTAACTACTGCGCCACCTCGGCTCAGGCCATAAAAGACAAGTGATTTGGGTTAGGTTGGATTGGGTTAATTTGGTCTGGTCTGGTCAGCTGTCTGTGTATCTAATATTGCAATGGGGTCATTCAGCAAGCTGCAAATTGTACTCATTTGACCTGAAAATTGTACTTCTTCCAGGAGGGGAATTTAGGATTTCAGCCCAGTTAAGACAAATGAATCCTGCTAAAAATATCCAAGATAAACTTCATAACTTCCTTTAGATAAGGAAGCTGGAAGAGCTGCATTAAGTGCATATTTATTTCCAGGCAACATTAAAAATACTTATCAAGCTCTAGTTGGGCTTAGAATCTCATATCTCAAGGAATAGCTTTTCCTCAAACAAGCTGTTTATTTCTTAGATTTGGAAAAGTATCTCACCACATTGGCTGAAATATACTGGAAGTTTAAGGCCAGCCTTCTTAGTGCAAATATTTTGCGTTGTTTCTCTAAATACTATATCCGGTATTAATTGAGGATATTTTAGGGTCTGGTGAAGGTCCAATTTTTTTGCTGAACATTTATGATTTTTTAGTGCTTCTATCTTTATACACAAATGAAGTTGGACAGAGAGAAAATAATTATATTTCAGATCAATCACCAAGCACAAAGAGAGAGAGAATGAAGAAAGAAAATAAAAACTGTACTGAATAGAATGTGGGTGACATTATTCCTCAACCAGAGATAGAACACAGTGTTTATATCTGCATATCTACAGTATAAACTTTGGCTGACAACTCATTACTAGGTGCATTCTTTCCAGGCAACAGTCTCCTAAAACAGTTTGGCAAATTATGTGCCCTGTGGGCCAAATCCAACCTGTCACCAGTGTTGGTATAGTCTATAACAGGGATCTTCAAACTTGGCCCTTTTATGACTTGTGGACTTCAACTCCCAGCATTCCTCAGCCAGGCAAGCTGGAATTCTGGGAGTTGAAGTCCACAAGTCATAAAAGGGCCAAGTTTGAAGACCCCTGGTCTATAAGCTAAGAACAAATGGCTGGAGAGGCAAGCAGATCATCTGACCCAAGTCTTAGCTGAGCTCCTGATGCAAGAGGTGGTACCATGGAACATAGAACACCATGCTTCTTGGCCTGCCAGTCTGTCAATCACATTCACAGAGATAAAGAAGGAATAGAATCTGGCCCTTTACTGAAAACGTTTGCCAACCCCATCTTAAAACATGGGTGTCAGCTATGTCTTACAGTGTCACAACAGAAACTTGATTTACTACAAATACCCCTGCCCTAAAAGGGGAATGTTAATTAAGAGCACAATGACTCTAAATGTCAGTATCTATCTTATGTACCACACAGTAGTAGATAAGTGACAAAATTATTTTGGGACAATATGAGTAGATCCATTCTGATTAATAGGATCTACAGTTTCTGTTTCTCCTTGCTATTAAATTTAATATTATTTGTTTTACATTGTTATTGCCCATATTGGAATATTTTTATAAATGGCAGGTAAAATTGAATGACTCAACAAATGAATAAATTCTTGGCATTGCCATTCTCAACATTCAGTTCCATGCCTACTATGATTCAGTTCTGTAGTATTACCTAGGACAGTGGTTCTCAACCTTTTTAATGCCGCGACCCCCAACCGGTCGTAAGTCGAGGACTACTCAACCGGTCGTAAGTCGAGGACTACTCAACTGGTGCAGCACCGTTTGCAGAATGGGACTTTTGGCGGGCTCAGCAGGCAGAGACAGCCTGGACAATTCCTATTGGCTTTTGAAAGCCAATAGAATTAGACTCTATTCAAGAGAGTCTATTCTATTGGCTTTCAAAAGCCAATAGAATAAAAGGGAGTAACACAGCTAAGGAAAAGGGGAAAAAATGGTGGACTGCGTTGTTTGGCGACCCCCGTGAAATGGTCGTTCGACCCCAAATGGGGTCCCGACCCACAGGTTGAGAACCACTGACCTAGGACGATAGTGAAGTCACTACTAAGTATTACATCTCCAAATCACTGTTCCAAAGAATTGGATTTTAACTTCATTGGGAATATAAACAGTTGAAATAATATACTTTTAAAATAATACACTTTTAAAGAGTCCAGTATCCCCTTGGAAAAAAATGTAACAGCCTTTAATCTGAAAAAAAAAAATCCATAGAGTTTAGCTACTGTATCCTGCTTTACTGTTTCAAAGGTAAACATTTGAGCTCTAAACACAGTTATATTAAAAAAAAAAAACATTGCCTTCCATGTTTGACTTGGCATGTGGTTCCTTCCACAACAAAATATCATGGTAAAAGAACATATTCTTGCCTTTGAGAAGATTTGTTTTTGGAGAATGAAGGATAGACATTGGGGATGCATAGAAGTAGATTTCTGCGTTAGGCAGAGCTTTGGGCTGTATTCTCTAAGGTTCCTTTTGAAGATTTCAAGTTCTGTAGTCCTATAAGTATTAAAAATGAAGAGAAAAACCAATATTTTAAGTTGTTTTATGTGCCATATATGCATACATTTTGCAAAGAATCACTTTATTAAGGACAGATGAGAAAAAGAATCCATAATTATATTTTGGATGGTAAAAACCACCCAGACTGAAACTGAATGTGTACCTGTTTCCCAGGCCTTTAATAAAATATGCCTTGCTGAGCCTTATGTTTGTTTTAGATCAGGGTTCTTCAAACTTAGCAACCTTAAGATTTGTGGGTTTCAAGTCCCAGAATTCCTCAGTCAGCTCTGCTGGTTGGGGAATTCTGGCAATTGAAGTCCACAAGCCTTAAAGTTGGCAAGTTTGTAGAGCCTTGTTTTTAGATGATCTGGTCACTCTGTGTTTAAGTATTTTAACAAGTTAGCTAGTTTGATGGTTTGATTTTAAGAGGATTTTTTTTAAAAAAAATTGTAAAGTAGTTTTCATGTAAATTGCTTGAGCTTGCTCGTATCCTCAGATTGGGGTTGCTTTATGAATGAAAAATAAGTTATGTGTTCAACACATAAATTTAAAAAGTAGCACCAGGAGTACAGCAACTCTGCTGCCCAAAAGATGGCTATATTTTCACACCCTGATACCTGAAAAAAAAAAGTGCTAAACAATATTGTTGGCATAGTTAAACACTATCCCAAACTCACTCTGAGAGCAAGAAGTTTTGTGACCTGAAAAAGATCTATGCTTTTGATATTGGTAAGATGAAATGGATGTCTCAGACACTGTGCCCGACCTTAATTCATTTCCTCTTGCTATTAGTTTTCCAGCTTTGCTCTGAAGCTTTGTTGCTATAGTAATAGCATTTTTACCATCTACTTCCCTCTTTCCATAATCTCAATTCAATTGGACTTGGATAGAAGAAAGATGGGTGTCTAGCATGGACTTTATCTCAACCTCACAGTTCTTATCTGAGTCAGGATCTCAAGGCCAAACAATACAGGCCCACAGTCACATAGAGAAACATTGCAATCTGGGAAGACCTGAAAGGGGGAAAAAAACTTCCTCTTTGCCCCTTCCTTTTCTTTTTAAAGGAGGAAACATTCTATAGAGCTCAACTCCCAATGATTATTTGAACATATAGCTACACATTTTTCTTGCCAATGAGATGGAGGTGCTTTGCCATCACCCTCTTCTAGGATTTTTTTTGTGTGTGTGTGTTCCAGCTGAAATTAGCTACTGGTTTAAAAATTCACTTTAAAAAAGCCCACTCCTCTATCCATTGGCTGCATAGATTTATTTTTAATGATTTTTAAAATAAACATATTTTTATTTTAATTATTCCATTGCATGTGTGTACATGCGTAAAAGATATAGAAGAAACAATTAGATTTCCTCTGGCCCCTGCAGAGGGCCCTGATCATGATCAGACTTCCCATATGTTTATCCTTGAAACTGGGATGGTTAAGCATAGTACACATTTTATACCATGTTCACTACAACTCATAGCTATGTGGTTTGCACTGGTAAATATGAGAAGTTCATTGTTTCTAGCATTGATCTTTGTCCCAAATAAGCAGATAGTATAACTCATGGCAATGCATAGTAATTGTTTCAGTTGGGAATTTTACTTTGATGTGCTTTTCTCCTAGTTCAGGCCATTAGAAAAAGCAAGCAACCACTCTATTTTTTTCAGTACCCTTGGTTCTGCTAGTGGAGTGATGGGAAGGATTTTGCTTACATTGCCATCTTGTTCAATGACAACAAAGTAGAACTATCTGGCATTTGACAAAGTAGACCACAACCTACTGCTTAGTAAGCTAGAAAAAGGTGGGATAGACCACATCACCACCAGATGGATTGGTAGCTGGCTAACAAACCGTACTCAGTGAGTAGTCCTCAATGGTACTACATCCACATGGAGAGAAGTAAGCAGTGGGGTACCACAAGACTCTGTCTTAGGCCCATTACTCTTCAACATGTTCATAAATGACTTAGAGGGCAGGACAAGAAACAATGGTTGGAAACTGACCAAAGAGAGAAGCAACCTGGAATTAAAGAGAAACTTCCTAACAGTGAGGACAATCAACCAGCGGAACAACTTACCTTCAGAAATTGTGGAAACTCCATCACTGGAGATTTTTAAGAAGAGACTAGATAATCACTTGTCTGAAATGGTATAGGTTCTCCTGCTTGAGCAGGGGGCTGGACTAGAAGACTGTCAAGATCCCATTCTATTCTATTCTATTCTATTCTATTCTATTCTATTCTATTCTATTCTATTCTATTCTCTTGGACAATTAAAAGCACTTGCCTGCATGGTTGCTGTGCCTGGTCAGCCTGTGAGTCACCACAGTTTGGCTGGGAAAGGGAAATTATTACTATAAGGCAGGGATCTCTAAACTTGGCAACTTTAAGATTTGTGAACTTTAACTCCCAAATTCCTCAGTCAGCTATGCTGGGTGAGGAATTCTGGGAGTTGAGGTCCACAAGTCTTAAAGTGGCCCAGTTTGGAGACCCCTGCAATAAGGCATTCCATTCATAAATCTGTTCTTGGGAACACAGAAAACAATTTGTAATTGATGAATTGGAGGAAACTCCCTCTAGGTGACTTTGGGTCAATTACTTTCTCTCAGCCCAGCCTACTTCACAAAATGAATGTTGTGGAGAAGAAAGGAATTCTATATATTGCCTTGAACTCCTGTTCAAAAGGCAGAATAAAACTCAAAATAAATGAATATTCAACAAAAAAATATTTTCACTGCAGCTATCCACACCAATTTTAGAATCTGAGGCCAGGACCCACAATGTGTTTTCATTTATCCACTATTTATAGCTTTTTCATGTGCAGGAGATTTACATCCATATCATTAGTAATTATGAATAGAATACATATTAAAATAATAAGACAGATTGTTTATTATAAAAGAGTCATTAGACTACCAAATGGCTGTGTTAGCCAGAGCCCTAAAATGACATCCTATATACCCCTCAAATTGAGGGAAAGAGGTTTTCTAACCAGCAAACAGCCTCTGAAGGAGAACCTTTACAGTAAAACAAATAGGAAAATGATGTATTTGAGAGTTGTGTTTTTTTCCCCACAGTAACTTCCTAGACAAATACTTCAAATAGTGATGTGCCACATTTGAGAAGGTGGAATTTTATAGGCCCCTGCCAATTCACCAGCCAAGAGATAATGCTGTCGCCTGGAATACAGGAGCTCAGCTTAACCAGCCTTTGTGGGATAGCTGAATCCCTAGGCACAAATCTACAGCAGTCTAATACAATGAGGTGATCTGCAGTACGGTAATTGTAACTGTGACTTGACTCATTAATTTTTGGTAACAGTTTCTTTGCAGCTCATTAGGCAGTTATTGAACAGCAGATGTCAATCTGGAGAGGTTTTCCTCTCAGGATGAGGAGAAAATTGGGTATTTAGGTGTACCTTAGGTTCTGAATGGTTCAAGTTCTATAAACATGCCAGGCTTGGCGAGTCCATAAGCTTTCAGCTCAGTGAATCAGAGGCACTGTATTTATAGTGCGTTCCAATGAATGAATCTCTAGCTACATTATGTACCAATTTTCATAACAAAAGCAGAGAGGGAGAGAAGAGAGAATAGTCCACTAACCATGCTAAGGTGTGGCACATAAATCCCAAGAGTTTCATTTGTGAGTATGGATTTACTCAGATACACAGTAAGTGCATAGGCTGTTGCTTACTGTGCACTAGATCCTCCTCCTATATCCCTATTGGTTTGAAGAATAAAGTTTCAAGAGCAGCAGTCATGAAAATTAAACTGGCCCATGCAGAATGCAGAGCATATGCTTGAATCCCACTGCTATTGTAGGGTTACCCAGTGGGTTTAATACCTGAGTAATGGGAGAAAAGCAATGTTCAGCCCAACAATGCTGGAAATTCCTAGTCATTGGTGTTACCATTCTGTCGATTGAAATGAAACATACTGTAATCAAAGCAATGAAGAAAAATGCTATGTAAGGTCATCAAATATATGCGCCAAACAGGACAATATTGAACAAAATGGATTGATTTTAAGAGGGGAGAAAATGATTTTTATGGAAAGGGGTAAAATCTAAGATAAATTGAATTTTGTTATGCTAGTTTGTTTAATGCAATCAACAAGTGGTGTCCTCCAAATAAGTCAGCTTCATCATTCCCAGAATTCAAGTCATCATGCCTGTTGACTTGATAGCATGCTTAATTTCTCTAAATCAGCATGCTGCTCCTTAAAACAATTTGAACCATGTATAATGAGTCCTTGTCACAGTACTTACTCCAGTAGCATCTTTACAATTTGATTCCTGGTTTCTTGGCAATGAATCCCACTCAGTCTACTCAATTCCCTTAAGGTTGCTTTGTTTTAAATAAATGAAGTTATTTTTTATTCTCTTTGACTACCATGTTAAGAATATATAAGGAGAATTTATAAAGGGGTTCCAGAAAGCCTAAATTGTTATCAATGTCCATCATTTATTTATTTAGATTTAGATTTATTTTATTTAGATTTTTTGTTTTTTTGTTCAGTATAACCCTCCTTCCTTCCTATTATTCCCCAAACAACAACCCTGTGAGGTAGACTGGGCTGAGAGAGAATGATTCTAAGGCAAGACTAAAACCTGGGTCTTCCCAGAGTCACACCAACTTCTTTGCTACTGCACCACATTGGCAAGGGACAAGAACTAATGCTCATATCAGACCCACTAATGGAATAAGCATCCATAGTTTGCTATATCAGGGAAAATATGTGCATTACAGTAAGAACAATGCATACAAAACTTTATTTTTTTTAAATAAGAAAAGTAAAACAAAGAGACTGCATGTTTTAGATAAGATAAGATAGATAAGATTAACCTTTATTGTCATTTTTTACTGTGGGCACAATGACACACATCACATATGAAATTTAGTTGCCCGCTCTCAAAGTGAACATATACATGACACACACCTAAACACACTATATATAACATATACATACTATATATAACATATGTATAGACCTACACCCCTACATATACATAACATATGAATATTAAACACTGTTAATCTTGAATATATAATGGAAGGAGGAAGCTTGAGATTTCACAAGTTAATACTGTATGGAATGAAACTGTGGCTGAACCTGGATGTTCTGCTTCAGATACCATGGAGCCTCCTCCAAGAAGGTAACAAGGAAAACATGTTGCGAAGAGGATGGGTAGTGTCCCAGACAATTTTACGGACCCTGCTCAACCAACATTTCTGTGCTATGTCCTAGATGGCAGGGAGGGAACTGCCAATGATCTTTTCAGCCATCCTCCTCATTCTCTGCACCGCCTTTCTATCTGAAGTAGTGATGCTTCCAAACCAGACTGTGATGCTGTATGACAGGATGCTCTCAATTGTCCCCCTGTAGAAAGTGGTAAGGAGAGGGGAAGGAAGGTGTGCTTTCCTCATGCAATGCAGAAAATGCAGGTGCTGCTGTGCCCGCTTCACCAGTGTCTCACTGTTGAGCGACCAAGCCAGCCTACTCATTAACTGCACACCCAGGAATTTGATGCTAATAACCATTTCCACAGGTGAATCATTAATGCACAGAGAAGTGTGGCTATGCCTGCCTTTTCTGAAATGGGTAATGATCTCTTTGGTTTTTCTGGTATTTAAAACTAGGCTGATCTCCTTACACCAGTTCACCAACCCCTCAACCTCCTTCCGGTAAGCACCCTCATTGTCATCATGAATAAAGCCCACTACTGTTGTATCATCTACGAACTTCACAGTATGGTTGGTGGCAAACCAAGCACAATACTCATGGGGCAACAGGGTGAACAGCAGCGGACTTAGGACACAGCCCTGAGGAGAACCTGTGCTCAAGAAAAAGGTGTTAGAAGTATTTCTTCCAACTCGCACATATTGGGGCCTGTTGGTAATAAAATCAAGAAGCCAGTTGCACAAAGGAGTGTTTAAACCTAAAAGGCCCAGTTTGTCTACTAGATGCTGGGGAATGATTGTGTTAAATGCCGAACTGAAGTCGACAAACAACAAACACACATGAGTATTTCTTTCCTCTATGTCAGGCATGTCAAACTGCTGGCCTGCAGGCCAGATGCGTCATGCTGAAATCGCACCCACCCTATTGCTGGCAATGGGGAAAAAGTCCCGATATGTTGCATGACGTCACGTGACGTCACAAGTTTAACTGCTCTAAGTGCTTTAAGCTCAGATGGAGAAAGGAAGAAATAGCATCCTCTGTAGATCAACAGTAATCATTGAGACCTGTAATTGTGGACTTTTTTGGCATTGGCAAAATGATGGCCGTCTTAAAACACGATGGGACCACTGCTTGCTGCAATGAGAGATTGAAAATATCTGTGAGAACACAAGCCAACTCATCTGCGCATTCCCTAAGGACACATCTAGGGATATTATTTGGGCCTGCTGCTTTTTAAATGTTAACTTTCCACAATGTTTTCCAGACAGAGGTGACATCAAAGCTAAGCACTTGCTTGTCAGGATGGGGCGCAGCTTTCCTAGCAGGAGTGCTATCTGATGCTTCAAATCTTCCCAAGAATGTATTCGGCTTTTACATCTGTTCCATAAGCCATATCTAGCAATACATCATTAAATCAGTACGAATCCTTAAATATTGGCCTCATATGTACTATTTCAACTTGTTTTCCATGCCCCCATTCAAAGAACTGGATGGAATTTGATTGTCCACATTGAGACATCTGAATGCTTCCCCTACATTAAACTCACCATCATCACTACCTTCCCCTTCTCACAGAAAAGGGAAGAGTTCTAACAAAGTTTTCTTAGTGACAAGTTAGTTTTACAAAGATGGGAAATCTTTTATCTCAAGGATTATTCAAATGGAGAGCCTGTTTCATGTGATCTGGATGAATCTGCAATTTATATGTACTTAAGAGCTCCAAATACTATGAGTTGTAGATAGCAGGACATCTTCTTAGCAGGGTTCATTTTTGCATCTTATTTCTTCAAATATTTGTCAGTAAAAATTGACTCAACAATGTTTTCCTATATCAATATTTTCATACTAGGTAAGGCTTTTTGCTATAGATTATTGGCTCTATATGTCCATTGCAATTCTTCTCACATCGCCTTCTTCTTCCCTTTCCTTTTTTCTTCTTCTTCTTTAATGTCATTCATGGCTCAGCTGTAGGAAAAGGAATAATTTCAAGGATTAGTAATAGGATATAGAGCTTTTCACCTCTAGGTCACTGGTTTAAATCCACCCTCCCATCAGCAGAGATTGAAAATCATTCCCATTTGATTGCTTTTCAGTGGCCTATCTGACATGAGCTGGTGATCCCAGTCTAGATCCTAATAGATGAGACTCATGTCCATTTTTAGCCTCCGAATTACCTTACTAGTTCATTTAAAAAAAAAAAAACACCCACAGGTGGAAATGCTTCTTTGGGGGAACCAGCATTGATTGTGATAGTGCTGACTTTCAAAGAAACCCTCAAACTAAATCTAGCATCCATATAGCATGAGTTGGTCTGCACGTATCATTTGATGCTCTGAATAGTTGTCTTCTTCTATATGATCCAATCATTAACAGTGAGCTAGTATTAAAGACAGTAAGACCACTTCAATTTATTATCATTGAATGCAACTTATTGATTCAGCAGCCTTCATTTTCATTTTGTACAAAGTATTCATTCAGAAAAACAGATTCATGAACTGATTATATGAAATGGGAACAATAACAAGGACAATTGGGTTTCACATGATTGTTTCAGACTATATTTCTCATTTCAGCAGATGAAACTATTTTCTGTTAATCAGATAAAGAGAGACATGACAAAATAGTATATTGCTGAAGAGTAAGAAAAAAAATAATGTGTGGATAATAAAAAGGGGGGGGACCATAAGGGTTTCTGGGGAAGTATGGCAGTCCAAAGATGGCTTTGTGCAGAATGGAGTCCAAGGTGGAAACAGGAGGAATTCCTCTTAGGAATAAGGAGGGACTAAGTTTGCCCACAAATGCTTCATAAACAGACCATAAGACAGTGGTCTCTGGTGGCTATTAAAATCTAAGAACTGGGAGAGAAGGTTATCTCACCTAAGCCACAGTTCAGCATTTTCAAATGGATACCAGGTTCTCATTCTTCCTCTTTTAACCTCAGGAAATTGCTTCTTAAAGGCTCTTTTAATGTTAAGAACCTTCAGAAAGATAAGTTTCATTACATCAGGTGAGTTTCCTTCTATCCTTGAGGAAAGAAGTTTCATGCAAGTTTAAAGTTTTTAAAGAGGGAAAAAATATTTTTGAATAAGCAGCAAAGGGATGTTTAGAACTTTGATTTTGGAAAACTATAAGCAGATTAAGGGACCAAGTGTCCTTGAAAGAATATTTCCTGTGATTGTTCCCATTTCATATAATCAGTTCATGAATCTGTTTTTCTGAATGAATACTTTGTACAAAATGAAAATGAAGGCTGGTGAATCAATAAGTTGTTTAAAAAATATGATAAAAGGACTTTGAAGGCTAACTAGAGGAAAGCAGAAAGAACTAAAGAGTACAATTAAAGGAGAAGAAACCTATTCACACAATGGAGCAACATTTTTTTAATGTAAAAGTATTCAAGGATATTTGGGAACAATTCACTCAGAAATTACTCTTAAAACTGTCTGCTACTGTAAAGATGAATGTAAAAGATGCTACAGAAGAGGAACATATTTTATTGGACAAAATAGAGACTGAAACTGGTTTAATATGGATCTGAAAGTGGATTTAAAATGCTATACTCCAAGAACAATACAGAAAAAGATGGAATACTGTCCTTAAAAATGAAACTAACTGATATCTTAATAATTAAAAGGGACATACAAGTAATAAATCATAAGAATGACTTGGATATCTTCCTTATCTTGGATAAACTAGTGAAGGAATTTCTGAGAGGAATCAAAGACAAAATGATAAGAAGTCAATTTATCAAAAATATTTGAAGGGATTAAAGTTTTTAAAAATAAATTGAAGGAATATAAAGTGTATTTATTTAATCAAGGTTAAAACATATGTTGTTTCTGGTAGTTCTTAATGGAGTTTTTTTTTAACTAGGACTGAATAACAAAGCTTTAAAGATTTGTATATAGATAACAAATAAGATGTGGGAAGATTTTTTGTTCTATTTTCATTACTACTACTATTACTACTAATAATAATAACAACAACAACAACAATAAAGTTGGAAGGCACCTTGGAGGTCATCTAGTCCAATCCTTCTCAGGCAGGAAACCCTATACTATTTCAGACAAATGGCTGTCCAGTTTGCTCTTAAAAACTTCCAGTCTTGGAGCATTCACAGCTTCTAGAGGCAGGTTGTTCCACTGATTAATAGTTCTAACTGTCAGGAAATTTCTCCTTAGTTCTAGGTTGCTTCTCTCTTTGGTTAGTTTCCATCCATTGCTTCTTGTCCTGCCCTCAGGTGCTTTGGAGAACAGCTTGACTCCCTCTTCTTTGTGGCAGCCCCTGAGATATTGGAACACTGCTATCATGTCCCCCCTCGTCCTTCTCTTCATTAAACTAGACATACCCAATCCCAGCAACCATTCCTTATATGTTTTAGCCTCCAGTCCCCTAATCTTCTTTGTTGCTCTTCTCTGTTCTCTTTCTAGAGTCTCAACATCTTTTTTACATCGTGGTGACCAAAACTGGATGCAGTATTCCAACTGTGGCCTTACCAAGACATTGTAAAATGGTATTAATACTTCATGTGACCTTGATTCTTTCCATCTGCTAATGTAACCTAGCACTGATAAGTGATAAGTTACTGTGTTAAAAGTAAAATAAAAGAGTATAAAACTGACTTATTTGATTAAGGTTAAAATATATACGGATTTTTACTAATTAGGACTGAATGACAAGATTTTATAATTTGTATATTAATAAGAAATGAGATATGGGAAGAAAAGTTCTTTTATTGAAATATCAGAGAAGGTGGTAAGTTTGTACTAGTCTGGAAAGAGAAGGCAGTAATTTCTTTATATATCTATAATGTTATACATACATACATAATTTTTTCTCTGCACTTTTTTATACTTTTTATATTCTTCCTAGTTTATATTAACTTTTTATCTTTATATTTGTAAACTTCAATAAAAAACTATTATAAAATAATAAAAAGGAAGTCAGCAGTTCAAGGGAGAAGTCAGAATATCTTTCTTTTATCACTGAAAGCTTTGTTTGCTGTTGTTATGTACTACCAGTGTAAAATCAAAACCTTTAAAAGTGTTGAAATTACTGCAAAAGAATCCCTTTATATCAAAAGGACAGAAATTATGCACAATATTGTGCATAAATAGACTTCGATTATTCAGGTTTTAATTTCTTCATGTACTTTATATAGTGGCAGAAGAATCAAGGTAGTAAATAGCAGCCAGGTGGTCAATCTCTATTCTGGAAGGAAACAGTTTGATGGATGAGGATGATGTTTCTGACAAAAAAGGCTTCATTGTTCTTTTAGAAACTCATTTTCAACCACAACAATACTAACTCTATTTTTTTTTCTTCTGAAGGCTGTTTTATTATTTGCCATTTTATAGATGTTTTTATTTTAACATCCAAATACTCAAACACAGAGTGCTTCTTTAAGAGGAAAAATAAGTGTCTCTGGAAGGTAAAGGAGCATTCTGATAAATGGAATGTTCCTCTTAGCTGAAATAAAACATGTGTTCTTTTCTGTTCAAAGGCACATTGTGTCTTTTGATTTCATTAGTGTTACAAGATCATCAACACAGGGATTGTGGGCAGTGATGGGATTCAAATATGTGAACAACCAGCTCTCTGCGTGGACGCCACTTCCGAAAGTCTGTTGTGGGCCTGGGTTAAAGTGGCGTCGACGCACTTCCAGCATGCTGTTCGGGGCCTGGGAAGCCTCCCCCAGGCTTCTGAGACCCAGAATGGACTTCTGGAAGCGGCATCCATGCACTTCCGGAAGGCCATTCTGGGCCTTGCAAAAAAGGGCTAGGGCTTCAGTGGGCACCATCCAGTGGTGGGATTCTACCGGTTTGCTGAACTCAACAAAAAATTTGCACCGAACTGGTGCGAACCAGCTGAATCCCACACTGATTGTGGGTAAGGAAACTCATTATCTCACATCTCAGTTAAATTACCAACATGCCAGAAACCCAGGTTATTCAGCTCTTAGAAGTCAGATATTTTTTCTCTTGCTCTCCAACTGCGTTGGCCTTCACTGCCTCCTTCCGTCTTCATGCCCACACTTTTCTACATTGCACATCTATCTCTTTCCCCCTTTCCCCCAAAAGCTTTAACACTTGAGGCAGTTCGTAGGTTTGAGTGCTCAGGACATGTCACCATAAGAGTTTTGATCCAACTTTCCCCCCATAATTCAGATATTTCATATTGTGCAGATATTGCTCTGTGATAAGCATTTGCATTAGAAGCAAAATCCTAAGTGCTGTGGAAAGATTCTTCCTCCTCTTCTTCATTCAAAGAAGAAAGGAGAGGAGACCTTCTAGTTGTGCAGCCTATCTTGCTTTCTTCTTAACAGCTGTGATTTTAGCCGGCTGTTTCTTCATGTTAAGAAACAGGTCTACACTTGTTTGATGCAGACAAAGTCCTTCTGCAATCGGGTAGACAAGGCCAAAAGGAACTTTGCTTGAAGTTTAGCTCAGCTGATTGGAAGCCACTATTATGCCTGATATGTGTAATGCTGGAGGATTATCACACGGGAAGGTGCTGGCAGCATGGGAATCTGGCAACGGGACCTCTGAAACATCAGAACAATTTACAAGTGGTAGAAATGGCTGGTCTGAACTTTGTTCGATCCACAGTATTGGCTCAATTTGTAGCAGAAATTTCTTATTGATCAGTAGTCAGAAAAACTGAGAAATTTGCAGCATCAGGGCTTGTAAATAAATTATCCTGAGCTTGGCTTTTGTTTTGGTCTTTTCTTGCAGCTACTGTCTTTTACAAACCAATTAGCTCCTTGGCTCTCTTGTCAATGTTCATAGTTAAGTTGTGGCATATGCTAGTCAATTAAGAACTAGGTCAGATACTAAGTGTGCAGCTCACAAAAGGGTCAAAAAACAGGGACATTAGACTGAAGCACTGAAACAAATCAGATCCTAATGCAAAGTTCAGGATCAAGAAGCAGAAGTCAGAAACACAGCAAGGTCTCAAGAGTGTAGTGAGACACTGGAGATATCTTTACTACTGGACTGAAGTGTTAATCCCCCATCCTTGAGTCAGCAAAAGGCTCAGCCAGGTGAAACTAAGTGTCCACATTGCTAATCCCTATCTTGCCTTTATTTGTCTATTTCAAGGCACTTGATTTTTCTTAAAGACAATGAATGAAAAGGTTTAAAAAATTTTATATAACTTAAGGCTGCCCTTCAACACTCAAAATAAGTTGGAGGGAACACTACTTTAAATCTATGCTGCTAAGGAACACTTAATGTTGTCTCATTCATAGTCTGGGGCAATGTTGGCATAAACCGTGCCTTCCACAAGGGCTTTATGTTAAAATTGGCAAGATGGTGGATGAAGCATGGCAGTACAAGCTCCTGGTCAGCCTTTTAAAGTAGTCCAGGGAAGAAATCCAAACCACGAGTACTAGCATTACCTTTATTGTAAGATTACAGTAACAGAAGATTGTAGTCTGAAAACATGTCTCTCTTTTCTTGTTTTTACTTTCCAGGGAACTAAAGAGAGCCTTTTGGAGATACTTTCCACATGCACACTTCTTCTGTAAACTTTGTTTGTTTGTTTGTTTGTTTGTTTGTTTATCATATGGTGATCATACATTAGCTAGGAGACTACAGTGTTAATACAGAGTAATGGTTTGATTGCCTATGATTGCTAGTTCATTTGGTTCATGCTCTCATTGCTATCTAGAAGTGCACCACAGGGGGTGAACTAGCACTTCACTCTGAATGGCTAACAGAATTCTGCAGCAGCATCCAGGGCTTTTTCATCCATTGATGTTGTCTCATGTTTGGACCGGTTGGGTTCATATTTTCATATGAAGCACCATTATTTTTCTCAGTGAAATGGTACCTATTTATCTACTTGCATGTAGATAAACTGCTAGATTGGCAGAAGCTGAGGCAAGTGATGGGAGCTCACCCTGTCATGTGATGCTAAGACTTAAATTGCTGGAGCACAGACCTTCTGCAGCTCTTTAAGTCACTGAGCCGTCTTGCCTATTTCTGTAATCTGAGGTATCTCTTGCCTGACCATTGTCCTCTATTCCTCCTGTCTCTCAAGGTTATTCTCACAGTCCGTTAACCCCCCCCCTTCTATATGTGCAATGACATTACACAGACATTGAAATAGGACACGACTTGCATTGCAACACTCAGTGCATTTTCTTGCTGATTTTCACTGCACTCAGCAGATACACTGATACAGAGACATTATTAGGAGCAAATAAAGGAAGACTGGATTGTTTCAAGCAAGATGGAGCATTGAACAGAAGGCATTTAAACTTGAGCTTTCATAGCCACTGCTGAGGTTCAGCCGCAGCCATAAAAGTGAAAAACTTTACATTTATAAGCAGGATCTTAGTCATGACTCTTTAAATACACAATTATACAATTATTGATGGCTGACTGGCCTGCACTTTCTGCCATTTGAGATTTAGTTTCTTAGGTGACCATTCACATCCTAGAAGTAGATCCAAGTATTCAGACCCTGATTCCCCAAAACACATTGCATAAGTGTCTATCCTAGCAAGATGGAAAAATTAGCATTGTGATGTGACAAGACAAATTCTGTCCTTTTGCACTTGCATTACAGTATTGCAGCCAAGTTTGCAAGCATATAAGAAGCAGGGGTTGCACTGCAATGGGATGGCACAGATTTCACCATCACCCATTCCCCAGGGATGGTCGTAGATTTCCTGGAACTCAGACACTGCTCTCTCCTAGAATATGTTACTACTTTTTAGATCTTTGGACTCTTTTGCCATTTTAGAACATGATTCATGCTTAACAGGCACCACGCCATTTGCCTTTTATCTGCTAGATTCTGATATGTCCTGTTGTGAAATTCTGCAGGATTACCAGCTCATTTTATAACCGTGACATACGGTGCGATAAGTTTTTATATAGTTGCATCATAGCAATCTTTATGCCTTATTCTTTTCTTGGGAGGGGGAGCTACTTATGAGGTGTATATTCAGAGGCTTTGTGTTGGTATGAAAAAAGAAATTGGTGCTTACTTGAATGCAGTTTAGAATGAGAATAAAATAATGGATAATATTTCTAACAGTGAAAATGGACAGAGGTGTGTGGATAAAGCAATTAACAGAGCTAAATTTAATTATGTTTTGTATTATTACTTATTACATTTCACACATAGCATCATCCTGTCAATCATGATTCAGTAAGTTTGTAATGCATCCAGTGCAAGAAAGACATGTATCATTCAGTGCTGTTCCTGCGTACTTCTGATTACTCTCTCTCTCTCTCTTTCTCTCTCTCTCTTTCTCTCTCTCTCTCTCTCTCTTTCTCTCCCCCCTCCCTCTCTCTCTCTCCCTCCCTCCCTGAGAGAGAGAGAGAGAGAGAGAGAGAGAAAGAGAGAAAGAGACTCCCAATTCAAGAAGCCATGGAACTAAATTCTCTTGTGGTTTAGAAAAGATATTTACAGGAAAGCAATGTGAATATTTAATCCTCAATTATACCTTCCACCCTCCCTCTCTTTTCTCATGTGATTAACCAAAGTATTACAAATTATTTTAATTTTGGATAGTTTTCTTCTGTTTTGTCTGCTACCTTTTGATACAGTTCCAGTAATTTAAGAATCACTTCATAATCCCTTTCATTTGTTTGAATCCATCAAATTATTTATAAATGATTTGAACAAAAGTAGTTCCTCTTTTTTTTTCTTTTTAGTGTGCAATGTTTATCAGGAGATGTTTTTAAGCTCAATAGCGGCTTTGAAGGCTTTGCACGCTGACAAAGAAAATGAATTTTAAAATAATTGTTTTTAACAATTTCTAACAGGAAAAAAGGAAAATCACTGTTTTCAGCATCCCAAAGAGAACTTTATAAATCTACGTGGAATGAAAAAACAACATATATACAAATGTTCAAAATTATTAGGCATATTTTTAGAACTATTATATTTTCTTTAATCCAAATTCTGAGATGCTAATATAGAAACAGCATACAAGAGCAGTGATTCTCAAACAGTTTGGTCTCAGGACTCCTTCACATTCTTAAAAATGACTGAGAATCCCAAAGAACTGTGGTTTATGTGGGCAATATCTATCAATATTTACTGTATTAAAAATTAAAACTGGAAAAAATTAAATATTTATTTGGCTTCACGGACCCCTGAAAGGGTCTCAGGGACACCAAGGGACCCCCAGATCACAGTTTGAGAACTGCAGTACTAGATATTGCTGAGTTCCCAGCATTCCTACCTATTACTTCTGCCTGGGGCTTCTGGGATTATTCTGTGATTCCCTTCTTCAAATCAACTCTTTTAATGGGAGATCAGATAATTTCTACATGAACCATCTTGTTCAGGATTCAAATCTAGCCACCACTCATGCAGGAGCAAAATTGTGTGCTGCTGCAATGGTAATAAGGAAAAAACACGTAAAGAACTAAAGATCCTTATTATTTTTAGAGAACATAATAATGATGGTGATGATGATATGATGAAGTTGGAAGGGACCTTGGAGGTCATCAAGTCCACCCCCTTGCGCAGGCAGGTAACCCTATACCATTTTGGACAAATGGCTGTCCAGTTTCTTCTTTAAAACTTCCAGTGTTGGGGCATTCACCACTTCTGGAGGCAGGTTGTTCCACTGGTTAATTGTTCTAACTGTCAGGAAGTTTCTCCTTAGTTCTAGATTGCTTCTCTCTTTGGTTAGTTTCCATCCATTTCTTCTTGTCCTGCCTTCAGGTGCTTTGGAAAATAGCTTGACTCCCTCTTCCTGAGATATTGGAACACTGCTATCATGTCCCCCCTCGTCCTTCTCTTCCTTCTCTTCATTAAAAGATATAGAACATTTAAAACTCAGACCACACGTTTTCTGAATAGTTTTTATCCCAGAGCTATAATTGCACTTAATAATGAACTAAAGGGCCACCATCAGTGAACTGTTGGACAGTATTACTTGGTCTGTTGGGTGGATGTTTGGGCGGTTTTAGGAGTGGGGAATTGTGGCGGGTGGGAGTGTGTTTGGGGATTATGTGTGTGGGACCTGGTCTTTGGGTGTCACATAAATTTCGTTGTATTGTCATACAATGACAATAAAGTTTATTATTATTAAACTAGACATACCCAATTCCAGCAACTGTTCCTTATGTTTTAGCCTCCAGTCCCCTAATCATCTTTGTTGCTCTTCTCTGTACTCTTTCTAGAATCTCAACATCTTTTTTACATTTTGGTGACCAAAACTGGATGCAGTATTCCAAGTGTGGCCTTACCAAGGCATTGTAAAGTGGTATTAATACTTCATATGATCTTGATTCTATCCCTCTGTTAATGCAGCCCAGCACTGTGTTGGCTTTTTTGGCAGCTACAGCACACTGCTGGCTTATATTTAAATGATTGTCCACTAGGACTCTGAGATCCCTCTCACAGTTACTACTATTGAGCAAGGTACCCCCTATACTATACCTGTACATTTGGTTTTTCTTGCCTAAATGTAGAACCTTACTTTTTCCACCATTGATTTTCATTTTGTTAGATAGCGCCCAGTGTTCAAGTCTGTCTAGGTCTTCCTGTATCCTAAGCCTGTCTTCTGGAGTGTTGGCTATTCCTGACAGCTTGGTGTCGTCTGCATGAGTTCCCCATCTATCCCCTCGTCCAAATCGTTGATGAAGATATTGAAGAGCACTGGGCCCAGAACAGAGCCCTACACACTTTCATCCATGTAGATGTGGTTCCGTTGAGGACCACATGCTGAGTACGGCTGGTCAGCCAGCTACGGATCCATCTGGTGGTGATGCTGTCTAACCCACATTTTTCTATCTTATCATGTAGTAGGTTGTGATCTACTTTGTCAAATGCCTTACTGAAGTCCAAGTAAATTATATCCACGGCATTCCTCTGGTCCACTAATTTTGTCACTTGGTCAAAGAATGCAATAAGATTTGTCTGGCATGATCTGTTTTTGACAAACCCATGTTGGCTTTTAGTAATGACTTTGTTTGCCTGTAGGTGTTCACTGATTCGTTGTTTGATTATCTTTTCCAGAATCTTCCCAGGTATCGAGGTCAGGCTGATAGGTCTGTAATTTCCTGGATCCATTTTTTTTCCTTTTTTGAATATGGGAACTACATCAGCTCTTTTCCAGTCCTCTGGTAGTAATGTTTAATTTTTGTGTTGGCCTGTGACCATGATAAAGACTGATACTGATTCAACTCTTCTAATGAAGCTTAATGAATTCCCTAGTCCTTTTTCGCCAAATGAATCCAAACTATACAGGTTTAGCTGGGCCTCACTTCCTATTCATGTTCCTTCTCTTCTCTTTGGCAGATTATTCATGTGCAATGCTCAGATATAAAATTATTTTGAAAATGGAGCCACTTCTTTGCTCCAAAGAGATACTTGCAAGTCAAGGCTGGCAAGACCCATTTTGCCAACATATCCAGTTCCCAGAAAGAACAAAATACAAGGTTTTCAAATTTGAGGTGAGTCAAGCATATGTATATATTTGACTTTTCCAGCCCTCTCTTTCCATCCCACATTTGGAAGGAAGCATGGAAACTACAGGAGAATGGTAAAGCTGAGATCAGTGAAGATGACATGGAAGAAGGATGTGGCAGCTTAGGGAGGATTTGGACATGCCACAGATTGTGATGTGATAGAGCTCATGGTTGAAATTTAGGGTGGAAGCTTCATAGGACAACATTCATGGGCACTTTACATGAGGCCCCAACCTTTGTGGTTCTGCTGGGGAGGGAAGAGGGCAACTAGGCTGCACGAGTGGCAGGCTGGATAAACATGCATGCATACATGCGTATGCGTGCCTGCCCAACACAAGCGCATTGAGCTGCACACGCAGATGTGCACTGGCTTGCCGTTGCGAATAGGCCATAGCCTAGTAGTGGGCCTCCGCCTGGATGTTGGGGACCTGCTGTAAAGGACAAGTCCTCACAAGATTTAAAGAAAGAAGACCCTTTTTTTCTTCCCAAGCAATAAAATCTTGGAAAGAAATTTGGTATTTAAGGCTTGGGACTCTGCTTCTCTGTTAGCAGGATATCGGAAACTAACCCAATACGGGGTCAAATTTGATGTGCAGGGATGGGGAGATGTCAGCAAAACAAAGATCAAGTTTGAAGATGATCCAGATCTGATGCAAGAAAAGAAAAATCCCCCAGTGTCTCCCAATTGGCATTAGCCTGGAAAGCTGATGACTACTGTATTCTTCAGCCAGTTGTCCTTCTTTCAGACTGAACTCCTATTAAGGGATGGGACAGAAATTATGTAAAGGGATTCAGGACTCCTGTCAGCAGGATTTGCTCTTCAAGTTGAACAGAATGAGATCAGATTTGGTCAAAGAAAGAACATGTTTTGTCCTGATCTAGATAGGGGTTGTGGAGAAAAAAGAAAAGCAATTTTTAAGTCCCCCTCCCTATTCCTGATGTGCTTCCAAGTCCTTATATATACAGACATAGCACAAGGGAAGAATTAAAACAGGCATATAGAGAAAATATAAACCTTGATTAGACCTGTTCTCTTTCCCACTCTCTCCCACTCAAAGATTGAGAGCAATCAGCCCACATGCTGATTAGTCCCTAGGAAGAAAGTGTGCATGCACACACATGCACAAAAGCGTACACACTGCTTGGTTACACCAAAGATTTCTGTGGTTCTGAATAGTCATTGTTGCCTCATTAGAAATAATTCATATACAGCATCCAGTTTTTTTTTCCTATATTCATTTATTTAGATTAGGCCACCAACTTACCATTGACTCTGAGTAGTACACAAAGTTAAAAACACACAGTACAATAAATACAATAAGATAAGAAAAAAATAAAACAAGATGACTCTAATGTGTAACAGATATCCACTATAAGAAAATAAAATCAGTCTCATAGGGCAGAGGTCCCCAACTTTTGGGGCATCAGGGACCAGTTAAATGGAGAGAGGTTTTTCTGCAGACCTGAAAGTGCATGGTTTTGTGTACGGCTTGCATCCTGTGGATGGAGCTTTGCTTGTTTGTGAAGACCGGTTGCTGGTATGCTGCGGCCCAGTACCAGTCCATGGCCCGGCGGTTTGGGATCCCTGTCATAGGGGACATATACCTTACCCTAGCTGAGAAAACCACAAGATCTTCAAGTCTCATGTGAAGGAAATATATTTGAAGCTCAGGGTTATATTATTGCAGAGGGCAGGTGCTACAACAGACAATTGTAGGACAGACAACTAGGCTGAGCTCAAGGGAGGGGTCAAATGTGTCATAAGTTATGAGTCCCTTCTTGCCCACAAGCAGTGCTTTTTTGTCATAGAACACACCAGAGCAGAGTTTGGGCACCTTTTTTTGACGGATTTTTCAAGTTTTAAAAGTAACTTTTGAAAATGTGATGTTTGGTCCACGTGGTCTTGAATCACCCTGTTGAGCGTAGCAGGTCGGCGGCAAAATCATTAAAACGGTGCATGTGGGCTGCTTGTGTGTCTGATCTGATACATGCGTACTTTGTCCGCACTGGTTGTGATGGCGCTGCTCAGCTTGTGGCACTGCTCAGCTTGTGATTGGTTGTGTGGTCGCGTCGCTGTGGATGACAACCATTATGTTTTGTTACACAACTGACATGAGTGGGTGTCTGTACAGTGATTGACTACGTGCAAAAGATAAATAATTGGTGAATTGAAAATCTTTTTTAATTTTTAGTGAAAATTTTACTATGAACATTTGCCTGAAATACAATAAATTAAATTTATGTTAAGAACTGAATATATAATTTTTTAAATAAAAGATTAACAAAATGTTAATCTCTTTTAAATAAAAGATTAACAAAATGTTAATCTCTTATGGGCAGCACAAAAAAAGTGCTGCCCATAAGAGATCTAAATCCAGCCCACCTTGAATTCCACTGACTCTTATCTACTGCCAATTTGCTTGGACTGTTAGTAGTTCAGGTTCTTGTAGAGAGCTTAAACTTGCAATAAATCTTTATACCCATTTGAACAGCCTGGACCTTCTGATTTCCCTGGCACTTGACAACAATACATACCTCCTGGCTCTCATAACATGGAATATGCTAATGGGATAGACAACAACAAGAAGAGAAAGCCAATCCCTCAAATAGCTAGGCCTTGTACCATATGAAGGCTTTCTAGGTGCTAAACCAGCATGGTAACCCACACAGCTCTCATAGCAAAGTTGTGACACTGGTGTGCTGAAGCAGGCCCATTACTGCTGGCTCTGCTACATTGTTGATCAGCTGCAGCTTCCAAGTGGCCTTCAAAGGCAGCCAAGAGCATGACATCACCACTAGGCAATAGTGTTTCTATCCAGGAATGAAAGATACTCTATAAGCAGATAAATCAGTTTTTAATATCTCTAATTCAGCTCTTCCTTGCAAGTACTGAGTTTTGCTTCTAGAACCAAACATTTTTAAAAAGATATGCTGACATATGCTTATATCAGCCTCACAAAGTAACCTTATTACATCTTTGGGGCCAGAAAAGAACTGGTTCTGATAACTTTATAGAATGGTTCATTAATGTTTTTCATTCTCCTGCAGTATTTTGTGATTTGTTGGGTCTTTCTCAAAGGGAAAAATATTCCATACTTCATAAATAGATAAGCACAAGAAATTCCTCATCCATGATAATTCTCCAAAATCCTTTTCTCCAGTGAAAGAATTGTTAAAGCCAATACTTTTTCATCAGATTAAATGAGGACTGGTAGGGGAAAAGGCAGGAGAATTTACAATATATACTTAGCACTAATTCATAATCTTTTTATGATGAATTTAGTATTCAAAAATATAACAATTTACCTGCCCCATTAATCATCTTTATAGGATCTGAGTTAAAACTTAACACAAACTACTACTACTACTACTACTACTACTACTACTACTACTACTACTACTGAGAATAAGACAATTCATTCCATTAAACACAAAAATAAGTAGAATTTTAAATTGTATATTTTAATATTTGGATATTAAAAATCACTTTAGAATGATGGAATATTGTATCAAAATATATACAATCTTTTTAGGATCTAAGGGTTTTAAGTAGTAGTCTATTTCTATTTTAAGGAAGGATAACATTATTTCAATGGAAGTTCTAGCTCTTTAATTATAATTGGTTTTTTGTCTTATTTAATTAACCTGCTATCTATAATGTTAGACTTAGTAGCGCTTTATTTGTCTAATGGGAGTAAAATAAGGTTAAGAAAATCTGCATGGTAATATGAAGTCAAAATAGCTTCTAAGTCCAATTTGCCTTGGCATTTGATGGTAGAGAAGACACAAATTGCTGCACAGGAACGTAAAGTCATTCTCTCACACTCTTGCCCTCACCCTATCTTTCCATAGCTGTTAAATTTGGTGACTTCTCTCACTCTATCCTGATTAAGAATTTTAACAATTTCTAACAGGAAAAAAGGAAAATCACTGCTTTCAGCATCCCAAAGAGACCTTTAATATTTTGGGTAGGGGGATCTTAACATCAACCACACTGAGGTCAAGAAGAAGGTTAGAATACATCATGAGAGTGAAGAAGATCTTAAAGTCCAAACTCACTGTCACTTAAATATGAGCCAGCAGTGTGCTGCAGCTGCCAAAAAGGCCAACACAGTGCTAGGCTGCATTAACAGAGGGATAGAATCAAGATCACATGAAGTATTAATACCACTTTACAATGCCTTGGTAAGGCCACACTTGGAATACTGCATCCAGTTTTGGTTACCCCGATGTAAAAAAGATGCTGAGACTTTAGAAAGAATACAGAGAAGAGCAACAAAGATGATTAGGGGACTGGAGGCTAAAGCATATAAGGAAAGGCTGCTGGAATTGGGTATGTCTAGTTTAACAAAGAGAAGGATGAGGGGGGACATGATAGCAGTGTTCCAATAACTCAGGGGCTGCCACAAAGAAGAGGGAGTCAAGCTATTCTCCAAGGTGCCTGAAGATAGGACGAGAAGCAATGGATGGAAACTGATCAAGGAGAGAAGCAACTTAGAACTAAGGAGAAACTTCCTGACAGTTAGAACAATTAACCAAGGAAACAACCTGCCTCCAGAAGCGGTGAATGCTCCAACACTGGAAGTTTTTAAGAAAAGACTGGACAGCCATTTGTCTGAAATGGTGTAGGGTTCCTGCCTGAGCAGGGGGTTGGACTCGATGACCTCCAAGGTCCCTTCCAAGTTTTTTTTATTATTATTATTATTATTATGGATCATCGCACAGTCAGCCAGATGTTCAGACTGGATTTGGCATTTTGTCTGCCTATCGAGTCCTTACCCAGGACCTGGGATAGGCAGATGTGGATGTTTGATGGTATTACAGGTATCGTCGCAGGATGGAAGCAGTTCCTAATAAGGCCGCCTTTTGCAATTGACTAATAGCGAATTTGTCAATGCCAATGTGTTCAAGTGGTGCTCCAGTTGTTTTGGGATTGCACCCAAGGAGCCTATGACTATTGGTACTACCCTTGCTTGCTTTTGCCACAGTCTTTCTATTTCTATTTGTAGGTCTTTGTATTTTGTTATCTTCTCCAGTTCTTTCTCTTCTATTCTGCTATCTCCAGGCACTGCCACGTCCACTATCCAGACTTTTTTGTCTTTCTTATCGACAATTGTTAAGTCTGGGGTGTTATGTTGCAGGTGCTTGTCTGTTTGAATTCTGAAGTCCCAGAGCAGTTTAATTTTATCATTTTCTATGACTTTCTCTATTTTATGATCCCACCAGTTTTTGCTTACAGGCAAATGATATTTTTTGCAGATCTTCCAATGCACCATTGTTGCTACTTTGTCATGCCGCTGCTTGTAATCAGTCTGTGCAATCTTCTTGCAACAGCTTACCAGTGGTCCACTGTTTCTTCAGCTTCTTTGCATAGGCGGCACTTACTGTCTGTTGCTGTCTTCTCAATTTTGACTTTGTATGCATTTGTCCTTAAGGCTTGGTCTTGTGCAGCCAGAATTAGTCCCTCGGTCTCTTTCTTCAATTTTCCTGCTCTTAGCCATTGCCAGGTTTTGTTATTATCTGCTTTCCCAGCTATTTTTTTAATGTATTGGCCATGTAGTGCTTTGTCTTCCCATGTCTCTATTCTGTTCTTCATTTGGTCTTTCTTGTAGGCCAGTTTGGTCTCTCCAGTAGTTAGTAAGCCTTCCTGATATACTAATTTCAGTGCATCTTCATCATTGTTCTTCAGATATTCTTCCAAAGCCATTTTTTCTTCTTCAACCATCTGATGTACTTGTAGCATTCCACGCCCACCTATTTGCCTTGGTAGATAAAGTCTATCAATGTCACTTCGTGGATGAAGGGCATGATTCATTGTCATTATTTTTCTGGTCTGCCTATCCATTGCTTTTAGTTCTGCTTGAGTCCAGTCCACTATTCCAGCTGTGTACCTAATGACTGGGATTGCCCAGGTGTTGATTGCCCTTATGGTATTTCCTCCACTGAGTTTGGACTTTAAGATCTTCTTCACTCTCTTGATGTATTCACCTCTAATCTTTTTCTTGACTTCAGTGTGCTTGATGTTGTCAGCTTGAAGGATACCCAAGTATTTGTAGTACTCTTCCTCATCCAGACTCTTAATGTTATTTTCGTGGGGCATCTTGATTCCTTCAGTTTTCACTATTTTTCCTTGTTTGATAGTAAGTGTGGCACATTTGTCCAAGCCAAACTCCATTACAATATCTTGGCTATATATACGGACAGTGTTGAGCAGCGATTCTATTTCAGATGATGTTTTTCCATACAGCTTCAGATCATCCATGTAGAGGAGGTGGGATAGTCTAGCAGATGTTTTTGATGTTTGATAGCCATGTCCTGAGTTATTCAGTATTGTTGACAGAGGAAACAGTGCAATAACAAATAGTAATGGTGATAATGAATCTCCTTGAAATATTCCTCTCTTGATATTAACCTCTCCCAGCCTCTCACCATTGATCTGCAACTGTGTCTTCCATTGTGCCATCGATCTTTGCACAAATTTTCTGATGTTTCTACTGACTCCTGTTATTTCTAGGCACTTTATTATCCAATCATGTGGCAGAGAGTCAAATGCCTTTTTGTAGTCAATCCATGCTACATTCAGGTTGGTCTTCCTTCTCTTGCAGTTTTCCAAGATCATTTTGTCTATTAGGAGTTGATCTTTTGTTCCTCTGCTATTGGGGTGGTTTCCTTTCTGCTCAGGTGGAAAGAGATTGTTTTCAACTAGATGCTGTTGTATTATTATTATTATTATTATTATTATTATTATTATTATATACCATCAAAGCAATTAAAATATGGGTAATATTAGTCATTAGATACAGCTGGAATAGTGGATTGGATTCAAGCAGAACTAAAAGTCCTGAATAGAAAAACCAGAAAAATAACAACAAGGAGTCCATGCAGCAATGTTGACAGATTCTAATTGACAAGGAAAAAAGATGGGCTTAGAATGTTGCAAGTACACCAGGCAGTTGAAGAATAAAAAAGGCCAGTGGAAGAATATCTAAAGGACAGTGAAGAAGATGCATTGAAATTAGTATTCCATGAAGGCTTACTGAGTACTAAAGAGACCAAGCAGTGGCCTACAAGAAAGACTAAATAAAGAATAGAAAAGGGATATGGCAAGGCAAAGTATTTCATGGCCACCTACATAAAAAAATAACAAGCCAATAACAGTAAGACATAGCAATGGTTAAGAGCAGGAAAATTGAAGAATGAGACAGAGGGGCTAACCCTGGCTGCCCAAGACCAAGCCTTAAAAACAAATGAATACAGAGCCAGAATTGAAAAGACAGCAACAGACAACAAATGTTAAGAAGATGAAGAAACTGTGGACCACTTAGTTGGGTCTAGGACAGTGGTTCTCAACCTGTGGGTCGGGACCCCATTTGGGGTCGAACGACCATTTCACGGGGGTCTCCAAACAATGCAGTCCACCATTTTTTTCCCCTTTTCCTTAGCTGTGCTACTCCCTTTTATTCTATTGGCTTTTGAAAGCCAATAGAATAGACTCTCTTGAATAGAGTCTAATTCTATTGGTTTTCAAAAGCCAATAGGAATTGTCCAGGCTGTCTCGGCCCTGCGAGCCCGCCAAAAGTCCCATTCTGCAAACAGTGCTGCACCAGTTGAGTAGTCCTCGACTTACAACCGGTTGAGTAGTCCTCGACTTACAACCGGTTGGGGGTCGCGGCATTAAAAAGGTTGAGAACCACTGGTCTAGGACAACTCAGCACAGCCAGCTTGGCACAGCCAGCTCACTGCAGCCAGCTCACCATCGCCTTTGCCAATTCATTGCCTCCAAGTTGCCATAGGACAACACTACACGGCCAACTCACTGCAGCGACAACTCGCCCTAGGCAGCCAGAGGGAAAGCCAGGCGGGTGGCAAGCAAGCAGATGGGCAAAGTGCAGAGCGGTAGCAGTGGCCAGGGGCTTCCCATTTCCACACACTCTCACTGCCATCGCTGCTGCTGTTGCCATTGAGCCCCACACCAAAGAGGTTAGAAACAGCAGTGGAGGTGTTGGACAGGGAAGGCAGCAGGGAGGCAGTAGGGGGGCATTTTTACACACCTCACTGCCACCATGCCAAGTCCAGGCCAAAGATATTGCATATTACAGTGGCATATCTGCAAAAAAAATCCCATTTATCTGCAAGCAAAAACTGGTAAGACCACAAAGTAGACAATGTAATAGAGGATGAGGAAGCTAAACTGTACTGGGATTTTAGAATTAAAACAGGCCATCATCATTAACAACTGTCCATAAAAAAGAAAAAAATCTGGGTAGTGGACTAGCAGTACCTGGAGAAAGCAAAAGAGAAGAGAAAATATTGAAGAAAATAACAAAATACAAAGACCTGCAAATAGAAATAGAATGACTGTAGCAAAAGAAAGCAAAGATAGCACCAATAATAGTAATTACCATGGGGGTAACCCCAAAACTTCTAGAGTACCACTTAAACACCATCAGCATTGACAAAATTACCACCAGTCAATTGTAAAAGGCAGCTTTACCTGGAACAACTTACATCCTGTAACAATACCTTTAACATAATCATAGAACAGCATCTGCCTATCCCAATTCCTTGGGAAGGACTCAAAAAGTGGTTAAAAATGCAAAATCCAGTCTAACATCTGGCTGATTGTGCAACCAACCATAATAATAATACCCTTTCAATTCTGAAGAATTCAGTCAGGTGGAAAAATGAAGAAAGCTCAGTCATGTGTAAATCTTCTAATGGAACTGAAATTTGACTATAAATGGCTAGAATCTATAAATGCAAGAAATATACATTTGCGTGGCAGAATCAGAATTAACAAATAGGATGACAAATCACCCCAAAGATGTTACAAAATCTAAACAAAAATATTATTTTATCCAAAGAAGAAATGTACTAAGAACAACAAAAAACCCCTAAAGAGTAAAATAGATATAGTTTCTTGAAAATAATAAAAGAACTGTCAGCTTATTTTGGCTATCCCTACTTGCAGATAGTACACATGTGCCTGGAATATTGAATAAGAAGTTAAGATATAGCATTTTGTGATCTAGTTTAACAACTATTGTATGAGAATGTAGTGATTCAAGTATTATTTATGGTAGACCTTTTTTCTTCTACTTTTTGAAAACAGTTCTTTCCAGCATGCTTCCACTTCCTTGATCCTCAACAACTGCTAAAAAAAAATTAGATCTAAAATATATGTGGCTGAAAGAGATTGAGCAGAAGCATTGTACATGGAAATGAAAGCAAGTGGGAAAGTTTAGGTCCATGACAATTCCCTCGTATAATCTGCTCAGTATTTGACTTTAAAAATATCTGCCGATAGCAGCCCAGCAGAGCCTTCACGAGCATTTATTCAATGTAAGCTCTTCTGCTCTTGGGTATTTTCTTATTAAGTCTGAGTAACAGCACAAATCATAAATGGAAGCCAACTACTCTGGCTAACTGTTTTCTTCTGAAGGCTGGGTTGGGTGGAAAAATAAACATTATTTCAGAAAGCTCTGCAGTAAGGAAAGTGGTTGTATAGTACGTTATTTATCAAGAGTTTTTACTTTGCCTTTCAGCCTAAATCTATCCCGAAGGCAGCTTCTAATATACTAAAAAATACAGTAGCAAAGCCAAGCAGAAAAAAATAAATTTTAAAAACCAGAAAGCTAAAACCAGAGCCAAATAATAGAAGCCCAGCACCAGTGAGCGCACACCCATACAAAATCAAGCTAGAGGGTTAGTGAATATATAAATATAAATGTGCGTATACATATGCACGTGCATATAAAACAGTCTAGTGACTATCAAGACTGAGGTTAGGGATGGGCAAATTTTACATTTTGCGTCACGTGACTAAAAAGGCCCTTTGTGGCATCCCAATCCACAGTATTTTAATGGACTTGATAAGCTTCCTTTAAAATTTGTACAAGCCCGTTATTTGGTAGATGTTCTTATTCCTAGAGTGTAGCATTCACCAACCTGATGCTTTCCCGATAAAGTGAGACTGGAATTGCTAGCAGAGACCTTCGCAGAGGAGATAGAAGGAGATCTTTAAAAGATTGAATATGGTAGCTGTGATCATGACCTGTGTAGCATGTTTAGAAGGATGTAGGGCTTTAATTGCACCCTCGCAGCCAATCTCTTGCAGATGCCCTTGATTTGCAGAATTGCCAGCTAGCACAGGGCAAGTTGAGAAAGGTCTAATAGGGTATTTTATTTCAGATGGACTGATTTGCCAGAGGCCACAGATGCCATTTTTGAATGGTGGTCCATCTTCACAGTAGCAGCAGGTCAATCCTTTTTCTCTTCTCTTTCCTCTCTTTCTTGCAAGCACAAACTTTAGAAGCCATGACCTAGAGAATCCTTTCAGTCATCCAAAACAAGGAAACTGGGCTTCCTGTCAGCTGATCATAAGCCAGGATCAGAATGTCTGTTTCAGACTCTAATTTATTCAAGCATTTTAAAAATCTATTGAGCTTCTTCTATTCTAAAACAAAAACAAAAAACATGTTTTCCCATGTCTCACGTGAGGCATCATTTCAAATCAATCATTAGAATCAGATGTCTGATTCTAAATGTGTAATTAAAGTTGGCAAACTGCTGATAATGTTAAGAATGCAGTGGCTTAACACTGTGTCAGTGTTCTGACAAATAGCCAGCCCACTGGATCTGAGCTACAGAATTCCGGAAATGATATTTTAAAAATCTAGTAAGTGGTCCAGATTTTTGCAGCTTAAATCTGGTAGCCCTAGGAATGGAGTTTTCCCTACTTGGAAATTCCAGGAGAAACTGGATATTTTTTTAAAAAAATAAATCCATGGAATGTTATTAACAAAAAGACATTTTCTTTTATTATTCTCTAAAATCTGCAAACGGGCTATGTAAAACATACTCATACATAGGCAAACCTATGTATATGCCCTTGAATATATTTGTTTACTTACTTACTTACTTACTTACTTACTTACTTACCTACTTACTTACTTATACATACCTTGCTTTGAAGTTACAGCATATTGTTATTGCTGTCAACAGGTAGAGTTAATGCTTTGCCTACTTATTTACATTTCCTGGAGTGTAAAGGTTTCTGTTATGGAAATCTCTTGACCTTGAATAGGTTGTTGTTGATTAGAAAGGGCATTTATATTGTTGCTGTTGGAAAGGGACAATTTGAGATAGATCTCCAACTATGATATTTTAACCCAGAAATGAACATTCTCCAAGCATTTAGGGCAACCCATAGTGGAGTTGGAATGTTCTATGGCATAACACTTATCGACTGTATATGTTTAGGACAAGAACTTCACAGGGTATTTTAACAGGCCTGGGGATCCCCTGGCAACAGGAGACCCACATACAGGCTGAATCAGATGAAACACTCTGATGTATTCCCTCTCATGATCTTGTCCTTATTTATGTTTAATTGGTTTAATGGTGTTGTAGAATGTTTTAATTGTTGCTTTTGTTGCTGTGCCTCCCAGAGGTGGGCAGCCACATAAATTTGAGAAATAAATAAAGATACAAACAAAGAAATATATATGGCCTGTTAGTGCTGGAGTTCCCCGGGCCCTCGGGGAAGGGCCTTTTCTGTGGTGGCTCCGACCTGGTGGAATCAACTTCCCCCCGAGATTTGAACTACTCCCACCCTGCCGGCCTTTAAGAAAGCCGTTAAAACTCTCCTGTTCCGGCAAGCCTGGGGCTGATGTCCCCGGGGGGAGGGGCGGGATATGATCGGACATGCTGTATGATTGTATTATTTTATTGTTTTATTGTTAGATGATTGTTTTAATTTTGTACGCCGCCCTGAGTCCTTTGGGATTGGGCGGCATATAAATAAAATTAAATAAATAAATAAATGGCAGAACAAATACTGTTGTCAGGAGGGTAGGATGAATGCAGAGTTATCTTTAAGCGGAAGAAATGTCTGGATTTGTTTTTCAGAACATTTTACCCAGGTTTCAGTTGCTTTTTTATGTACTTTTCATCTATCACACTTATATATCTGTTGTGTGTACATTTATTTTGTAAGAATGTACGTAGCAAAAGCCATTAGTCTCAAAAGAAGTATCCATTAAACTTTCAAAGTTTATTCAGCACTGAATCAACCATGCTGCATAAACCATCCCCCCCTTAATTTCTTTCAGTTTTATTAAAAGAAAATAGTGGCTCCCACTATACTTCCAAAGCTAATTTCCTAATAAGCATCTATGAGGCCCAAAATTCCCTTCAGTCCTTTGTTCTGTGACCTCACAGCCATGACTCTGCATGTTAATTGCCCGAGCTTCAGCCATCCATTTGGCAACTGTTTTAAACAGTCAGGGTTAATATGTATATGCTGTTGCTCCTCTTGACTTTACAGAATATAAAATATAAATTATAGGCAGATCAACTTGAAATTGTCACATCGGTCAGTAATGCCAATCTTTCTGGGAATATATCAGGCTGGATTTTACAAAGGACGTGCTATAAATATGAAAGAATTCAAGAGCTTTTGGTTATCTTCCACATCCTTTTAATTCTTTGACCAATTGTTTATTCTTTACAGTTTTCCAAAGTGTTAACCAGTTTAAATGTTTCTTCATGTAGTGGATTGGAACTGGAAAGACCAAGGTGGGGAGGCTTCCAAAATTTCCCATGTTATCAAAAATGTCATCTGCAAAGGTAGACTTCACTTCAAGTCAAGCAAATCAGTGGACGTTTTAACAGAATAGTTCTAGATACAATGTAAGCACAGCCATCTGGAATCCAATGGGTAATCCCTTGCCTTGAGAAAGATCCTTCTTGGTGGTGGCCCCTTCTTTATGGAATATCATTCCCCCTGAGATATGGTTGTCCCCATCTGTTGCTTTTCAGAAAGGCCCTGAAATGAATGGAGATGGAGCCGATCAAGTGATTGATTTGATTGTGTTGTTGTTGCCATGGGGTCTGGGGGTGGTGTTTTTTATGGGATTTTTATTATGTTTATTACATGTTTTTTAAATGTGATAAGCTGCCCTGAGTCACCTACTGTATGTGTGAGTTGGGAGGTTATATAAATTTATTTAATTAAATAATAAATTGATAAAAATAAAATACTAAAACACAATTTGAAAAGTGGAAATTGTTTATAAATGGTAGAAAACTGAGTTGACTCATACATTTTACTGTAAATATTTTAATCTACAATATATATCCTATGTCAATGTGCTAGTTTGACTGTTTCAGCATGTCATATAATTGTTATTATATGATAAATTGTAATATTATTGGAAGAGTCAATTTGTGTGAGAAAATATCCTTCCATCCCAAATAATATTGTATAGAAAACTGAGTAGCTCTCATTTTCACTGTTTATGCTTGGATTTTATATTTACTAAACATTATAAGTTTCATTAATTTCTGTGGAGTTGACCTTTATGGAGATGAGTTAAGAATCTCAGTCTTAGTGTTCTGTTTGCACTATATATAATTATGTTCTCGATATTCATTTGACAGCATTATAGTTGATATAGTTACTTCAGCTTGATTATATAGTCAGGTGAAATTTTGTAAAACCTTTGTTTTAGATATTTTATGAATAGAGAATAAAAAAGCATATTTTCCTTAAAAGGGAGCTACAAACTTATGTATTTCAGTCATGAGTGAAATGACGATTGCAGATTATTACACTGTAATTTGCAAAGTACTATGTCTGTGATCCTTTAAGATAATGGTTATTATAGCAAATCTGACATCATAATGCAAACATGCAAGGGCAATAATGAACATTAAGGATGCTGGGAGAATTGATATGAGTTTCCTATTTAATGCTACATTAAGACTAGCTTGGCTCTGACTCTAAGTGGAGCAAATGAACACAGATACATAAATATGTTTCCAAGAAAAATACCTAACTGTCTTATGAATCAGAACATACTCAAGGAGCCACATTCTTCTCTTTAGCCCTCTAGAAGAAAGCAAGGAAATATTTTCAGACCAAATTGTGATCTAATGATGCATATGCATCTAGTAATAAGAGGAATGTGGTATTCTTTGCTCCTTCTTAACTACAACATGCTTCTATTTCTCCTCTGCTTTCTGGCTGTTTGTTTGAAAATCACTTTTGTACCAAATAACACAAAACCTATGCCACACAGTTCTAGTCCCATGGCATAAGTATTTAAATCCCTGCCATTCAAGCAGGGTTGTCTCCCCACATCGCATTTCTTTCTTTTTCTGGGTATTCTGATGGACTGTGAGCCCACTGTGGTCTCAAATAGATTCTCCTGTGTAAAACAATTAATAACCAGCTTCCAATACACAGTGGCGCCATTGGAATAACCTGCCCTTCTCCACCAAAGTATTTTCTTCAGTGAGTAAATATGAGATGACATTCATCTGCCACCAAGGCTTACTATTTTGCTATTCTTGAACATTCAAAGGTAACTCAAAATGTAATGGCTTGCTCTATTATGTTTCTGTTGGATGTGATGACTTACAATGAGTTTGCATGCTGGTGTGACTGTGGTTGGACTTCCATTTCTTTTGCCTTCTAGGACTAGTAGCTACAAAAAAATATGATTCATGGTCTGACATAATGCATACATAAAATGCTTTTGATTTGATAATGTGCATCTTGTTGTGTCCCGAGCCTGCAAAAGCAGGCTCGGGACATTGCAAAGGTCCCGGGCATTACAGAAGCTGCCCGGGACCAGACTGAGTGGCATCAGCCTTGTACGCATGCGCGAGGCGTGAAAGCGCTCCATTTTGTTGCCATTTTGTCCAGGGATCTGGGCAGATAAAAAGAGGCCTGCGTGCCTTTGCTCATTGTTGGTGTTTTGGCTGAAAAGGAATAAAAGAGCTGTTTACTGCAAGATGTGTCTTCATCATTCGCCATTGTTCGAAGGACTTAACACATCTGATCTGCACCGATTATGCACAGCACTGCTATTGGACAGCCTAAGCGTCTCTTAGTGTTTGCCAATTCACAAACACAGCAGATACTATAGAGGGATTTCGAAATCCTTTGTAAATATCCTATCTGACAGCACAACTGGTAATAATTATGTAAATACATATTTTTTTCTAACACTTCTCGTTTCAAAGGCTACCAGAATTACAATAGGATGCACAAAGGTTGGTGTTTTCCCCAGAGTCTATTGCATGTGAATGTGCAAAGAAGCTTGTTATAAACCTTCTCATTTTATACTGTATGATGATCATGACTATAAGTGCATAATTACCCAGCTTTAATGGTTTAATAAACTACTGTGTCACCCAATTTTAACAGTCTACTTTCACTGTAGCAATAGAACAATATTTGTTTATATTGTCACAGTTGTATATCAATGCAACTGCACATCCGTGGAGGCATGAAAACACCTCCTTATTGCTATTTGGAACAGCACTAATAAAGGTGCCACACAATGTATGGTCAGAACTACATTTGGAATTGGGTTTGGTGTGATTCCCTACATTATCAGCTCAAAGCAAAATGAAGTGTGAAAGCCATTTTGATCTTGCTCCTCCTTCACATTTGGAATATAAATCCTGCTTTAAACTGGCACTATTTGGGCAATGGCAGTATTTGAGGAATGAGTGCAGAAAGGTGACTATTCAAAGGTGCCAACAGCTACTTTCTTACCAGCTCTGAAAGTTGCATTGTTTCCTCACTAAAGCCACTAAATTCTCAGTCTTAAGACATTCTGAGGTGTCACATGACATTTTCTAGTAGAGCAGATGGACATGGCTCCGACCACAGGTTATCTGGGGGAAGGATCTGAATTGACTAAATCTGATGAGTTGAATTATATCGAGGACACTGAGCAAAGACCACCAAACTAAGGCCTTCAAACTGGGCTTTGAACCCTTTCAAATTTATTTATTTATTTATTCATTCATTCATTCATTCATTCATTTCAATCTATATGCCAGCCATTTTGTCTGGAGGCAACTCTAGGCAGCTTACAATAATTAAAAACCAATTTAAATGTCACAGCAACAAACACTAAAATTAAATTAACTAAAATTGACAAAGATGGGCAAGAAGGAAAGAAGAAGCACACAGTGGGGAGTTGGGCTCAGTCCATTAACCACCTTCAGACTGAAGCACCTCCCTTGGAGCTCCAGGCCAGCTGCCAGACCCAATTCTCCAAGCTTTTCTGGAAGGCCAAAATGATAGGTGCAGATCTCACTTTGGGGTGATACAACGTTTCAAAGGGCAGGAATCATGGCAGAAAAGGCTCCTCTCCCGGATCCCACCAGCCAAACTTCCTTGGCTGACAAGATCTGCAGTGTATCCCCTCTGCCAGCATGGGTAGAGTGGGTTAATCCCATAGGGGTGGCAACAGTTTCTCAGATAACCTGGATCAATGCCATGAAGGGCTTTAACTAATTGTACCTGGAAGAAAACTCTTTCTCCTGAGCACTTGGAAAACGCTACATGAAAATGGCTCCGTCAAATTCAATGGGAATTATGTTGCAAAGCAGGCTACACATAGGTTTTTGTGAAGTTGACTGTCATTAATTTGATGCACCATAATCTGCTTGTAAATTAGGGCACAAGACTTGTTTAAGTGTTGCAATAATCATCTTGTCAGATGAAGCCCAAAATTCTACTCCGAATAATCTGACAGTTATCGAGAATGGCACAGTAGAAGGTTATTCAATTTGAATCATGCTGGATTGGAAAACTGGCATCAGCAGGAGAGAAATGGCCCAAATTGGAAACGTTCAATGTAATGGAAGCCAGAGGGCAAGACAAGCCTACAAAGCACATGAAATTCATGTATGTTACTTGATTGTACAGTTTATTGCATCAACACAAAATTATGTATAGAGGGGTTTTGTTTGTTTGATTGATTGATTAGCACTGCTCTCATTCTGCTTGTGTTAAAAACCATGGGAATGTTCTATCTGGCTCTGATTTTGGCTTCACTGGGCTCTAATTCAGAGCTAGCATTTATTTTTAACATTGCATAGGGAAAGGCTTGCTTAGTCTGCCACATCCACAGGAGTAGGGAGTGAGTGAAGCTTGAAGGCACAAACTGTAAACAGATGCTGACGGCAGATGCACAAGTGGGAATTTGCCACATGGAGCAGAAATCAGAAGCTTCTGCAACTCCTGTGGAAATAGGGCAGGATGTGTATGCAGGCAGTCTTGAAATTCACCTACTTTCCTCTTAATAAACTGCATACATGAGCTCCAGTCAAAAACATCATACTAAAACAAGCATTTGCCACACAGCCAATCATTACATTAGCATAACTATCATTAGAAAACCAAACAAAATAACCAATATTCTCTGTCTGAGAGGCAAAGAGTCTGCTAAAGAGCTTAATCTGCTTTCTGGGGTGGGGGTGACAGTGTCAAAATTGTCAAGAATGGCAGATGGAGCACTGCAGTGCAAGCTCTGCCCCTTTTGCACAAGCATGCAAACATCTTGTTGATTTTGACTCTTTCCTGTGGGATCTTGCTGAATTTATAAAGAAACCTTTCTTTTACATAGAATTAATTTATCCTTGGGACAGGTGGCAATGCAACCCAGCAGAATTTGATCTTCACTGGTACCAAATTCACATCTTCGGTATCTAATTAGCAGATGAATACTGTGTAACTATGAGTCCCTGGCTGATAATAAACCAAGTTCTTAAACCATGTTTTGTTGAATAATGAACAATATGAAAGAAAAGTCTTCATCAGGGTCCAGTCCAAATTGGGAATAAGCAAAACAGATACTGCTTTAGAAAGAAGGTTATAGTTTATTGAAGAGCAGAGCCAGACAGAAATGCGGCTCTGGGAAAGCTGACCACATGTTGCTGGGAGTGGTGGGTTTTATACCTTCTTGGGCTTTTATGTTTGGAGTTCCTATTCCTGTGGCATGAACTTTGACCTGAGGTTCAGTGTGTCCTTTTGGTATTCTGGTGGGTTAATCCTATTATGTCCTAAAGGTCATGTCTTTAGAGTTTGGGTGGGTTATGCAGATTTTAGGGGTCTTTGTCCTTCTAATCTCATCAGTTTCTAGATTCCTTGTTCCAGCCTTTCTGAATAGGATTATCAAATCTGTATTTCTACAGACCTGGCCTCTGCCTACTTTTTTGGGGGGGGGGTTATTAAGAAAAACTGGGCCTGCTTTTCTGCCTTTAAGATCCCTTGAGGAAATATAATATTCTACCTTTTAATATTCCCAAAATATTTCTTTCTCTGGGGTAGGGGAGCTGTCCTCCTACACTCAGGACAAGTAGCAATGCAACCCAGCGGAATTTGGTCTTCACTGGTACCAAATTCACATCTTCGGTATCTAATTAGCAGATGAATACTGTGTAACTATGAGTCCCTGGCTGATAGCAAACCAAGTTATTAAACTATGTTTTGTTGAATAATGAACAATGGTTTGTTGTTCAATGAAGAACAGTTGCAGAAATTGGTTATGGTTAGTCTAGAGAAACGAAGGACTTGGGGTGACATAATAGCAGTGATCCAAAGAAGAGGGGGATCAACCTATTTTTCAAAGCCCCAGAAAGCAAGACAGGAAATAGTGGATGGAAACTAATCAAGGAGATAAGCAACCTATAATTAAGGAGAAATGTCCTAACAGTGAGAACAATTAATCAGTGGAACACTTGCTTTCAGATGTTGTGGGTGCTCCATCGCTGGAGGCCTTTAAGAAGAATCTGGACAGCCACTTGTCTGGAAGGGTATAGGGTTTCCTGCTTGAGCAGAGGATTGGAGGACTAGAAGACCTCCAAAGTCCCTTACAATTCTGTTATTCTGTAATTATTTTGTTATTCTGTTAATTCTCCAATTTACCTAACATACTAAGCCATAAATGAAAGTAAAACATGAAAGTTGCAGGTAGAAAAGTTTCTCTTCATAGAAACTATTACTACGTGGAATTGTCTTCCAAAAGCCAAACATCTGAATATGTTATCCATGGATTATCCACTTTCCTATCCAATTTAGGCATGGGACATGTAGGCAGTATTCAGATCAAAGCCAACAAAAGCTGTGGCCCCTGATTTTTTTGTTTGTTTTGTTTGGCAAACCAGGCCAATAATATTTAGATACAGAGAAGGAATCATGCCAAGTCTCTGTTTTATTAGATTTTTCTATTAAGAATTTCAAACTCATCCTAGACCTATTGCAACCTGAAGCCTTGACAAACTTTTTTTCCATGTACCTCTTTCTTTGGGCAAGAAGACACCACAACTAACAAGCACAGCAGTCAGCATAAATAAAACAGGAGAGAATTTCTTCTCCTCTGTAGTGTAGCCTTATTACACTTGGGCTATATTTTATCCTTCAGAATTCAAAGTTTTGCTTTAAATTCTGCATATCACAGCCATACTAAATATCACCTCAGACAAGGCACAAAATTGCTGAGTAAGACCCTTGCAAATCAGGAGGCTTTTTCAGAAGGCCAACATGCATAATTTATATCTGCATACAATTAGCCTGTTTACATTCATACATTTTCAGTTTCCTTTTATGTGAAGCATTTTAGAAGATGCTTGGTAATGCATTCATAGAGAAAGGAAGGAAGAGAGGGAGGGAGGGAGGGAACCCCACCTCTTTCTTTTTAAAATAAAAGCTTCAGGACCAAGCAATTGATAAAACCTAACAACTAATAAATACTTTATGAGGAAAAGGAAGGGAGAAAGGTATGTTTTGTTCACACAGTATGATTATATTGACATTACTGAGAGTTTTGTACTTTTGGGAAGTTTGGCATTATATCAGCTGCAAGTTCATGGTTACTTCATGAAATAGCTTCGCATTCCATTTTTAATTCCCAGGATGAAAGTATTTTACTTGGTGCTGACAACTCTCTAAAGACTATTTTTAGTAGCTCACTCTGTACAGCTTTTTTTTTTCCCGCATGGAGAAGTAAATAAGCGAAGGACTTCACCTGTTGAAGTTTCAGTCTATTACGTGAAAAAGATGGCAATTTCCTATTGATTTATATCACCATAAAATAATACCTATTTATTACCAGAAATATTTTAAATATAAAGCAGAATATATTTTCACAGTTCTTTGCATTTCATGCCCCAAACAAATACTAGCATATTTGTGCAATCTGATATCAATATATCATATAGATAAGAAATGCATTTTTTATAAATTTCCCTCCATCAGAATAAATTATTTAAAAAATCAAAATTAAAGTATCTGTGTATTAGCAGAAAATACCATCAGTGGCAGCTCCTTAAATATTAGTGATGAGGATGTGTTTGAGGAGGAAAAATTTAATCCAGCAACAAAACCTGAAAAGATTTTATCTGCATACTAAGCAATGATTATTACTTATTATAGAGAATGTGTTTCTGAAAATTCAAGCAATTAAATTGTTTCCAATTATATTGTCAGATACTGTACTGGATACCTTTTCAGAGAATTCCTTTGAAATTACAGGAAGAACGCAACAAGAATTATCCTCAAGAAAATTATTTCTAATGCAGCTTGACAGATTTTAGTTTATAATCCTCTTGCAAGGAATTCAATATTCTGCATTTTCCATAACCTGCTTCTTTTTTTTCTAGGATTGATATGGCCACTCTAATCAAAATTCTTAGGACAGATGTTTGACCAAATGATATTGCACAATATTTGTTTGCTTGTGGCAATCAGTTTGTCCTAATATCAGTGAAGGCCAGTAGCTCAATGATAGCAATATTGTGACCTACTTTTATACTGGCAGTCTAGCTGCACCTTGTACTATGTGTTAGAACACTGAAACAAATCTTTCCATAAGTACCTGAACAATTTATAGGAAAAATGGATGAAAATTAAGGCAAAATTGTTAATTTTGCAGCACTGCAGTAATAAAAAGGACAAGAAACTTGGAGGTCAACTGAGAGACAAGGTTGTCAAAGTATTCCTTCCTCTTCTCCTTGGATCCTTTCTTCTGATTATCTCCAAAACTATGTTTTTCTATCTTTTTTTTAAATGACCCATGTGATTACTACAAAGTATTTTATCTGAAACACTTAAAGATTTCCACCAGGAAATATTTTTCATTTAACTAATTCAAATGTCTTTGGATTTTTTAATATATTTTTTTGCAGGGGTCATGCATTTTATTTCAAACTGCCAGAAATTTGATAAATATAATAATTATTATTTTAAGCAATCCTAATCAGATGTTCCTAACAATCCAATACTCTTCGGCTAACTCCTTTTGTGTTGTAGAATAGGGATGCTGGTAATGCTTTGTAATGAAGCTAACTTTGTAATCAAGCTAACTCTCTTAATATTCCTTATAATGAGGAGATATTTGAATGGAAACATGTGTACATAGAAACACTGAATTTTGGAACCTCAGTCATGCAAGATTGTGAATACAAGAGCAATCCAAGTCTTACAGTTCTATTTAAGTCAGTTTTCCTTATCATAATGAATAGAGCCAGAACTATTGTACACAACTTTGGGATTAGAGTCACAGGAACTTTCCTACAGTGCATTCATCAAAAATATAGAAATTAAGAGGATTTATTTAGGCAGCAATCCTTTTCATATTTACTTGGAATGACAAGCATATGTCTTCTGCTTGTTTTCTGATCGGTATAGTTCCAATAACAGGAAGAATATATTATCTAAATTATTGTTTCTATATAAATCATTTTTAAACAGAAAGGCAGACTGTTTACAATCTATTACGCAAGGCTCCAAAATGTGACAGTGTTCAGAATAAAAATAAATAAAATGTCATAATTCTTGATGCTCTATTCTTTTATATATAAATATAGTTTATTAAAATGAAAGATTGCTTGCATAGGGATGTAATTGTTTTTATAAAATGTATTATATCAAATAACATTTTTAAAATGCATTTATGGGTTGAAAAATGTTGCCCAAGTAAACTCTGAAGAGAATATATAGATCTTCCACCTTTTTGCCAAGTTATAAAGCATATTCAGATATAAAATATTTGCTCCTTCTATACCTACAGAGATCACCCTTCATGATTTCTGTTTCTTTTATACCTTTTCTAATTGCTCTATTCCATACTGATATATTGAAATATGCATGAATGTGCATGTAACTCAGAATCCCTTGCTATCTGCTCATATATATTCAAACATCAGCCTATCCACCAAATTCCATCATACGCACAAGTAGGTAAAGTTCACAAAAATGCCAATGCAAAAGACAAGTTGATACATTAATCCATTTTTTGCAGAAGGAAAGAAAAGTACAGTATTAGGTTAAAGAATAAACATTATACAATACTGAATCATTTTTAACCCTTGAAATGCATAAAAATATACTATCCTATCCATATCTACTAAGAAATGCAATGAATTCAGTGTGGATTGTCTGAAGACTACTCATTGTATGAGCCAGCAGTATGAATTGGCAACACATTCAAATCCTTCTTGGGTAGGGGAGGTAGTCAGAATTGCAGGTGTGACTATAGGAAGGTAAAAGTAGTATTTGAGGTATACAAAGGTCATGCAGAAGAGAAAAGAGGTGCTGGGGATGTATCTGGGAGAGAATAAGGCATCTTCCACCCTCAAGAATAGGAAAGTAAAAGCCAAATGTTAACCCTCATTCCTACAAAATGTTTTCAGGTCCCTTCTATTAAACATTGGCATCTTGTAGGACATAGAAAGCTTTCTCTATTGTAGGCCCCTGGTTTTCTCAGATAATTCCCCTCAAAGTTATGCGTGGTGCGCATGCTCCTGAGGTTCCTCCAAACCCTTAATATTTAGCTTTGTTCCAGAATTGTGCTTAATGTTGTCAGGTGGTGAGGAGACTGCTATGCTATGTTTTACCATGCTTGTTTTTGGTCTAGACCAGACATGTCAAACTTGCACCATCATGTGACGTTGCTCGACGTATCGGAGCTTTTTCCCCATTGCCGGCAATAGGGTGGGCGCAGTTTTGTCATGACGCATCCGGCCTATGGGCTGGCAGTTTGACACCCCTGGACTAAAGTGTTCTGTCTATGTTTTTAATTGTTTTAACTATGTATTAGACTTTGTAAGCTACCCAGAATCTAATGGTTTATGAGTGACCAATAGAAATTTAATGAAATAAATAAATATGTTTTCCTGGAAATAAATGCCATGAGTTTCTAGGGAATCTAGTTGGAGTCAGCTGTTACCTAATTTAGGAAAACATCCTTGGTTCCTGTTGTAGTTTTACTTGCATCAAAAGATAAATTAAGTATCCAAAACACATGGACCACAATAGTGATTTTTTTGAGTTGAAGGGAAGAATGAAATCAAGAAAGTAAAGTATCAAAAGAGCAATATAACCCAATGATGAAGACTAAAAGAAATGTAATTGCTGCTGTGAACCCAATTTTTTCTGAGACTGAATCATGTATTTTTGGCTTGTTTTCAGTACCAGTGGATAGAAGAGTACTGAATTACAATGTTTAGTGTGCTGAGGTTTTTGAAAGCTCACTTGACGTGCATTTTAGACCTACAGCCTAATTATTTATGTTTAACTTTCCCATGAAATTTAATTGGTTCTTGCTAAACTTTACTCCCTACTTCTAAATCATATCCTTTCCAAGGTTTTTGTTATAATGGATACAGAAAATAAAAACTTTCCCATTTATATAATAAATATATGTTGGACCACAAACTCTTTCTAACTTGCCTTCTCTATAATACAGAAGATGTAAATCTAGAACTGTATTACATTCACAGCAAGAACAGTAGAACTATTGGAATGTCTACACACCCACTGGGAAAATTTGTACACATAACCATCAGTATTATCAATCTGAGATATTCAGCTTTCAATAATAAGTCATACTATTTCACATGTTTGGAGAAAAGAAAAAAAACTTTTTTTGTTATTGAATAAATTAAAATGACCAGTCAGAGAAAATGAAATGACTTGGAGATCTATGAAAAAAAGTGCAGACTATATAAATCATACTAAAGTTTGAGTGATTCATGACAAGCTGGTCAAGCCCATGGCAAGATCCATGACTATTTAATAGTGCTTACAATAATTCATGAATGATGTATGAGGTTGATGCTTCTGCAAAGAAAATATGTTCTTTTAGCTACATTTTTGTGGGTATCACAATGGCCAATCTACAGAAAATACAATCTTCTGTGATACATAAAGTTGCAGTCTACAAACAAATTAAGTAGGTAAATGACTATATTGCTCAAGTAAATGAGGATATAATAATTCATGGAACCATAAATGTAATGGGACAAAGGAGGATATAATAATTCATGGAACTATAAATGTAATGGGACAAAGGAGAATTGATCCTGATCTCTTTTAGTATTTTGTACATAACATTATATTCAGATTCAAGGATTTTTGCATCAGATCAGAGTTCTTTTCTGCACAGTTCAGTGAGCTGCATGGGAAATAATCATAGGCTATGAGGTTAATAGATCCATTTTGCTGCTTGAAAATTAGGCCTGAATCACATATTATATTAAGGATATAATCAAAAGTTATCTGGCCTGGAACTGTGATTGATATTTTAGTGCATGGTGAAGTGTGGTTTAAACTCAGTTTTTTTAAAAAAAAAAACTCCATGTAATGTGGTAATCAAGATTAAGAGAAAAATATAGTGCTCTAGTGTTTATGGCCTCAGATTGGTGACATTTGAAGCTGCTCTTTTCTAGTAACTGCACTTTTCAATTGTGGTCTTTCTTCTCACACTATGCAGAAATGGGGAATTGTATCATCCAGGGACCAGATCCAGACATCCTTACCTGTCCTGATGGGGTGGCCAACATGCAAACATAGGACTAAGCAGAACAATGTTAAGAAATGAGAGTCAATATTTAAAAATCACTTCTGTTGTTACCCATTTCTCCATTCATAGTGCCTCATAGTGAGGTGTATATATATATGTAGGTCTTTGGTTGTTCGGGTTTTCTCCCACGTAAAATTGGAAGTGTCTTGGTGACGTTTCGACGAAGTCCCATTCGTCATCTTCAGGCTGGTGTTTTCAGCTTCGTGCTTCGAGCAGCACGAAGCATGAAGCTGAAAACACCAGCCTGAAGATGACGAATGGGACTTCATCGAAACGTCGCCAAGACACTTCCAATTTTACGCGGGAGAAAACCCGAACAACCAAAGACATATATATATATATATATATATATATATATATATATATATATATATATATATATATTTGTTTTCTGAGGTTTTCACGGGTGTTTGTATGTAGGTCTTTGGTTGTTCAGGTTTTCTCCCGCGTAAAATTGGAAGTGTCTTGGTGACGTTTCGACGAAGTCCCATTCGTCATCTTCAGGCTGATGTTTTCAGCTTCGTGCTTCGAGCAGCAATGTGTGGTCTTAGCTGTTTCTTCCTTTTAACTGCCAGTGGGGGTATGAACTGATTGGGTGGGAGCTTGGCTGTGTTCTGATTGGGTGGAGGTGTGTTCTGAATGGTTAGGGGCTTGGCTGTGCTATGATTGGCTGGGGGAGTGTTCTGTTTGGTTGTGCTCAGGTTAGTCTGAGTTGCAGAGGGGTTTGAGATTTTGGGCTGCCTTGTTATTTTTTGGCGTCGCGTTCGTGGTCGTGCTTCCTCTTCATGGAGGGTGTCAGTTTGCTTCATGTATGGATTGGAGGGGTTTAAAGTGGCTAATGATGCAGCTGTGGTCTGGCTTCTGGTTTGTGGTCGTGCCTCATCATCGGTGTGGCTTTGGGTTTGTTTTTTGCTTGGATGTGTGGTGGTGACATCCTGTGTGGTTTTTGTGAGTGTGGGTCTGGTATCATTTTTTGTGTTAGGGAGTCGTTTGTCAATAAAATGTTCACTTTTGGCATCTCCAGAACAAAACGCTTAGCTGACGAACAACACCTAAAGCCCGAACTACACACTCTCACCAATGTACTAACATTCAATGGATTCCATAGAAATAAGATTACAAACCTAATCCAAAAAGAAACCCCCACTAAAATCCAAGACAAAGAACAAGAATGCTGTTTTGATGTTGTGTTTATGGAGGATCTTACTGATTCTGTCTGTGGTGCCTTTTATGTATGGGAGGAGGGCTTTGCCGTTTTCTTGTTCTTTGTCTTGGATTTTAGTGGGGGTTTCTTTTTGGATTAGGTTTGTAATCTTATTTCTATGGAATCCATTGGATGTTAGTACATTGGTGAGAGTGTGTAGTTCGGGTTTTAGGTGTTGTTCGTCAGCTAAGCGTTTTGTTCTGGAGATGCCAAAAGTGAACATTTTATTGACAAACGACTCCCTAACACAAAAAATGATACCAGACCCACACTCACAAAAACCACACAGGAGGTCACCACCGCACATCCACGCAAAAAACAAACCCTAAGCCACACCGATGACGAGGCACGACCACAAACCAGAAGCCAGACCACAGCTGCATCATTAGCCACTTTAAACCCCTCCAATCCATACATGAAGCAAACTGACACCCTCCATGAAGAGGAAGCACGACCACGAACGCGAAGCCAAAAAATAACAAGGCAGCCCAAAATCTCAAACCCCTCTGCAACTCAGACTAACCTGAGCACAGCCAAACAGAACACTCCCCCAGCCAATCAGAGCACAGCCAAGCACGAAGCTGAAAGCACCAGCCTGAAGATGACGAATGGGACTTCGTCGAAACGTCGCCAAGACACTTCCAATTTTACGCGGGAGAAAACCCGAACAACCAAAGACCTACATATATATATATATATATATATATATATATATATATATATATATATATACTTAGTAAATATTTCTCTACATCCCACTTTAATGCTTGATTAACAAAAGAAAAGTTAACAGAGAAATATGTCATGATATACCAATTTAAAATAATGCCTTAAGGCATAATAAAAAAGATCAATGAACATAATAATTTTTAAAACTTCTGAAATAAGTGATAGATTGAGATTTAAAGGAGATATCCCGAAGAACAACACAAGAAAAAAACTAGATTAAAGGATATGGCAATTGAAAAACTTATTCACTAGAAAATCAAGGCACAGCTATCTAATTTTCATGAGCATCCTAAAGATGAATAGACACAAAACCATAAATTACAAAATGCTATCCCTTGCATGCATACATGCATACAAATAGGTTGCTTTTTAAAATAAATGTAATCTTATTTTAAACAGCTTCTTTTCCTGATCATAATCAAGTTAGCAATTTTGTCTGTAATACCCTGGCAAAGTTCCTATAAGAAAATAAGCTATTTCAGTTTCAGCAAGTCAGATGCAAATAGTTAAATATACACAAGTGCATGATATAGTAAGGTATATTAGAGAATGTCACTTTCAATTTTTGCCAGTTCCATTAACATCTGAAAACTCCAGTAGATGTCTTTTTTTCCAAGTCAAACCTCCACCAAAAGAAATTCCAAGATAGTGACTTCTATTTGTAGCACAAATTAATTTTGTAATGTAAATTGGTCAAGGCATAAATTCTCTTAAATCTAACATTAACAGATGAGACTTCATCAAGCATTATGCAAACAAATCTGTAGCTATGCCAAGAACATTCCCTTGGTCTATATTCTGTGGGTCACAAATTGTAGTATATTCAGCAAGCTGCATGTAGGAGAAGGAAATTAACCTGCCATTGGTATCTGTTTTATTGGCAGATGAATACAGTGAAATATAGCAATGAAATAGGACCTTTAGATTATAAATATCCAATAGATTGCAATAAAACTAGCTTACAATTTTTGGCTGTAAATCAGTGCAACATAAGGCATTTTGGTCCAGTGAAATCAATGGAACAATAAGTTTGCATGCACTGACTTAGGCATCATTACTGACTTCAATTCTTCCCTCTGAAAATCTGTATCAGATCCCTGTTTGGCCCCAGACTATAAAACATCTTCTTTAAGAAGGTAGATTGGACCTTGTTTCCCAGGATTTAGGGTCATGGCAAATCACCAAGCCTTGATAGTTGAATTGATTTTAGTTTCACTTATGCTGATTTTACTGGGTGCAATGGGTGGGTTGGGTGGAGAGTCTGCTTTGAAAGAGCTGGATTCAGGAGTTCCCCATAACAGAGCTGTAGTGAAGAAGAATGCCCAGGAAATGAAAGGAAAGGCTCATGTTTCCACTAGTCCAGTGATGGCGAACCTTTTAGAGACTGAGTGCCCAAAACCTGGCCCACCTCCGCCCCCACCCCACCCCCTGCCCCCGCTCTGCCCCTCCATCCCCCACCCCGCCTGCCCACAGGACCACTCACCACCTCCAGGGCCCACCGCAGATTGCCCAGGCAGCCCAGCAGCGCTATGGTGGCCACACCTTCTGCCCGCACCCTGCAGCATCAACTGCATGATGGGGTGTGAGGGCAGAGTCTTGTCTACACTGCCTGGCTGCCATGTCCTTGGCTGTGCTGCTCCATGTGGGCCACACTTGAGGGCGACTCTCCTTCAGGGGGGCTGCTGGAGAGGATGGGGTTGCGGGGGGAGGCAAGGCTGGGGCAACAGCACGTGTGCCCACAGAGAGGGTTCCGAGTGCCGCCTCTGGCACCCATGCCATAGGCTCGCCACCACTGCACTAGTCTGTGCCCCATAAGTGCAGGGCTTATCCTACCCTACAGTCATCTGTGCCTGATTTTGCACATCTTGAGTGGTTGTTGGAGTAAGAAGAAAAAAAGGAGGATTTTTATTACTTTAACACAGGAACAACCTAGGAGAATGTAAAGTGGCCTCAGATATAGCTGGAAATGAGAGGAAAGCAGGGTCATAAGAACACTGCAGGAAAAAGGAGTTAGTTTTGTGCAAGTGGGGAATAAGGATCCATGTGTTCGCTCTAGTTAACAGATGCAATCCAGGGCAGCATGATGTCTGTTGGGATGTGTTTGTGTGTGTATTGGGGAAATGGGATGGCTAAACAAGAACCTGCATATCATAATTTAAAATGATATTCAGTAAGATTTTGAATGCAAAGGAAAAGATTCTACACAAACTTTTTAAAAGAGTTGTTGCCACTGGATATGTACAGATACGTACAAAGATGATTAGGGGACTGGAGGCTAAAACATATGAAGAACGGTTGCTGGAATTGGGTATGTCTAGTTTAACGAAGAGAAGGACGAGGGGGGACATGATAGCTGGGTTCCAATATCTCAGGGGCTGCCACAAAGAAGAGGGAGTCAAGCTATTTTCCAAAGCACCTGAAGGCAGGACAAGAAGCAATGGGTGGAAACTAATCAAGGAGAGAAGCAACCTAGAACTAATTTCCTGACAGTTAGAACAATTAACCAGTGGAACAACCTGCCTCCAGAAGCAGTGAATGCTCCAACACTGGAAATTTTTAAGAAGAAACTGGACAGCCATTTGTCCAAAATGGTATAGGGTTTCCTTCCTGAGCAGGGGGTTGGACTAGATGACCTCCAAGGTCCCTTCCAACTTTATCATTATTATTATTATAGTTGCAAAGGAGTGTATTTGAGAGCCATAGTTCTGGGTATTTTAGGACCCTGGATAATGTGAAATGATTAAAAGGTTGCTTAAAGCCTATGTAACTGTTCATAACAACAATAACAGCAGCAATTAGGTGGGTGAGCAATTTTGTTTGAGATAGAGAAGCACTGAATTTTGGGAGCTCCATCGGTAGTCTAATCTGGAGTCACCTAGAGATAGATCCCAGGGAATTGCTTAGAAACACTGGTGTACAGAAATAATTCTCTCTTCCCAACTGAGGGATCAAGCTATACAGAACCAAGGGGCACCATCACGCAGAAATTAGTTATTAACTATATATTGAAAACAGTGGAATTGGAGTGGCAACCATTATCAGCTCAACTAACATTATGGTATTGTATCCAGGGTATTTATATTATGAGCAGCCTGCAAGATGAAAAAAGAAGGCTGTTACAGGAAATGTTATGAATAAATAAATGTGTTTGGTACATATTGTTCTGTGTAGCCCAGGGGACCAAATGCGCAAAAAGCTACAGTCTTCTTTTCCATATACATTCGCTGAGAATTCATCCTCACCTCCTCGTCCTCACCATTTTTAAAGGATATACTCTCATGGCGTCTCATTCCCCAGCTTACAGGAGGCAGATTAATTAGCATTAGAAATAGAATTAGCTGTTCTAGCTCTAGTATTTGTCCTCTTCTGAGAATTTTTCCTGTGGATGTGATTTGGAGTGCTTCATCATAGGTATGGTTAGTAACAGTCAGGGGTTGGGATCTGCTTAACCCCTGCTTGGCTATTTTAAATTGCTGTAGTCATGCCTTCTCTTCTGAATGATGCCATTATGGGCTGGAAAAACTAGGGAGATGGCTTCCACGGAAGCAAGTGCCCAATTGCTTGAAACGTGACTAAACCTTTTTTCATTCTCCACCTTACCCAATCACCAATTTAGGAGACCAATTGATTGTATATCCCATCAGCAGGTGATCAGCAGGAAGGTAATTAGAATCAAAAGAATTTACCCACTTCTTGCCTTGTTCTGCATTAAACTCTAAGGCCAGCATGATCAGACATCATCATACCTGAAATAGAGTAGCATCCAACAGTTGAGCGACATAGTTTATGTGGCATAGTTTTCTGAAGGGTGGGGTTGGAGAATAACTTTCACACAACCTTCTGAGCCACGGATTTAGGCAAAACAATTAACTACATAATAGGGGCCATATGATCACTTTTTGCAATCTTCCAACAAGCAAAGTAAATGGGGAAGCCAGATTGATTTGACAACTGTGTTGCTAACATAATGATTCACTTAACTCTATCAAGAAAGGTTGTAAAATGGGACTAAACTCACTTGACAACAGGAATTTTGGTATCAGTTGTGGCCATAAGTTGAAGGCTATCTGTGCACTAAACCTAGGTAGTACAAATTAAAAGTAACCCTTCATTCCTTCATCTTTGTAAACTTCATCCAAGAACAAGCACTGATTTTAGGTTATTGCTGCTGTACCCTTTGGAAGCTTCAAACAGAATTCAAACAATGTCACTCCTACTTGGATGAAAAGGGTTAAACACAGAATGTTAAAAACTTGCTGTTAAAATATTCAGGCTTCACTTATATTTCACTTTTTCATATAAAGATGAGTTCTGCTGTGGGTTATGTCAGTCTTGTCAAATTTTATCCTGTCAACCATCAGAAAGATAAATGGAACAAAGGCTTGAGATAAAAAGTTAGGTAAGGAGGATATGTGATATACAAAGGATGAACTGAAAACTGGGGCAGGAAAAAAGAAAAAAAGAACACAAGTAATGTTTGACGTATGACCATTTGTTTAGAAACCATTCAGAGTTACAATGGTGCTGGAAGAAGTGGCTTATAACCAGTCCTTGCACTTACAACAGACTTTCGCAACATCCCTGTTGATACTTTAACATGATTTCTGCATTTGGCCACTATCATGTATTTATGACTGTTGTAGGATCCTGGGGTCATGGAATTTACATTTGCAACTTTTCCAGCCAGCTTCTGACAAGCAAAAATCAATGTTGGAAGCTGGATTTGCTTAAGAACTGTGTGATTTTCTTAACGACCACAGCAAAAAAGATTGTAAAATTGGATGCAACTCACTTAACAACCACATTACTTAATGATGGAACTTTCAACCTCCACTGCGGCTGTTAGTCAAGGACTACCTATAACACAAAGAGAGGCAATACATGCCACAGAGCATTAAATGCCCATACAGTATAGTCCAGAGGTGGGCAACTATGACCCCTTTAAGACCTGTGGACTTCAACTCCCAGAATTCCTGAGCCAGGTTCAGGAATTCTGGGAGTTGAAGTCCACAGGTCATAAGGGGCTATAGTTGCCCACCTTTGATATAATCTATGCATCATCTTCATTATCATCATCATGAATATTTAAAAATGCATTATATCAATATTATCAAGATTTATTTTACCTCAGTTAGGATGAGGAAAATAAGCTTTTGGTTAGGCAAGCATTGCTGTTGAGAACTATTCATTGTGTAGAGAGCTGCAAATGAGCTGCTAGGTGCTAAGATTTCTCTAAATCCTCCAATTATAAATTTTTCCGGTGCACCTCTCTTGGCCTGCCACTTCTCAGTTTACATCTATAAAAATCTATAAGATCCTGATACCACGGTCTTTTCCCTTATCCTCAACAGTTGCTGAGGAAGTGAAATGGTTAAAATCCTGGAAATCTATTTGAAAAAGAAAAAAAAAGTATCTTTAGGACAGGAATCAAAGAATTTCCCGCCCTCAGCCAAAGAATTAATAGTAAAATTTGGGAGACGAGGCCCAGTTCTTCTCTGAAGTGTAGAAGTCAGCCACAGCAATTTCCTCATGCTGGGCAGCCATATGTTCTTCTCCATTACATTTCCATCTCTGACCATCTGTAATTGTTGGCGAGGGCAAGGGCATTTCTTGAAAAGTGGCATGGAATAAAAGTACCCTCTCCTCCTATTTCTCTTCATTATGGAGCCTTACCAGGAATTTAAATTGTACTTGACAGATTGCCTTCATTGGTCAGGGGCAAAGGTTCATATCCTGAGGACTAGCAGAGCCAGATAGCTGCTTTTTTTTCTTGGCTGAAGAGACAGGCTTTCTCAGTTCAAGGTTCACCAGATACCATTTTCTGCCTTTTCATGGCTCTTGCCTGGAGATGCTAGATAAAAGCTACAATGTCAGATCTATTTGACATCTTTTCATTTTGTTTAGCCCTCTGCAAATGAAAACACTTAACCTGAAATCCCAGGTCCTTTTACCTGAGAGTAAGTGCCATTAAACCCAGTTCTTCTTGTCTCTTAATGAGGAGAAAGGCATAAAATTGCACTGTTAATTGAGCTTTCAAATGGTCCTCAGAACTGAGAAGCACAACATGTACCTTCATGTAATTATTCTGAATAAGTACAGATTTCAACCTAATCTTAAAGGGGCCATTTTCCATTACTCGACTTATTACCACAACTGAGCCCAAAATTTCCATTGCAAAGAAGACAGTTGTTAAGTGAGTTTTGCCCCATTTTACCACCTTTCTTGCCACAGTTGTTAAGTGAACCACTGCAGTTGTTATGTTTGCAACATGGTTGACTTTGCTTGTCAGAAGATCACAAAAGGTGATCATATGACCCCAGGCAGGACATTGCAACTGTCATAAACACATGCCAGTTGCCAAGCATCTGAATTTTGATCACCTGACCACAGGGATGCTGCAATGGTCATAAGTGTGAAAAAAACCTGAAATAACTCACTTTTTTCAGTGTTGTTGAATGGTCACTAAGTGAATGGATATAAGTCAAGGACTACCTATACATGGAACAATGTCTCTCCTAAATTGTGGTTTGTTGTGCATATCTTCTGAAGAATGTTTGGGAGAGTTGTGGTATGAAGAACTTTGTTTCCAAATGGCTGTTTTATCCATAATCAAAATTATGTAAATTTAATTTATTCATTACAGAATTAAACTCATGCAATCAATCAACTAACATTTCTTTAATCAGGAAAGCGTCTTAGGCTCTTGTGCATTTATATTTCCTTCTTGATCAGTACCAGAAGCCCAGTTTTCCCACTGAATGGGCTTTACCTTTAAAGGACTGCATTGATGACTAACACATTGTGCACTAATAAATATAAAGATGCTGTCCATCGATTTCGATGAAGACCTTGACATCTTGTGGGTTTTGGGCCATCAACGATGTGTCCGTAGGTGGCTAATAAGACCGATGTTAGCACGGAATGTTCTGCCACATACTGAACAAAGAAATGTAGTTAATTCAGCATTTGCAGCTCTGGCTTTGCGGAGTGCTTGCTTTTCTTGTGCCAAGATTGTCCTTCTGTGTTCATATGTCTGGCAACCCTGGTACACCAAGGTGCGCCATGTCGGTCGATCATGCGCCAGATGTTCCCAAGAGATGGGGTTAATATCCAGGGACTTAAGAGAAGCTTTTAATGTGTCTTTGTATCACTTCTTTTGTCCCCCGTGTGATCTCTTTCCTTGAGACAGCTCACCATAGAAGAGCTGTTTAGGGATGCGATGATCTGGCATCCTTACAACATGGCCCGCCCAGCACATCTGGGCTTTCATCAACAGAGTGTAAACTGATGATAGATCTGCTCTGGAGAGGACATCTGTGTCTGGTATCTTATCCTGCCACTGGATCCTCAGAATTCTATAAAGGCAAGTCATGTGGAAGTAGTTCAGTTGCCTAACATGCCTCCTGTACACTGTCCAGGTCTCACTAGCATACAATAGGGTAGTTAGCACTGCTGCCTGGTAAACTTTAAGCTTGGTAGCAAGACTTATTCCACGGCGGTCCCACACGTTAGTCCGCAATCTGCCAAATGCAGAACTTGCCTTGGCAATTCTACAGTTGACCTCGATGTCAATTGTCACTGCACGGGAGAGGGTACTACCAAGATACGTAAATTGGTCCACTGCTTGCAGCTTTTGTCCCTTTACTGTGATGGTAGGCTCTTGATATTGGGCTTTTGGAGCTGGCTGGTACATCACTTCAGTTTTCTTCGTGTTGATGAAGAGGCCGAAGTTGTCACAAGCGGCTGTGAATTTGTCCATGCTGGCTTTCATTTCCTGCTCCGATCCTGCATTAAGGGCACAGTAAAGAGGAGATCTCGTAGCACAGTCTCTTTTACCTTGGTGACAGCCTGAAGTCGGCCTATCTCACAGGATGGTTGTTGTAGGTTCAAAAGGAGACATGAGGAAAGTTAGGCCATACATTAAATAATTACATAATTTTTCTCCACACTGGTTTTGGCTCTAATGAATCCTACTGCACAATATTTATTGTAGATAACCAGCAATAAACTGGTATTCTGTACTAAACTCTCAGTTCAGATGCAGCAATCTTCATGCAGGAATAAACCACAGTTACTGGAACAGAAAATGGATGTTTCTTTTTTTTGTTTGCATCAGAATGCAAACCATTTAAAATCTGTGAAATCACAGTTTCCTTCACAGCTCTTACTTTGATGGCAGAGGTTAATAGTTTCCCAGTTCAGCTACAATAGGAAATTCACTTCCGACATTCTGTGATTCAGAAAGAGAGAAGGGATAAAAAAAAAGTGTGGGAATTATTTTTCATCCAGAAAATCTGAAATATAAAACTGAAATGTAAATTCATCTTCTGCCTGCATATGGGAATGTATGGTAGTTCTTTAGTTTGAAGAAGACACTGTGCAATTTATCTGTGGACACAGAGGTGGCTCTGCCTTCCCAGGCTGGAGGCAATGAGTGGGGGGCACTGGAAGTCTATTGTTGTAGCAATGATGGGTGTTATTCTGTGATACTGCTCACAGTTTCCTATCATTTTTTGGCAGCACCTCTCTTCAAAGCTGGTGGAGGCTTCATAGCACAGGGTTTGCCAGTGAGTTCTGTCAGCAGCTGCAGCTTCTTGTTCTCTTGACTGGGTGTCACAGTGACATAAGGTTTCTTTCATAGCGTTTTTGTAGCACTTGTGTGGTTGACCTCAGAGTCTTTTCCCAGACTCCAGTACACTGTAGAGGACCTGAAAAGGTATATGGCAGTAATCCATTATCATGACATGTCCCACCCATCTCATCTGGTAATCAGGGACTAGTGGATTAGATGCAATCCAAAACCTCTATGTTGGAGACACAGTCTTGTCCACAAATGCCAAGGATGGAGTGGAGTGCGTGCATGTGAAATTTCTCCAGTTTTTTGATGTGCCTCTGGTACACAGTGTTGGACTCACATCAATATAGGAGGGAAGATATAAGTACAGCTCTGTAGACTTTTAGCTTTCTAAAGATATGGATTTTGAAGACTATAGTATGCAACTGTCCCAGTGGTTGGCTGGCTGAAATCTAAATATCATATTTTGTTAAAAATATTTTACAAAAGAAGTCCACCCTTTGAAAGAAATCCACCCAAGACAAAATACAGATAATTTATAGAGTTGTGCACATTGTAATATGATTCAGAAGAGCTTCAAAAGCTGTGTGTGCTATCCTATTCTGTTAAGCTGGCCTACTTTTTTCAGGCTTTCCTGCCAATCTGAAGAAAGATGCTATTACTTTAAAGAATCCACCCTTCCTTCCTTCCATTTTTATGGACACCCACTCAACAGGGAACAAATAAACATATACAATGCAATTAAAACAGATTCATGTGAGATCCAAGCCCAGCATCTGGGGAAATTTTTAAGTGACTGCATCTTTTTTTGAAACTCATGCAAAATCCTGTGGGCTGTATTCCACCAAATTCTGAACACTTTTCAATCATTGTTGATGCCTGCACTGTCCTAATAATTCACCAGGGTCAAGCACTTGATTAATTGTGAAAAGGAAACCATATTTTTTGTATAATTGCTTTTCTGCTAAAGCGGTGATGATACCAGGAGTTTTATACAGTATACAAATAGCATGCAAGTTGCAGATTAATGGAAGAAAACAAGCAGATACTTTTGATCTAACTTGCTGATTGTAGTTTCAATTCTTAATATAAGAAGGAAAAATAGGAATGTCACCTTCTGTGAAATCATTGATCTTCTAAGAAGAAGCAATATGATATCTGGGAGTGTTAATACAAGTTATAGTATAGATATTTTACTCAAAGCTTTATCTAAGTTCATGCTGAAGGTAAACATGTTTGGTTCTGAAAACATTAAGAGCTAGCCAGATCAATTTGTGGCAGGTGAAGTGGTATCAGCCAGTGAAGGATTGCTCTTAGTACATTGGAAGCTTCCTATAATCAATAAAAAGATGAGTAGAGATTTTAAAGACTTGGTCATATAGGGAGTCTGATCAGACTCAAATTCAAAGTTCAAATTCACAAGAATTGCAAGGATTTGTTAATTCTGAGAAAATGATCCTAAATGTAATATAAACAGCTTTTACATTTCTCTGGTCTACTCAGACATCTAGATCCCTCTCACAGTTGCTAGTGTTGAGCCAGGTACCACCTATTCTATATCTCTATGTCTGTGCATTTGGGTTTTCTTGTCTATGTGTAGGGCTTTACCTTTTTTCACCACTGAATTGCATTTTGTTGTATAGTGTTCAAGTCTGTCAAGATCTTTCTGAATCCCCAGCTTGGTGTTGTCTGCAAATTTGATGAGCACCCCTTCTAACCTTTCATCTAGATCATTTATGAAGATATTGAAAAGTACTGGGCCTAAGATAGAACCTTGAAGTACCCTACTGCATGCTTCCCTCTATGTAGATGTAGTTTCCATTGAGGATTATGCACTGAATGTGGTTGATCAGCCAATTGCTTTAAATTCAGTTCTTAATAGATTACCGTAGTCTTTCATTTTTCATCTGATCTTCTCTTTACCCAGAACTGAACGTCTTCTTAATAAGATTGCATGTTTGAAGACAATTCAGATGATACCTTTGAATAAACTGAATCACCAAATCAATTCAATGCATCAGATTGAATCAGGTGAATTAATTTGAAGATACAGAAGTGGACTTCTGTGCAAGTGTGCACATATATTTACTCAATTAAATTCAACATTCAAATTAAATGTATTCAGTGTAATAATTTCAGTCTGATTCTTCAGACAACTTCAGATAAAATCTTTGGTAATGCTTTTCTTTTCTTCATGTTTCAGAAAACAATCACAGTAGCAATTATTATTATATAAGAGTAATGATAAAATAATGCATATTTTCAGATGTTAAAGTACAACTATTTGTGAAGTCCTACGTTCTAACTCAGTTTTCCACAATTTGATATCCTCCATGTTTGCCTGGTAGTCATATTTCCATATATCCTAAGGGTACCAGTATTAGGAAAGCTATTCCAGCCCCTGCTTTCTATACAATATCTTTTCTGTTAAGATATTAACTAATTATTTTTCAGTGTCATGATTGAGGGTTGGTTAATAATTCATAATACAATCATTTAGTTGAGGATTCTGTCTTTTTTTCAGTTCACAAATTATTCACATATACTGTACATACCACAATTTTCTAGAATTTATTCATTATTAAAAATGGCTTTGTGAATAATTCCCTAATTTGTGCTGAATAGTTCATTACAAGGCTATGGAATTGCCTTATGATCACAGGAGAGTTTGGCTTTCTTTAGTAGTTTGCCTTTCAAAGACATTTCTAATAGAGATACTCTTCTGGTTTGATTTTAAAACATATGAAAGCATTTGAAATCTTGGAAGGGTAATTTCATGGCACTTATCTGTACTTAGTTTGCTAAGTTCCTCAGGACAGGAAGGCAGGATATGTTGCAGGCCCCATCTATTAGGGCTGTACATCTGATAGGACCATGAAAAAAGGCCCTCTCGGTGGTGTTTCCCCTCTCTATGGAACATCTTTCCCTGGAGGTATGATTGTCCCCCATCTTGTTGCTTTTCTGAAAGGTCCTGAAGATATGATTTCATCATTGGGCCTGGAGTCCAAGAATGGAGAGGGAGCCAATGAAGTGCTGGATTTGATTGTGTTGCTGCCACTTGAATAAGTGTGTGGGGGGTATGATCCTTATGTTATGGATTTCTAATGTTGTAACCCACCCAGCGTTATGCATGTGAGAGTTGGGCAGATTATATGAATTGGTTTAATAAATAACATACATACATACTTTTTTAAAAATAATAAGTGCAAATAATTGGTTCTGGTTTACCCAAGTCCTTTCACTGTGCTCATTGCAGGGAGCAAGGAAAGGCCAGGAGTTCTAGCTTGGCTAATATTAAGATAGTATTTTTTTTGTAGACCGTAATATTGGTCTGCAACTTAGTAACTTTGAATTCCTGCCATTTTTTCAATGGTTTCTGAACTTATCTTCTGTTTTTTTGTCTCTTCAAATCTGTGTTGACTCCAGGAGTCTATGTAGAAGTTTTGATTTGCTCTTGCCTTCTTCTTAAGACTAAGAGAAAGGGATTGACCCAAGGTCACCCAGGACTTAATTTCTAGCCTAGTCCCTTGACCACTTTGCTGTGGAAGGGGTGCTTACTGTGTGTTGCTAAATCATATAGCTCAGGAGTCTCCAAACTTGGCAATTTTAAAACTTGGGGACTTCAACTCCCAGAATTCCCCAGCAATAAAATTATCTTTAAAGGTTAAAATAACCCCAGTTGGAGAGTTTAAGAAACCTTCTTTGTTCTTATGGAAGTCTTATATTCCACACTGGCTAAATTTATTGGAGACGAAGTCTAGCACATCTTGAAGGGCCAAAGGTTGGTTATGTTAGGATATTGTCCTTTTTAAAGCTGGAGTGTTTTTTTCCCCCAGTTGTTTTAATCAGGCTCCAGACTTACTTGTCCTTCTTCTGTACTCAGAAACTAATTGGAAACATTTGTTGTGGATGGTTGTAGTTTGGGTTTGTATTGACTAGATTCATCATAAATGAATTCTGCCCTTTGCTTTGGAGTACTTCCTGTATCTTTGGTTTCATACTCTTCCAAGGACAAGCTGTAAGGAAGGAAGGAAGGAGCAGGCGGACATAATGGAGAGAAGTTGTTTCAGCTGTTGAATTTACCCTTTTCCAAAGAGAACACTAACATCTTGTGATTTTTGGCAGATATGTTCTTTTGATAGAGAATGAGAATGATCAGGGAGTACAGGACTTGCCTAGGACCCCAACTAGCAAGGTCTCAGCAAGGGTCATCTGCTCCTAATTCGTGTTATCTGTAGCCAGGCGTTGTACTAATACCTTGTGCTGAAAAAGCTGTTGCTCGGCCATGACTAATTCTCACTTACTAACTCTATTTCCATAATGGAGCACATTTATCATAACAGTATTATTATAATTAAATGAAGTCATTCAAGGTTATTTATCTCTACGACAGGAAAAAAGAGAAGTGGAAATTTTTCCACAGGGCTTTGCTAGGCTATTTTCTATTTTGCTGCCACATAAAAGGGCTTTGATTTGAAAGGACCAAGGGATAAATATTTCATTATTTGCTCCTGTTGTAACAGTATATTTCATTTCTGCAATGCTTTATATGATCATTTAAGACAGAAGTACAGTTTTAAAATTAGAGCTTTCTTAAGTACAGTCCAGTTGGTAGGGCAGCATGTTGAGTAAAAGCGCAGTAGGAAAAATAGGTTTGCCTTGATTCGTTCTTGTCAGATTTTGTATTCCATTTATAAGTGCCGTGTAAAACAAGGAATTCCTGCTTTGATCAAACGTTGAAAGGACATCAATTGTGGGCTTAATTATAAATTACAGGATCATATATAATAGAAATATAGGATATAGGGTCAACGGAAGTATTACACAAATGTACAATTACTATGCAGTTAAAGAAAGATGATAACTGCAAAAGATGATAACTGCAGTATTGAGAAATGCCATAGTGCCAATTGACGATTGTAATGCAAAAACTGGAAAAGAAATGGAAAAGAAATGCCAGTGTCATAAAATAAAAACAGAAAATAAGATAGGTAACATAAAATGTTTGTCAAATGGACATAACATTTAACATAATAAATAATTATGACTAGTGGTGGGATTCAGCCAGTTTGCACCAGTTCAGCAGAAACGGTAGTTAATTTTCTGTTGCCCAGACCCAGAACTGACTTCCAGAAGTGGCATCCACACAGAGAACCAATTGTTCACATATTTGAATCCCACCACTGATTATGACAGTGTTATTTTTTTAAAAAATATATATATACCTCTAATTCATGGGTGTCAAACTCAATTTCACTGAGGGCCGCATCAGCATTGTGGTTGCCCTGGGGGGGTGGGTCTGGCCAGAGTGGGTGCAGCCTTCTGGGTGGGTGTGTATGGAGTGGGCGTGGCCTACTGGGTGGGCGTGGCCAGCTCTACATCATTTGCATCAAGAGTGCCTATGGAAGCCTAGGCAGGAGTGGGACAGATCTGAGGGTCTCTGGCAGAAGGGGTGGGATCAGGGCAAGTGCCAAGGCATGGTCCACCGGAGCAAGTGCCAAAATGGCCACCACAAAATTGTACATTGGCTCCCAGCTGGCCTGGGCCAGGGCCAAGGCAGAAGGGGCCGTTCTCTCACTGTTTCCAGGATGGCTTTGTGGGCCACAGGAAACCACTTCACGGGCCGCATCTGACCCCCGGGCCTTGTGTTTGATATGTCTGCTCTAATTGATGTTGCCTTTTTTTTTTGCAGCCATATTATATAGTCAACTTAAATTCAGTTTACAAACAATGGGGTATATTATATGTACTACCTTGGACTCCTGAGTGACAGGTGGGATATAAATCAAAGAAATGACTTAAGATGGGATTAAACATAAGTGTCTTCATGGTGTATTACACGGGTCTTAGGAAATTAATATCTACTTTGTAGAAGCACCCCTTATTCCACAGGATTTTCAAATGGAGTTTCTGTTCCATTTTGCAGTGAGATGGAAGTTCAGTTCATATTGTTATCATAATCCTATATGGCATGCATTTACATTGCATTGCACATTCAAATTACCAACAGGACACAAATGTTTAATATAGAAGTGTAAATATTTTCAAAACCCTGTAACAAAAATGAATGGGGTGTTCCCAACCTCTCCCCAGCTCAAAATAAAAGAAGGCTTAAGGTTTGCTGTCTTAAAATTGCAGAGAAAAAACAAACTATCCTGGACTCTTGTTGGAACAGATGGGGATTGTTTGGACAATAGAGATGGGCCTCTGAAGCCCTCAAGGCATTTCTGAAATCCAGCATAATTGGAAAGATAATCTTTCATCATTCTCTTGCTTCAGCTGGGGAGGGAAAGTCAGACTCCTCTGTTCTTGCAGAGAACTTTGAAAGTCAGATCATCTCCATCCTAGACTTTTTAGGCATTTAGAGTCCTCTGAAAACGAAATGAAGTTCCAAGAAGGATGTTTACTTCTATATCCAGCTTGAGTGGATGTCCCCAATCTTGCTCTATACTTCAAGTATGGTAAGGTGACCAACTTTTTTACAATGAAAAGGAAGACACAAATAAATTGAAGAAAAAAAATATCGTACATAAAAGAAACATTTTATTCATTGCAACAATAATACAGAATACACTATAATATGATAAATGCAGAGTGGGCCCGCGGCTCCCAAAGTACCAGCTGCACTGGCTCCGGCCCTGGGGGGGCAGCCTGCCATCGACATACTCCACCTGCAGCCACCCCGCCAGCACCACCGCCCACCCTGTGCAGCCCTGTGTAGAGCGAGCCCCATGGCTCCCACAGTACGGGGGCAGCTGGCTGCCACCACCCCTCATACCCCCACCTGCAGCAGCCCTGCCACCTCTGCCTCTTGCGCCCACAGCCATTATTGCCCTAGCAGGGCTGAAGATCAATAGAAACTTACCGTGGCATCGCCGCTCCAGTCTCCTCCAGGTATCTTCAGGACTAACTAAGAGATGGTGTGGTTGGGTAGCAGGGAGGGGTGCAAAGTTGCTGTAAATTTGCCTTTGCTGCAGACAACTTGCATGTGCAAAGTTTGCTGGCCGCACTCAGCAGTAATTTGGTGCACTCAGCAGCAATTCCTATTGGCTTTTGAAAGCCAATAGGGGGAGTAGCACAGCTCATGCAAAAGTTGGGAAAAAAAACAATAAAAAAGGTTCCAGAACACCATTCTGAGCGTTCTATGAGAAAAAAAAAGCCCTGCAGATTAGTCTTCAAATATCGAAAAGGAGGACATGTAGGAGGACACTTTTCAAGGGATGACAGAACTTTAAAAAGGAGGACTGTCCTCCCTAAAGGAGGACAGTTGGTCACCCTAAGTATGGTGAAGAACCTGGATGACACAATGGTTAGAATGCAATATTGCAGGCTAACTCTGTCCACAACCTGGAGTTCGATCCTGATAGGCTCAAGGCTGCCTCAACCTTCCATCCTTCCAAGGTCAGAAAAATGAGAACCTAGATTGTTGGGCACAATATGCTGGCATTGTAAACTGCCCAGAGAGTGCTGTATAGGGTGGTATGTATGTCTAAGTGCTATTGCTAGTGCTTTGGTGCAGAGTCCAATGCAAGGCTAAAGATTTTATAAGATTCTGCACCCAGGGGTGAATCACAACAAATGCCTCTTTGGTTAAATTGATTTTTTTATTATAGAAAACTAATGGAATCGATTATCCACAGATGTCACTTATGAGCTACAAATACCTTAGTATTACCAATGAACTACGCCTGTCTTTTTAGACTATAATATAGCTTCATTTGTCATTCCTGAATTCTTCTTTCTCCCTTTTGTATAAGTGAGTCTTCTCAAGATAGGAGGAAAATGCTTTAGGGCCCAAAATGGTTTTATTTTCATATGAAATAGTAAAGTTAAGAGACCTTTTTGGATGGCTCTCATTTCACTCTGTGGTGGTTTCTGTAAATTCTCTAAAGTGGTAGATAATCTTAATGCATTCCCTCTACAACCTCTAGTGCCTGGAAGAGAAGCTTTTAGGTTTGATCATGTCCTAAGAGGTAACCAAGCTTTCAGATTCTTACACAAGTTTTGTAGAATTTTTTTTTAAGTCAGATATATTGTTTCATTGCTATACTCATAATATGCAATATTGAACATCACTTTCAATTTCACTGTCCATAAAACAGATGGTTCCTTTTTTAAAAACCCCTTTATTTTATTTGAGTACTCCAGTTTGAAGAACTCCTTCATATTGGATTTCATGAATTTTGCAATGAATGCTCCAACTGAGACTCTGGATAAAAAAATAAACATAAACTATGTTTTTCTCTGCCCTACATGCTTGATATTACATTGGTACAAGAGAGTAAAAGAATTGAAATGGAAATGGGCTGGTCACATAGCAAGAAGAACTGATGGAAGGTGGACCAAGGCAGTCATAAAATGGATCCTTGATTTTAAAAAAAAAGTATCCATGAAAGAGACCTAAAACAAGATGGATCGACAACATCAGCAAGTATTATGGGCCCAGTTGGCAAAAGAAAGCTCAGGACTGTATTGGTTGGAAACATGCAGAAGAGGCCTTCATCCTGCAGTGGATAGACAAGAGCTAAAATGACATTGGTACCTAAAATGTTGTTACAAGATTGCATAAAACTAAAGATAAAACAATACAGTAATTGTAGCCATCTCCCTTGCCTCTATGAAAGTAACTGATTTCTCATGACCAGATTAAAGTGCTACCCACAAATCTTTGAACTGGCACAAAACTACAGTAGCACAACTGTAGGCTGGGACTGGGGGGCAGCTAGATTGGTGGAATTAACTTTGTCAAAAACATTATTCAACACATATGTATTCAAAACCATTTGCAAACTGTATGCAAACTATTGTCAGATGAGATTATTAACTTCACAGACATGCAATGTCCAAAACAGCTGTTGCATCTATGTCACATACCTTATCTTTAAAAACTAAAGAATATAGTGACATGAACAACTTAAACAAATATCAAACTGCACTTTTTATGCACAGAAAAGTGGAAAATGTATTCATGTTCCAAATGTTTTTTTTTAAAAAAAATCAGATTTTCCACTATATTAAATTTGCTTCCATAACCCTGCAAAATATTATGAATCCAAGTTTATAATTTGTGCTGGGTGGAGGGGTGTGTAGAACTTACATTCTTAAAAGAGACCTTAAGTTTGGCACCGATCTCCTAGTCCTACAATGGGTATTTAAAAAATCTGGAACTTCTACCATCAGCTTTGAAAATCTACTAATCAAGATTTTAACACCTATTGCTAATTTATAGCACCCACTTTTATATATCTCTCCAGCGCAAGCTCCTGTAAAAACTGCCTATGATTTGGAACCATATGAAGCTCCTATAAAAAAAGCAATTCCATTTTTAAAATCTTACTGAACACTTGCCTGTCCTTAGCGACTCCAATCCTTTAACATTCCATATTATTAAGAAATTGCCATCAAAATGAACTAATACTGGAAACAGCAAGAACATTTTGCACATCTGCTTCTGTTGCCTCAACAGAACACTCCAGCTCTAGCAAAAAATAAAAAATAATAATAAGAAAAAAATAAATCTGTACTATAGTCTTGACTTAGAGTTATCTCAGAGTGTGCCACAATTCTTCATATACTTTAGTAAGCTTATTGTATTGTATTCTTACATTCAAGCTGTACAGGTGAAAATAACATTAGGGGGGAGAGATGCGATGAACACATATGCAAAGCATCTTAAAGTATTTCCTTTAATGCATTCTTTAGATGTTCTCTTAACCAAGATCTGAAATTATATATAGATGTAAAATATCCCTCATGCTGGTTGACCTTCTCTTACTTAAAGACTTGGCTTAAGTTTTGTCTAATTCTTACATTTCATTTCAATAAAAGCTGTTGCGGCAGATCTATTGCAAAAGAATAGAGCAGAAGGATGAATAATCCTGATTAATCTTTTTGGTCGGAATAGCACAGGCATCATGATGTACACTAAAAGTACTTTTTTTTTCTTTAAAAGCATTGACATAGTCAATGAAGGGCCCATCCTTCTTTATGACCCCTTGTCCATTTTTCTTTGGAAGTAGGTAAAACAAGGAAGTTAATGCTTGGCTTCTGGTCTGTATGTTATGGTTCCGGCTAATGAAACATTTCAAAGAACTTCCAGGCATTATTTTCCTAAAAGTCTTTTATTGTTACAAAATGTCGGCACAGGCACAACAGAGGGATGCTAGGATCTAAGTTCTCTTCCCCTGAGCAGTTAAATTATCAGCATGTTCCCTCCCTAAATTAGCCTTCATATGTCACATTATCCAATTAGTGTGAAGGTCAAATGTCTTCTTTCTCTTTCTTTCCCAGGCTTATCCCCAACCCCCCTTCTGGTCTGTATTAACCCCATAATTACCAGACAATTCTGCATATTGTCAAAAGCAAGAATATACAATATTTGCAGCGTTGACACTGTATATATAAAAACAAAATCTAGCATATCCTGTTCTGGGAAATATTGTCTATATGTATTGTTTTTCCTCTATCCTGATATGTTATGAATAAGATAGGAATCAATTTTAAAAGTGTTCCCAATGATTTATATCAATTCAGTGACAATGAAACCTGTAGAGAATTTCAAAGAAAAAATAAAATGTGAATGAGATTAAATTAATTATATTTTATGTGGTTAGAAAGGGTTAGGGTTAGGGTTGAAATTTTGATTTTGAGTAGGAGTTTCTGCACACTCTAAGTCAGTGATGGCGAACCTTTTAAAGACCTAGTGCCCCAAAACTGGCCCTGCCCCTGCCCCAACCCCTGCCCCACCCCCACTCTGCCCCCCATCCCCTGCCCTGCCTGCCCACAGGACCACTTACCGCCTCCAGGACCCACCACAGATCACCCAGGCAGCCCAGCAGTGCTATGGTGGCCACACCCTCTGCCCGCACCCTGCAGCATCAACTGCATGATGGGTGTGAGGGCAGAATCTTGTCTACGCTGCCTGGCTGCCATGTCATTGGCTGTGCTGCTCCGTGTGGGCCATGCTTGAGGGCAACTCTCCTTCAGGGGGCTGCTGGAGAGGAGAGGGTCACAGGGGGAGGCAAGGCTGGGGCAACGGCATGTGTGCCCACAGAGAGGGCTCCTAGTGCTGCCTCTGGCACCCGTGCCATAGGTTTGCCCCCACTGCCCTAAGTTATTTAAATTAACCTCCTGCATCTACATTTTTCTTTTCTTTCTGAGACCCTGATTTGTAGGAATGAAGATAAGAATAACTTAAAACTATAGGAGTTGGTGGGTAATTTTTTTCCCATATTTGGGCTAAAATATTAAGAGCTAATGACTACTTTTCTGGTTGCTTCAGAATTTTTAGATTTTGTTTTAAATGAATAGATGATGTACGCTCGTGTACTGTATGAAACATCTTGTCTCTGAGATGTTCCAGCCAAAAATCATCTTTGCAATAAGCCTCAGCATCTGATTTTCACATTTGGTTATAATCACAAAGACGTGGCTGGTAACTAGTCAAAATTGGAGGGAAACATGCAAATAAGCACCTATAATTGTACCTGAAATAAATTGAGAGGCCATTTATTCTGTTTAAGAAAAGCTGTAAAGTTAATATAATATTTATGTTTTAACAGGCATAAAATTGGTCAGGGCTTTTTGCCTAATTTTTTACCTATTGTTTTCTACAGGTATTTACTCAGAAGTGTTTGTGTTACTTTGCTGCACCAGAAGTCTTGCAGCAACTTATACAAAGCCTTTTTGTGGAGGGAGGAACAAATGCAAGATTTTGGGGAGATTGGCAAAAACAATGGTGTATACAGTGGCAATGCTAAATTTACCAGATGGTGTTATGACCATTCATGGAGTATTATGTATTATTCTGGGCACCACATTTCCAGATGGATATTGGCAGGTTAGAGAGTGTTCAGAGAAGGGCAATGAAAGTGATAAGAAGAACTGGAGGTCATGCCTTCTGAGATTGGCTGAAGGAACTTGGGATGTCTGAGTAAAGACATATGTGATAATATGCTCAGGCAAATAAAAATGCATAGGAAAGGTAGTCAAGAACTATATTCCATGGCCCAGACACTAGGACCAGAAATAATGGATATAAGCTTATAGCTCCATAGCTTTCATTTAAAATAAGAAACTTCTATGAAAAACTATGGAGATTCTGAATTTTGTATCTCTGAAGATTTTTAAAGAGACAGCAAGGAATATAAATCCTTCCATTCCCCACCATTCAGTCAGAGCTGAAGAAGCTTCTTGAGTGAAAAGTGAAACATCTTCAAAGAAAAACAAGAAAGTCCAGTTGTCTCCTGAAAAAGCACTTTGGGGACAATCATGACCTGGATGACTGAGAACCTCCATAGACATTTTAAAGAGACACTTGATCACCTCCTCTCACGAATGCTTTAAATTGGTTTCCTGCATATTGCAACGCTTGGACTGGATGTTCCAAGACGTAATTGGACTTTCTTTCTTTTTTTCTTTGAATGTCCATAGACATGGTTGGACTGGATAATTCTTATGGTTGCTTTCAATTTTGTTATTCTGTGATTCTATGAAATGGTGGGAGGGAGGCTCCATTTCTTGCATTTTAGGAGACTGATAAAATTTTCTGAGTAGCATTCACCACCATGCCCTTGGTTTCTAGCAGTCATGCAGCCATAATTCAATGAAGTGATTGAAGGGAGTTCCCCACTATTGGAAACAAGCAAATCATGTTTGTATTTGTAGCCAAAATCCATGTTAAATTCTGCCAGACTCAGGAATTTCCAGCCTTAAAGTTGCCAACCCAAAAAGAGTTTTACCCTTTGGAAATAAATGTAGATTTTTGTCATATTCCAGGTTTCTAAAATAAAAGACTCATTCCTCTTTTTATGACAGAATTAAAGAGATGTAAAGGTCAATACCAATTCTGTGGCAATCATTTGCAGTGACAATATACTATGCTAGAAATGCCACATATATTTTTCAATACTGATAAAAAGCACTCTTGGGAATCAGGTATGGATTTTAGTAGATCATTTCAGTCCCAATTTATTAACTACTACAGCTTGCCTTTTGACTTTACACAGAACTGGCAAACAATATAATGCAATAGAATAACAATGATGAGCAGGACATTTATAGCACTTATAAAAAGAAACCCTGGATTGATAGATTGGAATGACAGTGTTGGCAGACTTGAATCTAAGCATTTGTACTGTATACTTAGTAATCAGAGCAGTGGAATAGTTCCCAAAAAGCTTTCGTAATGTCTTTCTGCAGCCTGGTGCCAAGATAGTGCCAAATAATTCTCATCTTGTCACTCATCTCTCCCTTTGCATCTGCTCTTCCAACATGTGAGGAGTGACCTGGTTCAATATGCTTTAATTAATTAATAAGGAAAAAGCTGTTTGACAGATGATTAGCAAGTGGGAAAAAGCTCCTCAAGCATGAGAAAATCCATACTCTCCTGATTTTTTTTCTTTTGGGAACATGGTGTGTGGGGGGGAGAAAATGTACATTGAAGAGAAGCATAGGTTTTCATATTGGAGGGAAAAAAACAACCACTCAAATTAGTTAAGGAGATGTTATTTATTCTCTGGAAATGCAAACACCTTATTTGTATTGAAAAAAGATGATTTCTAAAGCAGTGTTTCTCAACCTGTGGGTCGGGACCCCATTTGGGATCGAACGACCATTTCACGGGGGTCGCCAAACAACGCAGTCCGCCATTTTTTTCCCCTTTTCCTTAGCTGTGCTACTCCCTTTTATTCTATTGGCTTTTGAAAGCCAATAGAATAGACTCTCTTGAATAGAGTCTAATTCTATTGGCTTTCAAAAGCCAATAGGAATTGTCCAGGCTGTCTCTGCCCTGCTGAGCCCACCAAAAGTCCCATTCTGCAAACGGTGCTGCACCAGTTGAGTAGTCCTCGACTTACAACCGGTTGAGTAGTCCTCAACTTACAACCAGTTGGGGGTCGCGGCATTAAAAAGGTTGAGAACCACTGTTCTAGAGGATCATGATAGCTATTTATATTCAAGGTCCATGCTGGGTAACTTTGAGCCAGCCACTCTTTCTCAGCCCAATCCATCTCACAGTGTTGTTGCGGGGAAAATAACAATAAGGAGCATTAGGTATGCTTGAGTTATGTATAAAAATAATAAAGGCAGGATATAAATGAATAAATAAATAAAATGTTCCCCTTTCCATAAACAGAAGAGTCTTCTCTAGCTCTGTTAAGAAAATTACAAACAACTATGTCTTTCAATCTTTGGATAGCACTTATTATAAAAAGGTAAAGATTTCCCTTGTCCAGTCATGTCTTACTCTGGGGCAGGAGTAAGCAACCTTGGGTCTTTTATAACTTGTGGACTTCAATACCCAGAATTCCTGAACCAGCCATGCTGACTCAGGAATTCTGGGAGTTGAAGTCCACAAGTCATAAAAGAGCCAAGGTTGCCTACCCCTTCTCTAGGGGGACAGTGCTCACCTCTATTTCTTAGCCGAGGGAGTCAATGGTGTCTGAACATACTTCCATGGTCATAAATGCATCTATATCACTCACAGCATTTCAGGGTGTTTCTAAAAATGTGAAGAGCACTTCCTCTGAGCAAGCACATACACACATACTCATTCCCCACAGAGTGGACCACCTGAAGTAGAATTCATTATCTGAAATGATCAGATAGATCAATGTTTTCATTCAAGGTAGCAAAACTAGTTAGTTTATGTACAGTATAATGAAAAGAGTTGTTTCAGGTATCTTCATACATTTCTGATTACTGTGCTACTATAGCCTAATCAAGCCAAGGAGAAGACCACACTCCCATCAACACTGACAGAGCAAGCTACTATATATATATAAACCGGGAACAAACCTCACTAGTACTGATGATGTTACCTAGTCAGGTAATGAAATGTCTACAAGCAAGCAGCCATGGTGAGAGCACCGAAGACTATACTAAGTTATGGATTTCAAAAGCCCAAATAACAGTGGGAAAAATTTGTAACTTTAATATAAAATATAGTGGGAAGGAAAGGGTGTGTGGCAGTGGCAGTGATTTTCAGTAGGACATTCCTCGTTCAAGCCTCACAAGTACCTTATACAACCAATGGAAGAGTCAGGATAATTTTATTAAAACACACCAATAAATACAAAAGAACTGAATAATGAATAAGCATTATATTACTGAACAGCATAACTTCTAGAATAAAGTCATAAAAATAAACCCTATAAATCCTGAGAATATGAATAACTAAGAAATTTCCCCAATTATTATTTTTCCTCAGCCCTTTTGCCCAATCACTTGCATCAACCCTATTTACTTTTCCCAGTCTCTTTAACTGACTCTGATCCTGTAACTGTCTTGAAGTCTCTTTCTTGCTAACTTTGGGCCAGGATGCAAATCAAAAACTGAGGCTAATTTTCATTGATTGAACACTGTCCACATACTTTAGATTGCAATTCCAGTAAGGGGTGGTTGTGATGCTGGCTATTTTATTCACACATCTAACACATTGCACGGAACACTCATTTATTTCTCATTTCTTTCAGATTCTTATTTTCCTTCTTGCTCTGGATGAGGTTCATGGAATTTAGTGATCCTGCAGGGTGTTTCTGACATATTTTTTTTTCCTTTCGACAGAACTAATTATGAAAATTAGTTATTTGCATATTAAAACACCTTTTCAGCACAATTGCTCTATCTTCCTTTGCTGAATACCAAAGAAGACATTACCACGCCAAACCCTCTAAAATGTCTGCGTTGCTAACTATTTTAGAAATGCTGAAGTACTAGTACTGGTAATTAATCAGATTTTGTTCTAAATGAGATGAATTTGGGTGCATCCACAAGAAAAACAGTTAAGGCATACATCCTTCTCTCGTCAGTCCTGGGGTCTTTTTAGCTGAATTTTTTTTTTCTTTGCTGAATTTAAAATGAAGCTCAAGCTATAATCATGCATAGCAATGGAGACAGATATTGGATCCTGCCTTTGATAAACATCTAAAATGCTAATGAAGCTGGGCTGTAATTCTGAAATTGCAAAGCAAGTGATTTGACAAGAATCTGAGAGCTATTTTTAAAGACATTACCTTCCAAACTGAAACACTTTCCCCCCCCCCCAATCTATATTGTTTTCCCATTTTTAATTTTAGGGTATTTCCCCCCCCCCATGCCAAAAAAACAAGAAGGGGGGGAAAAACCCTACCACATCAAAATGCAAGAGCATGAAAAACTGATGAGCTTTCAAATTGTCGTCTTTTGCATGCAAATCATATCAGAGTTCTCATTAGCATAAATGCATGAGCAACTCTAAATGCTTTTAATTTCCAATCTCAGCCAGCAGAGGAGTAATTTGTCACTGTCAGAGTAAAAATCTAAAAAGAAAAAGAGAGAGAGAGAGAGGGAAAGAGAGGACTCCGTGCTAAATTGGAATCATATAAATTTTTGATTTGCTAATTGACTGATGCTGCAGTTCAATCAACTGCCTTGAAGGTGTAAATAATTCAATGTACACTCGGAAAAAAAATAAAGGCATAATGTGTTTCTGTTGGAGGGATGTTAGTATTCACTGCAGAAGGACATACCTGACCACCTCTCTCTCTCCATGCAGCCTTCTAGACAAATTATAGCAAGTGCACTTACACTAACCAAGGCAAAGACTGCTCAGCAAACTGTAACCTTTCCAATGAATGTATAGTTTATACTGAAAAAAAAAAGATTTATAATGTATTTTACAGTGAATATTCTAGGAACCCATACCTAGTCTTTCCCCCCCCCCCTTAATTCTCCTTTCTTCAATGGTGTGTACTTGAATGTAATTATAACAGCTTGGGACTGTCCCAGTTGAAATCTAGCATTTCTATTATGTTTTAATTAGCTTTTTCCTTTAATCAACAGAATGAAATGTCATATGCAAAGTGTATTTATTGCAAGCGCACCTCTTTTTAGGCATATGCTAAAAAGGGTAATGTGGGAAGCCAGGCAGATAAATGCAGTTGCAATCCCTTGTAACACACAAGGTTTGTATAGTATGCAACATTATGTGATGGGTTTTACATGAGGTTTTATGGCTGTTAGCTTCCATGAGTAAAGTGGGAGATATATAGAACCATATGTCTGTAGTGTTTAGTTCCTTTAAACTATTCAGAATCCAATAGTTATCTGCAATATGTTTAAATCAAGGTATTTAAATAATGGAAGGAGAATTTATGGCATAATTGTCCCAAAGGTGCTTTTTTCAAGTCAACTAGACTTTCTTGTTTTTTTTAAAAAAAATGTTTAAATGTTTCAATCTCATGCAGGAGATAACTGAAGAAGCTTCTTGGAAGAGAAACGAAACATTTTCCAAAACAAAACAAAAAAGTCCAGTTGACTTTTGGAAAAAGCACCTTTAGGAAAACCATGACTTGGATGATTGAGAGTCATCATAGAATTTATGATATAGTTCCTCTAAAGCAGAACTTAAGAGACCTCATTCAGGACCTCTACAAAAGTAAATTTATTCTTGCATTCCTTTCCCATTTTTCACGAACACCGAAGCTTCAAAACAATTACAAGGTAAGATTCCTCTGAAAAGGTAATTGTCATAATCTGTTTTAGATGCAAACAGGATCCATTAGTGACCAGTTTAAACTCTCACCACAATTCAGAAAAAAAGTATATGAGAAAACAAAAATAAATCCAAAACACATATAAAATACTTAAATTCTACTGTATATTAATCAATTTCAGTCACTACAGGTAACAACAAGCAAGCTACCAAAAATAAAATACTATGAAAACAACACAGAAGGTAGAGCTACTGTCTCTGAGAATTTGGAAATGAATAAAAGTATCACAGCCTACACTTAAAGTCACGGTGAGATGCTTACATCTGGCTCTGTGTTTACCTGTCTGGGCATGAGTATGAGGAATGACAAGGAATCTCTCCAATGTTGTTGTTAACAACACAAACCTCAGGATAAGTGGTGAAATGAATAGGAAGAGATGGAGAAGAAGAGCACAGGAAAGTTGGATGAAGGTAGATGAAGTGACAGTAGGCCAAGCCAGAATGGAATGAAGGCGATAAATTTTACAAAAAAGAACAAATTAAATTGGTTATCTGGAAAAAGTGCTATCACATACATAACTAGTCCAGTAGGAGAAACAATGAGTTATGAATTAGTACTATATAATCTCCCACTCCCCATCCCACAAATTATTTCCCCATATTTTCCTCCTTTTCAGATTTACTGATATTTTGATTTGAGAATAGTTCTGTCAGTTTCTGAATTCAATAGTCTCTCTCCCCATTAAAATATTACACAAATAAATATTTTATAGCTATAGATGAGCGAAGGTTAAATCTCTATCATGTCAGACAGATATTACTGTCCAGGTTGAGGCACGTGATATTGAGATGTTCTCTTTCCCTCTCTCTCTCTCTCTCTCTCTCTCTCTCTCTCTCTCTCTCTCTCTCTCTCTCTCTCTGTGTGTGTGTGTGTGTGTGTGTGTGTGTGTGTCGCACATGTGTGTATATGCATGCATGCACGCATGAATGTATGTTTTTGCTGCCTGTTTTTTTCAGTGTTCTTGGTTTCAATCGTATATCTTAATCTACTATAAAGCTATTTTTATTTTTTAAATTTATTTATTATTAAATTTATTTGCTGCCCATCTCATCTTGAAGTGACTCTGGATGGCTTACAGCATAATATTGGACAAATTAGGTATCTGAACTGAATGTTTTGTACTTCACATTTGAGGTTCCTAAAATATATATAGTATGTAGATATGGTTGTTATTTGTTCATTTAAATTTGATTTTTTGAGCGTTCACATTGCTAACATAAACTTCACTGTTGGGCTAACAGGTAAGGTTAATATATTAAGTTCAGTCAATCATTATACAATATTTGGATTCAGATAGATGTGATTTAAGTTTGCTAATTGGTGATTTAGCCAATAACTACAAACAACAAAAACAGCCATTTACTCTCTGTGCAAAGAGCCATGGAAAATAAAAAGGTATTCAACTGGTGCAGAAAAGGTACTCAGCTGGTGCAGAAATCAAGGAAGTCGGTTGATATATTGTGTATCATCTGTTTCATAACAAGATGAAATCATTCTTTTGACAATTGGGGTACCTTCTTATTCTTCAATTAGACAGTACAGCACCTCATCTATTCTCTGTTTACATTTGCTGGGTTTGATTTCACTTTAGTCCCATGTCTAGGTGAAGAGCTAGGTCATCACAATCCTCCAAACAACTCAATGACCTTCTGATTTACAGTATTAGGAAACTGTTCCAAAGTGTCAAGACAACTAGGAAAAAAGCACATTTCCAAGGTCTTACTAAGTGGCATCATTTAAAGAAAGGGATCTGGAGCGTGCCCACTCTATCTGACTTAGATGCATGGGCAGATGCTCTCAGGGAGAGATGGTCCCCCAAAAATACACAACTTTTAACAGAATGATAGTTGCTCTCCTGCTCTCTAGTGAAAGAGCAAAAAGATCTAAAAGAAGAAACCATTTTTCATTGCTAAGGAGAATAGTGGCTATATGGCTGACAATATATAGACTGTGAGGAGGTCATTAAACTCAGCTCTGAGAGATTAAATGTCCAGTTATAACAATACTTCAGAGTGTTTGGAAAGCAATCTTTCAAAAATGATTTCCCTCTCATTTCCACTTCTTGTTCCATAGTGGCTTCTGGTTTTTTTGGTGACTCATGTGTCATTCCTGCAATAGTCATGAGCTTATCATTTTAGTCAAAGCAGGAGTTCTTTATAATATAAGAAACTAAAACTCACTGAAACTAATTGTTGATTAATTCTGTGTTTTATGCTGAGAAAAAAATAACTTGTTATCAATACCCAGCATTAAGATTAATTTGTACTCTAATAGCTACATCAAGATAACACATTACACTAGAATATAAAATCCATGGATACAATCTAGCCATAACTGAATATTTTAGCTGACCTGAATTTAATGGGAGGGAATTAGCATATGTCCAAATGTTTCTTTGAGAAAATCAAGTTATAACTATGCTGCATTGTATAGGCCATGTTCAATTCAAATGTGAAAAGACAAAGGCACCCAATTAAAACAATGCTTAAGTCCCATTTAAACTTAACATGTACACCTTTAAGTCCCATTGATTTCAATGGGACCTGAGTATTATTAACTTTCACTGGTGCAAAGCTAATTTCTATAGAATTTAAGAGGAGAACACTGCCTATTTCCTCAATGACAGATCACTGACAGAATGATTACTGTTAAGTATACATTTACATAACTGCTTCCTCTGGTATTGGTTTAATTCTGGAATGCCGAAGTGAAAACACAGGAAAAGTGTTCTGATAAATGTTTCCCATTTTGAGATAGTAAGGCCAGTTGTTCAACTCTTGCCTTCTATTGCTATGATGCATTTGGAGAGGAAAAGACTAAAAGCCATGGCAATAGCAGTTCTGGGCTATGAAAATCCAAATAACACTACAAAGGTTTCAGCCCAGATCTGATCCATTCTATTAAAAAGCTCAGTTCAAAAGTATCATGTTGAGTGTTGGATCTGTATCATTTTTCTGGTTCTGCACTATTTACTGTCATAAACTTTATGGTTATAGTGTTGGAGATAGTTAAACGAAGACAAGGTTGCTAACAATGAGAGTTCTGGGGAAGAAATGCAAAACTGAAGATGACTTCACCAAAAGTAGAGTTGATGACCACATCAGAATGAAAAAGAAGCAAGTTTTAAACAGACTAAGGGTCCAGATGGATTTGAAGCAAGATTTTGGAATTAATTATAAAAATCTTTCCTGTGAGAAATTATTTTTGTTTTGAATTATTTTAAAAGAAAATCACAGGATGAAACTTTGAAGGTTGAACACTAGAAGGAACCAGAAAGGACTAAAGATTATAGTTAAAGGAGAAGCACTCTTACATTTGATTTACTAATATAGAATGAAGCAAAGTATTTTCCACTGGACATACTGAAGCATGTTTTTGGACAATGGACTCAGAAGTTAATTTTAAGAGTGTCAGCTATTATAGATAGATTATCTTTAAATGATAAGATGGAAGAGGAACAAGTTTTACTGGACAAGACTGACACTGAGCTGAAAATGGATTTAAAAATGACAGGTACAAGGGTGATATGGAAAAATATTTTATACTGGCTATACAAAAGACATTGGCTGATGTCTTGATTATTAAAAGGGGTATAATAAACAATAAACCAAGAAAGTGACCTGGATAATTTTTTATATTGGATTTACAAAAGAGGCTTGTTAAAGCTTTGAACAATTTTGTGAGAAGGAAAAAAGAAAACATGAAAAGAAAATGTTGTGTCCTGAGCCTGCAAAGGCAGGCTCGGGACGTTGCAATGGTCCCGGGCAGTTGCAAGCTGCCCGGGACCAGACTGGCTGGCGCCAGCGCTCGCATGCATGCGCGAGGCGTGCAGCACGCCTAAATGTTGCTTTTTGGCCCGGGGATCGTCTTTAAGAGAGGCTGAGAGGTTTGTTCTGCTCAGAGTTGTAACGGGGGCTACTGAAGACCAATAAAGAGTTCCTGAAACCACAGAATGTCTCGCGCCGTCATTGCCATTAACCGAGGACTCAACAGAAAACATTATTTGAAGGGATTAAATATCAAGATTGTAAAAAATAAAAGGAAGGAGTATAAAGTTAATTTATTTGATCAAAGTTAAAGGTTGTTATCTCTGGTAACCCTTAAGGTATATTTACATTACAGGATTAAAGTAAGGATTCACTTATACAGTAGATAAGATATGAAATATATCATTTGTTGTATTTTAAGGGAAGGAAAAGTTATTAAAATAGTTTATACTTATAATGAAGGGAAAGTCACTCCTTTATTTCTTTTCTTTTTCTTTGCTAGAAACACAATATAAACTGGTGACAATTCCCTAATTTATTAACTTTCATAATACATGCATCAAAAAAATAAGCTATTTGATTGTCATCCAAGAATAATTTTATTAATTGTACAGAAAAAAATGAAAGGATCTACTTTGTTAATTTTCTGAGCAGCTGAACAAAAAAGTCACCTGCATGTTTTACTTTGATGACAATAAGTTTAAAAAATAAAAAAACAAAAAAGATGAAAAAAATTGCCTTCAGTGTGTTTAATCTATGATTTATTTAATTAGTCTGATAAATTTAAGTGTACTGTCCTTCAAGTGTTCTGCAATTTAAAAAGAACACATTAAGGATCATAAAATACAATATTTAACTAAAACTTCCAAATATACTATAATGTTGTCAAAGCACCCTGGAAGACAAAATGAGTCATGCTACTGAAATAAATCATTAGATAAATGCTTCTTTCAAGGCAGAAGATATAAATAACATTGCCCTGCTAAGCCTGGAGGATTAATTCTCTCACATACCCAAATTTCTGTTAAAAAAGAAACATGCTGGCTGGGGAATTCTGGGAGTCACAAGTCCACAAGTTTAAAGTTGTCAAAATTAGATAGCCCTGTTCTAGAGTGATTATTCAAAAATCCTAACGCCCCCGCTCCCATTTTTGAAATATAAGAAGATCTTAAAAGTCAAGCTATCACATGACTAAAAGTGTTGGTGAAGGTACACCTCCTCTTCAAACTTCAGACATTTTAAATTTTTGAAAAAATAAAAACCTTTCTCAGCTCTGTTGTAACTTCAAAAATAGTAAGTATAACCTCCAGCCACCTCCAGTGTACTCTGATGAGCTTTTTGATGTATTTCTAATGCTAAAATTACATCAAATTTGCCCCCACAAGAGATCCACTCGTCCTTAATAAAAGAATGTAAAATGTAAAATCTTGAAGATGGAATAAAATTGGTTGGATTTAACAGTGATCTTGAAATTACTGACTAGAAGCTAGAAATATCTAAATACGTAGAGCAGTCACAGATTTCCAGTATAAGGCGAACACAGAACAAGGGTATGTTGCATGTACTGGCCAGGCATAGCATGATGGTGCAGCCAAGCTTATTAAAATTGCAAAAGATTTCTCCATGGCTGTAGTGCATTTAAATGTATTGTTCCTGTGCATTTAGATTAAGGAATGCTAAATGAAACCTCAGTTTGTATCAAATGAGCTCTGGTCTTCTACTGACAAAAATCTGGGGAGGGGGGGAAGGGGGAGGAAAAGAAAGCAAACATTTTAAAGCCTGCAATGTACTACAATTTTTCACCAGCTGGTTTGTTGGCTAGCTATTTATTCCATGCTTATACCAGCTGAATGGACATCTGTTTTACATGCCCACTGTTGCTTTAGAAAAGAAAACTGGGACTTGACAATTCTGAGTCTTATGGCCTCTTCTCCGTTGAAGTAACATTACAGTGTTGAGCTTGGTTGATACTCCAGTTGCTTTAGGTTTGTTGAGGTCATGTCCTTACTTTAAGGGCTCTTTCTAACAAATTTCCATGAAAGCATTTTTTACAACAGTTACGACCAACATTATGTGTATAAATATGCATCCAACTGGATGGTAAATTGTTTCTTTTAAAATATGATTAATGCTGAGGAAGGTTTTAGAAAGCCATATGTAAGATGCTGAGTGCTTCGTTTAAGGATCTTATATCAATGGGTGATCTATCTCTTGTTTTATCCTACACCATTTTGTTATTCAGGGAATGATATTGGGAAGTACAAATATATGTTGCTCTGAGCCCCCTAAAGCAGGCATGTCAAACTCGCGACATCACGTGACATATCGTGACTTTTTCCCCATTGCTGGCAATGGGGTGGGCATGGTTTTGGCGTGACGCATCCGGCCTGTGGGCTGGCAGTTTGACATCCCTGCCTTAAAGAATGAGTACCATGTTAAACAAAACAAAACAGTAAAGTCAGCATAAATGGTGCTTTGATCCTTTAATTTTTATACATACATTTTACATATGTCTCTGTGTTACTTAATTATGAAGGCTTACAGAGGGAAGGAAGGAAGGAAGGAAGGAAGGAAGGAAGGAAGGAAGGAAGGAAGGAAGGAAGGAAGGAAGGAAGGGAGGGAGGGAGGGAGGGAGGGAGGGAGGGAGGGAAGATTGATCTAGAGTAGAGAGCAGAGGAGACAAATTAATAGAATAGAATAGAGTAGAGTAGAGCAGAGCAGAACAGAACAGAACAGAATAGAATAGAATAGAATTCTTTATTGGCCAAGTGTGGTTGAACGCACAAGGAATTTGTCTCTGGTGCGTAAGTTCTCAGTGAACATACAAGTAATAGTGATAAATCATGATCATAAACAACATAAAAATACATTCATCATAAATCATAAAATACAACATTTCATAAATCATAAGATGCAACACCTAGTGACAATCATAGGATATTAGCTAAGCAACAACATAAATCATATTAGGATACTAAATAAAACAATATAAATTGTAAGATACAAGCAACAAAATTATAGTCATAAGAAGATAAAGATAGATAATAGGAAAGATGAGGAGAATAATAGTAATACAGCTTTACCAAGTAGTTTGATAGTGTTGTAGGAATTAGTTGTTTAGCAGAGTGACGGCTGGAGTAAAAAACTGTCCTTGTGTCTAGTTGTTTTGGTGTGCAACTAGACACAAGGACAGTTTTTCCCCCCATGCCATCACTCTGCTAAACAACTAATTCCTACAATACCATCAAACTACTTAGTAAAGTTGTATTACTATTATTCTCTTCATCTTTCCTATTATCTATCCTTATCCTTTTAAATGTAAAAATGGCAGAATCACTATGGTAAACGAAAGGGCTGGAACTGCTAGCTCCAATGAATATATATTTAAAATAAACAAAGTCTTCCTGTGAATTTGTGGTCAGCCATCCGGAAGCAAAAAAGACAGCATGATACACTTTTATTCATATATCATTTTGTTCTTAACTGTCAACATCTTTCATGCCACTGCAATGCTTTGTGCCTGACTTCTATGTGAATTACGTTAATATACCAGTTTTTGCAATAGACTAGACTAGACTAGACTAGACTAGAATAGAATAGAATAGACTAGACTAGAATAGAATAGAATAGAATAGAATAGAATAGAATAGAATAGAATAGAATAGAATAACAGAGTTGAAAGGTATCTTGGAGGTCATCTATCCAACCCCCTGCTCAGGCAGGAAACCCTATACCATTTCAGACAAATGGCTGTCCAGTCTCTTCTTAAAAACTTCTGGTGTTGGAGCATTCACAGCTTCTGGAGGCAGGTTGTTCCACTGGTTAATTGTTCTAACAGTCAGGAAATTTCTCCTTAGTTCTAGGTTGCTTCTCTCTTTGGTTAGCTTCCATCTATTGCTTCTTGTCCTGCCTTCAGGTGCTTTGGAGAATAGCTTGACTGCTCTTCTTTGTGGCAACCCCTGAGATATTGGAATACTGCTATCATGTCCCCCCTAGTCCTTCTCTTCATTAAACGACATATACCCAATTCCAGCAACGGTTCTTTATATGTGTGGAAATGATGAGAGTTTGGAGGTGCCCAGTGTATATTGACCAGATAGGAAAGCTGAATAAAGAAGAAGTGAAGGACAGGTGGTGTTTGAGTTGATGAAGTGAGCTATAGCTCATGAAAACGTATGCCTTTTCATAACATTTGTTAGTGGGAGAAGGTACAAAAGTACTGCAAGTAGGAGATAGGTTGCTGTCCAAGGTAGCTGCAATGGAAGCAACTCTTCTTATTTCCAAAGTTTATTCATGGAGAAGGAGGACATACTGGGATGAAAGAGCCTTCCAAGCCAGGAACACTTGACAAGATAGAAGTATGGAGGAGCAGAGGGACATGATAACAATGACACTATAGGACAGATAAAGACACCGCTGTTCTTTTTAGCATTTGTGCTGTTTAGCTTCAGAATGTGATTGCTTTGTACTGAGCTTGCTTACCTCTCGCAAAGCAAGGCTATTGTGCATGTTAGTCTCATTATTAAAAATTTCAGATATTTCATTTACATTTAGTTATCGGTGCATATATCTAGGAAAATATTTCATTCCAGTTGTGGTGAAACTGTAGATCATTTGGCGAATATGTATAGAAGACAACTCATTGAGACACTGATTATATGAAACTAAAAAAAAAAACATGTCTTGTTTTCTGTGGGTCATTTGCAGAAACAAAATCCACTGTTAAAGCTCAAAGATGAATAATCGACATCTGCATCTATCAGTTGTTAATTTGGTCAATATTCCAAGACTAAGCAACCATTTGCCTCCAAGGACTATAAACAGCCTTAGGCAATGTTTCTAGAGTCACAGACTAACAATGAGTGCTATCTCTCCAAAACACACATATACACTGACATGCACAATTTTTCCAGCTGCTCCCTCACTCTTAAGAGATAGCACACAAACAAAAACGCATCCTTCTCTTCCTGCTTTGACTTGGCATGAGTGCTGCCATAATGCAATCATTCATTCTGGCTTAGGGGGATGTCTGAACTTATCAGTTTGTGGTATAACATTAAATGTGAACCAGCCAGACTATGTAATCTTTGAATTGAATTTGGAGGAGGTGCTTTCGAATACACGAGAATATGAACATAGAACTTGTTTGTGTCTCATTAAAGCAGCTACTTTGACTTCCAGGGTGACAGCTGTATGAGGCACTTATTTTCAATTGAATCCAAAATGTCAAACTCGATCGTGTCACGTGACTTATCATGACATATCACGATGTTTTTTGCCTTTGCGGAGCCGGGGTGGGAGTGACCTGCATTTGATGCATTGGGCCAGCAGGCCTCCAGTTTGACACCCCTGCTTTACACAGTCCTAGAAACAGCCCACTAAGACTTTCCAACCATCAAGTTATGATATAGAAGACTATATATAGAAGACTAAGACATATAAGGAACGGTTGCTGGAATTGGGTATGTCTAATTTAATGAAGAGAAGGATGAGGGGGGACATGACAGCAGTGTTCCAATATCTCAGGGGCTGCCACAAAGAAGAGGGAGTCAAGCTATTTTCCAAAGTGTCTGAAGGCAGGACAAGAAGCAACGGGTGGAAACTAATCAAGGAGAGAAGCAAACTAGAACTAAGGAGAAACTTCCTGACAGTGAGAACAATTAACCAGTGGAACAACCTGTCTCCAGAAGCGGTGAATGCTCCAACACTGGAAGTTTTTAAGAAGAGACTGGACAGCCATTTGTCCAAAATGGTGTAGGGTTTCCTGCCTGAGCAGGGGGTTGGACTCAATGCCTCCAAGGTCCCTTCCAACTTTTTTTATTGTTGTTGTTGTTGTTGTTGTTACATGTAAACCCAGTTCCATGCTTAAACATAACTTTTTCCATAGTCAAACAAGCACACTTTTTTTTATGCAAGACCTGGTAAACACTGGATGGCAAAATAAAAATAAATAAAAAGTAAATTCAGGAAACTCTCTTTGTTGCCATCTATCTGTATTTTAGCAGTCCAGATCTGATTGTCCTAATTTAAGAGAAACTTTGTTCCAAACTGGAATAGTCAGGAAAGTTAGCTATTCTTGCTCTTCCCTCTTTTTGTTGGAATTTATAAAGAAAGGCCTGGATTATACAAAGTTATCATAAAAATATCATTCAATATCTTTTCCACTGCCATAAAGCAATGTGAAATCCCCTTCAATTATTTTTTTTCTATCACATTTGCATTCCACACATCTTCTAGTATCTAAAACATGGTATCTGCAATATTGTCCTGTTGTATATTTATAAGTCCCAAATGAACTAGACTGGAAAAGGACACATGGATAACTATAATACATTTATGTATATTGTTGTACACGACTGTGTCTGAATTAGATGTCTTACTTTCTAAGGAATCACAGATCACATTTCAGTTTGACAATATGTTTATTAAGAAGTATAAGCATTTCTGTTTAGATCTTCTATTAATTTGGGAACTGTTATTGTGGAAACATGTTTACTATAGTTTCATGGAATCAAAATCTGTACATATCAGTTCTAATGGCTGCTCATGAGATTAGTATTTCTAGACAAATAAGATTGTTCCTCTACTGATGTAATTAATTCTGATGTGTCTGGACAATATTTCTTTTTGGTGCTATTTTAGTTCTTACGTTTAATTGAAAATGTGTTATGTTTACAGAGCACTGGAGACAAGGACAAGCTTTAAAGCTGTTAAAGCATTTTGAGCCACAAGATGGCAATATTGATTACATGTTCTTTTTATCTCTTCTTTTTTCATTGTAATCACTATTTTCCCTATTTTCTTGGTTTTCAAAAAGAAAAAAAATCAATTTCTAAGAATCATTTTCTGACTACTAGAGTCACTATGCAATTATGCAATTTTACAAAAATGGTCAGGAGCATCCTGTAGAATCTTTCCCCTAACAGAGTTTTTCAAGCAAAGCCAGAACCTGAATTAAGAGCAAAGCGTTCAGGAGCAAGTCATATTTTCAAATGATTTATATAGGATTAGAGCTGTTCATTTTAAGGACACTCTGTTAGACAGAGTTAATGCTTTAGGGTAGGGAGCAAGTATGTGCAAGTGAAAAAATATTTATTTCAGAATAAAGATTATAGTGATGGTTTAATTAAATTAATTTTAAAATGGAGCTGAAGTACAATAATTGTGTTTGGTCTTTTTTGTATAGTCTCTGGAATACCTGTTTTTGGATGCATGTGCTTGGAGTAGTAACTTGATACAGAGCAATGTCTGTAGAGATTTGTATTAAAAATATTCATTGTAATCTACGCACATGCTTTCTCTGTAACTCATCCGATGCTGTCCCTGATAAGGATATCCCAATTTTGTTCTAAATAAGTCATACAGCTCCATACAAGACTTTCCTCTAACTTCTAATCCTAATTATTGAAGATGTAGCATAGTTTCTTACCCTTTTGAGTTGGGAAATACTTAAAAGTTATAGCATAAATATTAACATTGGCTTAGTCTAATTTACAAATGATCCTTCAACTCCTTTCCAAAACAGGACCACTTAGAAAATATTGACCTTCTTTGCTCTTCATTGTGTACTCACTTAGCGTGGCTTTTGACAACCCCAAAAACCTGCATATATTCCTGCATCATTAGAAAGTTGCCCGTCACTTTAGACAAAAATTCAATGGTATTTTTAATATCTTAGAGAAATGGTTACTAATACAGTAGTACATGGTTACAGGAGGTGGCAAGAGCATGTATATTTAATGACTCAAAATGTTATATGAATGAAATATACTTAGAAATACTTAGATTTATAACATTAAAAGAATACTAGACAATCCTGTGACCTATTGGGTCATCCTTTGAATGAAAAGAAGTGCAGTCTGATGTGAGTGGAGTAAGCAAAAAAACCCCAAAGTTTGAGTTCAAAAGAGGGATAGTTCTAATCAGGGTTGCAAAGAAAAAAAAAATCTCCATGAATTATGATGCAGCAATTTCTTGGATTGTGGCCCTTTTTTCCCTCGTGGTCACATGACCCAAAGTAGAGGAAAAAGTACAAACAAACACACTGATAGACAAACAAATCACTTCGTTACACAGAAGAAAACACATATATCTCTCTGTTGTAGGTGATAGGATTGGAAAGAATTCCCTATCCTCTTTTCTCTTGGAAAACACAATGGCAACTATGCATTTGTATATAGAACATAAAAAGCACATCATGCCAAATTTATAATGCTCTTTGGCAGCCAACATGTTTTCTTATTTTGTAAATAGTTGTACAAACCCCAACAGGAAGATGAATAAATATTATGAAATTATCTATTGTCTCTCTACTTGTGCTGAATGAATGAATTTTAATTTGCCCCTTAAGAGTCAGACTAGCCAAATAATAACAATGAAAAATGCATGATAACAGAAATTTCAGAGTGGCAATTTCATAGAGAGGCCTATTTTCTGCATCAGAAGCAAATTAACTGAAATGTCTTTTTCTTTCCTTAAGTAAGTCTTTTTAGGTATTGTAACCAATAGTTCTGAAGTATGCTAGCAGAGAAAGGATTAGTGATGGATTGGTTTCTGTTCAGGATAGGATTTTTAGGGTTTGGGGAGGTTCTTTTACAAGGAGATTTGCAGAAAAGTTGGGCATCCTTTTTTGTGTGAGCCCTCAGTTATCGGAGCTCAGAGTTTATGGAACCCGTATAGTAAATGGGAACAGCCTCAGGAGGAGAGCAGTTCCCTCTATAATGTCTAAATTCAAGGAAGTGCCATGACCCAAGAAATGACAATTGAGTAGGGGCAAGATAAAAATCTTAGAACTTCATTACACAGTTTAGCTGTATAGGTGAAATTTACAAATATTCCTAGAAAAAAATAAAAAAGAAGAAATCATTTAAAATGGTCCTTATTGAGAAATGATATATATTTGAAACATAAACATTTATATGGATATAAGTGATGTTAATTACTCTGTTATTGTTTGGGGCTTTTGTCCTCATAAATCTTTGACAAAATTCCTGATTTCTCACTATGACTTGCTACTAGTAACAGAGAAATCTAAGTTGAGGAAATAGAGATTTGGCTTAAATGAATTTAAATCCTTGAATGAATTCCATCTTAGGCTGTTGAAGAAATATGCTGTTAGTGGCCAAAATTTCATGAATGATCTTTGAGAAATCCTGGTGAAGTGCCAGATTATTAAAAGAAAATAAATACTGTGCATATCTTCAATGGCGGAAAGTAAAAAAGGAAAAGTCATAGTGACACTGAAATCTAGAGCAGATCATAAAATTATGGATCATTAAATAGAAAATAATAGGGTAACTATAAGAAGTAGATATAGATTTGTCAAGAAACTTTGCCCATTTAACTTTATCAGATAATGTCTTAACTAATTGGCCTTAGTTATGTGCCCCTCTTTCCATTTTTTCCTTTTTGTCTTTCAGTTAGTCAGAGAGATCTTTGTGCAGCCATGCTGGTTTATTCTTGAATTTCTTGTTTTTCTTTTTCAGTGATATTGTGCTGGTCTGGGCTTTTATGATCACATTTCTCAGAGTTTCCCATACTTCTTGGGTTGTTTTCCCCTTTAGGATTTTTATCTATGGGATTTTTCCTAGGTTCTTTCTGAGTTTGTTAAAGTCAGCTCTTTTGAAGTTTAAGACACTGGTTTGATTGTTTTCTATTGCTAGTGTTTGCATTATGTTAAATTTCAGTATGACGTGGTCACTTTCACCCAAGGTTCCAGCAATTTCAATTCTCTCTATCACGTCTTCTCTATTAGTAAGGATTAATTCCAGTATAACTTTATGTCTAGTTCCCAGCTCCACCTTTTGGGTGACAAAGTTGTCAGCTAGGTTGGTTAGGAATCTGTTTGATCTCCCACTCATTACAGAGTTTGTCTCCCAGTTGATATCTGGATAGTTGAAGTCTCCCATTACTTCTCTGCTATGCTTCCTACATACATTTGTTAACTGGTTGGCAAAGAGTTCATCTATTTCTTCTGATTGGTTGGGTGGCCTGTAATATACACCTATGGCAATGTCACTTTTTTTCTCTTTTATATTGACCCATATACATTCTGGAGAGATTTTATCTTTGATCATGTGCATTTCTGTAGATATGTAGTGTTCTCTTACATAGAGTGCAACTCCCCCTCCTCTTTTTGTAGACCTGTTTCTTTTGAACAATTTGTATCCATTCATCAGTCCATTCCATTCATGGGTTTCATCCCACCAGGCTGCTGTAATGCCAACTATGTCATGCCCTCCTTCGTGTACTATTGCTTCTAATTCGCCCTGTTTGTTCTCCAAGCTTTGAGCATTTGTATATAAGCATTTAAGACTTTTATGCCTGTCCATGGGTATGTTTCCTGCATCTCCTGATTGTTATTTGAGTTTTTCTTTTTTTCTCATCACTGCCTATCTCGTTGTTTGATTTCTTTTCTTGGGATTTGTGATTGGTTTTGGGTTCTAGAGATTCTAGAGATTGGTCACCCTTCCCCCTTGATTTTAGTTTAAAGTCCTCCTGATGAGTTGTATCAGTCTTTTTCCAAGTACATTTTTCCCTGTTTTCATGAAGTGCAGCTCATCCCTTGCCAAGAGTCCTTCACGAAGGAAATGCAGTCCATATCCAGGAAACCAAAATTTTCTTGGTGACATCAACTCTTTAGCTAATAGTTTGTTTCTAAAATTCTTTTTTTCCTCAATGGAAACATACCTCCCTGGATTGTATGGCTGGTCTGCAGATGGATGGTTCTCCTATAGGTAATCTATTACCAACATTCGCCTACTTTTGGGGGGGGGCTGCAGTTTGGGGTGCTTTTCTGTTTATCTCAGGTGTGTTTGTTGATGTGACTTTTTAAGGGATATTTGAAGTTACTTTTTTAGGGATATTTGAAGTTGTTTCCTTGCTAAGTGTCTGCACGTTTTCTTTGAGGGGGAGGTTGTGGGTCTGCGTGTTTCCATTTAAGGGGAGAAATCAATTGCTCAGTTTTAATGGGGCTGTTTCTGGTTGGATTGGGTTGGTCAGAAGGGGTTTGTTAGTTGTATGCTGCTTCTTTCTTTGAGTATTGTGTTTCCTTCTATGTGTGACATACCTCCATTTAAGTAACTTCTGTTATAGGTTTCCAAATTATTGGACAATTAAAACAAAACAAATATTCCATTCCACAAGAAAACTCTTTAAGAAGTAATTCATTGTTCATAGAAACAAGGCTTAAGTTCACAAATTGCAATAGGTTATCATGTGATTTGTTTTTGGTTTAATGTACTGGGTGACATCCAGCACTATGGTTACTGAACCAAGATTTATGGCTGATCTCTGCTAAGAGCCTTTTATAGTGGTTGACAAGTCTCCACAGGAGCCAAGAAGACTAGCAAGGGATTTATAGGTGAACAGAATAGACTATAATTTTGAATTAGATGATAAGAAAAGTAGAGAAAATGAATTGACTTTAAGCTCCTTAGATGATTCATTCTTTCCTACTAGAGCAATAAACTACATCAATTAAGCATTTAACCTGGCCCTTCATATCCATATGTAATCTATACATTTGAAATTCTCTTTCAGATTTTAACTGGGGAGTAGTAGAAGGGCCTTAGTTTCTAAGAGGAGCTGCCTCTTGTAATGTCCGTGTTTTCTTAGCTTTCTTCTATGTAGCTCAGAAAAAAACAAGCTGCAAATTTTACAAGTAAATGGTAATTGTATGTTTTGTCCAGGACAGCCATAAATGAACCTTCTTCTTATCAATAATTCTTTGCATGTGAAATCTAAACTCTGCTCAGCAAGATTAATGGTTATCAGTGTACATAACATTTATTAAACCTCTGTTTGTGACATCTGGCAATATGTGTTGCTATCAAACATATTGAAATAATTGACATTTAGTATGTCAACTTCTTTTGACTGTGAACCATGACATTCATGTCAATAATGAGCATTTGGCAATTGCTGTAAATGTCTCCAAATTTAACATCATGACCTTTTCTCAGGTAAATGTTTTGGGATAAAATGTAAATAGTCATTCACTAGATGTCAAATACTTTGCAATGTGAAATTTACTGTCTTGTTAATTTTGGAGAGATTGGCAATTTGGTTTAAAAGATCTCTATTGATATTATTTTAAATCCTCTAAATAAAATTGTAGAGGGAAAGTATGTGTATCACATTTTTCAGCCCTATGTTCCTTGTCTGTAGTTGTTCTCTTTTTGATTGCTAGGAGTTCATGACAGCTCCCTTAAAGTTGCAATTAAATAGCACATCATGCTTAAATTGAAACTGAATGCACCTTACATTGTTGTAAGGCTGAACAGGGTATCTTATAATCTGGGTCAAATATCTGTATATACATAAGAAAAAATATTCTAATATTTACTTTCATACTGAAATTGGAAAGATTTCTAATTTGGATTTGGGCATCCAATAAATTTAAATAAATAATAAAAAAGATGGAGAACAGAGCACAGAGAACAGAGGGTAAGCTATACCTGTTTTGAACATTTCTGCTGTGTCAATTTGTTTCAAAAAGGCAAAGCTTGCATCCTGACCCTTCGGCTGCCATTTTGCCAATGACCCTCCACTATGGAAGTGCTTTGCATGCTGCCTTGATTTCTAACAGAAGATGACATTGAAATCTAATAATAAGCAGTGTGCTGAATATGAATATGCTCCATATGATTTAAAGTTCCTGCATCAAAATAACAGCTACCTGCTTCTGTCATAACTATTTTTTGACAGTGACAGACATGTGGGGTTTGTTTGCAGTGTTGTCTACCCTCATCTTATATTTGAGAATTCCTTCCCATGATGTGTTTTGAATAACTGCTAATTCTTTCTCTAGGTCTTTTTTGTGTATCGAATGTTGTATGTAAATAATGTTTTATTTATTCCCCCTCCAATTTTTAAAAGCCTTTAAAGTAACTGTTATAATTATTGTATTTTATATGCCTCGTGTCTGAACAGATAAAAGTGTTGAAGTTTTTTTTTAAATATGTGCACTTTTTTCCAGATCTTTTGGATAGAGAAAGTTGCATAAATATGAATAAGAGTATTCACCATTAATCAATTGCAAAAGAGAGCTGTATTAGGAACAGCTTATTTGTCTATCCCAGGTTTTTGAGAAGGACTTAAAGATGCCAAATCCAGTCTAAACATCTGGCTGACACCTTCAGCATTGACAAAATCACCATTAGTCAATTGCAAAAGGTATCTCTACTTGGAACAGCTTACATCCTGCGATAATACTTTCAACACCATCAAAACATAACATCTGCCTAATATCGGGTCATTGGGAAAGACTCAATAAATAAATGTGTCAAATCTAGTCTAAACATATGGGTGATTGTGGACCAACCATAATAATACTGTAACCTTCCAAAAGAATAGTATCTTTTCATAGTAGAGGGACTACATGATCTAGTGATGCTAAGGGCTATGTTGAATGGCTGCAACTATATCAGACAGGTCTTAACTGAAGAGTCAATAACATTCAATATGGTGAGAATACATAATTCAAATTTCATGCCAGATTGACTGTCATTCAGAAAATGAGAGTTGTGTTGGATGCTATGGCTCCTAGCTCTTACCAAAAAAATGTACTACAGGGTTCAGTTTCCTCTGCTAAGCAATGGGTCATGGAACTGACTGCAACAAATTTAGTCAAGGAAGAGAACTAAACAATTATGGAATGTTTCTACAAAATGTGGTTTATGCTAGGACTGAAGAAAAACAATTGGAAAAAAATCCAACATTGGGATTTGCAGGTCAATGCTTATAGAAAAAGAAAACTGTTTCTATGCCAATCATGACTGGAGTCTTAGGAGCAACTTCTAAAGGACTTCCACAGTATTTGGAAATCATGAATTTGTAAAAAAACAAAAAAACTCTTTACCCTACTTGGAACTATTCTTAGATACTTACCTTAATCATTCGTAGATCCATGGTTAGGATTCAAATTATTATGTTAAACGCCAGTCTTAGACTGTTAATTTAACTGTATATTACCCATCATCATCATCATCATATGAATATTAGAATATGAATTCTAATATTTTGCATACAATAAATTTAATTTTATTTAATGTTTTGCATATACATATAAGAAAGTATAACAGAATACTCCAAAATTAGTATTACTGATCACAATGCCAAGAAATGTAAAAACTGTGCTGCAAAGAGTTTCATGTATAAAAAGAAAAATCCAGAGACATAAATACGTCTAGAACTTGCTGCGGATATTTTTCCAAAGTTACTCAGATGAGGCAGATGTGCATCCAGGGACATAATGGCCCAAAATTACAGATTACTTGAAGCAATCAATGAACAGGCTGGAAGTTCTGACCATTTAGCAGATTTGCAAACGGACCACTAGGTTTTAAGCTACTTCATTATAGCCAATAATGGCTGTGAAATCAATAACTATGTCTAAAAGATATCAAAATATTATGTGGGCCTAATTGTCTTAGATTGGTATTAGATGCTTTTTTGTATGATTTTAACCACAGTTTTGACCTTCCCTATTGATTAAGTGGCAATTTTGTCTAGCCAGCAATTCAGTGATTTAATCACAGCTGCCAAAAGTGATCAAGAGAGTATGAAATAAAGGGCAGACCTCATGTGTTTTACAACCCAAATTACTTGCTTGCTATAGTTTTGATTAAATAATAGAAAATAAAAATTAAATTAAGTAACAACCAAATTAAAGGTGAGGAACTTTAACAATTTCATTCCCCCCCCCCATTAGTTTAGTTTCAATTTAAATGTGAATATCTCAGCACTTTGTGCGATCCTTCCTTTCATAAAAACTGTGACTGTAATTCAAACTATTTTTGTATTTTATTAGTCTTTGTGGGCTGGAAGCCTAAACTTAAAATTCAAAAACCTTTAAGTTTAAATCCTTTGGGGAGTTTTGTGAGTTGCTTTATCACTGTATTAGTATTTGTGTAGTGTCCATGCATACAAAAAACATGTTTGCCTTCACAGATTGTTGTATATAATAATACACAACTTGCTTTTATTTCATGACTATGTCTTTCAATTATAAATAGGATCTCTACTGTTGAATAAATAAGTAGTTCACATCATTAGTACATAGACACCTTACAGTAACAAGGGTAGAATTTGCTAATGATGAAGAACTATTGGGGAGAACCTGTATAAAATAGTTTGTTTCTTCTCAGAGATCTCAATCTACACTACTCATGTATCAACCTACAATGTTTGGAAATTACCTGCCGATTCCTGGAAGTGGTACAACTGTATATGTAAACAGAGCATACAAACAATCTAAAGTCCCGATTGTGGCTGGGGCACTAAAAAACAGAGAAAATTCCATATCATACATTTCTAGTGTTACACAACCAGCCCTTCATCTCCCAGTCTGACAATTCCCCTAGGCCAGAGGTGGGGAACTATGGGCCCTTAATGACTGGTGGACTTCAACTCCCAGAATTCCTGAGCCAGCATGGTTTGTACTTCCAATTCTGTTCTTATATAGTACAGTGTCTCCATGAATCAAGGAGCTATTTGCCTGATCTACTTCTGAGTTTTATTTATTTATTGCTTATTTATTTATTATATTTTTTGTCTCCCATCTCACTTCAAAGTGACTCTAAGCAGCTTACACCATTAAAAGCAATAAAAACATAAAAGATAAATATTTATAAAAACAGTAAAAAAATTACCTTGGGCTTTAAAATGTTTCAGTCCCCTTTGCCTGGATAATGGTTCGATCAAGATCATCAGCCTTGCTCTTTACACAGTCTTTCCATGGAGCCATTTACTTGGACAGTAATAGAGTTGGCTCCTTTATGCAATACAGACAACAATTTGCAAGCATCTCTAGGAGCCAGATTGAGCCTGCGCATGTGCATATCAAACCCTATGTGTCATAACAGTTCAACCACAAGGTTTGCCTTTGGCCAACAAAAAAAGGACCATCACATGTCAACAGGAGAAAAGATTTCCAACTGATTTTTTTTCAAGGGGTTTCACAACAGGCTAAACTAAAATAAAAAAGGGGGTTTTACTGTAAACTAAACACTAGGAAGCAAACAGAGTTGGGTTGATCATGAGAAAAAAGCCAAAATCCATCCTTAGGCATCAGTTTTATTAGGCTAATGGAAAAGGATCCTGATAATGTGTAGATTTTCAGATCTAGCTCATAAAATCAAAACTGCTGTATCCTAAGCAAAAATGTTTTTCCTTTATTTCAATTCTGTTTCCAGCTACAGTCACTTGTTGGGAGCATATAAAGAGAACATATAAAGTTAAACAAACAAACAAACAAATAAAACTAATTCCTGATAAATGAGAAACTACTAGGGATTGGATTCTCTTTTCCACTTCCTTAGGTAAAATATTAGTTTTCTTTTCTTCCTTTTCCTCTTTCTTTTCCTTTCTCCCTTTCTCTCTCTCTCTCTTTCTTGCTTTCTTTTTCTTTCTTTCTGAAATCAACAATATTAATTGGCATTCAGTCTCTCACTACTTTTAAAAATCTAGGACACGTAGGTATGTTGGCAAGAAAGAACGATGAGAGCTTGGAAGCAGAGACTCCCCTCATAAATTTAAGAAATTGCAAATTGATTATGATGAAATTCATTTCTAATGCAAGCTCATTATGCAATATGAAAGATTAATATAATTAATGTACTGTATTTGTTTATTAAAAGATCAGTGTTGCTGTTTCATTGCATCTAAGCAGCCATGATCAAAGTTCATAAAAAATAACAGAACCATGTATAAATGTTAGTGGCTACAATGTACTTAATCAAGACAGTTCATTTACAATTGTGCTCTACTTAGTAGCAGAATCATCCTACTCTGAATTTGACAATACAAGTGCAAATTTTCAAAATGAATCTAAAATATCCTAATCTCTATAATACAAATTTTTGCATTAAATTATGCAGTGCTGGTTATAAACATACTCCAATAGCATGAGTTGAAAGGTGTACTTTGAGTTCTTGTCCTGTATTTTTGTCCGGTATTTGCCATCCATTTTCTCACAGTTGCAATCTTCACTCAGTTGCACTGGAAAGTGAATAATTATTTCTTTAAAGGGCTCTTGGATATCAGAATTCTGTTTCAAGGCCCATCCACCACTTCCACATACTATATCATGTTTCCCAACCTTGACAACTTTAAGATTCGCAGACTTCATCTCCCAGAATTCTCCAGCCTGCATGCTGAATGAAGGAATTCTGGGAGTTGAAGTCCACAAATCTTAAAAGTTGCCAAGATTGAGAAGTATTGCGCACTATCAATCCCTTCAAAGTGATTTGAATCCAATCTAATGGTCATTATTCTTGCCAAATTCAGAATGCCAAGAACATGCTTATAACCTCGTCAGCCAATCGGTGTTCTGTCTTTCGTTGACGATAAGTACCTAAATGAAGACCAACCACCAATATTTCATCCTATGTATGTTGTGCCACAGTCAGAAACATTCCTTCACTTCCATTCCACACAAACAGCAAATGAACTAAAATGTCTCCATATTTTCCATAAATGCCTATATTTTTTTGTCATTTAACCAAATTAAAAAAAAAACTGCTCAGAATCTGGAATAGCACTCTGGTTACCAAGTCATCATTCCTCTTCTATTAAAAGTCTCATTAAGAGCAGTAAAGGTGGCATAAGACCATGCCATCAATTTTGCCAAACAGGAGGGGGATGAGGCAAGACACACTGAACCATCCTCAAGTTCTTCAGGATTTCATTGTTGCTACTGCAACTGCAAAAAAAGATGAATTTTAATATGTTTTAGTTGTAATTTATATTATATCGTACTAAGCTAGAAACAAATGTCTGTTGACCCTGAGGAATCACAGAGGAACTCCTTTTGAACTATCCAGCCTTCTCATATGCTTTGCAAGCTGAATAGGACCCTATCATTAAATTAGTGTCTGGACAGCAGATTGGACAAGTATACAAATCTCCAGGTTATACAATAGTCCCTTTCCACTACACTGCAACTCATTCCACAGCTATTCTGATAATTTTTTTCATATGGCTATGTAAACATTTAAATTAGTATATGATTGTATTTAACAGAAATCTGTATCTCTCTTTGCAGTTACTTTGATAGACCGTTTGATATTTCTGTGCAATAACAAGTGATTGTCCCAGCTGGTTTGTGTGTTTGTGCGTGTTTGTGTGTACAGCAGATATTTGTTTATTCTGAGCTAATTGAAGACAATACTTTTTTTTAAACATTGAAAAGGGAAGGATAGAATTTCACTGCTACTCAGTGCTTCTGATTTTTTTTCACTCTTATCTTGCTTCGTGCAGCTTCCGTGTCTTTTTAATCACTGTATAGTCCTGCTGTTTTAAGTTGACACAATGATAGGACAAAACTGAAAGAAATGAAAAAATGTAGACATTAGAGATGACAGTGCCCACTCTGAAAAAGCTATTGTCTCCAAACTGGTAGGATGAGCTTTAGTGGGGCATCAACAATTATTACAGAGATCTGATTTGTTTGACTCTCAGAAGTGAAAGTGAACACTTCATCCAGATTAGCTAAATAGAATTGTCCATGTAGATGTTATGACAGTTAATTCTCAGATTGATAAGCACTAATTTGTATCAAAACAGTAAGCAGATGTCCACCTGTTGTCCACCTTTAAAAAAATGGTAGGATTCATTCCTGTTTTCAGGCCCATCAGCATTAAAGCATGAGAACAAGATGAAGGAAATTAGATATGGGCATAGTAGAAAAGACAAAGTTGCCAGAGTTTGACTGCTGCTCAGACTTTACCCATCCTTAGCTTATGAAGGCTAAAACAATTTTTTCACCCTTAACCTGTCAACATCTATATACAGTCACAAGCTGAGTTAGATTCTGTCATCCAGGTAGAAAAGAAAAAAGAAGAAAAGAAAAGCGAAAGATAACACAATGAAATCCTTAATTCTCTATCTACATCTTATTGCTCAAGAGTCAAAGCCATTGGACTTGGTCCTGTATCATAAACTAATTGGCTGATCTAATCGAAGCCTGTATCCTAAAGACATATGGTAATATTTTAAAAAGTAAAATGTAAGCCACTAATCAGATGTATCCCCCCAATCTCCAGACAAATCTTTCACAATACTCATCTTAAAAAAAAGGTCCCAAATAATATCATGCACTGAAAGGGACCAACATAGTAGCATCAGTTTCCCAACAGCAACAACAAAGAAGGATAAGCCTATAATACAGTGGTTCTCAACCTTTTTAATGCTGCAACCCCCAACCGGTCGCAAGTCGAGGACTACTCAACTGGTGCAGCACCGTTTGCAGAATGGGACTTTTGGCGGGCTCAGCAGGGCAGAGACAGCCTGGACAATTCCTATTGGCTTTTGAAAGCCAATAGAGTTAGACTCTATTCAAGATAGTCTATTCTATTGGCTTTCAAAAGCCAATAGAATAAAAGGGAGTAGCACAGCTAAGGAAAAGGGGGAAAAATGGCAGACTGCGTTGTTTGGCGACCCCCGTGAAATGGTTGTTCGACCCCAAATGGGGTCCCAACCCACAGGTTGAGAACCACTGCTATAATAGTTGTTTGCTTTTTATTTAAATGACACATTACTTTCAATAAAAGTAGAACTTTGAGGAAAAAAGCGTTTTACTCCTAAATTGCAAATCTATACATGTTAATGTGGGTTTAAATTTGACTGCACTCAATGAGACATTTCTCAGAAGATATGATCACATCACACTACTATTTAGCAGTCTTCTGATTTTTAAGTCAGAGGTAAATTTCATTGCATTAAATGGAGCATCCAAGTGCACATAGATTTACGCTTTTCTTTAATAAAGAGACCTGAAATCTAATATCCTTTATTTTTGACTATGATCCAAAAATCTAAGCTTTCTAAAACTAAACTGAGAATGCTTGGTAATTCTCCATCATGCGTTCTCTGTGCAATATCTAGCATCACAAAAGTGAAACTTACCTTATACATGGTGTCTACATCTGTTGCCCACTGACCTTAACTGAAAAGATATTAAAGCTACAGAGAGACTTTTATCTTGATTCATTTGAAGTGTAATGCATTGCAATTGTATTTTGTCCCTTAAGAAAAGATGAAGGAAATGAAGGATACTGTAATCATTTCATCTAATTGCAAATTGTAATTGCAAATTATAATTGCAAACTCTAAATCAAAATCTTATGCTGTGTGGGTTTGTGTGTGAGAGTCTGTGAGTGTGTGTTAGCAATGGAATGCACACACTTCACAAAGCAACATACAGAACAAATTAATGTGATAACAGTATAAAAGAGTACCTTTAGAGGTAAATGGGAAAAGTGAATATACTGTACATCCCAAACTGGACAATTTGCATTCCATACTGCTTGTGAGTAATCTCAGAGAAAGAGAATAAGAGACTTGCTGATTTTGCAAGACACACTGTTGACCTGCTAATAAAGGATAGGGTACTTGTTTATATTCTACGTTTTCAATGATGATCATAATCAGACAAACAGCCTGGCCTATTTTTTTTTCCTGCTGGTCCTAGTGCTGGTCAGTTAGCAGTTGCACTCTTTCCATCTGCTTGCTTCTTCCCTCTTCTGCATTCTCTGCCACTCCATAATTGTCTTTTTTTCAAGAGTGTCCTATACTACTTCAAAAATGCAAGCCACCATGATGAGTCTGCTGACACGAGATATTACAAAGCCTTTGAAAAAGGAAAGATTAGCAACAAGTCGTGCTAGAAGTTGCAGGCCCTATGAGGGGAAGAAAGAGGACAGAAGAACAGGCAATTCCATTTTGAAGCTGCTTTGGTTTCCTTCTGATTGTAGCTCTGGCTTTGCCTATTAAAGACAAGCTTTGCTGTCACCCAAGTTCACATTGTGGCTGGGTTTGCTGTTCAGACATAGTTTTTCCTCACTTGCCTTATGGAGTTTACTTATTTATATGTGCAATTACTGATCCAGTGTATCATCCTGCTGCCTAACACCCTGCTCTCCAAATGTGTTGGACTGCTATTCCCCTCATCCTAGCGAGATGACCATAAAGTGGAAGAAAAGAGGTATAGCACAAAATCTCTAGAAGGGAGAAACTAAGTGAAGTTTGCTCTTACCAAATCATTTCAAACTGGGTGCAAATATATTAGGAGCCATTATGGCACAAGAATATAAGAAGATCACATCTTCTCACTATGTTGAAATACATCTGGCAGTCAGTGGCTCCAAACAGATTAAGGAAGATAGATATAGTCAATTTGGGCAAGCCCTCTGCCTGAAATTAAGGATCAGAATAGCTATTAATGTTCCACTCTTTTTTTCTAAAAGGTCACACAATAGTTCTCTGAAAAGGTATTTTCCCTGTTACCAACAGGAAGTAGCTGCAAAAAAAACCTACAACTGGCACAACAGAGTACATTGTAAATGCAAACAGGTAGGGAATGAATCACACAATTGTTTTGCGGAAGAGGTGACATTTTTGTGACCTGACAAGATTGCTTCATGCTACAAAGTTCAAAATAAAGTGCATTGTCTTATGTGATTTCAAAGCAATGAATGAACAGTTTGATATACATTAAAGCTGGAAGCACTTATGTATCAGGTTATCAGAGAGAAATAATGGTTCCATTTTGTGTTCAGCGTATGTGCATAAAAGCTCCATAAAAATTGCATTTAAGAATGAATGAAGAATGTCTTAAGAAACCTCAAGCCTGCCTAAGCAATAATTCTCATTGTTATGGCTTAATTCATTAGTGAGCTCTGGGATTTTAATCTGCTGCTTTTATTTTGTTCACTGCTTTAATAAATATTTCCCTGTTTGGAATATACCTTTGAACTCCCTCTTAATATAGGGTTGTGGATTCATTATACTTTGAACTCCCTCTTAATATAGGGTTGTGGATTCATTATACTTTGACAGAGCACTTAGACTTATATATCACTTCACAGTGCTTTACAGCCCTCTCTAAGCAGTTTACAGAGTCAACATATTGCCCCCAACAATCTGCAGACAGTCACTTGTCCGAGATGGTACAGGTTCTCCTGCTTAAGCAGGGGGCTGGATTAGAAGACCTCCAAGGTCCCTTCCAGTTCTATTCTATTCTATTCTATTCTATTCTATTCTATTCTATTCTGCTCTGCTCTGCTCTGCTCTGCTCTGCTCTGCTCTACTCTACTCTACTCTACTCTACTCTACTCTATTCCAGTAAAAGTATCTTACATAATGAAAGTTTGTTCATATTATATATATAATAGTGAGAAATAATTCAGATTACTATCTCTTGAAATCCATTGTGGGTAGATCACTTACAATATGCAAATGATGCTTCTACATTGTAAAACACCCAGAGAGTGTTGTAAACCATTATGGGGTAGTCTATAAGCCTAAATGTTATTGCTATTGCTATTATTGTGTTTATTTTGATTAATGCAAATATTCCAGAATTACACAAACTCTGGAATATTCTATTTCACCATTCAGATGTTTTTACACTGGGGCCTCAGAATTCTAATTTCCATCTCAATACTGAGTATGTCTTAATATACTATGTATAACTTCAAGTTGTTGGGATTCCAGTAATAATATATTGACTTGTAAATAGTACTGTATTTTGCATAGAATAATGTGAGCATTATTCTAAACTGAGCTTTTCTTGTACTAATAGCATGTTGGTTGAAATATGCCAAAGCTGATCAGCACTGTCATTATTATCAGGGTATTCTCATGTGGCATGGGGGTATAATGCTGGTCGACTCTTTCTCTATCTAACTGAGAAGTGTTACACTTCTCCATGGACCAAAGCCATGACCTTTATCGGATAATAACTATGGCTTATGGAAGATAAGCTATTGTGTCTTGGAATGTCAGAAGGGTAAATTGATCCCGGAAAACAACCAGTGTTACACAGTGTAACATCTGCGGATTAAAATATTCTCAGAGACAATATATGGGAAATTAGGGCAATAAGTGAAGTATAATACAGTCAATGGTATTGAAGGTTGCTGAGAAATCAAGGAGAGCAAAGATGGATGTACAACCCCCATCCTTCTGCCTCCACAAGTGGGAGTCAGGGGTCATCCACAAGTGTAACCATTATGTTTCAGTCCCATATTCCAATTTGAAATCTGAAAAGAAGATATCCAGATAATTCAATTCATCCAAGGCTCTTTGAAGGTACAAGGTACATCTTCTCAACCACTGAAAAGGTAGGGTTGGAGACAGGACAAAAGTTGTCCAAAGTGGCAGTCTTGGGATGGATACTTAAAGAGAGACAGACTACCTGAAAAAAATTATTTGCAATTTAGCAGATGTAAGCTGTCTCCAATCTATTGACCGTGATGTACAGTATAACAGCAATAAAAATGGCTCTCAAGAATTTTGTCTAAACTTCTGCACTTCCTGTTCAGCTCTTCACATCACCCTAATCAGTTATATTCAGAGAGAATATATGGGAAATTAGGGCAATAACTGAAGGGGGGGGGAAAGCTCTAAATATCCTACTGCAAATGTAATGCAACTATCTGAAAATATGTCATCAACCAGTTTGAATTGGAGCCAGAAATCAGATCATCTTAATCCAATAATCTATGCCTTTAATAAACTAGGCCAAATTGATTTTCTAAAATTAAGTGTTAGACTAGGGACGTTAACATATTAATGCTACATAATTCCCAGAACTTAGTAAAATAAACACAAATTGAGGGTTATCATAGTGTAGGAACTGAACAATTTATATAAAGGCATTTGCTTTGTAGCTAAAGAAAAATACATACTATTATAATTTGCTGCTATCTCATGCAATTTCATGATCTATTTAACTGAATTACTTTGCATTCTTATGAGGAAAATACTGATAATTCAGGAGGACACACTGAGCCTATCCACTACTATATTAGAAACCTATAATTTTCATCTGAAAAATGAGCATACAGGCTAGATAGAATAATACACAATAATATATATTTATTGAGTTTATCTTAAATGCCAGCATAAAAAGAAAGCAATTTAAGAGAGTTTTGACCATGATAGTGCTAAGCAAATCTAATATTTCTGCCTTGCCTCTTTATTATGTGTACATTTATGCTGGTGTATATGTTTCAAAATATAGTTCACTTCTGAAGATATGCAATTTTTAGTTCCTTGGTGACCTCAACATTAGCAAATCTAATTTTTCTCAATGGTTGCTAATGTGTTACTTAATGAACAAAAATGAATATGCCATAATAGGTACATAGTTAATTTATTAATTAGCTAATCCCTATTCAGATACAACAACTGTGTTATAAACACAAGTTGATTTCTCTACCTTCTCTTTTCCCCTCTTTGGAAGGACATTGAAAGTTCCTATATGAAGTCTTCAGTAAGTTGCATTTTCCTTTTATCTGAGTATGAGAATTGGTGATTTGTCCAACCATTATCCATTTACAAACGAGGATATAGAAACAATAGCAATAGGACTTAGATTTATATACCACTTCATTGTGCTTTACAGCCCTCTCTAAGTAGTTTACAGAGTCAGCATATTGTCCCAACTGGTCTAGGTTCTCATTTTACTGATCTCAGAAGGATGGAAGGCTGAGTCAACCTTGAGCCCGCCAGGATTGAACTCTTGGCTGCAGGCAGAGTTAACCTGCAATACTGCATTGTAACCAACACACCACTACAACTCTTGGTCAACAAGACCAACTGCTAACCATTTGAATATAAGTTGCGGTGCTGCTTAAACTAATATTATTTCCCTGAAACAGATTATATCATTACTTACTCATATAATATGCATACATTTATGCATGCAGTTCCTGGGACAAGGTAACTGGGAAAGACTGAGTGGAATATCTAGTACATTCTTCCACTTCTTCCAAGTATTAATTTTAAGAGGCTAGAACACAAACCAGTGAGAATATAGAATATAGAAAGAAAATTATTGAGATCCATTTGCCAATCACAGCTGAATCACAGCTGAATCTTAGTTTCTTCATGTGAAAATGGTTTCTTGGAGCTGAATCACAAACCTTCTCGAGCTATTCATTGGAGAGACAAGGATCCTACTGTTACATCTTTGGGAAACTTGAAAATAAGACAATATTTTTTTAAAAAAACAATATTTCATATCCTTTTCACAAGCTACAACACACAAGCTTCTCAATTTATGGAAGCACAATGCATTTCTTTTTGACTTATTAAAACAGTTAAGTCTTTTGCAAGGTATGCACGGCTAGTTCAAAAGCTGTTGCAGGCTCTTAAGCTGTGGGTGCATACATGGCTTTTAAAGCAGCTGCATGACAGAACTACCTTAACAAGTTAGTGAATTGTTTATTATGGATTATCATCAGGTTAAATTGCATATGCAAAAAACAGAAAGCATTTTTTTTTGTTACCTAGGAGCTTAAAAAGCTAGCTTGAAATGTCTTGGTCCATCTAGCTCTATACTATTAACCAGATGGGTAAAATCCTTCTAAAGTTTCATGTAGGAGACTTTCAGAGACTAATCAGATCTTCAGCATGCACCATATAGGTTGAATGACTGAACTATATCTATTACCAACTATCCTATTTGCTTATCTTAGGAAACATAGACACAAGCAGTGCAAGCATAGTATATAAATGTAAGGGTGGGGCCAAGAATTATTTGACAGTGTTGAGTCTAGTTAATCACCTAACAGATGACACAATCTAAAATAATATCCTCCCCATCAAAGGAATTCAGCACAATTATTGATAAATAACTGCTTCCAGGACTTCTGGCTGAAAAAAAAATTGATGAATAAGATATTTCCAAATAAGCAGAAATGATGAGACATTCATGGACTGGTGGCAAGCTTGTTCCAAGAGAGTCCTTCTAGACCAGTGGTTCTCAACCTTTCTAATGCTGCGACCCCATAATACAGTTCCCCATGTTGTGGTGATCCCCAACCACTTATACATCACTGGGTGCCAGGGGCGTGGCCAAAGAAAAGGGGGGAAAAATGGTGGACAGCCTTGCTTGGCGACCCCCGTGAAATGGTCATTCGACCCCAAATGGGGTCCCGACCACAGGTTGAGAACCACTGTTCTAGACAAGAAGAGGATGAGATATTGTCATTTGTGCTCCATAGGGCTGCTCCTCACAAGTAGAACACAATCAACTTGTGAGTTTGAGTGCCAGGACAAGAGCGAAGTCATCAAGCTCTCAATCCTGGTGGACACTTTAAGGACACTAATTTTGTCTGTCTTCAGTTCTAATCACTTTTGGATTTAAAATTATTTTAAAGTTAAAATAGGTCTTACAAACAAGTCTGAAAATCTATCTGGTGAATAAAACGTCATCCAAAATAGAAGGAAAAAAAATAACTTATAGTTTAAAAAATTTAAGAACATAAAATAAATGGTAAAATCTACATGAGAATTTAACCCAAGAACATTTTAAATAGATTAAGGGACCAGATGAATTTGGAATATAACTTTTGTAAGAGCTTTGAAAAATGGAGTAAAGAAACAATTTTCATGGAATTGTTTAGTCTACAAGAAGAGAGATTATTGGTGGAAAGTTAAAAAAAAGAAAGAAACTTGAGATTTTGTGAATACAGAAATGGATCATTAGAGGGGACTAAAGTTTCTGGCAGAAATTTGCAGAATGAGATAAAAATGTGACATTGGAGACATTTCAAAGGTTCTTTGAAGACCTGGAAGAAAAAATATATAACTAAATTGACAACAACAATTTCTATACCTGCCAATATATTTCTTGAACATTTTGAAGAAGAACTCAAATATGTAAAAGATTTAATGAAAAAATTCCAAACAATATAGAAATATTGGAAAATGGAGAAATTGTGAATTATAAAATAGAGATTATTGTTACAGTAGAAATACAAATGACAAATCAAGAGTTGGGAAATTATCTGGACAAGGACATATGTCAGGGGTTCTCAACCTTGGCAACTTTAAGACTTGTGGACTTCAATTCCCAGAATTCCGGGAGTTGAAGTCCACAAGTCTTAAAGTTGCCAAGGTTGAGAACCCCTGACATATTGGATTTACAAAAAAAAAAAATCTACAGCCTTAAAAAAATCTTTGAATTGGGAGAACAAACATTTGAATGTAAATTTAACCCCATAACAGCAACTTGATAAATTAGAGATTAAGACTGGTAGAAGCAACAGGAATGTATATTAAGTTGATCTATTTGTTCAGGTTTAAAATAAGAACTATTTGGATTTCTACTGATACCTGGACAGGTATGACAATTTTTGGATTTCTGATTGGATAAATTGGGTGGTGGAAGGAGGGAGGTTATGGGAAGAAGTGAGTTAAGTGCTGTGTGTAGCCACATAGGAGGTGGTTTTTATTATTTTTATTATTTTCTTTATTTTTGACTTTAGTTTGTACTATCTTTGAATAATGCAAAATTTTTCAATAAAAAAATTCTTCAAAAATGTTTTTTTTTAATTAAAAAGAGATAAACAACTGCTTCTACTTCATGGCCATAATCAGAGCTATGAGCTGGTGCTTATCAAATGCCTAGGTCTTACAATACCTATAGGAGCAGATGGTCTCTGAGAAGACAGTATGGTATGATAGGAAATAAGTGCTATTTGTGTATGTCTGATTTAAGTGCAGAAGCCCACTGTGTTTTCAAAAGGGTAACAACTGCTAAGTGATGGACTCACAAAACATGCATGCTTCCATGGGTTCTTTTCTCATTCTTTGACAAGTGGTCCAGGGACCTTTGTCTAGACCAGGGATCTCCAGCCTTGGCAACTTTACGACTTGTGGACTTCAACTCCCAGCTGGCTGAGGACTTCTGGGAGTTGAAGTCCACAAGTCGTAAAGTTGCCAAGGTTGGAAACCCCTGCTCTAGAAGGTGGACCTGTCATCTTAGCCATAAAGTTTAGAGCTCTCCTCTTTACTGAGCAGTATTTGTCATTCTATCAGTCCATCTGAAATTTTAAAAATGAATTATTCATTATGGAATACAATCAGCTCACTCTATTTCCTTCTATGCTCTTCGCTAGGGAATATTAAGACTCCTCTCTGCATGTTTTTATGGCTCCTTTCAATCTTGTAGTAACAGAAGTATTCATTTTTGAGGAGAATAAGAAACATTTGGTATCTACCTGCTACATGCTGCAATCTTTTAAAAGCCTTCTGATACTTTTTTCTTGAAGCACTAAAAGCCTTCAGCTAGCCTAAAGCATATATGGCTTTGGGGGAGGGGAATAATTGAAACAACAACCAATTGTCTCCCCACCACCACCACCATCTTTTCAGAGAACTCAACCTGTAACCTGGCTAGGCATCTTGTAATTTAGTCCACTGAAAATCACTGGGACTTTAACAGAATCCTATTTGCTGTTGCAGCTTTTCACATTGCAGATGGAAGATTTCATGTTTTAGTGCTTCCCTGGGGGAAGGAGCTTGTGCACACAGAAAGCAAGAACATCCAGGGGAAGATTTGAAACTGCCTGAGCTCTGAAGCTTTCATTATCTGTCATTCTATTACTGAAGGTTTTCTGTGGACACTTCCTCATAGCAAACTAACCCATGGAATTGCCTTGCTAATCATTTTTAGAGGACATATCCTTGTGATTTCTCTCTCATTCATTCCCAGTCCACCGTGGAGGGTAACAGAAATTCATCTTTTGCTGTTCCAGTTTTAGAATAGTGTTGTTTTCTTTTTTATCAACACAAGCCTTTTCATATGATGGATTGCAAAGCACAGTAATAATGCTGGTTGTGACATGGTCAAGGATTAGGATCTTGCACTTGCATTTTCTGCTTCGTATAAGAAAAGTGCATCTTCCTTCCCCTGTCCTTATCACTTTCTATAGAGGGATGATCAAAAGCATCCTGTCATATTGCATTACTGTCTGGTTTGGAAGCATCACTGCTTCAGACAGGAAGGCGGTGCAGAGAGTGGTGAGGATGGCAGAAAAGATTATTGGTAATTCACTCCCTTCTATCCAGGACATAGCATACACTATAAGTGATGGTTGAGCATGGTCTGCAGGATTGTCTGGGACACTACACATCCTCTTCACGATCTTTTTTCCTTGTTACCTTCTGGGAGGAGGCTCTGTGGAATCCAAAGCAGAACATCCAGATTCAGTCACAGTTTCATTCCAGATAGCATCAACCTTGTGAACTCTCAAAATTTTCTCTGTCCAAAATGGACAGTGATCAATATATGTGTGTATGTGTGTCTCTGTGTGTGTCTGTGTCTTGTCTGTGTCTGTGTCTGTTTATGTGTGTGTATGTATGTGTGTATATATATATATATATATATATATATATATATATATATATATATATGTGTGTGTGTGTGTGTGTGTGTATGTATATATACCGTATATGCCGGCGTATAAGACGACTTCCGGAAGCGCTAAACTCGGCGCCAAAGACGGGGGTCATCTTATACGCCGAGTCGTCTTATACGCCGGAAATACTGGTAGTTTCCGGTGTATAAGACGACGTTCTAGGAATGCGGCTCGGCGACAAAGATGGGGGTCGTCTTATACGCCGGGTCGCCTAATACACCGGCATATACAGTAGATGTATATATGTGTGTATGTGTGCGTGTGTGTATATACATATATATGTTTGTGTGTGTGTGTGTATATATATATATATATATATATATATATATATACATATGTGTGTGTATATGTGTGTATATAGGTGTAGGTATATATATATGTGTGTGTGTGTGTGTGTGTGTGTGTGTGTATACAGCATGTGTATATGTGTGTCATGTATATGTATGGGTAGTCATATACTTTTGCTTGAGAGCAGGCAACACAATTTCATTTTTAAGATGTGCCAGTGTGCTCACAGTAAAAAATGACAATAATGTTTATTTTATGTTTGTATGATCTCTTATGATTTTATCTTCCCAATTCTTGTTGCCCATTGGAGGCTGCTATGGACAAACTCTCTTCCTCTGGGTACTGTTCTCCATGTCTTTTTGGCTTGAGCATCAGCAAGACTGGAAACCTGGCTTGCCCCATTTTGCCTATTTTAAAGTAATTTTTCATGCTCTGTTAGCTACTTTGGGGTGCTAATGGCTATAGCCTCTCACTGCAGTACTGCCAAACCCCTCACAGTATTTATTAATTCTGGATACAGAACCCTATGATGAGAAAGATAGAATTTCTGTCCATTTTACATTTTAGCCTGAATAACTAATCAGATGGACCTGGGCTGAAGGGTGTTGCTGGCCATCCGTTCTCTTGCAACATTTATAGATCACTCCTGTTGTGGGCTCCTTGGTGCTCTCTAAACTTGACTGTTTTCTTGCAGACATTTCATTACCAAACCTGGTAACATTATCAGTGCTAAAAGGGAGTGGAGTTTGATCTCATTTTATAAACTAGTACAGCGGTCCCCGACCTTTCTGGACCGGGGTGAGATGGTTTCACACCCAACCTAGATCCCATGCATGTGCAAATGAAGCTTCACTCGCTCACCCATCGCTTGCGCAGCCCAGTTCCTAACAGGCCACGGACTGGTACCGGTCCATGACCTGGAGGTTGGGGACCCCTGTACTATTGGCTTGCCAATGTTGGTGAGAGTGGATTTAGTCGTTATAGATCACTTCCTTGCACATCACTCCATGTCTGACTGACAAATCATATGTATGATGAGACTGAAAAAAGAGGAGCCTTTTCTGATGCTCTTCTCTATCATACCTCATACAGATTATGTTGGGGACTTTGGTTTAGCACTCTTCCAGAAGTGCATTAGACATATGTTTAAAATAACAGATCCAGCACTTTTTCAGAAGAATGCTAGAACTAAATTCAGAAATAGACTGAATGGCAGGCCAGTGTAACAGGAAGCATTCAACAACAGCAATCTGCTACTCAAGCAGCTTGAAAGGTGGACTGTCCCTCATCTAGGTTATGCTTCAGGGTTCAAAAGAATCAGAAGGTGCAATAAAACAATATCATCCCAAAATGACTTCAGATAAAGAACAGTCCTAGCTAATATGAGCTAATATGCCCACCACACATACAAAAGCAATATCCATAGGTGGGTAATAATAGCTTTATTACAAGTCAATCAAATGACATGAAAGAGTGCACAGGATTTTGAGGTTTTCAGGTAAAAAAAAGAGGTTAGGAAAAGCAGGGACTTTATAGGCTAGAATAGGAAGCTAAAACAGCATCCCAGAAGAAAACAAAGGCAAATCACTTCTGTATTCAGCCAAGAAAACTACATGGACAGATATCGAGGGAAATGCTCAGCAGTAAATTTGACTTCTATGGATAAAAAGCAATGGGGGAAAAATTTGATGTTGGCCCAGATGCAATGAGAATAAAGTGGCAATGGATCTCAAAGGAATATCTGCCTCAGGACTCTCAAAGTCCTTAAAAGCCTGTAATGTTGCATACAGATGACAATACTTTCTGTTTAGACTGTACGGTTATTAGATTTGAGCTGTCGCTTCTACAAATAAAACACTGATGAACTGGCACGATTCCTACATCTGGCACTCCTTGTTTCATCCATATTTCAAAATCTATTCTAAATCACTTTATGTTTGAGAGCGTACTTTACTTTTTTGTTAAATAATATGTTAGAGAAGCGCTATTAATTCCTGTGGAAATACTGGATTCTTTCAGAAAGCTAGCATCTGGATCTGAATCAGATGAACTTCAAAGAGACGCTACATGAACAATTCTTCTTTGAAGTATACTTAGAAGCACTCTCATGGCTAGGAATCCAAAGCAGCCTCTGACTTTGCTGTTCTTGGAAAAATCCCAGTCAGATGCCTTTGAAAAAACAGAGAGAGAGAGAGAGAGAGAGAAGAGAGAGAGAGAGAGAAAGAAAGAGAGACTTTCATTTTAGAAAACTGGTGTCTGGATCAGCTGTACTTCAAAAGAGAATGTCTTGTGCAGGCTTTTTTTCTTTGGCTTTGAAGTATAGCTAATTCAGATGTTGACATTAGAAAGGAAAGGAGGGGAGGAGAAAAGAAGGTCACCCAATCATAGTCGAACTTATTTCGCTTTCTCATTTTCTCTCTTATGGTTTTTCAAAAGTTGGGGGGAGTAGTAGTAGTTACATTTAAGTAGTTATGGATACCTGCTACAGTTAAATAATAACTGTTATTATATAATGATATATTCATGTTTTATCATTAATGATTGGTCATCATTTCATATGGTACCATCTAATACAGAGGTCTTCAAACTTGGCCCTTTTATGACTTGTGGACTTCAACTCCCAGAATTCCTCAGCCAGCCACGCTGGTGAAGAATTCTGGGAGCTGAAGTCCCCAAGTCATAAAAGGGCCAAGTTTGAAGACCTCTGATCTAATACAAGGCATTTTGCAGTGACCTAGATTGAGAGGTCTCAACTTCAAGGAGTTTCCAATCACAGGTTATGTAAGGAAAATAGTAGAAACAACAATACATGTTGAAAGAATCTGTGGTTCTTTCTATTTGAAATCCCCAAAGGTATGCCCTATAAGTAGTTGAACTAAACCCTCAGCTCTAGGGAGGAGAAAGAGAAATGCAGTAGCCTAACATGTGAGGGCACCACATCACAAAGGTCTTGTACTTCTTAGAAAGGTGAATCTGGAGTAATGACACATTCCCCAGGCATTAGGGAGAAGTAGAACCATTTCCAGGAATAGTGGACTTTTGCATAACTGTGTAAGTAAAAGGGAAAACAAAGGGATTTTCAATGAGATAGAGGATGTTTTTAACATGTGATTGATCTCTTTTGGCTTTCCTAATTAGTGATGTTAACACCAAGATTAACATCAGATCAACAATCAAGATGTAAACAATACTGCAATCAAGGAACTGCCAAGCAAGTTAACAGTAAACAGGCCAATCACAAGACCACCAAGACCACCCCCACCAACACTGACAGGGCAAGCCACTAGAATATAAAATGAAAGCACACCCCCTCCCTTCCGGCACTGGTGAGGTTACCTAGTTTGGATAATGAAACATCTGCAGGAAAACAACCAAGCTCGGAAAGCATCAAGGATCCCTAAGCTTCTGTTCTCAGAAGAAATGGTCAATGGCTTGAAAGAAACTTGCTTGGCAGTTCAGTCAACGTCTACCGAACAAGTTGAGGAGTGTGATCCATTTTTTGGCCTGTGTGTGTGCTCACATGCATGTGGACACAATTTTTTTCGGTGCAAAAAGCTTCATGTCCTGAGCCAGTCTCTGAAGAAAATTTAGATTCTTTGGAATAAAAATGAAAACCTTGACTTGTCACTTTTGGGATATGGCGGATTCAAAATAATAACCCTCAGCAGCACCTGGCTAACCATTCAGCTAAGCCAGGGGTCTTCAAACTTGGCCATTTTATGACTCCCAGTTGAAGTCCACAAGTCATAAAAGGGCCAAGTTTGAAGACCCCTAAGCTAAGCAGAATAGACTTGCTTAATACTTGAATGGGAGACCACTAGGGCTGTGGACTAGCCTGGAAAGTTGGGGGAGGGGGAGAGAATGGAGAAAAGGAATGTCGAACCACTTCCCTATCGCTGCTAAGAAAACTACATGGTAGTTATGAAGTTACCAGGAGCCAGGCTCAATCTGAATGTTTTACTTCATTATAATACATATATATATTAATGTTTGAAGTGGGTTTGCTGGGCTTCAGGACTGCTGATCTCTGCTATTATACAGTGATTCAATTCAAGACAATTTCTTTACTAGGAAAATGAAGTCGCTTAGTTTCTAAACCCATATCTCAACATCAAAGCAGGCCAGCTTGACTGAGCCATCTGCTGTAATGCAAGGGAAAGGAGCCTCTGAGCACGTGCAGCCATGTATAGAAACCCCCCAAGCAAGGGGGCTGCTTTGATCAGTGCATCACTTTGATCAAAGCCTTGCTGAAGTAAAGTTCCCCCCTTCCAAACTCCACACAGCTCTCTCTGCACTGCCTTTCGCTTGCAGCTGGAAGAAGAATTCCAGGGCATCTCTAAAGTTGTTATTTGCAGTTGTGTAGATGACTGAGGGAAGGGGGAAAGCTTCATTGATTAGAATACACGTGATGTATTGCCTGTTCGTTTCACAAATCACAAAGTCACTTCCCCTTGGAGATTGACATCTGGTAGAAAGCTCTTAATTAGAATGCTGTATTTATTCCTAGGTTGCAGCTCCAGTGCTGAATATGCTGTGCAGGGAAGATCCAGAGGACTCAGTTGGCATTACAAGGAAAGAGCAATTCTCTGCTAGCGCAGAACAAAGAAAATCAAGATGGGGATTTGGATTTTGAATGAAAGTTTGTCAGTTCTGCTTGTTGTAAGTATTTCATAATCAAGCTACTGATTCTGATAAATCACTGGTGTTTGGAGGGGAATTCTTGAATTTTTGCTACATTTTTTCAGGTTCAGCATGGTTTTCTCTAGCGTAAAAGGTGTGGTGGTAAATAAAGTGCAGTCCCGATATCTGTTATTCACCTCCTGGATTTGTAAAATGGAAAAGGGAGGCCATGGAGAAGATGACGCTGGATTTTCTGTTTTGTTTTTTTCACATACCCATTTGTGAATTTCTCAAAGCACTAAGGAAGACATTTCTAAACCAATGGGCGTAAATAAATACGTGAAATCAACTAGTGAAAACTTCTCTGTTCTAGTTATTGTGGTTGGGGATGAACATCTACTTGTTCACTGTCACATTCTTCTGGTATAAATACGAGGACGCCTACCTCTACACACGTGTTATGTTGGGTGTGAGTAAAATTCTTCTGAAATACTTTCTGGATCTTTTACTTATCTCTCCATCTATCTTGTTACGCCAACCCAATCCGCTCAGTTGCCCAACTTTCCACCCCATCTTTGCTTCTGTATGCACCTATCTCTTTACGTAGATTAGTATTTCTCAAACCTGGCAACTTTGTTTGTCCAACTCCCAGCATGCTGGCTGAGGACTTTTGGGAGTTCAAGTCTACACGTACCTTAAAGTTGTCAAGAAATTTATTTTAAAATTATTTCCCTTTATGCACCTGTCATCCTTTAAAAATATATAGTTTCTAATGCAGTGGTTCTCAACCTTTTTAATGCCGTGACCCCCAACCGGTCGTAAGTTGAGGACTACTCAACCGGTCGTAAGTCGAGGACTACTCAACTGGTGCAGCACCATTTGCAGAATGGGACTTTTGGTGGGTTCAGCAGGGCAGAGACAGCCTGGACAATTCCTATTGGCTTTTGAAAGCTAATAGAATTACACTCTATTCAAGAGAGTCTATTCTATTGGCTTTCAAAAGCCAATAGAACAAAAAGGGAGTAGCACAGCTAAGGAAAAGGGGGAAAAAATGGCGGACTGTGTTGTTTGGCGACCCCCGGGAAATGGTTGTTCGACCTCAAATGGGGTCCCGACCCACAGGTTGAGAACCACTGTTCTAATGGGCCATGCATGTTTTAAGGTATGGGGTGGGGAATAAAAAAAATAGTCTATCCATTATCTACAAACTCTTCATTCCCCACCTCAATACTTCTTAAATGAACCTACTATTTTGTCTTCTTCCCTTGCTGCAGAGGCCACTTATCCTGCTTTAGTAACAGCAGAGATAGATTTTGTCTGGGGTGAACTGTCCCTAACGTGATACTTTTAGGTCTTCCAACAGTACCAGTAAATCTGAGTACCTAAATCTTTCCACCTTACTGCCGGTTGTTCTCTTCCTTTCCTTTTTTATACCTTAGACTTAGAAGGCTTAGAGCAGTGATGGCGAACCTTTTAGAGACCGAGTGCCCAAACTGTAACCCAAAACCCACTTATGTATCATTGGGTGCCAGGTGGGCGTGGTCCATTGGGTGGGTGAGGCCCATGGGGTGGGCGTGGCTGCGGTGGTAACGGATGGGATGGGACTAAAAAGTTCAATCAATCAATTCCAACTATGTGAGATCTTTTTTTCCCACAAGAAGTTGAAATTGATTGATTGAACCTTTTTTTTTTTGCACATGGTGGCAGAGACCTAAAGTGAAAAGGTTTTATAAAACCCAGCTGAAGGCCTAGGACTGGGGCGACGGCTTGCGTGCCCACAGAGAGGGCTCTGTGTGCCACCAGTGGCATGTGTGCCATAGGTTCGCCACCACAGGCTTAGAGCCTTCTCCAGAGATCTAGGCCTTCACACAATGTTGTCAAAGTAGGATTATTTGTTTGACCATCATAAGCATAATTTATTACCTTATTTGATATCTCTGAACTTAGTTGCCGTGTAGTAGGCCTTAAGGTCAGAAACATGACTGCAAGATATTTTGTTGATACCAAATAATTGGCCAACCTTTTCAAAAAAGATTGCTGTGCTATTTAAGACTGAATGTCTTTGTCTCTATCTTTCACTTTAGACTATATCAGTCATTTCATCCAAGGTCAGTTTAGGAATTATATCTTCAGAAATAAACAAAAAAAAATGATTTGATTGCTTTAGCGTGTGAAATTCTTAGTTTCACCTAAGTAACAGTTTTCTTCTCCTGATACCTAGTCAGCACTTGCATGGGCAAGAGCTTCTGCTACTTGCCTCAACTTCAACTGCTTGCTGATCCTCCTGCCAGTCAGCAGGAACCTCATCTCCTTCCTACGGGGAAGTTTTGTAAGTAATGTTTAGTGATGGCGGTAGTCCATCTATTGTCTTTTTATCTTATTGCCGTGGCTCAACATTTTAGTATAATTTCAGATTGTGTACTAGAAATGCCCTTTCTTGTTCAAGAAGAAGATAATCTGTAAGATTTAATTGTAAGTGGATTACGCTGGTAAACAGATGCTGGTAAGTAAATATCTCTGGATCAGGAGCTCAAAATGTGGCTTTGGGCCAATCCTCTCTCTGAGCCCAACCTATCTCACAGAGGGGTTACTGTGGGCATTAAATCTGAAGACCTTCTAAGTGAGCCACCTTTGGCCTCTTAGAGAAAAATGGGAATAAATGCAATAAATAAAAGTTTATTGAAACACACATTATAATGGAGTTGACGCATAATATTGGCTTAGTCGAGAGGTGTTCCCACTAGAGAGAAGGTGTTTCAGCTGTATCTTTTTTCCCATGCCAGCTTCCTATGTTCACTAAAAAGTGCTTTGAGTCATGAAGTACAATAAAGTTCCAAGAGGGAAGAGAACTGGCAAAAATTAGGTCTCCCTTCTTTCATGGGCAGTTTCCTTTGGATCTCACTTTGTTCCATGGAAGGAGGAAATCTCTGCATTGTTGGAAAGACAGTTCTGGATAGGCTTTGATTAACATAGTACATAATAACTTAGTCAATGTTATTTGCTTGTTGATGAAATAAAACAAGGAGAAAAAGATGTATGAATGCATCTGTTAGATATAATATCACTTCTCATTATGGAAAAGAGCCAATGCACCAGACAAGAGTCACAAGGAAATTATCTCACTGTGATTTTTATCTTGTCTGAGTTCATTGTTTCATTGTGCCTTATAACATTCATAAATGTGACACCTGAAATAGGGTAATCTTGCCCAAATGAATAATGACTGTGTGGACTTGTTTGCACCATATCCTCAACCTAGTTAACTCTTGTGGTTCACAACAAAAGGCTGTAATGCTAGGATGTAAGGCAATTGTATAGCAGGGAATTCACAGCAACCTTTCATTATTATCATTCACATAATTCTTTAGAAAAAGCTGTGGTCCCTATTTCAAACTGGTTAAACAGTGTAATGCAGAAACCGCATATTTGCCAGTATAAAGTAGGTGCTAATTATGAAAAGGACGAATTCTGGAAAAAATCTGCAGATAGGAAAGTGTTTAAGACATTTAGAAATAAAATGGACTGTTAAAAAGATAGCCTTTTGTAACACAACGGTACCATAAATATATTTTTTTGCCTTGTGATGCAGAAAAATATGCCTCTGTGCTTTTTAAAAAATGTTTTAAAGAAAAACAGCTGCAGCCTATATCAATTAAATACATGGTATAATCTTTTTTCCATAACAGAAAGGTTTATACTTTTTCCAATAAAAATTTAACCAACAAAACTGTTGCTTTTTCAGTATGCAAACAAGTTATATTTTGGTGCTGCAACTAAAGGATTAATTTAATATTTAATTTCTTGAGTTGTAGGCTACATTATATGATACATATAAAATATAATAAGCTATGTATTATCATCATTTACCAAGGATGTGTGAGCCTTGTTAAGCTATAGACTTTCCTCTCTCTTTATTCTGTCTTTTTGAAGTGGTTGTATATTTTTGTTTCCATTTTTATCAGTTGCAGATTACAAAAAAAAGGATAAACTGATTTATTCACATTTACAGTTCCCTATCAAGTCAACTTCATACTATGGATTATGCACCTTACTTCAATAATTGTGTGGACAGAAACTCTATTTTAGATTGAAAAACGTCTAATCTCATTCTTGTCTCACGTATTATGGGAGGGAGGAGAGGAATGAATATCATAGTTACTAAATTGAAGCTCAGAGTCATGTAAATGAAATAAAATTGATTTAAAATACATCTTTGTTTTCATCAAGTGTTGCAGAACAATACTGAGGAGACAACTGGATAAAAATATCACATTTCACAAGATGATTGCCTATGGAGTCGCTGTAAATGCAAGTAAGTTTGAAAACATGTTGCCTGCAATATTATTTGTTTCTAACTGGGATCATACAAATTCAGCATATTAGCCACATGCTTGAGTAATTCCATGTACCTCCCAATGCTCAATTATTATGGATCAGTGGAAGTTAACTGTGGGAAAAAAACTTAAACTAGATTTTAGAAATATAATCCTATACTTATTTTCAGTTGGACTTAGTGGTGGTCTTAATTTTTTTTTGCCGGGTTCTGTATTAGAGTATCACTGAGATTCCCACCAGAACCAGCTGGTGTAGCTAGCTGGTTTTATTCTAAACTTTGTCAGCCTGTGATCTAGCCACGAAGGTACCATTACTAAAATCTAAAGTAAACAACAAAAAGCTAAATTCTGATCTTCTTCATACAGTATATCTTTATGATGGAAATTTTATCTTCATATAAGATTTTCTTTTTTCTTCACTGAGAATATGACAAAATTAGCTCCCTTCCTACAGATTGGGGCCCTGGTCAATTGCCATCCCTGGATTTAGCATAAAGGATTTCCTATTGCAATGACTTTTGTTGTGATGAAAACCATTTCTTAAGCCTCTCCTAGCTTTAGTGGAGTTGGACTTAATTCAATTGCTTTGAAAATGGGAACCCCATACAATCCTTATTACCGCCGTTCTTTTACATTTCTATTTCTAGCTTTAACTGAAATAGGAATATTTGTTCCTTTTGTATAGTGTACGTGTAGATTTTATTTACTTTATTTTCCAGCAGAAAGACAAGTTTATTGTACATACAGTACAACAAAGATACCGTACCGCAGAGACAATGCAACATTAGGCCTTTGATCCACTTTATCTAACATTCTGGTATTACATCATGGCCAGCCTGGTATATCCAGGAAATTCACAAATATAGATGGGAGGACAATAGTCTTCAATGATTGTTCTCTAGCAGCTGGTGTTTAAGATATATAGTCACTCCTTGTTTAGCGACTATCTCGGTTAGCAAGCATTTGCAAATATGATGGTAATAAATGGTAACTAAAAAAAATCATTTTCCAACCAATGCATGCATTTACAACCAAATTTCATATCCCCGTCTAAAAGCCATCTAAATTGGTGGTTATCTGCATCTGATGACACCACCATCTCAAACAAATCATGCAATATAAAAAATTTCAAATCTTTTCTTTGATCAGTTCTGGATCATTTGCATTCAGTTTCATTTAATAATGCCTAATTCTAACATTATAGGAATCTTAGGAGAAAAATATTCTTTCTATCCCCTCCTTCTATGCCTGACATGCTTTAATTTATCTCCACTTTGCCTACCTTTACTATCTTTGTTCACAGCTCATAAGGAACATTTAAACAATAACATGAATGTTTCAGTCATTTTACCAAACAGGTGCTGATGTTTCTTGAATCTAATATGGCATAATTCTTACCAGAATCAATGAGCTGGATTTTTGTTCTTTGTTTTGCTGAAAACCTCAAAAGAGTATGGAATTCAGAATATGCTACAAAGCAATACGATGAGATGCTTCTTTATCATGAACAGCAATTTATCAATTTGTTTTCATCATATGAATACATTCCTGAAAAATGTGTACACATTTCTTTTTCTTAATTAAGAACTCATTCCAGAAATAGAAATCCATTAATTTGACTTATTTTAGTTTTCTCATGTAACAAAGTAAAAGTCCACCAAACTGCGTTGACTGTGCTTTGCAATTTAAGAGGTTAGGCATGAAAGTTATTCATAAAGCGGGAATACATTTCAGTATGTATCACATATTTTTTATAATGACTGATATATGGAATAATCCATTTATATTTAAAAATCTTACCTGAGATATATCCCAGAGCTATGAAAGAAAGAGCCCATGATAGTTATAGAAGGGTATCTACACCTTTATTTACCCATAATTTTAAATTAAGTCTTTTAGAACCCAAATACCAGGGTTGACTTGCTCTGGGACCCATTGGTAAAAGAATGTCATGACACCCAGGAGACATGCTGGCTCTTTGGGCAACTATCCCTCCTGATGCTACATAGCCATGATCCTAGTGTCCTTTAGGAGAGTCTTAAAAACCTAGCTCTATCTCCAGGCCCATCCTTTCCATTTTAATCACCAGTAAAGCAGCACAAGTTGTAGCATTTCGAAAACTCTAACAAACATCATGGACAGCGAAAGGATGCCAAGTGGGAGAGGGGTGACAGCAGAGCTATCAAAGCACTGCTTCAAAAGACAGAATGGTGAAACTAGAATATGAAGCTCTAGAACGTTTCTGGGAAAACAGATTTGAATCTTCTACCTCTGAGGTCCTCCTATTTACAACAATGCACAAGTACTCCTCAATTTACGACCTTTGTTTTGCTTAACGACCATCGCAAAAAATATTGTAAAATCAGGTCAGACACTTGGGTGACCCATTTTATGACTGTCATGACTTACAAGCTTGATGATTAGATTCCTTAATGGTCATAAGTCGAGATCTACCTGTAAATTGACAAGTGATTGATTATATGGGGAATAGTAAAGTGTTTAATTAGAAAATGAGAAACC